>NC_086340.1:9182559-10382559 GCF_032445375.1 Bacillus rossius redtenbacheri
AAAATAGTGTTCGCAGTAATACTGGGTTCGGATTCTCACCCGTATACATTTATTCTTTGTGTTGTCCCAGTGCCTCTCCGGCAGTAAAAAAAGTTATTTGTAAATCCGTTCCCTGAATAGCTTTCCAGTATTAACTAGGTACGAACATTAATAATCATAATAAAAGAAAAATAAAGTCCAATTATTGAATATTCGATTATCATATCGTGATTTTAAAAAAATGATGCTTGAATGAAACAGCATTGTATCTCGAAAAAAAAAAAATTTTTATATTTGCAAAAATAACCATACGATGTTTGCAATATCTTTCTTGTATAATTTCTTATGTTTAGTAAAAGTGTATAAAGCTTACATTTTCTTGGCTTCCGGGTGCAGGCCGTGTCAGGCGATTGTCTTGCGACGTTTCGGCAGTCATTTCAGCTGCCATCATGAAGTCAGACTTAGTCTATACCTGATGATGGAAGCTGCAATGGACTGCCGAAACGTGTCGCAAGACAATTTGCCTGGCACGGCCTGACACCCGGAGGCCAAGGAGATGCGGACAATGGCCGTGGAAGCCTGCGATCTTCAGTAGAGAGCTTGTTTCCGCGCGGTGACGGGTGGAAAAATGACAGTCAGGAGGACCACGGTTGTTTGCAGCACAGCCTGCGAGGCAGCCCGGCTCCGGCGAGGGGGCGTGGCCTGGCCGCGGTCACGCCCCACCGGCACAAAGGTCCGCTAGGAAGCGCGCTCCAGTGGCGCACGCGGCAGTCAAGATGGCTGGGGGGGGGGGGGGCGCCTCGGCTGGGAGCCGGCTATCTCCCGGGGGCAGACCTCATGGAGCGACGCAGTGTTTCCTACAGCCCGTCTCACTGCAGAGTCACCCTACCGCTCCCGTCAACATTACAACTATTAATTATGACCTGTAGGATGAACTCCATATGTTCTACGTACACTCGGTCAAATGCCACCCACTCATTGGCTGCTGTCTTGTGAGACGTTCCAGCGTAGCAGCCTGTGATTCGATAAAAGCTTTGGTTGGGTGTTTCTCATTGGTCCCAGAGTCATCCAGGTGAGTTGTGAACCCAATAGCAGAGGCATCACTGAGGTAGGTATAACGATTTGTATTTTAGCCTATTTGCGAAATTAATTCGCGAATTTTTTCTGTCTCTATTAATTATTATTGCACTGCCTATCAGCTGCAACACCCGGCGTTGCCCGGGCTGAACACAGGGCGACGTACTGTCCGCGAGTTAAAACGAAATGGATAGCGCTATATGACAGTGTGGTGGACATAGAGAAATGACACACAAATGCTGTTTGCATGAGTTTGACCTACGAATTTATGTTTACGCAATTTGTTTTTACATAAATATAATCGAATATTACATAAATATAATCGAATAGTATACATTTACTTTGATTTGTTTGATTATACGTATTAACGTGGGCACTTAATACCGGAAAGCTTCTCAGGGAACGTTTAAAAAAAAATAACTACTGGAGATATTGGGACAAATATAAAGTATAAATTCCCGTGCAAGAATCCGAACCTAGAATTTTCTGCGAACATTTTTTTTTTGAATCGACACTGTTGCTTTCGTGTGAATGTAAAAAAAATTACAAACATCTGTAATTTTGCATTATTATTTCAGCTCCGTTTACGAAAATTTTCTACATTGTCTGGCCTATGAATTATAACATAAACTGTAACCTTTATCGCAAAACTCCCGTCATTACTAGAGTCCCGGAAATTTCGCGGATTCCTCTGGCCTCAGGATAGAAATCAAAGTTATAGGTGTGCTCGACCCATGTTTACTTTCCCATTGGTTGATTTCTTAGCGAGAACATTTTTATCCTTGTTATTTGGCACTACCTGATTCGCTTACTTCTCTCCTAGCTGGACATCGTTGGCTCACGGTCGTAGAGGGGCGTGTCCAGATAACTGCGGTCCAATCATGAACACAGTGCGACAGTGTAGAGGTTTGCATTCTAGCTTGCGACTAAATGAATGCGCGAAAATTCCGTGGCTCTAGTCATTACTTACAGCCAGACTGGACTGCACACCATTATAAACTTGAGCTACATCCTCATTGAAACGTATGTAGTTTAGACATACCAGAACCGGCAACAGCAGCATTACAAAATTCAAACGACCTATCACATGCTACCCGACCGGATTTTAAAATCTGGCAACAGCCAATCGGACAACAGACACCCGACATAGTTCAGTATAAGTACCTAAGTTGAGTTCAATGTGGTCCCATAAATAATTATACCTAAAATAAAAATCACTTTAAATAACAACTATGTTTTTACTCGAACTAACTGCAAGTAGTTCTTTAGTACTAAGTTTGAGCAGTAAATGGGTTAAAGGCCCGGGAATTCCGCGGATTTGTTTAATGCCTGGCTAAAAATGCACAGTCATGTGTATACTGTACCCTCATATGCTTCCACAGAAGCAAACATTTAGTATCTTTCCTTGTTTGTAGTGGATGAACGTGTTTCGACCGCTCCATCGCTGGCTGGTAGCTGATTGGCCCACAGTTGTAGAGGGGAGTGTTCAAGCAAATGTGATCCAACCATCAGAGAAATGTAAAATCTACCCTGCGACTAAAAGAATCCTCGATATTTCAACAGGGTCCCAATTATTAAATAACTAGAGACCGGAAAAATTCGAGAATTCATTTCGTAATATGCTAAAATACAAATCGTTATACTTCAGTGCTGCCTCTGCTATTGGTTCACAACTCACCTGGATGACTCTGGGCCAATGAGAAACACCCAACCAAAGCTTTGTCGAATCACAGGCTGCTACGCTGGAACGTCTCACAAGACAGCAGCCAATGAGTGGGTGGCATTTGGCCGAGTGTACGTAGAACTATGGAGTTCATCCTACAGGTCATTGAACCCGCGAATATTGCAAGTCCCTATAAATAACGCACTTGTTTTTCAAAGAATACCCACTTTCAGGCGTAAGACCTGGGAGGAAGAAATTCTCAAATGATTCAATACAATGTGTGTGGGGTGTAAACGTATTTAAAAAATCTAAAAAAAAAAAAAAAAAAAATTGTGGATGAATTAGGGTGTAATTGAAAGAGAGTTAATAATACTGTACTCACGTTACTGCCCATGTCTGTGTGGACCACATCCTCGCAGCACTCACCTGCAAGAAAACAAGACAAAACATGTTTAAGCGAACTGCGTCTGAACACGACACAATGTGCTGCAAATATGGCGGCCTCTAGGCTCGGCTCAACTAGACATTTTTTTATGGACTGGAAAAAGTTCGCAGTTTCAATTGACCTCTGGGACAGAATACACACAGTCCTTTACATACTCGGGCAAATACCAACTGCTCATTGGCTAATGACTTGCTAGAAATTTTAATTTGAATGATTGTGATACGAAACTTTCCGAGTTGAAGGGTTTCTTCATTGGCTCAGAATCCTTCATATTAACTGTTGTTCACAGAAGCGGCATGAAGGTAAACATATTTTGGATTCTAACCTATCGCAAAATGAATCCGCGAATTACTTTCCGGTCTCTAGTCATTTGGATTTTATTTGATGACTAAACATTTTCTATCAAATATATTTTTTAACCTATAGATTATATTTGTATATGCATATCCCAGATGGACAAACACAGTCAGTGACCACGTCACTATTTTTCAGATAAAAACTTAAATTATTTATTAATGTTTGCCTGAATTTATTTTTCCAAACAGCAGATAAAAAGGAGCAGAGTATACGGCAAAAATTGTTCTACAAAACAAAACAAAAAAAAGGGGGTTGCTGTCTGTAAAGTCGGTTTACGGAAGATAATTTTACGTGAATACATCATAAGAAAACATTGATGAAAAATTGCATACTTTTTCATTTTCAAATATTATTTACAGTTTCTGCAAATTTAATTTAAATAATTTGTTTAAATATAATAACGAACAATTACTTAAAAAGCCCGCCTTAACCTGTTTGATATTATAGATTTTCACGCACGGTGGTTGGCCGGTTCTTGCACTCTCGGCTCAGGCGGAACGTGACATTTTTTTCGTGCGTGCAGCCTGGCGTTCATCGATGTATAAGACGTTATAGATGCCAAAACATTTATTTATAAGTATAAATTTTCCTAGATAAAAAGTAATGGCATTAAAATGCAGATCTCAATGACGCTTCTCTAATGACTAAGTAAAAATTCTCGTGTCAGTAACATTCAGTATCGACTCCAAAGTCCTCTGCAGTATCGGTAAAACGTCACCTGCTGATTGGCTGCTGATTTGTAAGCTGGGAAGCCCCACAACTCTGTGGAACCAAAGAGTGGGTGCTCTCTTTTTTTTCAATTTCGTAAAGACTATATCCTAATATTAGTACTAGAAAATTTAAGACAAATGATATTCAGCGCCTCATTACTACTTTTAAGTTGATTATTGTTATTAGTCTAAGTTCATATAGTAATATATTGTAAAATTTTCGAAATTACTATTTCCTAAAAATTTTTATTGACTATGTCCTAACAATAGTGATGGAAAACTTAAGACAAATGATATCAAGCACCCCAAGCTTTTAGTTATGCAGAAAAGTGGTGAATTATTCGTATGATGGACAAAAAACTTAATTTTAAATTGTAGTTTTAATTATTAGTTTATTCAACGATAAAAGCTGTTTTTTTTAGTTTATTATACTGTAAGTTAATTTTATTATTTTAAGTCTAAAAATAAAATTTTGCCATGTTTGATGCAGTTGTCATTTTCCATTTCATACTTTATTGTTTACCTTAGCACATTAGCACTACCACAGAGCAGCAGACATTAATTAATAAAAATCAAGCCAACAATAGTTTTAGCTTGCCAGTTAAAAATTATGAAATTAAATAACAAAACTTTTATGGTTTCGAAAAACTAATTATAAGGACGACTATTCTAAAATTGTGAGTTCCATGTAAAATGAAATCTCTTGACCGTCTTTCAAGTATGTGTCTACAGACTTGAAACTCGGCAGGGATGTTCTTTATATTACTAGAGACCGGAAAAATTCGCGAGTTCAATGACCCGTAGGATATACTCCATGATCCTCTATGCACGCGGGAAAATTACATTTGCTCATTGGCTACTGACTCGTGACACCTGTTAACTGGGAAGCTAGTGATTCGATACTTCTTTTGTTTAAGGTTCTTAATTGGTCAAATTTCATTAAGATAAACTGTGGCCCAATCACCGATGCAGTAAAAAGGCAAACGTTTTTGGATTCTAGTCTATCACGAAATGAATCCGCGAATTTTTCCGGTCTCTATATATATTACATGCACATTAACTGGGCACGGGATTTGCCTAAACTCAGCCTTCAAGGTGGGTTACGGTAGCGTTAAAGATTTTAGGGCTTTAACACCTCCCCCAGCACATTTTCCACCGCAACCCGACCTATTGTATCGGAAATACTAATTATATAAAAAAAATAAAAAAAAACTTTTTTTTTTTTTAAATTTAACCCCCCTCCCTCTGAGGGGGAGAAAGTCGAACCACGGGAACATTTTCCCCCATAACCAGACCTTTTGGATCAGAAACACTCGAAATCTAAAAATCATTTATTTTTAAAATTTTCGATATTTTGGGTCTAACCACCCCCCCCCCTTTTTTTTTCTATACATTTTTCCTCCGTCGGGGCACGGTCCCTCTCTGAAGGCGAAGAAGAGGGGGGAAGTAGACCGCTTTCACTTGCAAAATCGTATCTGTGAAATGGGAATAGTAAATGTTAAAACGCGGCCACCTGGGAATACTACAGATTTTCGCCCATAGTTTTTGTTAATACGTAGAGACCGGAAAAATTCGCGGATTTATTTCGTGAAATGTTAACATTCAAATAATTATGCCTTTGTGCTGCTTCTGCCATTGGTGTACTTTTAATCTGGAGTAATGAGGGCCGATTAGAGACCCTCACTCATAGAAGTGTCGAATCACAGACACTCAGTCGAGACGACTCACAAGTCAGCAGCCAATAACAAGTGGCATTTTCCCGAGTAAGCAGAGTATTGTGAAGGCTATCTCACAGGTCAACGAAACCGCGAAATTTTTCCGGTCTCTATTAATACGATAATGTTAATCTTTATATATATATATATATATATATATATATATATATATATATTTCTTGTGTGCGTGTGTATGTCACTGAACTCCACCTAGACGGCTGGACCGATTTTGATGAAATTTTTTGTGTGAGTTCACGGGGATTCGAGGATGGTTTAGATTCACAATTGGATATTTTATCTCGATTCTGAGTTAAGAAAAAACTAAAAAAACACGCTTTAAAAGCAAAAAAAAAACTAAGCATTATTGATAATTAGCCTCCATGGCAACGGGCTTTTGCATTGTTGTTCCCTTCTGCGTAAACATGGGAAAGGTTTTTGGTAACGGCAGTGGCGTGCCCAAGAGGAGGGGTATGTATAATGAGAAGATACAAAATGTCCAGCGTAGAAATACTTACCGCCATATCCATATCTCACAAAAAGTACATTTGGGCAGGACAATGTCTGTCGGGTCCGCTAGAAAGATATATAGAGATATATATATGTAGAAAGATATATAGAGATAGAGATATAAATAGAAAGATAGAGAGAGTTATAGATATATACATAGAGATAGAGAATTAGAGAGATGAAGAGAGATGCTTAGTATACGTTTAAAAAATTGATTGAGGCATTGCAACGCATGCCGGGCATTATCTAGTTTACCTATATTATTCAGGTTTAGAAAACATCAATTCAATTCCGTGCGTTTTTTATCCTGGTTTTTATTTTCTCTCCCAGACATTCCCTTGCCCGCGGGAGCCCTGAGCGACTAGTGCCAGGGCGACCGGCCGGGCCCGCGCAGGGACCTCCAAGGCCCTGCAGGGCCTAAAAGGCCCGCGGTCTCGGCGGGAGGGGAGAGAGCGTCACCGCAGGTCGGGGGGGGGGGGGAAGTAGGGGTGGAAGAGGGGAGGAGAAGGGGGCAGGTGGCGGCGCTGCGTCGGGAGAGTCACAGGTGAGGCGGAAGTGGCGCGGCTTCATCAGGCAGCCAATCAAGAGCCGCTTCCGCCCGGCTTAATTAAAAAGAATAAAAAAAACAGGGAGGGGGGCTTGAAAAAAAAGGGGGGGGATGTCAAGCGGTGGCCCGCGTGTCGTCGGTGGCTCGCACACACGCACGCACGCACGCACGCACACCGACGCTTTTCATTTGTCTCTTCGGCGGGAAAACTTCTCCGCGTGTTTCTATCAAATTATAATAACAATTATCAGATGATTTCAAAACCCTGAAGACGCCCGGCTGCAACGCGGAAAGAAACGACGGTACAGTCAGTCTGCCACTTCGACGCTACTCAACTTGTGCAAGCCAAGATAGTTTACTGGAAAATGGCAGCGAAAGCCTACGAAAAACCTTTTGTTCTATTAGATTTAAAATTATTGTATAGGATATTTTAAAATTGTTTCCTATAAAAATAATACATAAATCGGTAATAATATCTCGTGTAGAAAATACACCTATAATGCGAAACTCGGACACGAAATTTAAAGTAGAATTCCATAACACAAAAAATTAACTACATTTCTTGTCGCTAATCACTAGAGACCGGAAAAATTCGCGGATTCATTTCGTGATAGACTAGAATCCAAAAACGTTTGCCTCTTTACTGCATCAGTGATTGCCCCACCGTTTATCTGAATGACACTTGGCCAATGAAGAACCTTTAACAAAAGAAGTATCGAATCACTAGCGTCACAGTTAACAGGTTACACGAGTCAGTAGCCAAATCACACGTCGTTTCCGCATCGCCCGCCAGAATCCGCTGCCGGAACAGCTCTACGTCAACTATTGCAGACGGAAGTTTCAAACTGTATCATGAAACTGTTCCGATAAAAGCGAAGACTTGAAAAAATAATAATAAGCCCCGGGTTCGGATACGATATTCGACAAGGAATTTCATTAAAATGCTACCCATCTTGTAACAACTCATTAAACAGTTAATACTATAAAGTTTCTCTTTGTATTTGCGAACTTTAGTTCGCGCCAATCCGTCGAGGATGGCAGTACCGTGGTTACTTACTCATTTCCGTTCCATTGACGAAACTACTCCCACCAAATGCCGTACACCGAGAGCTGAGATGTTGAAACATCCAAATATAAACTTCCACAACCGCGCCCGAGGCAAAGAATAGAAACCAGTGAGCGTTGGGCGTGGGTGATCGATAAGGCAACACAGCGGAGGAACGAGGAAGGCGTTCCGTTACATGCGCAACGCGCACCGTGCACGCATTCATACTTCTCAAACCTCCCCCCCCCCCCTTATTACCAAACCAACCAACACTAAAATCTCAAAACATAGCTCCACATCCAACATCAGACAGATCGCCCTTGATTGGCAAAACAGCCCAGCCAACCAGAAGAAAGGACGGCTCCGATTGGCCCACAGCTGCAGCCAATCAGGAAGCACCTTCCCCTCAGGCGAGAGTAGTATATAAAGGCAGGATAACTTGTAAGAACCTCAGTAGGTAACTGCAACCTGGCGATGGCGACTGCAGTGTCGACCGAAACGTCGGTGAATTATTCGCCAAGGACGCGGCTACAACCCAGAAGCCATACTACTTCAGACATTTGGCCGTGAAAGCCTGCAAACATTGTCAACACTAATCCTTTTTCACCAGGCAGCTCACACGACAAGCATAGTTAGAGACCGGAAAAATACGCGGATTCGTTTCGCGATGGGTAGAGTCCAAATACTTTTGACATTATTTTGCTTCAGTGATTGGGCCACAGTTTATCTGAAGGACTCTGGGCCAATGAAAAATCTTTAACAGAAGAATTAGAGAATCACGCTCATTCCAGTCAACAGGTGTTACGAGTCGGTAACCAATCAGCATATGTCATTTGCACGAGTGCATAGAGGATCATGGAGTCTATCCTTTAGGGATTTGAAATTGCGAATTTTACAGGTCTCTAGCGATGGGCTAAAACAATTAAAATACGTTTACTGTTTGGATGCTTTCGCTATTGGCACACTGTTCAGCTCAGGGGACTCTGGGCCAATTAGAAACCCTCAACCAAGGAAATATCCAATAACAGACAACCCAGTTTGCCTGACTATTCCGTAGACTGTCTAGTCTACCCTGAGGGTAATTGATACCGCGAATTTTTCCAGACCTTAAACATAGTAGGTATAAGCTGTCGGCATGGACACACAGGAATCTACGTCGCCAGAGTCACAGTTGCTTGGTGTATTACTACGGGCAGGAATTTTTCGCGGAAAAAACTCTGAACGCCTACTAGACTGCAACAAGGTATACCCACACCAGAGGTTTCCTCCTTGTGATTGGCGGCCGTCTGCGGGAGAAGTCGTTGCCCTTTTTGACCGAGCCTCTCAGGACCCGTTTGCTTCCGTATTGAATTACTGTGTCATAAACCTGAACAAAACTCACCCAATAACGGAATACAAACAATGCTACAGTGTTTTAACTTTCAGCTAGTCACGTAATCTTATCGCGAAAAGTGCATACCCCTATGTATTACTTATCCCAAACATTTGAAGTCTAATCCCAATTTTCTCGAATCCGAATCTAGCACTCAACGGACCAAAATTAAGATGTATAAGAAAAAAAAACTAATGTTCTTAAACATTTAATCTTTTAAGTAGGGACACCTGTATTACGCGATTTCATTTCATGTCAAGGTATTTCACAAAACACTGTAGCTTTTTCCAAGAGTCATGGCAAATTGTGAGGGTTCAGCAGTACGGTGACCACATTCTCATTGGCCCGTCAAGAGCGGGACGACACCTCTCACCGAACTCAGCCAATAAACACAGGAGAAAAGCTACAGTATTTTGTGAAATACCTTGACACGAAATGTATTCGCGAAATACAGGTGTCCCTACTTTTAAGCGATTTATTCATATTGGTACTAAGTTTCCAGAATCAATACACATTGTAATTATATACACACATATATATAAATTACACGTTAAAATTGCAATATATTGGAGAATGGTAACAGGATAGGTATGAAGAAAAAAGTTTGACCTAGTAAACTTCCGAGGAAGGTTATTAGTTTTCAATTTTTTAATTTACTTTAGTTCCTCCAATAATTTTCCTCGAATCTTTTCCCTCCTCGAATACCGAATCCTTCGAGTACTACGAATTTGATGGTTATTTAAATATTCGATTATTTGATTGGACCATACCAAATTTTAAGATAAAATACAGGATAACAAATAACAAGACTTCCGTCTCAAAACTGTCAAAATTGTCCCGAGCAAGAATTAAATTTAATCCGGCGCTGGCAGTCCGATGTTGGGTGTGAGACGTGTGCCGGTCCCAAGCGAGTTTTCGCTGGAATGGAATTGAATGCCTTTATGTCCAGGATAGAATAGAGGGGGAGAGAGAGACCATTCTGCATATCCACGAAGAGGGTTGTGGGGGGGGGGGGAAGGGAGGAGGGGTGGACGGGGTGACACCTGGTGGCGCAGCGGGGCCAATCACGAGCTCGGAATCTTGCCCCGCCAATCCCGGGCACGGCACGCCGGAGGCAACTCCGCAGCCGCCATGCCAACACCGGACTTGTCAAAGCGACAATAACAATAATATAACCAAATTTCCCGTCCCCCTCCAGACGACAAACGTGTTTTGTCTGCGCCGGACTGGTTCGTCCCGGCCCATAAATGACAATCCCGCCAACACTCCGCTGAAAAAAAAAACACGTTCCGAGCTTCGAATTCTTGTCACGCAACCCAGTGAAAGGGGGGAGGGGATCCCAAACCTGCGGAAACAAGTAATCGTAATGGGGACTTCTTTGTATTTGCATTAATCCCCCCCATCCTTTTCCCATTTCTTTCCCGAAAACCAACCAACCGAAGAAAAAAAAAACATGCAATGCGGTTAAACTTGCCAGCGTAAAATGGAAATGCTTCTTGATTAAAACATGGAAGGAAACCTCCACAACGCTTGTTTCGAAACTTTGTAAAAGCGATAAAAATATATACTGTCGCAATCTGTGTGGAGGTTCTTGATAATGCGTTCTTTATTGCCTTTATACTAATTTGTGTAACTTACAAAATGACAGCAATAAATAAAGGCAGCAAAAAAATGAAATAATCAACTAAAACTGCGAACACCTACTTGGCCACTATGTTGCAAACCAAAACAGCACAGCCATAAATTAACTAATACAAAGACCGAAGTTGAAACTTGGAGCATATAAAGAAGTTACTTAATGCTCTAAATAAATATTATCTACCTTGAAAAAAAATTCTGGACTTAAATTGTAAGTAGCCAACCATATTTGTTTATTACAATACAACCACAAACGTCACCATTCCCAATTTATATTACCACCTGAAGTGCTTTTAATAACACACAAATAATTAGTATTCAAAAAGTAATAAATATCCGATCAAAGAAATTTTAATTTCTCAAACTGTTTCTGAAAAATTTACTCCCTCCAAAGGCATATAATCACTAGAGACATGCTAAATTCGCGGTTTCAATGGCCTTCCGGATAGACTGCACATACCACTGTACACTCGGGCCAATAACGCAAGTTCATTGGCTGCCGACTTGTAAGTCGTCTCAGCTGGTTTGTCTGTGATTCGATCCTTCTTTGGTTGAGGGTTTATAACTGGTTGAGATTCATCCAGGTGAACAGTAAGCAAATAGCAAAATTATCTAAGAGGTATATGTGTTTGAATTCTAGCCTATCACCGAATGAATCCGCGAATTTAGCAGGTCTCTAATAATCACGAATGTTACAATCACTAATCATGTTCACAAAAATTTCTAATTTTAAATGGAAACTTAAAAATCAACGATAAGCTGGAGAAACGGAAATGTCTAATGTTACATGAAGTACTTTAAAACAAAAATATTATCAAGAAGTTGAAAGAACGGTGTGTAAAATATAAAATTGCTCTGATAGATATACACTGTAAAATATTTTTGTAATTTTTACAAGGAATATCCTTGAAAACGATATCGCTTGTAAAACTGCTAGACAGAGCCTTTGTAAAACTGCCAATGGTACAAAGCTCTGGCTTTGCAATTATACAAGTGATATCGTTGCAACTGAGTTTCCAAGGACTATTCTTGTAAAAGTATAGTTACAGTGTAGACTCCAATATGGTATGTCCAAGCCAGGCGCCACCCCCCCCCCCACCCTTTTTTTTTACCGTGTCACGCAGAACGCGTTTTTTGCTTCCGCATTGAATTGCTGTGATTGGTTCGCTGACAGTATACATTCCCCTGAAAAGAAACTCGCCCAATCACGAAACACACTGTTTTAATTGGGACTAGAGGTAGACATTTTTCGCGAAAAAAAAAATATATATATCTGAACGCCTATTAGACTGCAACAAGGTATACCCGCACCAGCGGTTTCTTCCCTTGTTATTGGCGGACGTCTGCGACAGAAGTCGTTGCCTTATTTGACCGAGCCACTCAGGACGCGTTTGCTTCCGCACTGAACTACCGTAACAATCGACATATGCCTAAAAGAAACTCGTCCAATCACGTTACTACAGTATTTTAACTTTCAGTCAGTCTCGGAATCTTACAGCGAAGTATGCATGCCCCTAGTCGGGACCTTTACGGGTTGTGACCACGGTAAAGAGGTGGAGCTTGAAACGTTGTGCTTGCATTACGTCACGGGGAGGAGGAGGTGTGGGGTAGGGACCGGAAAAATTCGCGGGTTCAATGACCTGTAGGATGAACTCCATAGTTCTACGTACACTCGGTCAAATGCCACCCACTCATTGGCTGCTGTCTTGTGAGACGTTCCAGCGTAGCAGCCTGTGAATTCGATAAAGCTTTGGTCGGGTGTTTCTCATTGGTCCAGGTGAGTTGCGAACCCAATAGCAGAGGCAGCACTGAGGTATAACGATTTGTATTTTAGCCTATCGCGAAATGAATTCGCGAATTTTTCCGGTCTCTAGTGTTAGGCTGGGATCTCAAGTTTCTTCCGACGACCCCCGGGTCCGTCCGATGGGGGTCACCGAACTCTGCGCGGATGTCTTCAGCCCCCCTCCCGACGATAGGGCCTGTCACCCGATTGGCAGATCTCTAGCGGAGACTACGACGGCGCGCGGCGGCGGACGACGATCGCGAAAAGCTAGTAGGCGCGCAGTTTCCGGTCAGACCTGGTGAAGGAGGGGGGGAGATGCGCAGATGCTCGGCTGGCCATTGTGCGCACTTCCGGCGGGGCGTGACGAGGGGTAACCCGAGCAGGGGGTGTCTGCTTGCTGCTGGCCGGGGCGCGCACGTGCGCGGAGCACGTGATGGCTCCACGGGCCGCCGGGAGGGGGTGCATTGTGCCCCGCGGCCTGCTCCGTCTCCACTCCACGTCTTGCAGTGACAATCACATCACGTAAAGACCTGCAAAATTCGCGGATTAATTGACCTCTAGGGATAGACTCCACAGTCCTTTAAATACTCGCGGAAATGAACACCTGTTCATTTGGCTACTGACGGCGTGAGACGTCTCAACTAGGCTGTCCGTAATTTGCGCACTTTCTTGGTTTTAGTGCTTCCCATTGGCTCACAGTTCCCCCGGATGAAATGTGGGCCAATCGCAGAAAGCGGTACGAAGGCATAGTTGTTTTTGATGCTAGCCTATCGCGAAATGAATGCGCGAATTTTGCATGTCTCTAACAATCATATTAGTTACTAGAGACAGGAAAAATTCGCGGGTTCAATGACCTCTAGGATAGCATCCATTATCCTCTGCATTTCTCAAGTAAACACGCGCGTTCATTGGGTACTAAATTGTGAGGCGTCTCCCCTGGGTAGCTTGTGATTCGACGCTTCTTTGGTCGATAGTCTCTCATTGGCCCCAGAGAAGCTCCAGTTAAAACTGCGAGCCAATAGCAGAACCAGCAGAACTGTACACATGTTTGAATTTCAGCCCATCACGAA
The DNA here is from genome assembly GCF_032445375.1 of Bacillus rossius redtenbacheri. Classification (NCBI taxonomy): domain Eukaryota; kingdom Metazoa; phylum Arthropoda; class Insecta; order Phasmatodea; family Bacillidae; genus Bacillus; species Bacillus rossius. The sequence continues at coordinate 9,196,468 of NC_086340.1, forward strand.
ATGAATCCGCGAATTTTTTCCGGTCTCTACATATTAGTTACTTATTTCTGACGTGAACACGTCTTTAAAATTGCTTTCATAGCGGGAGTCAATGTGAAAAAAAATTGATGAAAAATTGCTACTTTTTTTAATTTTCAAATATTATTTACAGTTTTTGCAAATTTAATTTAAATAATTTGTTTAAATATAATCACGAACAATTAGTTAAAAAGCCCACCTTAACCTGTTTGATATTATAGATAGAGACCGCGATAGGCTAAAATACAAATCGTTATACCTCAGTGCTGCCTCTGCTATTGGCTCACAACTCACCTGGATGACTCTGGGCCAATGAGAAACACCCGACCAAAGCTTTTATCGAATCACAGGCTGCTACGCTGGAACGTCTCACAAGACAGCAGCCAATGAGTGGGTGGCATTTGACAGAGTGTACGTCCTAGAACTGTGGAGTTCATTCTACAGGTCATTGAACCCGCGAATTTTTCCGGTCCCTACTAATTACTTATTTTTTACGTGAATACGTCTTTAAAATTGCTTCCACAGAGGGAGGCAATTCGAATCATGAGGACTGCCGACAGAAGTGAAAAATATAAACAAACAGTTGTTATTTTTGGATATCCAAATTAATAAATTTTTTGATCTTAAATTAAAACTTGTAAATCTAAGTAACTATTATTAATATTAATAATATAAATAAGAAAATACAAATAGGTATAAGTTAAAATAAAAATTTCTTACTTTGTAAAATATAATTGTGTAACATTAGAAAATATTTTTTTGATTAAAAATTAGAGACTTTTTCGCAATTTTTAAGAAAAAATGTTATCACACAACAATCACGTTATTAAAATACTCTTGAATTACTTCAAAATACGCATTGTAGATAAAGTAATTATAGGTATTAAAAAAATAATGATGTTCTTAATTTTTTGGTTATATTGCTACGAAGACTCCGTTTTCTTCGTTATTCAAACTATATATCTATATGAGAATAAAATATATTTTATACTCACTTTTTACTGCACAGTAATCGTATACTTAAGATTTAAAAGCGCAATAAGTTATACTAATAGGAACAGATATAGTGATATCGTTCAACACGTCACGTGTATATGTCAATGACGACTTAAATGAATTTACTCCTTATCCAAACCTTCCCATATAAGTTTTCAATTAAAAAAAAAACGAATGAAAACAGAATCGAGGGGATACAGTTTGGTGTTGCAGCTACATATCTTATCATCTCCATCGAAAATTTAAATTACACCACTGGATAGCCAAGGATCAAAGAATATCGTTACACAAGATGAGGACTGTGACACATCGCGCGCGGTGGAGGGGGGAAGCGCCGCCATTTTGAGGTCATTTTGCTGCGTTTTCGAGATTTCCCGTTTAGTAAAACTATTGACTCGGTGAAGCTACGACGTTTGTTTTGAGTTTCAATCGTCAGCTTTCGTCAATACCAAGCGATTGCACGTACAAAACATTAGTGTAAAATAGTTACAGTGAATATATATACGGTGTTGAAATAAAATTAAAAAAAACCGCGTATTTTATATTTTGTATGGAAAATATTACCTGTTACGTACACGCATTCACGTATAACACACGGCCGTGTCCATGACACAGCCACACCCCATTTTTTTTTGCTCGAAAAAAAAACTACAAGAAGCCACCATTCGTGACGTAGCTAAACTAAAATCACTCGCGTGTTACCAGACTGGCGACGACGAAAAAATTAAAAAATACAGTTAAAACCGTTGGCGAAGTCAAGAAGGGCGGATAGAGATCTCTTCGAATGAAGGTTGTTTTAAAGCTGAATTCCTCGCGTTAGCCCGCAGTAAAATGAGCTCGCACCCAGGAGGAGCGGGTAGATGAAGGGGGGGATGGCGGGGCGCGGCCAGACGGTACACATCTCCCGGCCGGCGACGGGCCGTTAGCGCGTCAGCTCCCCGGCGCTGGTCGATACAGGAAACTATCGATCAGGCCGCGAGCTTACAGATCCCCCGCCGCCGCGGGAAGCCTTCTTTTCACAGACGAGAGAGCCAAAATTCCCGAAGTTCCCCGAAGTTCATGCCTTTTTTCCCCGTATCTTTTACGTGGCTACCCTAACCAAATTAACCGTCCACGATGTTTTAAAGTATTTATAATGTAGCTAACCTAACCTAATTGATAGAGACCTGCAAAATTCGCGGATTCATTCGGTGATAGGCTAGAATTCAAACACATATACCTCTTAGATGATTTTGCTATTGGCTTACTGTTCATCTGGATGAATCTCAACCAGTTATAAACCCTCAACCAAAGAAGGATCGAATCACAGACAAACCAGCCGAGACGACTTACAAGTCGGCAGCCAATGAACTTGCGTTATTTGTCCGAGTGTACAGAGGAATGTGCAGTCTATCCTGAAGGCCATCGAAACCGCGAATTTTGCAGGTATCTGGCCATTAGTATCCTTTTATAAACACCGCCATATTTATTTACAATTAACAAAAAAAAACCGAAGATGCACGATCGGGCGTTTGTCTCTCTCGTCTGTGAAAATAAGGATTCCCCGCCGCCGCGGCCCGGGCGCAGTGTGCACAACGTAAAAAAAAATAAACTTTTGATAAAGTTCGCAAACACGTATTAGAAGTTACGAATCTGTACATTGAACACCTGTGCATTTAAAACTGTTGTATTTTTTTATTGTATAGATGGTATAGATAAAATACCGCACGTTGCATAAAAAGACTAGTATCGCGCACGCATGATGTAAAAATTATGGAACTGCCAAAAAAAAATTATTTTGTATGCCTACACGGAAAACATTGCAAATTTTTACAACACATTGCTATGGTTATTTTCGCATGTATTAAAAATGTTTTTTTTTTTTGGAAACCATGCTGATTATTACGAAAATTGGCGGATAATTTTATATTTTAAGTGATGTTTGACTCAAGCATATATTTTTTAACTTTATTATATTTTATTTTATTATCCTTATTTATGTGCGCCGTTAATACTGGAAACCTACCCAGAGAATGTTTTGAAAATAACAAACTATTGGAGGTACTGGGACAACACAAAGCATAAATACCCGAGAAATAATTCGAAACCAGTGTTACTGCAAACTAAACTCTTTGTAATTTTTTGCGAAACAAATTCTTTCATTTAAATGCACAAATTGACAAAAACATTTGTTATTTCGCATGATTATTTTAGTTGATTTTACAAAACAAATTTACAATGTTTCGTCAATAAAATGGATTTCGTGCCCTTCAAAACATTCCGTTGGTTGTTTAGAAAAAAAAAACCCATGTTCCTTAGACAGGTAACAATGTACATCGTTTTAGGCTTCATTTGAACTGCATTATTGTTGGATCAAGGGACTTCAGAAAAACCCTGAAAGAAAAATAAAACTAGAAAACCATACTTCAAAATGCTTATGATATAGGTACATTTAATCCACTTGCTTATGTAAAATGTATGTGGAGTGCCGCCAGAAAATAATGCAGGTAATACTGAGTACGGATTCTTACCCGGGCACTTGAACTTTGTACTTTCCCAGTGCAGCCAATAGTTAAAGTTAATTTTAAATCGTTTTCGGATAGCTGCGCACGATAATAAGCATAATAAAACAAAATAAAGTAGAATTATTGATAGAGACCGGAAAAATTCGCGAATTCATTTGGCGATAGGCTAAAATACAAATCGTTATACCTCAGTGCTGCCTCTGCTATTGGTTCACAACTCACCTGGATCACTCTGGGCCAACGAGAAACACCCAACCAAAGCTATATCGAATCACAGGCTGCTTCGCTGGAACATCTCACAAGACAGCAGCCAATGAGTGGGTGACATTTGACAGAGTGTACGCAGAATTGTGGAGTTCATCCTACAGGTCTGTGAACCCACGAATTTTTCCGGTCCCTAATTATTGAATAATGGATTATCTTTCCCGTGGTTTAAGAAACAAAACGTACATATGCTTGAAATAAACATCGGTTAAAGTATAAAAAACTATCCGCCAATTTTCGTAAGACATGCTCAGCGTCGTATCATACAAGCAAAAAAAAAAAAATAGCCCATAGCCATGCGTTGCACGAAGTTCAAATACCTCCCGTGTGGTAAAACTGTCTTCTGTGCGGTAAATGAGAGGCGAGATTGTTTCTGTGGTGGATGATAGTGGTAGGGGGTGGGAAGAGAGAGAGAGAGGGAAGAAAAGTGCGTCTCCAGCTGCACGAGAAAGGTAAACCTCCGTCTTTGTTGACGGGAGTCGCGCCGGGGCACAAAGACGAGCCGGCTGGATGTCGCCGGACAGGGTTGAGTGTCTGCTCCGCCGCTGCGACTGGGCTGTCCCCCCCCCCCCCTCCACCACCCCCAGCGGGCCGCGGCAGCATCTGGCCGCGAGGAACCGCGAAGTGGTTGAACCCGCCCCTGGAGCTGAGCAGGGAGGGGTGCGTGTGTGTGTGTAATAAGGAGCAGGGGAGGGGGGGCCGCACGCAGAAAGCTGCACGTGACCGTCAATGGACGACCGCCGAAGCGGACACGCCCCTTCTTCTCCCGTCCCCGCTCTGGTTCCTCCCCACACCACACCAACCCCCCGCGGAGATGTTTGTAATATCGCCTCGGTCCCCTTCCCCCCCCTCAACCCAACTACTACCCATCCGGGAGGAATAAAACATGGCCTACCTTTTATTCGCCCCCCCCCCCCCTCTTCACCTTTTTTTTCTTTTCGGCCGGAGCGTCTTACAGATGTTTGGTCGCGTCTGCCGCGCATTAGCGAGCTATCGAGGGGGGTTGTTGGGGGGTTAGGGGGGGGGACCGCTCTCCGCGGAGCACAAAGAAGAGGGGGCGGTGCTTCCTCGCGGCCGGGTGCGCCTCGTCGCCTGCGCCGCGACTCCACTCGACTCCGCAACTGCTCACTCGGCGGGGAGACTCCATCTTCCCCCCCCCCCCATGGAGCACGCTCTCTACCGACCCGCGAGGACCAGCAACAATACACACACGTCAACATTGCCCCGTGCGCCCGGGCGGGCGAAGGGCTTATAGGAACAGCGAGGGTTTAAATCTGGAGTTCCATGTTCTTTAATTCGCCATCGATCAAGTTGCTTGCATTCAGGCCGCATTACTGCGCTGCAGACATTCTTAGTTGGCTCCGAGTTAAGTTATTCACCTGTTGGTAGAGACCGGAAAAATTCGCGGATTCAATGACCTCCAGGATAGACGCCAATATCCTCTACACACTCGGGCAAATGCCACCTGTTCATTGGCTGCTGACTTGTGAGTCGTCTCGACTGAGTGTCTGTGATTCGACACTTCTATGAGTGAGGGTCTCTAATTGGCCCTCATTACTCCAGATTAACGTGAAACCAATTGCAGAAGCAGCGCTAAGGTATAATTATTTCAATTGTAGCATATCACGAAATGAATCCGCGAATTTTGCAGGTCTCTACCTATATGCCCTTCACGACACACACGTCAAATTTACCCCGTGTGCCCGGGTGGGCGAAGGGCTTATAGGTCGAGACTGGAAAAATTCGCGCTTTGGATGACCTCTAGGATAAGACTCCACAATCCCCAAAATACTCAGGCAAACGCCACCTGCTCATTGGTTACCGACTCGTGACACGTGTCAGCTTGGGACGCTTGCGATTCGATACTTTTTTTTTGGTTAAAGGTTTTTTCATTGGCTCAAAAGTCTTTCAGATAAACTGTGAGCCAATCAGAGAAGCAACATAAAGGTACAGTTGTTTGGATCCTGTCGTATCGTGAAATGAATCCACGAATTTTTTCGGTTTCTAGTAATAGGAACAGTGAGAGTCTAAATCTGGAGTTCCATGTGGCATGTTCTGTAATTCTGGCCATCGATCAAGTTGCTTGCATTCAGATATTATTTTTCGGGCTGAACTTGGTCGCCAGGCCGCATTACTGCGCTGCAGACATTCTTAGTTTGCTTGGAGTTAAGTTATTCTCCTGTAGGTATTCATTCCAGTGCAGCTAACCTGTTTTTTTTTTGCAGGTCACGTGGCACATTTTGGCTCTTGATATTCCAGCATGTCAAAGTCGGAGCTTCAGAAAGAAAAAAGAAAAAACAAGCGATTTGAATACCTCAAGGTATCCGAGTGGTGTATGTTTACTTAAACAATTAATGATTCCTCTGAGAGCGGACGAGTAGTCATGTTTCCAACCATTAATCTCTCGCCATAGTCATCCTATGCACGACGAGAAGACTGCGCATAGAGGCGATACCACGCTAGAAGCACCAGCGAGCATCGTACTTATCATCCCGCCTCACTAACACAAAAGCAACCCTCACTAGGTGGGCCCCTTAAGTTATTATTTATTTATTTATTATGTTCTTCACAGCAGCGAGGTAATGGGAGACGAACTGAAAATTATGTTTCATAATTTTTTTACAAATGTGACCATATTTGTAATCTGAAATAACATATATATTTTAGGTGTGTAGTTTTGATCCAAAGGTAATAAAAAAAATCAAAATTTATTTAATACATAGATTAAATAAAAAACCTATAATGTATGAGCGACTACTTGGCTTAAGGTGGTTTGCAGCTTAGTAAAATAATAAAGGTCCTAACGTAAAAATAAACTCCCCATTATTAACTTTACCGCCCCCGTCAAACGTAAAAGACGATAACATGTTATTAGGGGTGTAACTTAAACTATATTTTTGGAATTAGGTTTCAACTGATTGAAAATAAATTAATAATTAGTCTTGTACTTAACATATGCCACTACGTATATTAGTGGAATGGTTTATTATTTTTGTTTAGGAGATTCCTATGTGAATCATATTATGAGTTAAGACTTAACAGAGATGGCTATATTTGATATTTTTCCTTAACAATCAAGGGAACCGCTAAAAGTAGAATGTGCTATTAGCGTGAAACATGATTTGGTACGACAGGAGTAGGAAATACGAAATTACTAGTTTCATGTTAAGAAATGATAAGATACTTAGAAGAACAATTTCACGAAAGAATTAAAAAAAAAAAAAAAGCTCTGATTGGAATAATAACGTTTTAAGATTTAGGAAAATGAATATTTTGATGTGTTTCTGGTTAATGTTTCTGCTATTATACGAGATAATGAATGCATATTTACAATTCATGTATATATTTCCTAACTGTCAAACCATTTTATGCTGGCTTAGAATAGCTGAAATGTTGCAGCTTTGGTTCAGTCGTAGCCATATGTCTGGTATTTCAAGTAGGTGCATAACCAATTTCACCATAGATAAAAATATAATGTTGAACAAATTATCAATCGGCGAAAAATTCCAAACCGAAATGCTCTTCGAAATGCAGACGGTACTTATGAATACAAAAAAAAAATTAGCTTAAATTACATGGCTGCTTTTTCGCCCGTCATTATTGGCTGGAGTTAACGAAAACTAATTTAATCATAAACTTGATATATTAGTTAACCATGCGATCGTCGGCGTAAATTTTAAGTTTATAATTATTTAGTTTTTTTTTTTTTTAACCGTAAACCCACGTTAAGTTGTCAGTAAATGCAAGACGGGTGAGTGAGAAGCAGGGGTCAGCGCGGCCGCCCGCAACACCGGCGCGTCACGCGGGGTGGCCTACGCGCGCCGCAGCGCAGGGGCACCGAGCAGGGAGCCGCGGCTCTATATTAGCGCGTGCCGAAGAAGAGAAGCGATCTGTCACACAGACTGCGCACTTTGGCTGTGAAGTGGCCCGTGAGACCTCCAGGGGGTAGAGAGCAGTCAATAAGACGGCGCGCCCCTGGGGGCGAGGGAGGGGTGTGGTGGTGCAGGGAGCATTTGTCACCCCCCACCCCACCCACAGCGGCCATGACGTCAGCGATTACCTGCGCATCAGGGAGCAGCGCCCGGTCATAACGGCTACACGCTCACAAGGGGGAGGGTCCAAACACACTCACGTAACACGAATGCATGAACACTGAAAATTAAAACCCGTTCCAAGAATTCTGCATGCCGCGACGAACTTCATTTGTAACGTTCTGTGTGTGAAATAATTTAGGATGGGAAACAAGACATATGGAATTTCTACAAAGTAAAAGTAGAAAAAGAGGGTGGAAGAGGGTAAAGAGATTAACAAGAGACGTTCAATTTTTTTTTTTTTTAGGTAATAGCAATTTTTTTATATTTTACTAACTACGGAAGTGTACAGGCAGTGTACAGCTCATTATACAGGTACACACCCCTCCTGGTGCGTACACCCCTGTCGAGCCTCGAATGAAAGAAGAAGAAGAAGAAGAAAAAAGGATCAAACAACGCAACAGCCGTTGCCAGCATCAACAATTTGCAACAGCGCAAATCTTACCAAGAAGCATCAGAATTCTGCTTCAGGGGTGGGTTTTTTTTCGAACCACTCTTCAAGACCGTGAAGGTCGAGAGTGCAAAAATTTCAGCAAGATCTGGGCGTTCTTGTCTGAGGAAAGAGAGAACGAAACAAACTGAAAAAAACAAACTCTTATTTATGTACAATCGAAAAATTATTTTAAATCTGACAACGCTGGGACGTTGTTGGTAATCGAATTCATTAAGTCGTAACTTCAAAGAGGCTATCGCTTGTGGTTGTAAGTCTTGACGGAAGGGGGAACAGTTGAACCGAAGCCGGCGGGAGTTCGGAGGGAGCAACAGGCAAGTGGCTGAGGGGTTGGAGGGGGTTGGAGGAAGGAAGGGAGGGGGTAGCGCACAATGGCGACGCCGGCTAATAACGCGCCGCCCCTCGCAAGAAGGTGCCCGGGGGCGCCCAGCGGGCGTCTTCATTTGCGGCGACCCCCCGCGGGGGTTAATCAGCGGAGCAGCCGGCATTCCTGCCGCCGACAAGGCAAGTGCCGAGCGCTGCCAATCTTGCAGGCTCCGAGTCCTGCCGCCGTCTCCCGTCCGCTCTGTTCCTCCACACAGCTCCGAGACGTGGTGACCTCTTCAATGTAGCTCAGACATCGTGTTCAGAGGGGGGGAAAAAATGCATTTATATTCTACTATATAAGGTAGTGATTTTTTGTATTTATTTTTTTAAATCTAAAACTTTGTATGTATTTAGAAAAGAAAAAAAATTAATGAGAAATTTTGAAGTGCAGTTTTATAAGGAAGTGTTTTTTTTTCTTATTTGTTTGTATCAAAACATTGTATTTAGAAAAGAAAAAAAATTAATGAGAAATTTAAAAGTGCAGTTTTTTAAGAAGTGATTTTTTTATTTTTTTTGTATCCAAAACATTATATTTAGAAAAGAAAAATTTTATAATGAGAAATTTTTCAGTGCAGTTTTATAAGGTAGTGAATTTTTTTTATATCTAAAACATTGTATTTAGAAAAGAAAAATTTTGATGAGAAATATTAAAGTGCAGTTTTATAAGGTAGTAATTCTTTTTTTTTTATCTAAAACATTGTATTTAGAAAATAAAATTTTGCAATGAGAAATTTTGAGGTTCAGTTTTATAAGGTAGCGAATTGTTTTGTATCTAAAACATTGTATTTAGGAAAGAAAAAATGTTGTAATGAGAAATTTTGAAGTGCAGTTTAATAAGTTAGTGATTTTTTTAATCTAAAACATTGTATTTCGAAAAGAAAAAAATTGAATGAGAAATTTTGAAGCACAGTTTCATAAGGTAGTGATTTATTTTTGTATCTAAAACATTGTATGTATTTAGAAAAGAAAAAAATTAATGAGAAATTTTGAAGTGCAGCTTTATAAGGTAGAATTTTTAAATTTTTTTTTGGTATCTAAAACTTTGTATTTAAAAAAGAAAAAAAAATGATGAGAAGTTTTGAAGTGCAGTTTTATAAGTAGTGATTTTTTATTATTTGTTTGTATATAAAACATTGTATTTAGAAAAGAAAAAATTTTAATGAGAAATTTTGAAGTACAGTTTCATAACGTAGTGACTTTTTTAAAAATGTATCTAAAACTCTATTCAGAGAAGAAAATTTATAATGTCACGCGTCTTGCGACACACTTATTTCTTCTGCTTCCTGCGCCAGTGTCTCGTCAGCTCTGTGCCTTGGTTCCAGATCCTTGCTCGGGGAATAATGCAATATCGTGTTGCTTGCACTTCTCGTCAAAGAGAACTGATGTCCGCGTCGCCTCGAGGTGGTCGCTTGGCTGGTTGCGTTCCTGGACCGCAGAATCTGTAGCCCGGGATGTGCAGCTCGCAAGGCGGATCATTAATCAGCGAGTTCACAAGTCCTGAGCCGATATATTTTTTTTTTTTTGACGTGACAACGTCTAATATATCGATGAACGCCAGCTGCACGCACGAAAAAGTGTCCCGTTACACACATTGTCCCGTTACGCTGTGTCCCGTTACGCTCATTATACGCCACATCTATTTCTCTTCCATTCGATTGGAACAACCATCGATTTGACTTTTCGAGGCACATTATTAAACTTGAAACACTCCCATTCGTTTCCTACTGTTCCTATCATCGCCCTATCCTTAACAGGATAACACAGATTGGAAGAAGTTAAATAGCAAACATGTATAAAAGTTATAGTTAAAATAATCCGTTCGTTAATGTAATAAACATATTTGAATTAATGAGAGCAAATAAAAGTAAATGTATCAATTAAATTGTAGATTTCAGTTCACTCCTTCTTTGTATCCATACAAAATAGTGTTAATTCAATAAAAATTATTCAATTATATTCATAAAATTATGCAATCATTTCATCAATGTTTTGTTATGACGTCACGTTAAACTATCGTCCGTGAACCGATTTATGTGTAACGGTTTTATCAATGTAGGCCAAGAAAGAAGACTATTTGGTCGTATTTATTCTATTTAGTTGACCTATTTTCCATTAGTGTGCTAGCTTGATGAACATCATTTCATACTTCACTCGCTTGTTTCATTGAAATCCTCATTCAACCTGAATTAAAGACCCGATAAAATAAATTACTTGAAACAGTTATAAAATAACATAAGAACACTGATCGAGTCTCATTTTAGTTCACGTGGTTAGCATAACCAGTTTACTTTTGATGATTAAAATTCTTATCAGGAATATATTAAAATATTTTAAAGGGAATGAATAAAAAAAAAAACACTTTAAAATTTTTTTTCACGAAGTTCACGCACATACTTTTCAGAATAATTTATTTCATGGTGGGAAGGAAATAAACCGTTTGCTAGGTGAACATAACTTATAAATGAGCTTGCAATCCCAAGAGCGATGGACCTACACAGAAAATAACGAGTGGAAATAAAGTGACGTTGATAAAATAAAAAAAAAATCTTGCTTCAGTTTCTGATTTCTGAAATTAAACTTTCTTTACAGCCGGTAGAGTTGAGGCGATGACGTAATCAAAGCGCAGGTTAAGTTTAACGCTCAGATGACAACTAAAAAGTGCAGGGATCGAGAGTGGGGCGCTCGACGGCATTTTTTAATTATTGCTAGAGACCGGAAAAATTCGCGATTAGAATGACCTATAGGATGGAATACATGATCCTCTACGCACTCGGGCGAATTGCATCTGCTCATTGGTTACTGACTCGTAGAACCTTTTAACCGGGATGCTCGTGACTCGCTACTTCTTTTGTTTATATATATTTTTTTTTCATTGGGCCAAAGTCCTTCAGATATACTGTGGCCCAATCACCGAAGCAGCAAAAAATGCAAACTTTTTGGATTCTAGCCAATCGTGAAATGAATGCGCGAATTTTTCAGGTTTCTAATTATTGCACACGTTCTTATACCCTCACTTGTAACGCGCGTGATGTTACGAGAGGTTTGTTAAGGCGCGCGGACTAGGAGAAGTCCTGGAAGGAGACCCGCGCAGAGCGGAAGCGAGCAGGTAGTCGGAGGGGCAGAGGGGGGGAGCGAGGCGAGGGGCAGACAGCTGGCAGGTGGCGGCAAGATGGCGGCAAGATGGCGGCGGACTGTGCGCGGCAGCGTGTTCGCCTGCTGCTCCGAGGACACCAACCAGGGCTGTCCCGACAAGCAAGCATGCCAGTACGAGGGGGTCTTGCGTCCTCTGCAGGTGAACCAGGCGTATAGCTAGGGACTGGAAAAATTCGCGGTTTCGATGACCACTAGGATAGACTCCACGATTCTCCATGTACTCGGGGCAACTATCACCTGGTCATTGGCTACCGACTCGGGACACCTGTTTACTGCGATTCTTATGATTCGGTACTTCTTTTGTTGAGTGTTTGCCATTGGCTCAGAGTCCTTCAGGTAAATTGCGTTCCAATCACTGACACAGTATTAAGCTAAACGAGTTTGGATTCCAGCCTGTGTCGAAAGGAATCCGCGAATTTTTCCGGTCTCTACGTATAGCTATTTAGGAACGCCCTTTGCATTTACATGTGTGTAGGGGCATCCAGATTTCGCGAAAAGATTCCGAGATTAGCTGAAAGTTAATACACTTCAAGCATCGTCTGTGTTTTTGATTGGGTGAAACTCTTTCAGGTACATGTCTTCTATTAACACTAACATCACAGCAATTCAAGTGCGGATTCAATCGCGTTCTGAGTGGTTCACTCAAATGAGGCAACGACCTCTCTCACAGACGGCAGCCAATCACAAGGGGAGAAACCGCTGTTGCGGGTATACCGTGTTGCAGTCTAATAGGCGTTCAGATTTATTCGCGAAAAATGCCTGCCCCTACATATGTGTCTATAGGTATAATTGTGTCGTATCCATTGCCGATCTGTTGACCCAAATCCCGCACATGCGCAGAGCTCAATTTTCTCGTTGATTTCGTCCAGATGGCGGACCCGCGTCTGGTGCCATTAACCCGTATATATTCAAATCCGTGAACATCGGGGGACGTACCAAAGGTATCGGTGCGCCAACGGAAACTTTATGATGGCGAAACTATATTGGAATAAATTTTGTACACTTTAACGCTATTAACAAGAAGTAATAACCGCAACTTAAAACGTACTTCAGAAAATATATATATAAAAAAGGGTATATTTTTGTGCGATGGTGCTGCTATCTCTAGAATATTTTGCCGTAGTAATTGTATCGATATTTGCGAAACGTCCGATGAAATGCGTTTAAACAAGTTTCTAGCCTCGCGCAGGGCACCGTTTATTAGAACGGCTGCCGATTTGATTCCTTACTGGCATTCGGTTTGGACACGTTCTTGAGAATACGGCCTGCGAGTTAAGTTTCGGCATTGCTTATTCGCTGCCTTACCCAAACGTCTTGGTATACCACCCCAAAGATATCAAATGAAGAGGCAGGTATTTTTCGCAAAACTATTTCGTGATTAACTGATAGCCAAGGGCATGCACATTTCGCGAAAAGATTCCAAGACTAGCTGAAAGTCAAAACACTGTAGCATCGTTCGTGATTGGATGAGTTTCTTTTAGGCATATGTCGATTGTTACATGACCAATCACAGCAATTAAGCGCCGAAGAAAACGTGTCCGGTGAAATAAGGTAATGAATGACTTTCCTCGCAGACGGTCCCCAGTTAAAGGAATAAATTTCTGGCGCGGGAATATCATATTGCAGTCTAATGGGTGTTCAAATTTTTCGCGAATAACGCCTCCTCTAGAAATTAAAATTATTTCAAACAAGTTCATAAAAAAGGCGCTAAAATATATTAACATCTACCGCTTTGGTACTAGTAAATGCAAAACTTTTCCATCTTCACGGATTTTTTTTGATTGGTACAAAAATATTAACTTAAAAAAATAGTTTAACTGTCTAATAAATAAAGACCGCAAAAATTCGAGGTTTCGATGGCCTTCAGGATAGTCTACGCATTCCCCTGTACACTCGGGCAAATAACGCAAGTTCATTAGCTGCCGACTTGTAAGTCGTCTCGGCTGGTTTGTCTGTGATTCGATCCTTCTTTGGTTGAGGGTTTATAATTGGTTGAGATTCGTCCTGATGAACAGTAAGCCAATAGCAAAATCATATAAGAGATATATTGTAACCAGTACGACTGTTTACAGTTATATTATTATTATTTTGATTATTATTGTAACATTCACTGTATATTTCATAAGCCGATATTATGTATTTAATTATTTTATTGTAAAAGAGGACAACCAAAGTTAACCTGTATAACACATCTTATTGCCAGAGACAAAACACCTTTTAACTTCAGGGTCTTCTAAGCATTATTCTTTGGAAACTTTATTCATTTGCCTTAGTTCAGCACTCTTACACGTTAATATCCAAGTTTTATTTCACTATGCAGTTAATTTTTCCATAGCTCCTTGGTTTCTAGGGACGGAAAATAAATAGTTAGAAGGAAGAAGAAAAGAAAGACGCCATCGCCATCTTGCAGCGGGAAGACGTTTCTCGGGCTGGGGCGAACCAAAGCCTTGGTTGCCGCCCGAGGAATTGAAGATTCGCGTCATCCGCGGTCGTGTGCTATCTAGAATTCTCCACACTATTATTTGTGAGAATAGTTCTGGACTGAATAAGTCTCAGATAGGGAGTATCGGCGACATCTAGTGCCAACTTCCGCGTCGGTCCCGTTCGTCCCGTAGTGGTTCCGGACGACTGATGTCAGCGCCAGCTACGATCGGCCACGACGTTTGGTGAGACCGAACTAAATTAAAACAGACTTTTTAGGACGAGAGGGAAGTCGATTCTTCAGCCAGACATCCGGCTACATCAGATCTTCTGTAGTTCACCAATTACAGCTTCCAGCGTCCAGTGTTCCAGCGTCGCAGCAGACCACCTGGAGGTCCTAGGAAGAGAGCCTCAAGCCTCCGACAGATTATAGCTAGACCCGGCATGGTAGTCGATGTGTTCCTGTGACGTCATTTACATCTACTTACCGATACCTAGGTCTGAACAAAATGATAACATACACAGTAAATTATGTTGGTTGATCCTCTCGCTGAATTGCATGGTAATAGTAACTTCACGTCAATATTTAAGAACCCATTAAAATCGTATGTTTTCAAACTATTACTATTTCATTTACAGTAAATGTCAGTTACATATAAGACAGACTTGGTCATAGGTCATGCAAATTTACACTAGTAACACAACACTACCAAATTTCCTTTTAATAATTACTCTCCTGCCAGTAGTACAATGCAGTGACGTGCTAGCTGGATTAGCAGTCTGGGTAATCCATACAGCAGCAGCGTTCCCGAGATCTACTGCGGAGAGAATAGGCGCCAAAAACCCAGCAAGAACACCAATTAGTCCACAGTGGACCACGTATAATACATATTACAATTAGGGTGGCACCCATTATCGTGGGGCTTGTACAGTTGGCCACACACAGAGAATAGTTTAGAATATGTATTTTAATTTTTGCCTATCGCCGAATGAATCCGCGAATTTTTCCGGTCTCTACTCATAAAGTTCGTAGAGGCCATAAAGTATAAATACTGGAATGGTTTCGGTGGGCCTATACAACGAGGACAAATAAACTATGTGGTATCAGTAGGGACACCTGTATTTCGCGAATACATTTCGTGTCAAGGTATTTCACAAAATACTGTAGCTTTTCTCCTGTGGTTATTGGCTGAGGTCGGTGAGAGGTGTCGTCCCGCTCTTGACGGGCAAATGAGAATGTGGTCACCGTACTGCTGCACCCTCACAATTTGCCATGACTCTTAGAAAAAGCTACAGTGTTTTGTGAAATGAAATCGCGAAATACAGGTGTCCCTAGGTATCAGCCTAAGCTAAGCGTGTAAAACATGGTGTAATTGTTCTTGGAAGATTATTCGCCAGCTTTCTTGGACGTTGGTTCGGCAGTGGAATTGTCTACATAAAATAAAACGTTACAGCAATGCGTTAACGGAGAAATGAAGATAAAGGTGTAATGCAAATCCCTTGAGTACTTTCAAGAATTATTCTGAATTGAAAATTATTCTGAACACACGCATTTAAGCCATTCTCACTCTTCTAAATATTAATCTTAAGAATTTATTACGGATACGCTTTTCGTAACCCGATATCACACTGATTTTTTGACGTGACAACGTCTAATAAATCTATGGACGCCAGCTGCACGCACGAAAAAGTGTCCCGTTACGCACATTGTCCTGTTTCGCTGTATCCCCCGTTACGCTCATTGTACGCTTGCGCCGCATCTATCTCTCTTCCACTCGATTGGAACAACCATCCATTTGACTTTTTCTAGGGACATTAAACTTGAAACACTCCCATTCGTTTCCTACTTTTCCTATCATCGTCCTATCCATAACAGAATAACACAGGTTGGAAGAAGTTGAATAGCAAACATGTATAAAAGTTATAGTTAAAATAATCTCTTCGTTAAAATATTAAACATATTTGAATAAATAAGTGCAAAGAAAAGTAAATTTATCAATTAAATTTTAGATTTCATTTCACTACTTCGTTGTATCCATACAAAATAGTGACAATTCAATAATAATGATTCAATTTTATTCATAAAAGTATGCAATCATTTCATCAATGTTTTGTTATGACGTTGTCACGTTAAACTATAGTGCATAAACCGACTTTACAGACAACCAATTTTTTTTTGTACATGGAACAGCAATATTCATGTAAAATTACAGATATTTGTAAATTTGTAAATTTACATGAAAATAACTGTATCACTAATAATACTAATTCTGGGTACTGATTCTTACCTGGGCATTTATGCTTTCTGTTGACACAGTACCTCAAATAATTAAAGTTATTTGTAAACCGTTCCCTGGGTAGGTTTCCAGTATTAACTGTGCACATTAATAAGCATAATAAAACAAAGTCCAATGACTGAACATTCCACTATCGTTTCATGTTTTTTTTAATATGTTATGCTTGAACGAAACATCAATTAAAATATAATCATGCATCAATTATTTGTAAGAAACACTCAGAATTATCTCGAAAAAAGTACATATATGCAGAAATAACTATAGTCATGTGTAGTACAAAGAACAGATATCTTTCTTGTAGCAACACAAACTGTTTCCTGGCAACTGGTTTCCGAAGCAATCTTACGTAAAAGTACTTATAAGTTATAATATTTGTCTGCGCACTTGGCTATCTTGAGCGTGTGGTTACTCCTGAAACTCTGCACACGTGTGTGTCCGGGTAGGAGGGGTCTTAAGGGCGTATGTCCAGTTCCAAGTCATTATTTTATATTTACGTTTCACACGGGGTTAAATTTGCCGACTTTTTAAGAGACTGAATTTTAAAAAATGAATTTTTTATATATATATATAAAACCGCATACGTTTTGCATAATTACCTGGAAAAGTTGCATTTCTAACGTTTAGTGCAGTATGGATAAGGAGAAAAGACGTGTAATATAAACTGTTTTTGTTTTAAAGAAAATTTTACTGTCTGCTAAGTGATATGATTAAATTTCTTTCCGAAAAAAAAAGTTAATTTTACAAGGACCTTAGAAATTATTTAGCCAGTTTTGTGATTTTAAAAAACCAAATATAATTAAATAAATTTTTGTGAAAGAATTTTAACATTTCCAGTTGTCTATTCCAAATGGTTCTCCTTATCCATACTGCAAAAAAATGTAAAAAAAAAAAAATCAAATTTTCCAGTTAATTATCACAAAATGTATGTATGCACTATATATATATATATATGAAAAAAAAAGCACCTCGCTCCTTCGTAGTTCAGATAACTGGAACTTCAAAGTAACTTTTTCGTACTCCGACCCCCACGTCCTTATTTAGAACAGTATCATGGTTTAGAACATACAAGAACAGACGCTTGTGAAAGTAGAGTGTGATTGTTGTGGGCTTAAGGGGAGTATGTCCCGTTCCGGATCATGATACTGTTCTAAATAAGGACGTGGGGGTCGGAGTACGAAAAAGTTACTTTGAAGTTCCAGTTATCTGAACTACGAAGGAGCGAGGTGCTTTTTTTTTTCATAGAAAAGTATACACTCCAAACACGTTACGTGGAAAATCGTAAAAAAATATATTATTTTTTTATTGCCTCACTCGTGGCTGCTAGCAGACGGCGCCGGCAGCCATCACGTGATGCGCAGCAGTCTGTGACGCGCTCTTTGTGTCAGCCTGATACACGCTCTTTTTTATCGCCGGACGGTTTCTTTGCTGGCGAGGACGAAGGTAGGGATTTCTATCTTTTCTTTTTTTAGTAGCTTGTGTTACATTTGTATCGTGTGATATGGTTTTAATTTCCTTTTCAGCAAAATATTATTTTTTTTTTACTTGGCTGTCTTAAATTCTTAATTTAAAAGATTTTTTTTGAAAGGCCGTGTAAAACTAAATATATTTATCTGAGAGAAATTCAAACTTATCACGAAGTACCAGTAGCATTGCCTCAACAAAAAAAAAAGGGGGGGGGGTTTCTGTAAAGTCGGTTTACGGACGATAATTTTACGTGATAACGTCATAAGAAAACATTGATGAAAAATTGCATTTTTTTTTTTAATTTTCAAATGTTATTTACAGTTTTTTGCAAAATTTAAATTAAATTATTTGTTTAAATATAATCACGAACAATTAGTTTAAAAAGCCCGCCTAAACCTGTTTGATATTATAGAAGATTTTCTCGCACGGTGGTTGGCCGGTTCTTGCAAGCTCGACTCAGGCGGAACGTGACAATGAGTCATGCTTTTTTGTGCGTGCAGCCGGCGTTCATTGATTTATAAGACGTTATCATGCCAAAAATGTTTTTCTGTTATCCATTAGCTTCTCCTTATTTTTAAGACGTCTTAGGCAGTTAATTATGCATCCAAAAGCACGCAATGTAAGATTTTTTTTAATTCGTTATAGTAAAGCCATTAAAAAAGTTAAAATAGTTTTAACGTATTTTTTTTATTATCACCTAACCTGACCCCCGTTATGGTATATTTATTTTTAAAAAGGATTTCCCATTGCCCAGCCTGCTACATTATAGCAGATTTATTGAGGGAGTACTGTTGTATCGCCTAGAAAATTTTATTAATTTATTTGTCTATTAATACACGAATAAAATTCATGACTAGACGATTTAATTTATTTGAGGGGGGAGGGTGTTTACCCAAGACCATTACAAAGTATTGATCTGATTATAGTTTCAAAAAACTTAATGCAAACGCTTTAATAAATAAAACAAGCCAATTTAAATACTGAAAAATCCTTTAAAAACTAGGTGCGTGTACTTATGTACGCGCGTTATAATTTACACTCACTTGGCGTAATAAAATCCTAATTTTAATTTTGAATCAAAAACTTATTAGAAATAAAATAATAAAAGGACTGGAGTGATATTATAAACACGGCTGGTAATGTATAAATTCAATCAAATTAAAAAAAACTAAATAAATACTCAGTATTCAATATTAATATAAACACATGTATAAATGTAATTATTTATAAAATAAATAACGTAATAATTTTAATGCAAATAAACTACTCACTTATATAAAAACCACTTGAAAAAAATTTATAAACAATTTATAACAATTAAATTCACAATAATAAATTTTTTTAATGATCAATCACTAAAATATAAGGTTTTAAAAAAATACATAGGCTGCACACACCCACACACACACATATATATGTGTGTGTGTGTTTGTGTGTGTGTGTTTGTGTGTGTGTGTGTGTGTGTGTCTATTTTAACTTATAGACTTTTTGAATGGCTTTACTATAACGAATTTAAAAAAAAAAAAACTTACATTGCGTACTTTTGGAAGCACAAGTTATAGTTTTTAACGATTTGGGGTCTTAAAAATAAGGAAAAGCTAATGGATCACAGAAAACTTTTTTTTTTTTTTTTTAAGGCAATGCTACTGGTACTTCTTTATAAGTTTATATTACGCTCAGAAAAAAAAAATATATATATACATATATTTAGTTTTACAAGGCCTTTCAAAAAGGCCATGTAAATAGACGGCCAAGTAAAAAAAAAAAAACCTTTGCTGAAAGAGAAAATAAAACCGTATCATTCGATTATATATATATATATATATATATATATATATTTTTTTTTAATCTGTGACTATTTCGTTGCACGCGACTGTCGACGCTTGTTCATAATGCGGCCGGTGACGAAGTGTGACGCGAGAGACGCGGGCAGCACCAGGGGAAGGAGGGGAAGGCCAACCAGTAGACGGGTCCGGGGAGATGGTGGGAAAGATAGCCGGGGGTTACACGCCGACGCGACGGCTGACGAGGACAGACGACCGGAGCTGCCTTCCCCCCCTTGTCACGTGGGTGGCATCCTGCGGTCTCCCAGATCAACAGATTAGAACTGGCTGCCGACGGGCCGAGCGCTGCTCCACGACAAACACACAACCCCTGGGTTGGGGGGTTAAGTATCCCTGAAACCGCATCAACTCGCTCACTGCAACGTAAAAAAACAGAAATGTTTCCCACGAACTCACGCAGTATGAACAACGTCGTCATTTGAGGATTTAGAAATTTGAAACCTTCAATTGTTTATTTGCTATAGTATTCTGATCATCGCTTAGTTTTATATATACAAATAAGGTCGATTATTACTTAACATAACATATTTACGCCCCTTATTAATTTTCTGGCGAATTAATTTGTTCGCCGCGGAGTATGGAGTCTCTAAAAGTGACTGCGTGTTAATTTTTGACGTGACAACGTCTAATAAATCGTTGAACGACGGCTGCACACACGAAGAAGTGTCCCGTTACGCACATTGTTCCGTTACCCTGAGTCCCGTTACGCTCATTGTACGCTTGCGCCGCATCTATCTCTCTTCCACTCGATTGGAACAACCATCGATTTGACTTTTTCGAGGCACATTAAACTTGAAACACTCCCATTCGTTTCCTACTTTTCATATCATCGTCCAATCCTTAACAGAATAACACAGATTGGAAGAAGTTAAATAGCAAACATGTATAAAAGTTATAGTTAAAATAATCTCTTCGTTAAAGTAATAAACATATTTGAATGAATGAGTGCAAATATAAGTAAATTCATCAATTAAATTGTAGATTTCATTTCACTCCTTCTTTGTACCCATACAAAATAGTGATAATTCAATAAAATTGATTCAATTTTATTCATAAAAGTATGCAATCATTTCATCAATGTTTTGTTATGACGTTGTCACGTTAAACTATCGTCCGTAAACCGACTTTACAGACAACAAAATTTTTTTTTAAGGAATTTTTTTGGAAAAGAGTTTATTTTTTTTTGAACACGCACGGACTCCCGGTCGGGTGCTCGGATTGCGGCATTTAACTCGCGCGGCGAGTAGCGAGTAGATGCCACAACGGCGCGGCAGACGTCTACTGGATTTAAAAAGCTCCTCCAAACTTCCAAGTACACAACAAACAGATTATACCACGAATACCAGCAAATAATCAAGACAGCGGAACAGTTTGTCAGATGTAAAAGTTTATGTCGATTCAAATTACGAGACCATTATAAAACCAAAAAATAAAAAATCATAATATAGGGGTTATTTTATGTTAGATTTCCTCTAAGCAACATCCTTGAAATATATAACATTGTGTAGTAATTACAGCCTAAGGAGAAAACGACAGTAAAAATATAATGTACATAACATTGGAAGAATGTAATATCTGCGACTCTTTATAGTGAAACTTTAATATTGTTTTACTCTAATTGTGTGTGTGTATGTATGTATGTATGTATGTAGGCCTATGTATATGTATATATATATATATATATATATATATATATATATATATGAAATATATCACGAAAAAATTTCAGCAAGTGTTTCCGTACCCACCAGTGAAGTGTAAAATCTAACCTCGGTAACGAGCAAATTTATGTAGTCTCATGTTGCAGATAAATTTATAATATGCGTTACTTGCGTTATTACGTTTCTTGCGTTGCTTATAAACCCGGCCTTAGAAAATACCACATGGCAATGAGTCGCCCTGTTCAATACCGAGCGTGATAAAAAATTCGCTTTTAAGTTCGTACTTTCTCCACGCGCCGCTACAATTCGCTGCCTGAATCGGAAACGTCGATGGCAAAAATCAAACGCAGATGGCAGCACGAAACAGACGGGAATTTTCAACTATTAAAAACGGCTCCAATAAAAGAGCGAAAAAAAAAAACTTAAAAAATACTAAACCCCAGCTCTGTACCTGATTTTCGACATGGAATTTTATTGAAATTCTGCCCATTTTGTTAAAATTCACTAAACAATTAATAATATAAAGTTTCAGTACATGTAAGATGACTATAAATTATTAAGTATTAAAGGATGGTTGTACTATTATAAGGTGTTATTTTTAATACCTATGCGATTTCATGGACATTCATTTCCTTATAAATGTAATTATGTAATTTTATTTTAAGTAAAATTAAAGGATATAGAACTGCCTAACATGAAATAATCCAGTATTTAATAATTTTATAGCAATAAGATGAACAAATAAAATGTATTCATATATATATATATATATGTTTATGGCACAATTTATATAATAAAGTTATCTGTTATTTTAAAAAAAGTGGGGGGAAAAATCAGTGAGAGGTTTGAATCACGTCAAAAATTCGCCCTTCAACTTAACAAGCATTCGCTTTACCACTGTGTTACCGAGCATGGGGAATATGTATTATAATCATTTTAATAACCGTTTACTTACGTATTTTAAATTTTGCAATTTCTTTTTAATATATATATGTAATATATTTATATATTTAAATATACTATATACATAATATATTCCAGGGTAATTTCACTATCAAGTTTAATTTGGCAAACCCATTCGTTTGGTATGTACCCTAATGTTAACTGAAGTAAACATTATTATGTTGCTGCACGTGGGTAAGCCATCTTTGATGTCACATTTCCAATCATCGACTTCTGTTCCATTTTCACGAAATCACTACTACCATTTCCCGTATACCGAGAGCTAAGATGTTTACACCTCAAACCAAGTCTATAGTTCAGGTGAAACGTCTTACGAGCTGGGGGTCCACAGTTCTGTGCTAACTCAACTGTCATAGAAAACATCACACATCGTGTGACGCTGGAGCTAGTATTTACATATCGCTCGCTGAGCACTACATGGTAAACATATTTTGAACGGGTATAACACTGGAAAAATAACAACGCTCCCCACTGACACGCATTTCCCTTCTCCTACTTCCCTTCACCGACCCGCTTGACCCTCTGACGGCTAACAAGACTTTTATTTGGAGAAAAACTGTCACGCATAGGAACTGCACCACATTTGCATGGTAGCATTCTAACAAAAAAAACAAAGTTTAATAACTTTCCTCGACATGTTTTAGAAGGTTAACAAATTTTTTTTTTTAGCGCTGTTTGGAGTCACCAAATCCTCACGTGGATTCACCTAGTTACTCTTACGTTTAAAGAGTTTAGAATTAATCGAATACATGCAACTTTTCCGTAGAATAATTTAATATATCTTATACGCTATTTATAAAGTATGGTTTCCTTTAATTTGTTTCTTTCTTCCTTTTTAATACAAAATTACAGTTTCACTTAAATCTCGATGAAATTTTGCACACTTGACCTTTGAAACATGTGAAAGGTCACTATCTACGCGATATTTTGATGAAAAATACCCGTTGAAGCAGGATTTTTTGAATGCTTTATAAAAGTTCTCTTTTGCATTGTTGATGCATTCTTCGTATCCACGGCAACATCAACTGCACTGCTGGTGCCTTCTGCGTCTCAATGGCAACGGTGATTGCACAGTCGGTGCTTTATTCGTATCCTGGCCAGGCCTATAGATTGAGACCGGAAAAAATTCGCGGATTCATTCAGCGATAGGTTAAAATTAAAATACATATACCTCTTAGATGATTTTTCTATTGGCTTACTGTTCATCTGGACGAATCTCAACCAGTTATAAACCCTCAACCAAAGAAGGATCGAATCACAGACAAAACAGCCGAGACGACTAACAAGTTGGTAGCCAATGAACATGCATTATTTGCCCAAGTGTACAGAGGAATGTGCAGTCTATCCTGCAGACCGTCTAAACCGCGAATTTTTCCGTTCTCTACCTATAGATGTGTGTGTGTTGTTTTGTCCTTGTCGAAGGCGCAGCAGTGGCGTGCACGCGAGGAGGGGCGGTGTGTGACGCGCAGTGCAAGAGTGTACTTACTGCCCGCGGACCGCCTGCAGAGAAGCGCGGATGTACTCCGGCCCGCCTCATCAGGGGTGTATGTGTGTCAGCGAGGCGGGATGATAAGCGCAACGCTCGCTGGTGCTTCTAGCGCGGTGTCTCCTCTGGACTGGCGCGCAGTCTTCTCGTCGTCACAGGACAACTGTGAGGTCTGAGCGGTGACCATAACATTACATGGCGGAGAAATGATAATAAAGGGGTCATGCAAGTCCCTTAAGTGCTTTCAAGAATCTGTACCAGTTGCTTTACGCCTCAAAAATACTCTGAAAACCTGCGTTTTAGCCATTTTAACCTTTATAAAAATACACATCAAAAACTCAAACCGAGATAAAAAGTATTTTTCGGCCCCCAGCGAACTGTTAAATGCTTTTCGTAAGCAGACCCCCGCTCGGATATCTCGAGTGGTTTCGAAATCGAGTTGTTTTCCCTGAGGTTCTGCGCACCGAGTGTGTGTGTGTGCCCGGGTGGGCGGGGGCCTTAATTAACGGACAGAAGAAACATGCTCGTAGTTTCCGAATGGCCTGCGCACCGGAGGAGCGGGCAGGTCGCCGGTGGGTGGAAGGGGGTTTGCAGGCAGCCATGCGCAGCGGCCGTGTGACGTCACTCTTCCGGCCGCGAGGTGGTGAGGGTTGGCAAGGGGAGAGTGGGGGGTCCACCTGTCGGCGGAACGGCCGGAAGTGAATCAGGCCGGGGCCAGTGAGAGATGACGCCACAGCCTCGCTCCGTAGTGCCAGGAACATTACACTGCATCTACTCCCGCGTGAGTCTGTCTGTCGGCCCTGTCCGTCTACACTGGAGCGGACAATACACGCCCCCGGTGGTACATGGAGTTCAACAAGTGTGAGACACATCGCGTACATGCTAGTCTACAGTACACTAGTCTAAGGCCACGAAAAAAAAAATTGGTTGTCTGTAAAGTCGGTTTACGGACGATAGTTTAACGTGACAACGTCATAACAAAACATTGATGAAATGATTGCGTACTTTTATGAATAAAATTGAATCATTTTTATTTTAATAACAAAAGAATAAATACATGAAATTATACTGGTAATCAGATTTTTAAAATGCAAGAATAATTAACCTTTATTGACGAAATTGATGTTGTAATAAACAATGAAAACCACATTAACTTTTCACTTCACTTTATGAACAGTCGAGTGGAAGAGAGATAGATGCGGCGCAAGCGTACAATGAGCGTAACGGGACACAGCGTAACGGAATAATGTGCGTAACAGGACATTTTTTCGTGCGTGCAGCCGGCGTTGATAAATTTTTAAGACGTTGTCACGTCAAAAATGTATCGACTTTTTTTTAATGTTATTTCGGTTGTATCTAAATACAAAATATCGTCGGCTTGGAGGAAAAAGAAAACCTCACATCTCAGAAATCACAAACTTTACACTTTCTGACTAAACATCGTTACCTAGCAACACATACCCCCCCCCCCTATATTTTCCAAAGTACACAACATACATACGTTTTGTCGTTTTTGCTGGCAAATAGCTTAAATACGAGGGTTTTTTTTCTACGTAATAATGCAATATATATTGACGTACGAGGTTTTTATCCTAATCCGAAGATATAACCTTGACCACACGCGTGACAAAAGAAGCGCTAGTTACGCGGCCTCGCATGGGAGTCCCGGCAGGGGAAGGGTAGGCAGCCCCGGTGCGCAGCCACGCTGCGCGGGTGGCCTGCCAGCGCCCGAACGGCGGGGGGACGATAAGTGCGACGCTCGCCGATGCTTCCAGCGCGGTGTCGCCTCTAAGCGCAAGGCTCTGAACTGGCGCGCAGTTGTCTCGTCGTGCGCAGGGCAGGCTGTGAGATCTGAGCGGCAAACATAACATTACGTGGCGGAGAAAAAAAATGCAGATGTAATGCAAGTCCCTTGAGTGCATTCAAAGAAACTGTAGCGTATGTTTCACGACTGATTTTTTTTATATAAAAGCACGCGTTTGAGCCATTTTTTCACATTTTTTTTTTAAATTACAGTTTAACAGCGAGAAGCAGAAAGAACACTTCTCATCCACCCTCAGTGCTTTTCCAAAAAAACAGACACATCCCGGAAGTTTTCGAATGGCGATGTTTCTCCTGAAGCTCTGTACACCGCGTGTGTGACCGGGTAGGCGGGTAGGCGGGGGCCTTAACTTCTGAAGCTTCCCTGAAAAATTTATGAAGTACTGAATTCCACCCCCCCCCCCCCCACAAATTGTTTCATACCGAAGCATGACCGCTACGGTTTCAGTACCGCGGTTGTGGTGTTGCTTGCTCTCGCGGATATATTCGTTACTGAATCCAACAAGCTCGTCAACTGGGGCACTCCTTAAAACAGCTGCCAGGACAGGACAGGGCGGCCAAGCTTCTCCACGTGACCAGCCAAACACGGAAGAGAAAGACCTCCGCTGCCTGCGAAATGGCGGCGTCGTCTCCGCCGATCACGGTGGTGGGGGTGTCTGGAGAGTTCCCCGACCTTCAACATCGAAGAGACGGGCAGTGTGTGGACCGCTGCGGACCGGGGCTCGAGAGAGTGCGTGCTGACCCGAGGGGCGAGCCAGCTGTGACCCAGTCGCCGTGGGAGAGACCGCACCTGTGCGACCCCGCCCCCCCCCCCCTCGCGCGCACCTGCCGCGCCGCCCCACTCCGCCCCCTGGCCGCCGCCGACGAGGCTTAAATGTTCCCGCGCGTTCCGCCAACGACTCCCTCTCAGCTATACTCCGCTCCGACCACTTCCCTTGGACTTGGGGGGGGGGTGGGTGAGAAGGGGGGGGGGGGCGTGCACTCACGTACAAGCGTTAGGAGTTATACTTACGTGGCAAGTTTGATTTTTCCAAGCAAATAAATAACAGAAATTAAATATTAAAAAGGACTGGGGTGATATTATAAATACGTTTGGTAACGTAAAAAGCAATCTAATAATATAAACACGTTTAGTGAATTAATTATTCCATTTAATAAAATAATCGAGACGAATTTTTATTCAAAATTAAAAATCAATAAATATGCTGAATGTTTATTCCAATGTTTTGGTTTTTTAATTATTTATTAAACAATAATGTAATAATTTTTAATGAACATAAATCATGCATAAGGAAACATAACCTTAATTATGTAATACACTTGAAAAAGTTTGTAAACACAATTTCTGGTACAAATATTTACAATTCCTGTACTTGAGTTGTATGCACTTGGCTGGATATCCGTGTGCATTCCTGCTTATTTCAAGAGACGTATATGTGCTTCAAGTCTACTGTGCTACAGAACTAATCCATCCGCTCCAATCCTCGTGCCTATTACACACGATTAAAGACTCACAAGTTAGCTTGCAAAACTTCATACTCGTGCACTGAGTTATTTATTATTGTGCATCAGTTATTCTCACACGCCGTCATGCCGAGGTCAATAATAACCGCATTTATCAGGAAAGTAAGCGAATAAAAAAGACATTAAAAATTACAAAAAGTTTCTACACAATAAAAATGATTCATGCAATGTACATACAACATTTAATTCTACCCTGTCATCAAATGAAGCCATGGAATTTCCGAGTTATTTTACGCATAGTTGTAAGTAAAACTTAGTTCTTAGTTACCATTTTTTTTTTCATCAGCCAGGAAAAACAATAATTTCTAAATTTTACACATCAGGCATTAGTTTAATCATTTTTACAAGGTTTTAAAAACTTCTCAAACGTTATTTGGTTTGCCGCAAGTAATGTTTGAGCAAATATGCTTTACTAAAAAAAGTTTGTAAAATTACAATTTTATTTTAAAGCGTAGACTGCCTTAGACAACAGGTTGGTGTCGTTCTTAAGTGGTGCAAGGAAGAACAGGTGAAATGCGTACTCCCCCTACTCCTTCTTCTACAAGCCGTGACGTAACCATTAAAAAAAGGGAGGGGAACGACAGGATGCGCCGGTAAAAAGACTAGTCGTTTTCCGCGCGAAGGGAACAATTATTTTCTGAAACAGCTACCTGCACACACGTGACAGGTTTCTACAATTTGTAGCAGCTGCTTTACTACCTTGCCATCGACGTTAAGGAGGAGGGAGACAAAACCGAGAAACGCCATACTGGTTCCAACGTAACAATATTTTTTTTTATGGTTTGGTATTGAAAATTTAACTTCGTTAAGGCAGATATCACAAATTAAAAGATTTTCGCAGACCATGAACTAGTACCCATCTACGGTGTTATTACAGTTGAATTCATTCCCAAGAATGAATTAAGTATTAAAATTCAATTACTTTACAGGCGATACTATTTGTGATAAGTCCATATTAACCACAGGTATTCTTTCCACTGAATTACGGACTGTGTTTTTCTTAGTAAGTACATTTTTACATTTAAAAACTAGTACACTTCTTCACAATTTCATTTTATTATGATAACTTGTACCTTAATCTATTTTTCTACATAATTTCCAAAAATTACTAAGCCCTTATCGTATCGTACAACCAGATTCTGAATCCCATCCTCATAAAGTCTGTCACCTGATTTAAACTCATCAAGTAACGACGAAATCGTAAAAACATCTGATCCTTTTCACTCTTTCGTCAACTTTCTGAATCAAATCGTCAGTAATGACAGAAAGGTCGCCCACTTCGTTCCTCATCGTGAACATTCGTGCGGCCATCTTTAAAAGCTCCAACCTATTTCCGTAACACGCCATCCGTCGTAATGTTTTTCTCCGTACGATTCATTGATCTGACGATGAATATCAGTCGCTTTCATGGCTGTGGCTTAGAGACCTGAAAAATTCGCGGGTTCATTACGTGCTATGCTGAAATTCAAATAATTATACCTCAATGCTGCTTCTGTCATTGGTTCACTGTTAATCTGGAGGACTGAGGGGCCAATTAGAGACCCTCACTCATAGAAGTGTCGAATCACAGGCCACCCAGCCGAGACGACTCACAAGTCAGCAGCCAATGAACAGTTGGCATTTGCCCGAGTGTGTAAAGGATATTTGAGTCTATTGAACCCGCGAATTTTTTCCGGTCTCTACTTTGGCTATAGAAAAACGAATCGAAACGCGTACATTACAATTGGTGGGGGGTTATCAATCGGAGGAAGCATTTTAAATGCTCAACAGACAAGCGTGAACACGGCCGAATGTTTTCCGTAACGGCGTCTGTGACTGGTCGTCAGATGCAGACGCACACGCCGCCGACTGCAAGGCGCACGAGCTCCGACAGCGCGGGGGTCGCTAAGGGCGACACTCGCCCGCGCATCGCACACCTCCTCGCCTCTACGCGCCAGGCGTGCAGTCTTGGCGGCGGTAGCGCGCCTCTACGGGACTTGTAGCCCCCCCCCCCACAAGGGTGGGGTCCAGGGCCCGGGACCAGCCCTTTTTGTTTTTGAATGTTTTATTATATTTTACAAACTAAAAAAAAATTTGAATATTTTCTTTATCCAATGAAATTTTAGAAGATTTTACACACCTACAGCTAATTTTATTTTTCTGTTAACTATTTTTCATTTTTATCTCAGTGTGTGAAATAAATAAAAAAAACTTACTGTGGTTTTTTTTAAGTAAAATAATTTAATAAACAAAGCTTAGTTTGGACTTTAAAAATAGTAACCATAATTATACCCTGTATTTTCAGGTTAAATAACATTCTAAAAATGAGTGTAGGTAATAAATAACCATGCGATTATAATGTAGCACGTGACCGTCTCAGATCCTGCGTCCAGGGCCCGTAGTCGAATGTGGAGGCCATACCCTGCAAGTCCACGTACTACTTGCAATACTGCGTGTTAAATTTTCCATGCCTGAGAAGCCCGTGAAAACACCTTTATTTTTAGCCATTTTTCACTGTCCAGACAATACACGTTGAAGGCTACAAAAAAAAAATGGTGCAACGGCTCTTAAGTGCTATTCGTAAACACACACTCGATAAAGGGTGAGCGCTGTAGCCCTACGCGCCGTACAGCGGCCACGCACGCATGCACTCACGCACACACACGCACTCCAATGGCGCGAAGCGCACCGTGGGAAGTTCCCCCGCAGGTGAAGGGGGGTTGCGCGCCGCGCACGTAATTGCAATTCCGCGGCGCCCCCTTCCCCCTTCGAACACTCCCCCGCCCGACCCAACAACACAGCAGCTGCCACCCGGGCCTTCATGACGCGGCGGCGTGGGAACACGCGGCGCAGCAGGTGTGCCAACAGTCAAGGACATTTACAACTACATTTCTCTCTTTTTAAAAAAAAAGATAGGTGCGTAGCCGCCACTACCTCGCAACAATATAAGGTACGAAATAAATGTTCACGATTTTTTTTAACAAACGTGGTAGGACGTGAAAAACCTGCAACCCCCCCCCCCCACCCCTCCACAACCGAGGCATCGATTGAACCATACATGACCGTTGCACTTTTCGTTACGTTCGTCTCGACTGCAAAGAAGATTTCGCTTCAAAAAAATAATTAATTTGCAACAACTATTATAATTTAAATTTACGTTGACCACGAAAAAAACCGTCACGAATGATATAATGAATTACTAATACCTAACGTTAAAAAAAAACTAGGTTGGCCACACTGGCACTGGGGGGGGGGGAAGAGGGGCGACGTAAAAGTTTCCCTCCCCCCTCCCCCCCTCCAACATTTGCGCGCCATCGCATGGATGTCAACGGACATGCGCAGAACTCCACCGCGCACCTGCTCGGCCAACCGGGAAGCCTTAAGATGCACATATCCTTTCTTACACAACCACACACCTTCGTGTGGCTTAGGGATTATTTTTTCAAGTGAAACTTCTTTGGACGCGATGAGAGTAAAATTTCAAGGCCAATATTTTAATGCAACATTTTCGTGAAACTTAGTTTAGTTGTGAAACGTGTCTGACGCGAAATGGTCAGTGAATAGATATTTGGCCAAAGAGATATAAAGTGAGCGCTGTGCTATACATGTCACTGGGGTCTTTTTTGTTTTCTTTGTGCGATAATTCGTCCCCCGCCCAAAAAAAAAAAACGAGATAAATAAACGAAATACTAAGAGAGTGTGCACATGTGCTTGTTTCAGAAAATAGATACAAGTATCCTATTCAGTCATCTGAGAATGCCTCGAATTTTATATTTGCTGCCAGAACGCTCGCGGTACTCCTTGTTCAACCAGCGGCGTAGAGGGCACTGTTGAGACAGTCCCTGCATTGCCCGCGTAGATAGCGCTGCCTGTTATGAATTTCATATTTCGTTCAGAGACGCGGTGTGTTCCAAATGGCAGACTTGTTTGAAGAAACAGTTACACGCAAAGTTTTCCTTTATGGTGTCAGTATAATTTATTGTTAATTAATCATTATTAAAAAAAAATTCTCTCTCTCTGCCATTTTATCCCTTATGATATTCTTACAAGTGTTGATGTACGAATTACCAAAAACATTTCACTTCTATAACGTGTACTGGGTTACACGCGTTCTTTTTTTTTAGTCGAAAAAAAAAAAAGCACCAAGTAAATAGTAACAAAGATGCTTAAACCATTAAATATGAGACCAATATTAATTTGAAAATTTTCAGCCAGTGTTTTTGTTGCTTGACTATCATCACGAGGCGAGCTGCTCGCAAGCGCAGTTAGTAGAGACCGGAAAAATTCGCAGGTTCATTTCGCGATAGTCTGAAATTCATGCATACCTTTAAGCTGCTTGTTCTATTGGTCCACTGTTCGTCTGGGCGACTCTGGACCAATGAGAATACCTCAGCCAAAATAAGTAACGAATCTCGGGCAAACCAGTTGAGACGACTCACAAGTCAGCAGCCAACGAACTGGCGTTATTTGCCCGAGTGTGCAGAGGACTGTGTAGACTATCCTGAAGGTCATCTAAACCGCGAATTTTTCAGGTCCCAAGCAGTTAGGGACTCGCGAATGGCGGAGCGTCGAAACTGTCCAGTCACACGCGGAGTTCAATAAGCGGCGAAGTTACGCGAATGCGGTGCGTGGGAAAGCATTTGTGCATCGAGGGACTTTCACCGGCGACAGTGACTCGGGACTCCGCTGCATCTCATTACAGGACACTTGCCTCGCGTGACGGGGTCAGGTGCGTGACCTGCGACTGTAAGTAACAAAGAGTCGAGAGGGGGGGGGGGGGAGGAATTTGTTATTCTGTTCGGTGGCTGGTCCTAAAAACCCTCAAACACGCTGTCTTGTTGTAACAGTTGAAAAGAAAAGATTGTGTATTCATGTACGCGCTTAAGAAGTTATACTTATAGGTAGAGACCGGAAAAATTCGCGAATTCATTTCACGATATGCTAAAATACAAATAGTTATACCTCAGTGCTGCCTCTGCTATTGGCTCACAACTAACCTGGATGACTCTGGGCCAATGAGAAACACCCAACCAAAGCTTTATCGAATCACAGGCTCCTACGTTGTGACGTCTGACAAGACAGCAGCCAATAAGTGGTTGGCATTTGACCGAGTGTACGTAGAACTATGGAGTTCATCCTACAGGTCTTTGAACTCGCGAATTTTTCCGGTCCCTACTTATAGGGTAGGCATTTTTTCGCGAGAAAAAAAAATCTGAAAGCCTATTAGGTATACCCACACCAGCGGTATCTTCCTTGTGATTGACGGCAGTCTGCGGGAGAAGTCGTTGCCTTGCTTGACCGAGCCACTCAGGACGCGTTTGCTTCCGTATGGAATCATTGTGATTGGTTGTACTGACTTCAGACATGTATCTGCAAGAAACTCACCCAATCACGAAACACAGAAAATGCTGCAGTGTTTTTTTTTTTTTTTACTTTCAGCTAGTCTCGGAATCTTTTTTTCGCGAAAAGTGCATGCCTCTACTAATGAGAATACCTACCTACCGTCATTTCTAAAAAAACACTTCCGTACGGCAGTGTTGGCGGTTAAGTGATTGCTGTGTTCCCATCGGAGTGACCTCTCAGCCAATGGAGTGGCGCCTAGTTCACGCCTGGTAACTCTGCAGGGTTTGCTTTTCCGAACATACGTTTGTGCCGCCAGCAAAGAAGACATTTATGAGTGTGACGTCATCGCTAAACAAGAATCGTCCTCCTTCCTCCTCTCCTTCTTACTGCCTCCTCCCTGGTGGTCTGTTAATGCTAATGCTAATGCTATTAAATTAATTGGTAAATACTTGTACTAATCCCCGAGGTTGGAACATGTTCACTGACGGAAAATCGCCTGTTGTGGCATCCCCCTGCCACCCGTATAAAAAAATTTTACTCCCCGTTGTTCGCGAACACCCTGTGCGTGCAACCGAAGACGGGCCGATGTACACCTGATAATGGACAGTTTAAGCGGGTCGGCCTGCCACGTGATGATGCGACGCCATATCGTTGAGTGTTATACGCGCGGAGGTGGCGCGAGGGGATAAAAAGGTCTCGGCAGGTCTGGACGGAGGAGAGCGAAACCCGATAGTTGGCCGCGAGTTACTGCTTCCCGACTCGCTCGTAAGGGGGTTGTGCGAGGGGTAGGGGGAGGTGGAATGAGGGGTTGGTACGACCCCCGCGAACCCGCGAGGACATCCCGCGACCCTGGAACCCGACACCTCCACCTGTCAGTCCGACTCCCTCTGATGACCTTCGACCGCCGCCGCCCGCGTACCTGCCCGTCGTCATCGCACGTCGCCCGGGAGCTTCCTGCACACATCTCACGAACCACGAGGAGGAGGGGGAGGGGTTGGTTGGTTTTTATATCGGGGACTTAGCGTACCGTGGAAGACGAGGCCGTTACGTAAGTTGACACGCGTCACGGAAGACCCGAGGGATATTTGGGGAACGACTCGGCCATTACGGGAGGAGAAAAAGAGAGACTTTTAGATAAGCAAGTTTCCCACACTCTTACTTGACCCAAATTTTTCCCTGGGGGGTTACCTCGTTTTCCATTGTCCCGACTAACCTTATATTTATTATGAGCGGAATGAGCTGGTAAAGGTAACAGATGTATTAGAATCGGCTAATAAAAACCTTTTTTTTTCCTGCACAAAACACAGCTTGCAATGTTATCGCCTTTAATACTAAGCGCCTAACCAAAACTGCCAGTCCGTGAAAGAAATCCAATTAACTTTGAAACGACATACCACGTACTGTAAAAAATAACCGAACTGTTTTGATGCTACAAGTGTTTATTTCCGGGTGTTTTCCAGGGATTTTTTTTAAAACACCTTTTCAGTTCCCGCTTTTTCAGATTTCCCCTGTCAGCGGGAGCTCTGGTGAGGTCTCTGGGTATTTCGTGCCCTCTTGACCCACGGGGCCTCCGGTGGGATTTTTTTTATAATTATTATGATGCTTGAAAACGTATTTTTAAGCTCTAAGAACTATTAAAAGATTTTTTTTTTTCAAAAACCTGAAAATGGTAGATGAAAATTGCTACTAACGAAAGGTAGATCCTTACACAGTTAATAATCTATATATATATATATATATATATATATTTCAAATTCGGTGGCCATAAACTGAGGCATACTTAGGCCGTGATGAGATGAAGGGGCGTAGCGGGGAGCGCACAGCGGGGAGAGTGTACACCACGGGGGAGAAACTGTAATTGCCGAAACTGAGACCTAGGATTTTGAAGTAGTTTTGGGTCCGTCAGCTAGATGGTGGCTTTCATAATATATTGCTTGCATAGCTGAATTGATTGTGAGAAGTAATGCACAAGCTATTACCAGGCAAACAAACAAGTGAGAAAAATAATTCACTCTATTCTGGTAGATAAAAATTTTATATACAACGTGACCTTTTTATTAAAAAAAACTGCATCAAGTGTTCTTCGCACAGTTGAAATCAATTTTGTTGATTAGTCGTCAAGAAGATAAAAATAACATTACTAACATAAAACTTTGTACTACAACCTCTATCCCGAGTTTTTTTGCTGGTAGTTGTGGGCCCGCCCGACAGATAGCAGTTCCCACGGCAAGAGTCGCACTTCTGTATCTCCCTCCTTGCTCTGTGCGCGACACTCGCCCGTGGAGCGAGTCGGGCGGTCCTAGGAGACTGACGGACG
Organism: Bacillus rossius redtenbacheri; assembly: GCF_032445375.1. Taxonomy (NCBI): domain Eukaryota; kingdom Metazoa; phylum Arthropoda; class Insecta; order Phasmatodea; family Bacillidae; genus Bacillus; species Bacillus rossius. Next base: position 9,231,431 of record NC_086340.1, read on the forward strand.
TCATGAAGGGGTCGTTACCACAACGCCGAAATACCATTACGCCGAATGTCAAAATTGACCACAACGCCGACAGCTAGAAAACTGCTGTGTACCACAACGCCGAAATAACAACTGAATGAATTTGTGTGTGTTTCTTAGATGTACCTTAACGCCGAAATACCACAATCAAACCTAACCTTACCTAACCTAACCTAGCGTAATATAACCAAACCTAACTTAACCTAGCCTAATCTAACCTAGTCTAATCTAACCTAGTCTAACCTAACCTAGTCTAACCTAACCTAGTCTAACCTAACCTAGTCTAACCTAACCAAACCTAGTCTAATCTAACCTTTGTGGCAGTCCTGCAATGACATTTTTCGGCGTCAGTGTATTTCGGCGTTGTGGTAATTCGGCGTTGTGGTACACAGCAGTTTTATAGCTGTCGGCGTTCTGGTCAATTTGGCATTTCGGCGTTGTGGTATTTCGGCGTTGTGGTACACAGCAGTTTTATAGCTGTCGGCGTTCTGGTCAATTTGGCATTTCGGCGTCGTGGTGCGTCCCCGTCATAAAGTCGCGTGTTGCGGACTGTGTGGGTCGCAGCTGATACTGTGATGCTCTTCTTCGCCCCGGTAGGTTGAGGAGGTGTAGGGGAGGGGGGAAAAGCAGCAGTAATAGCGGGCGATTGCAGGCAGCGCTCTGGTGACAAGGAGAGACCGCACGAACCCAGGCCAAGAAGCGACTATCCGCCTCCAGCCTCCCGACAGCCAAGACATCTGCCAGCTTGCGCACGGTTCTCCAGGTTAGTTTCCCCCGCATACCTTTCATCTCGTGTGCATCCACACCCCCTGCTCACCACGCAGTGACCGTGTGACAACTCCGAACATCAACTAGGTCTCTGTATTCTGCGCGCGAAATGCCTTTCATTACGATTACATTGTTTGACTTGTGGCCGGAATCTAACAGCCGAGAAGAGCATCGAGAAACGGTCGCAACATTATTTTCTTTTTCTTTTTTTTTTCACAATTGAAAGATGCGTTAGTTCCCACTCTATATATACCTACATGTACAATCAAATCACCTCTACTGCGAGCAGTTTATATATATATATATATATATATATATATATATATATAAAAGTTTTGAAATTTTCGCCACTTGATGAAGCTCGACTTCTCAAACTGGTGTCGCGATTTGAAGTTACGTCTCACACGCCATGTTGGATATGCTATTTTCTTGTCAGTATTGTTTTCATCTGAGGTTTTTTCTTCTATATTATATCATTATAGGGTATCTTGCGTTCTATATTACGTCTGAAATTTTCTCAAAAGATGCTTACACAATATTATGTAATAGCGTAAATATTATGTCATTTTATAACAATTTACTAAAAAAAGTGTTATAAATATTTAGTGAAAAAAAATGAAACGAACTTTAACTGCGAGAGTGCTATTGTAATAAATTGACAAGATAAGAAGATTAAGGGGCCCGTCTACCTGGACACACATAGATACTGTGTGCAATAACTTCAGGTAGAACCACGTGATTTCAAAACTACTCAAGATATCCGAGTGGTGTACGTTTGCGAAAAACCACTTACGAATTCGCTGAGTGCCGATAACTAGTTTCGTTTACGGATTAAGTTTTAAAACTGTATTTTTAGAAGAGTTAAAAGGCGCGATTTCAGAGTAATTTTTAGGCATAAACCAACCGGTACATATTTTTGAAAGCACTTAAAGGGACTTGCTTAACGCCTTTATCTTAATTTCTTCGCCATATAATGAATTTTACGGTCGCCGCTCAAATCTCTAAGTTTGTCTGTGACGACGAGAAGACTGCGCGCCAGTCCAGAGTCGACACCGCGCTAGAAGCACCAGCGAGCGTCGCTCTTATCAACCCGCATCACCGACACAGCTCTCTTAATTAACAGGCATAACCTGGCGGTGAGACCGATGGTTAAGAGAAGTATTCGCGTTAAAAAAAAAATGGGATGTGACTGTGTAATGGACACGGCCGTGTGTTGTACGTGAATATGTATTTGGATTTGGCTTTTTCACGCGTAAAGACCGAGATATATTTTTAATTCAATTTTTTTATTTTTTTTAACACCATATATATAAATATGCACAGTAACTATTTTACACTAATGTTTTAATTACGAAATCCATAGATTTTGACGAGAGATGACGATTGAAACTTTTAAACGAACGTCGTAGCTTATCCGAGTAAAAAGTTATACTAAATGGAAAAATCTCGAAAACGCAGCAAAATGACCTCAAAATTGTGGCGCTTCTATCCTCCACCGCGCGCGATGCGTCACAGTCCTCACTTAGCGCAACGATATTCTTTGATCCTTCAGCTGTCCAGTGGTGTAATTTAAATTTTCGGATGGAGATGATAGATGTGTAGTTGCAACACCAAACTGTATCCCCCGATTTTGTTATCATTTTAAGTTTCCTCTCTCACCAGTAGCGTAGCCAGGATTTGTGTATGGGGGGTGTTAAGAAGCTTGGTCTCCCCCCCCCCCCGATATTAAAGCGGGGGGTCCGGGGGCCCTCCCCCGGGAAAATTTTTTATTGTAAGGTGTAAAATAGTGCTATTTTAGCAGTTTTCGGTTCTTAAATTTAAATATTGTAATGGTAATTTTTTTATTAATTTTGATATGAAATTTGTTTGAGTGATGAATAAGAAATGAATTAAAGATTTGGGGCTAAGGGGGGGGTGGTTTGAACCCCTAACCCCCCCCTGGCTACGCCCCTGCCTCCCACCATGGAAGCAGTTTCAAAGACGTGTTCACGTCAAGAAAAGAGCGCGCCGCGGGGAGTGGACTGCAGGAACAAGAGCACCTGAGCTCGGGTGCGCGGACGGGTCGACCTTGGGGCGGGGAGAGAGGGCGAATCCGGGCCCCGTCCTTGGCAGCCGTGATGCGGCCGAACACACTGAATCACGTAATTGTGTACAAACAAGCGACGTGAGTCACGTAGCCGGGCCGCCTCCGGGGATGACACGGCTAACAGCCAGTGCCGTCTGCGACCACGCTGGGACCGCGACCACGGAGTACACGCACTCGGGAACAACCACGCGAATACTGCTTGGGGGGGAGCTGAATTGTTGCCCCTTGGAAGGGCAGCCCTTCAGGATTTTTCTGGCAATGGTTTGTTTGTACAGCGGCTGGAAGGGCAGCCCATCCATCCAATTTCTGAAAACATGTTTATTTGAGTGTTTAAATAATCCTGAAAAACTTGCTCCTTGGAAGAGCAGCCCATCAGGATTTTTCTGACAGTAGTGTTTTTGAAAGGTTGTCTGAATTGTTGCCCCTTGGATGGGCAGTCCTTCAGGATTTTTCTGACAGTGGTTAGTTTGTAAAGCGACTGGAAGGGCAAGCCCTTCCAGTATCTTAAAATGTGTCTATTTTCGTAATTTTATAATCCTGAATTGTTGCCCCTTGGATGGGCAGCACTTCAGGATTTCTCTGTTTACGTTAGGTCAGGTCAGGTCAGGTCAGGTTAGGTTAGGTTAGGTTAGGTTAGGTCACTTTACAAACTAACCACTGTCAGAAAAATCCTGAAGGGCTGCCCTTCCAAGGGGCAGCATTTCAGTCGCCCCTACTACTTAACACGTGTCTACGAAAACTATGTTTTATAGATTTCATAGGACTGTAAAATTTCAAAAAAAAAAAAAAAAAAAAAAAAAAAAAAAAAAAAAAGAGCGCGTGTAACTCAGATACACGTGAGAGAAGTGAAACTTCTTTGGTAATTCACCTCTCGACTCGTAAGTAAATCGTCAGGGGTACAACGGCAGAGAAAAAGAGAAAGAGGTAAGACCATTTTCTAAATAAACATAAATAAACAAAATTATTACTCACTTCAAAACAACTGCTCAGGAAACATTTCACAAAAACGCTGCATCAAAAATTCAGCCTTGAAATTTTACTCGCATAGCGCCCAAAGAGGTTTCCCTAAAAAATATACATTCTATGTGTCCTTTGAATGTTTGTTTAGGCCTAATGACGGGAACATATCTCAAAAGTTGCAACGGTTTTGTCTTAGGAGGCCTACTGTGTTCGCCTGTGCGTATCGCTGTGCATGTCTGTTTGTTGCAGTGTTGTCCAAAGTTCGTTTTTGTCTTCATTTTCTGTTCTTAATGATTATATTTTGGTTTGGAGTTTGTACGTTTGTATGTACTTCAATTTCATATTACTTTTGTCAGCTTCCAACGAAGAACCAAATCCTCGTGGGAAAAAAAAATGTTATCGCGAATATTACGTTGGTATTATGTGTGCGACGCAGTGCAGACAGCACAACACTTTAGCCGAAGAATCAGTTTTTTTACCCTTGAGGCAAAGAGGGCGAAGCTCGCCGATGAAAAGTGTGCCCGGCGAGTGTACGCCGGTGAAAGCTTCGTGCAGCGAGTGGCGGCAGGTGACGCGGAAGGGAACTGCGCCATTAGCACAGGAAGCGCGCGGCACTGCGCGCTAAGTTGTTGTCTGTAAATTTGGAAAGGTAAACAAAAATACCGTAAAATCTATTCTTCCGACCGGCCGGCTACTTACCGACACCTTCAGGCCACTGGGAGCATTGTTCAGCTGTCGACGAACGGAGAAGGAATTAGCAGCGCAGAAATGCTGGCGCTAAGATAAGTAATTCGCAATACAGAGAAGCAGGGTGAAAACTTAGAAAGACGATCAGTTACGTAAAAGTTAAAAAAAAAAATAACGGTTTTTGACGTGATAACGTCTTATAAATCGGCGAACGCCGGCTGCACGCACGAAAAAGCATGACTCATTGTCACGTTCCGCCTTAGCCGAGCGTGCAAAAATCGGCTATTTGAAAAGTATAAAGTATGCAATTTTTCATCAATGTTTTCTTATGACGTTATCGCGTAAAATTATCGTCCGTAAACCGACTTTACAGACCACCCCCCATTTTTTTTAAATCTACTAGCTGAAGTACCCGACGTAGCCCGGGCTAAACGCATCACAGTATAAGGAACATCACTACCGAGTTTCAAGTCTCTAGGACATGCACTTTGATATTAAAGTCCCTTTGACTGGACATTATCGGCGCATCAAGGCTACGCATCAGCAAAACAGGGACGCCAATCTTCAGTTCCGTTTTGTGGGAAGGCAGGTAACCCCTAGGCAAGACGTGACGGACGCACCAAACGATAGCGATTTACAAATTCAAGGGAACGCCATCTATTGCCGAAGTTCTAAATTTAACTCTTATTAACGCCTTTGGTTCGCTAGCAGCCGCGAGCTTCAGCGAATGGGTTTCACCAAGGAGACGAATAGGAAGTTGCCAGACCTTACTGTATGGCCGTGTGGCGGACATAGAGAAATGACACAAACTCACTTACTGCCTACGATTTTCTATTATATATACATACACACACACGCGGTAAGAGTGATTACTCAAGTCATTGTCGTTCAACGTAACAACACTCAAACAAAATAACTCGCTGGTTATTGATATACGAAGGCCATAGCCAACAACGCGAAAGATACACTGTCGTACGAGGACCATAAATAAATAAATGAAATACACGTAATAAGCTTGTTTCCTTTGCAGCCAGCATCGGCAGAGGTACACGGCTCAGCACACTGATTCGATACTGGGAAGTCTGTCGCCATCGTTAGTGACTTAGCAACATGTAGCAGTGCCAGCATTCGGGGCAAGAGTGGTACAAGGCACGCTTGCACGACCTGCGACTAACAGCAGTCTACCCTGATCAGGGCGTGGTGGTTCAGAAACATGACGAAACGAGAAAGAGTTTCTTTACGGAAATTCTCAAGCCAAGAGAATAATAATTAATATTTTTAATTTTTTAATTTACAAATATTAGAATTTAAACTCCGTCAAAACCTGTCGAACAGCCAGTACATACCCACTTTCCCTTAAAGTTCTCTGCAGACAGAAAATGACATAAGAATAATTAAAGGTATTAAAGAGGTATATTTAGCGAAAATATCCCATGGTTAGTGTAGATAATTATGAGGAAATAGCAGGGATAAAGCTTTGAGATTACATGATTTAATGTTTTTTGAAGTGAAAACTTCTTTAGTCGCGTTGAGCGATTTTTGGTAGGGGCAAAACTTATGGGTTCGCATCACCGACATGTTAGTGATATAATACCAAAAACATTTTCTTACGTACATTTGACGTAGAAATGATGTCATATTACACATTTAAAAACAAAGTTTCAGTTTTCACTTCTGTCGACAGTCCCCACGACTGACATTTCGTTTTTTCTTGTTTTTTTTAAATCTAGTACACCGAAACTTCTGTACACGTTTCAATAACACAAAAATAATGACATAAAAATAAAATAACCAGACACAGGGGCAAAGCTAACACTTAAATGATCAAAAACGTTCAAAGCGAATGAGCAAAACACTTACAAATCAATCTATAAATTATGTAAATATATAGCATCTGTCGCTTCTTAAGGACACTAGAATTTTATGAAATTTGCTTGAACCGGGAATAGGGGGTGGGCCCGCATTCGAAATAAACCAAGGTTTTTGCTAAAAGCAATAAACCAAGAAAACAAGACTGTTTCGTCTGTTTCACGAAATGTTCCTTCACTCTTCTAAAAATATCCACGAAGCAACGTTTCAGAAAAAATCTGCAGCCAGATGCCTTTCTCGGAAGTAAAACGTCATAAAAACAAAGACGCAGAAACCAAGCAGAATAGAACACTCCGAAAATAACTTGAATACACGAAGGAAAAAACTCTGTAAAATTAATTAATCGCGCATATCATCATCAAATACTAGACCAACAAATACTTAGAAACTCTTCTGCCAAAAATTATACGAAGTACATCTTGACATCTGGGTTAAAAATGACGAATTCTTGATATCTTTTGAAGATGGCTGGCTCACGGCATGAGTATCACGGACGTGACTTCAACACAGACAGAAAAAAATCTACGATTCAAAAACGATATTGTCTTTTGAAAAATATCAAATACCTCAATTATTAGCTTAATGCAGTATAATTGTTATGTACGAGTCCTTATATATCGTTAGCTATAGTGAATACATTCCAGACGTAAAGGGGTGACCTCTAGAAATATCCAAGGTTTCAGATTGGCTCGAATGCACTTTTTATCAGTACGCATAGTTTATTTCAGTAATATTCCTGATACATTAATGAGTACATCAATTCAATTATAATATTACCTACCACTATTTACCCTGAATTCTGGCTCTACTACACGCTAAGTCACTAACGATGGCGACAGCTTTCCCCGTAAGGAATCCGTCAGCTGATCTGTGGTTGAATAACTTTAGCTAGGATAATGCTTAAGTTACGTGGGTATAATGTCTTGCGTATTTTTATATATTATTTTCCTGTCTTTTAATATAATTTTATCTGAATTAGTAATTGATTATTCGGAGTTCATTTAAATTAGTTTCTTGTTACTTTGTATCAAAGTTCTCTCAAAAAATATGATTACTTATTCTTCCGTAACCTACATAGGATTAATTTTAGGAGGTTCAACATAATTTATGCATTTTACATATTTACTGTTTATGTTTCTTAATTAACTTTACTTTGTTACAAAAAATATATATATATAGTTTTAAATAACCAAAACTGTAAACTAGAAACTTGTTCTTAGCCAGCTTTATTTTTAAGTATGCCTACCTATATATGGGTAAAGATAAAGACTCCAATAATGAAGTACACATATATGTACGCATTATGTATATTTATGATGGGAATATTCAGGTCACCACAATATTAATTCGTAAAAAAAGCAACAAATCTACATTTCCCATTAAAGAACGAAAGCAAACGTGGCTCATTTACCCCTCCTCCCTCTTTTTTTTTTTTCCTTTTTTTATTTCAACACATTACAGTTCCTTGTCCGGGCACAAAATAAAATTTAAAAAATCAGGTTACTACGCTGGGCTACAAGCGGCCGTTCTTACAACTAACTGCCCCGGAGTTATTGTCAGTCAACTTTTCCAACAGCAGTTCCCGTTACTCGTGACCATTCTCTCCCGAGACGTGGGAACTCAAGGTCGACAGAGGCACAGTAGCTCCGCTCGGAGTCTGTACCTACTGGACTTTCTTCCACGGAGATTGTAATTACGTCAATACCTGCACATTCCTTTGAAACATGTGCGCCCCAATTATTTTTTTCATACCATCCGTCTCTAAAAAAAAATTGATATATAGTATTTCACAAAATCTAGACCTGGGAGATATAAAAAATAAATTTCAACCTGATAAGTTTATTTATTTTTATGTATTTTGTGAACTTAACGTCTCGACAACTACGAGTTCAATAGAAACAGGGAAAAAAAATCGCATGGATACTGAGGACGAAATCGACCATCAAAAATTGCTGCTTGGAATCATACCAATATCTACCTGAAAATATTTTAAGGAAACCACGAAAATCCAAAATCAAGAACACCGAACTGTATTTTTTTTTTTTTTTTTTTTTTTTTTTTAAGTGAGAGAATACGCAAAGACATGCAAACAACTAAGACACTCCAGGAAAACTTGGGAAGGATTAAAGCATTGCCAACTGTATGGAACTATGCCATCAACTGCCTGGAGAGATGTCGGGGGGACCACGACAAAAATAGACCAGGACATGCTGGAGTCAGGCGGCGTCTCGAAGTTTTCTAACAAATCACATTCGACACATCCATGACGTTAGCGCGACGAAAATTGTTTACTAAATTTGTCTGTGAAATATCATTTTGGTTTTTTTTTACAATTAATTTTTAAATTTTAATGTAAAAAAATTATACCCTCAAACATATGTATATAAAAAAACCCTGCAAGCAGCGATGGCTTTCGTATGTTGGCGCGTATGTAACAGCAAGGAACTTTTAGGGAATGTTTCGTTTGTTTTAAGTTGTCACACGCGGTTAAACACCGCATGTTCGCGATAGCACGGTATTTTACCACCGCGCTGTTGCAACTGCGCCATTTCTGCACCGGGGGGTGAGAGGAGAAGGGTCGTGTTCGCGTGGTCCGCGCTGTTGCGCGGCGCCGGATGCTGGGTCCATTCACGGGAGCGCCGGGGTTCATTCAACCGGCGGCGGCGGGAGAGGGGGCGGGGGTTGGAGATGCTGGAACCGGCCGCCTTCCTGCCGCCCCGGGCACCGACACTTTCATGAATGAAACCCCTGCCCCGGCGACCAGTCACGTCCGCGCCGTTACGGAACACGCGGCGACACGGGGCCCAGGCGGGCTCTCTTTCCCCTTGCACTGCGGCGTAGCGCGGTCCACCCGAGTGGCGTCCCAAAAACCATTCATGTATGTCCGTCCTCAAGACGAATAACGTCCGCGCCGTTACGGAACACGCGGCGACACGGGGTCCGAGCGGGCTCTCTTTCCCCTTGCACTGCGGCGTAGCGCGGTCCACCCGAGTGGCGTCCCGCGAACCATTCATGTATGTCCATCCCAAGATGAATAACATCCGTGCCGATACGAAACATATGGCGACATGGGGTCCAAGCGGGCTCTCTTTCCTCTGCATTGCGGCGTAGCGCGGTCCTCCCGAGTGGCTCCCCACGAATCAATCTTGTATGTCCATCCCAATATGAATAACGTCCGCGCCGTTACGAAACATATGGCGACACGGGGTCCGAGCGGGCTCTCTTTCCCCTTGCACTGCGGCGTAACGCGGTCCAACTGAGTGGCGCCCCACGAACCATTCATGTATGTCCGTCCTCAAGATGAATAACGTCCACGCCGTTACAGAACACGCGGCGACACGGGGTCCGAGCGGGCTATCTTTCCCCTTGCACTGCGGCTTAGCGCGGTCCACCCGAGTGGCGCCCCACGAACCATTCATGTATGTCCGTCCTCAAGACGAATAACGTCCGCGCCATTACGGAACACGCAGCGACACGGGGTCCAAGCGGGCTCTCTTTCCCCTAGCACTGCGGCGTAACGCGGTCCACCAGAGTAGCGTCCCACGAATCAAACTTGTATGTCCGCTACACGTTTAATGTCTGCTCCATTAAGAAACCTCCAGCGAAACGAGGTCCCGACCATCTCTCTTTCTTCGAAATCCACTGTTGACGGTTGTTGGTGGGAAGTCAGCACATGCAAACTAGTATCATCACAAGGCTTAACGATAATACCTATGATCTCATCTCAACCCGCGATGTTGACTGAAGTACGTTATCCTATGACATCATCACTCCTTGGCCAAGAGTACTAAGGCCACATGTCTGAAACACATTTAACTCACAGAGGTTTTGTCCTCTGTTATGTCCTTGGTACTTAGTTGTTAAAAGAGGAATAGGTACTTATTTTTAATTCGGTATGTGGAGGTTGAAACGAAAAGTTGGTCACTAGAATACTAAATTACGAACAGAATAATCTTGACTGATGAGTGACGATACTATACCTAGCAATAAGTGGAAAACAGCTAAAAGTCACAAACTAGAGACTTAATTTTTATAACCGTAATAACAAAATGTAATCCTGATGAACAAGTTATTGTATAGCGCTCGCGATGCAAAAAATTTTTCCTGTATTTCTGAGGCCTTTGTTCACATGACATTTTGGCTAAAAAAGACGAGAGTTAGATTTTGCTCGGTTTACATCATTCTAGCTGTATGAAATCTGTATGTATTTACTTGTGATTAAAGGTAAACTGTATTGTCATTCAAGGCGCGTCGGCAATATTCCGCTGTATCTGTTTTCATAACCTCGAAAAATAAACGTATTCTGAATTTAGATTATGTGATCCGTCTAACAATTCTCTGCTCGTGAACTACAAAAGTATGAACATGTTCATTGTTCTGTGTACACCTACTCCCAGTTACGCAAGCAGCAATTCCTTAACTTTGAGTTAACTGACCTTTTCCACATCTTGTTGATTCATAGCGATTATATTACTAATCCGTGTAATAGTAACAAATTTACGTCTACAACAAATTCACCGTTATACAAAATCGACATATTGGATACGAATCAAAAATTACCGTGGGCAGTGTTATTTTCGGTATGCGATTGAAGGACACACTTGGAGAATATAAAAAAATTAAACTTGAATGTGTGCAAGTATGAGAATGCGAAAGATATGATGCGAAAATATGCAAGCGTGATCTAATGAGAAAATGTCATCGAGCGCCCCACTCCTGACCGTTGAACTTTTTCGTAGCATTTAAAGCTTTACACTCCCTTTACGCTCTGATGACAGTCATCACCTAAACGTACTCTATCAGGCTGTAAAGAAGATTCAGTTTAAAAAAATTAATAATAATGTTCGCAGCCTTTCACGGTCATTGTCAGAAGTAGCTCGGCTTTTGGGTTATAGCCGCGTCCTTGGCGAATAATTCACCGACGTTTCGGTCGACATAGCAGTCGCCATCATCAGGGAGCAGTTACGGTGTTTTGTTACCTTCTGGAGGCGCCGAGAGCGGTCGGTCGGTCGACGGCGCAATCGCCGAGCTGCAACCACGAGCACAAAGAAGCGCGTGTTTTGTTTGGAAACAACGTGGACGTTTCCTCACCGCGGAGGAAGTGTGTTCACGTCGCTGCCCCGCGGCCGCATCCCGTTCCGGCGCCGAGGTGTTATCTCTGGTGTTAGGTTGTAGAGGGGGGGGGGGAGGGGGCAGAGCGACCACCGAGCAACACCGCGCCAGGACAACACAGCACAACAAACAACATGCGGCTACTTCTCTGCATCGCTGGCGGAACACAGCTTCTCGCCCTCCACTACACAGCGACCTACACTGGCATCTATTACCGTTCCTGTAAGTAGTGAAACACAGTTACAGATCTGTTTCAAACTTATTCACCTAAAGCACACGAATTAACGTCATTCATCCAGTGGCCGTGTTTCACTTATTTCATCACTGATTTCATTCGTTTCGACGGTGAATTCAACTACCAACCTTGAAAACAAACAACGCGGTACACGTCGCCAGATACTGAAGCACTGTTTTATTTATATTTCGTTCATGTAACGTTCCGGACTTGAAAAGAAATATAATTATACAAACGTACTACCTTAAGCACGGATACCTAGTTCATTCCTTTGATTTACCTGACAGTGACAAATACTTTAGATATTACAGTGTGGGACTACCGACAATTTTGGTAGCAATAACGAACTTGGCGTGTGAGGATAAGCCTGGAGCCTCAGCGCAAAACCATGTGAGGTAAGACATTGCCGTTTACCTTATACCTCTAATTAAGTTGACTTACATTATCGTGATATTAGCCAAGAAAATAACTACTATATTTCATTGACATGTAAAATGTATGCTTATAATTACCTACCAAACTGTAAAACCAGGTCTTAGTAAAATTCGGTACCATGTGACTAAAACAAATCAAAAAATATGTGACAATAAAAAAACAAATATATCGGTTGTTAATGTATAAATCGTTACCAAACATAGTATCACTGTAGGCCAGGTGTAAAAAAAACTGATTGAAATTTCACGTCAAGGTAGGACCAGCGAAAACTCTATATTCAACAGAAAATAATTGTATTTTTTATTTGACACAAAGAAAGAATAATTGTATTCTCACTAAAATAAATAATGTCAATTTACAAAACTAAAGTTAACTAAACCAAACTAAACTAACCCTTAAAAAAAATAAGCACGAATTCCATCAAAAGTCTGCTTCCTCTGCTTTCTACATTATATGTAGAAAATTGGCCTGAAGAAAAATGAATGTTGTTCGTTGATGTCTCTGTTTGGTTACGGATATCAACCGGTCAATTCAATTGAATAGGTTTTTATTGTCACATTTTGTACACTTTACCTTTTTGGTATGACAACAGGACACTCCAGCACTCAGTGCTCTTATACCTAATTTGTTATATAAGTATATAAAGTTCTGATGTGGTTATTGTAAAAACATGATTTATATTAAATCAACCGGTCGAAGAAGGAAAAAAAACGCAAACAGTGCCGTAGCAGAAATTAAAGCTCAGGAACATGTGTCTTTTCCCTGAAAAAAAGCAAAAGAATACGAGTTGAACAGTGTTGGTGCGATGACGGATCAGCTGAGCGTGCGGTGGACACAGTGCGTCCATCCTGACGGCTGCTGGGAGGCGCCATGAATGGGGGACTGGACGCGCCTGGGGTCAGCTGACCACATACTACTAGGAAGAAGGGAGGTGGGGGGGAAGAAGGTGGTAGTGGTGGTAGAACAATCTGCTCCCCCCGAAATACTACGGGGAGACTCCAGGGCAAGGTCATTTACCCCTTGTCGCCACACGGGTCCAGAGACGACGATGCTGCGACCCGAAATCCCCATCTCGACGTCAGATTCCCACGGTGACAGCCTCCCCCCCACCCTCCCTGCCACCACGGGAGTTACTCAACGTTGTTTTGATTTACATGCACAGGCGCCAACAAACAGGTTGCCTCGCCCACCGATCCGACACTTCCTGCACTCACTTCCGGCGTGACAGGTATCTCCTGGGTTTGTTCCTGCACCGAGTCCCACGCCTCGCTTTACGATCCTAACAGGTCTTCGTCGCTGACGTTGCGGGTTCGATTCCTGCGACCCGCGAAGCGTAACTCCAGTTTTGTAACACCGAGCAGGGGCAGCCAGGTGGTTCGGGGACCAACAACTAAATACTTCGGCGAGCAAAAAAAAAAAATTGGTTGTCTGTAAAGTCGGTTTACGGACGATAGTTTAACGTGACAACGTCATAACAAAACATTGATGAAATTATTGCATACTTTTATGGATAAAATTGAATCATTTTTATTGAATTATCACTATTTTGTATGGATACAAATAAGGAGTGAAATGAAATTGTACAATTTAATTGATAAATATTAATTTTATTTGCACTCGTTAATTCAAATATGTTTATTAATTTAACGAAGAGATTATTTTAACTATAACTTTTATACATGTTTGCTATTTAACTTCTTCCAATCTGTGTTATTCTGTTAAGGATAGGACGATGATAGGAAAAGTAGGAAACGAATGGGAGTGTTTTAAAATTAATGTGCCTCGAAAAAGTCAAATCGATGGTTGTTCCAATCGAGTGGAAGAGAGATAGATGCGGCGCTAGCGTACAATGAGCGTAACGGTACAATTTGCGTGTCACGTCAAAAAAAAAATTAAGTGCGCTTTAGTTGACTCAACTGGTGCCGGAACATCGGGCGTTCACCGCTCGTCGGAGATGCCGGACTATCGGAAGTCTAACCGTGTTTGAAAAATCACCACGGAAAAAACAACTTCCTACAGGTTCGCAGGGTAGCACGGTAACACTTTCTCGAGGCTGCTACGAGGGTGAAGATGAAAAAAAGAGAGAGACGGCTACGACGAACAGCAGGAAACACGTGATTACTGGCCTTGGCAGATGGGGAAAAAAAACGCCATTTCCGAGTGTGCCCGAGGCTTGTCGCCCGCCGCGGCCGCTAGGGGCAGCACCGCTGCGATCAGGGTCAGTAGGGCGGCCGACTTGAGTCAGTGGACACGGCGACCATCCGCTCTTACAGAGAGTAGCGTCCCGCTTCTGCAGAGTTCCTGTTTCGCTATAAACCCCATCACACAACTATTACTAGCTGCAGTACCCGGCGTTGCCCCGGCCAAACGCATGGATCTTTATTGTCTGCGAGTTGAAGCAAACTGGATAGTGCTATATGACAGTGTGTTGGACATAGAGAAATGTCACACAATTACTGTTTGTATGTTCATGATCTATGATTTTTTGTTTACCCATGGCGATCGGTTATTTATTATTTATTATTAATTATAAATTATTAAGACCATTAATCGAAATAAAAACTATCCTATCTCTCAAGTTGGAAAAAATTACTATTTTCATTGAAATCAGTTGACTTCGTGAAGAGTTCACTGGGAACAAACATCAGGACACTGGATTTATATATATAAATATTAAGATAAGTTATTTATGAAACAATATCTACTTAATGAAACTCTAACACTGACAGACAACCGGTGGACCTACAGATTTTAAACTCGGAGGAAATATTTTTAAGAACCCTACGGAAGCACCAAGGAAATAGTTTTTTTTAAATTCCATCCCTTAAGGCTTGAAATGGGGTGGTAAAGTTTGCATGAAGGAAAAATAAATATTTAAGTTACGATGATGAAATTTTGTAAATATATTCTTCAAAAGAAATAAAAATAACACGTATTTCATTATTTTAGAAAACTAATTTATAACGAAGGGTTGTTGATGGGGGATAGCTTACAGATTAAAATTCCCGTTTTTGATAGAAAACGAATGTTGCATTGTTGATGCTTCCTTCGACTCCACGGCAACGGCTATTACATGTTCATGCATTCTTCATCTCCGTTAAAATTTAGCGGAGGCGTTGAAGACGAATATTTCCCGTTTTTAAAGTAAATGTCCTACAGGCTTGAAAATCGGCAGTAATTTTCTTTAAAATTACACTGCCATCAACTGAGAGCGGGGTTTTCCGGAAATCAGCTCCCAACGATGGTTTAGCCAGGGAAAGGCCAGGTATATACTTGTGTTGTCCCAATACCTCCAATAGTTAAAAATTATTTGTAAAACGTTCCCTGAGTAGCTTTCCAGTATTAAATGCCCACATTAATAAGAATAATCAAACAAATCAAAGTAAAAGTTTAATATTCTATTATCTTTTCCATTATGTAAAAAAAATTGCGTAAACAGAAATTCGTAGGTCAAAGACATGTGCAAACAGTATAATTGTGTGTCATTTCTCTAATGTCCACCACACTGTTATATAGCGCTATCCATTTTGTTTTAACTCGCGGACAACACGTCATCCTGTGTTCAGCCCGGGAAACGCTGGGTACTGCAGTGTGTGTTTGTATATATATATAGGTGTGTATGTGTGTACGTGTGTGTCTTCCCTGCCTGGTGGCTATCACATGATCATTCGTGCCTGAGGCGAAGCGAAACTAAATAAAAGTTGGTAACCTTGAGCGGTACTGGCGTCCACTAATTAAAGCATATATAAATCTTGGAGTATCTGGTTTGGTTTCCTCCTACCAACCAATAACTAGTGAGTTATGTGCGAAACGATGCTTAAACCTTACAAAACAAGTAGCAGTGGTAGCAGCAGTAAGCTATAATGTAGTTAACATCAAACGTGTTTCACTAACCGATAAGAGCGGGAAACAGCAAAAGGGACCAAAAATGAAAGTTATGTCAAAACGTTTTTAAAAATACTTAATTTATACGTGATTTTTTAAAGCACAACAGGAGATTTGAGGGTATGGACAGTTACATTATCATTCTTCAAATGGCTAAAGCTAAATTTTATTGAGTTATAAATTACAAACTAAAAATAATAATTTTTAAGACAAATGCTACGAACGAATGGTAAATAAAAAACAGTCTACCACACGATTTAATGCTTTTACAGGCTAAGACTGACATAAAAATTTGCCTTTAAGTTCATAAAAACCATTAATGAAGAACATAGTTAGTATAAATACCATTTATAACCAATTTAATGTGGATCCTATCATGTCGTGAAATTAATCCGCGAATTTTTTTCCGGTCTCTCCAATTGCAGTTAACGCCACTCCCTCACTCCCTTCATGATCCCAACAATTTTCGCGTTAAAAAAAAAAGCACGTGTGTTGAAAACAAGTGAAGACGTAGTTCGCCGGAAGCTTCGCGATGACCGGCGTCGGGGACCAAAAACCCCCCTCCTCCTCCCTCCCCGACAAGCAGATGAGAGGCCGGCAGGAAGCGTGACGTCACGGGTTCATTCATGCGCCTCGCGCCTGGATGCCCCGCGGGCAAGCGAGTGCCGCCTAGCTGACCTCCCCTCCACTACCCACACACACACACACACACACGCCGCTCCGACGGGGAGAGACGCTTCCTGGACGCCAGGCCTCGCCGAACCTGCTTGTTTCCCGCCCCCCCCCCCCCCGCCCCCCTGCTCTTGTCACGCCCCGGGCACATCCGCCGACCTCTGAAGAGCCCGTCTGCAGGGGCCGCCGGCGCCAGGCGATGCGATGCCGCGATGCGCGGTGGCAGGCCAGGGGCGTAGGAACCTGGGGGGGGGGGCAGGGGGGACGTGTCCACCTGAACCTTTTGGGTGGAGGGGACTGTACCCCCCCCCCCCAACTTTCTAGACCGTGATAATTTTTATTTCATAACATTATTCTGCCCAACTTTATCTGTAATTTCTTCACTCGTCATATTTTTATCTTAAGGAAACAATAATAATTTTAACATCGATGTATCCAACGGTTGGATACAAAAACTGCTTAAAAAGCGCTATTTTGCACTTTTAAAATCGAAATTTTCCGGTGGAGGACCCCCGGACCCCCCCCCCCCCGTCTTAGTAGGTAAGAGGGGAATGGGTTTACATGACGTCAAAATCATTATTTGTTACCCCCTCCCCCGGCCAACTTTATGAACACAGCTACGCCGATGGCTGGCAGCACACCTCCAGGAGAAAACTTGCAACATACACGAGCATCCAAGCATTCGCCGAGGGACGAAAAAGAAAGTATTTCGTTCCCGGATCAAGTTATTAAACTGTGTTTTCAGAAGAGAGAAAATCACTAAAAAAGGCATGTTTTTAATAGAGTAACCGATACATCTTCCTTTTAAAAAAAGAAGCACATCACACCTTTTATTTTTTCATTTCTCCGCGGTGTAATGTTACGGTCACCGATCAAAATTTCGTAGTTATCCTGTGCACGACGAGAAGACTGCGCGCCAGTCCAGAGGCGACACCGCGCTAGAAGCACCAGCGAGCGTCGCGCTTATCATCCCGCCTCGCCGACACTCCTGCACTCTTAATGCATGGCTGAGCCCAGGGGGGTTTCCCTGTGTCCATGCTGGTTTTAGCTGTTACTAGATACAGTCTTAAGAGTTAAGACATTGGCCTTGGCTGGCCAACGCCCGATCAAAGCACACGAAGCATGCCACCCTTCCAGCATGGTTGAAACCATTCATGAATAAGCGTATATGTTTCGGCCTGGGTCGGACTTTGGCTGATATTCCAAGGGACAAAAATAACAGTTTAGGTATTGAATATGCTACACTTGTACCATAACCGTATTCCTAGTGCACGATAGGACACGGCCAGTCTTTTATTGTTAGGGAACTGATTTGGGTCTCCTGTCCATTGCTGATCTGTTCCCCAAATTCCGCGCATGCGCAGAGCTCACTTTTTCGTTGATTTCGTCCAGATGGCGGACCCGCGTCTGGCGCCATTGACTCGTATATAGTCATTTTTGTCATCACTGGGGAACGTAACAAGCGTGTTGGTGTGCCAAATGAAACTTTATGATAGCGAAACTAAGTATGTTAGGATACATTTGGAAAATTTGATGGCCATAACAAGAAATAATCGCAAATTAAAAAGTACCTGAGAAAATTAATTTTTGTGCGATGGTGCTGCTATACGTTGGTAAAGTATAAATTCAATGAAAATAACTAATAAATAGTCAGTATTCAATATGGGAGTCTAATATAAACACGTGCATAATATTAATTTTTTATTTTGTAAAATAATCGAGATAAATTTTAGCTATATGGACCAGTATTCAATATCAATCACTGAAGTATATGATTTAAAAGCACATACATTATTTTTATTTGTATGTAGCCTTTGAGCCATTTGAGCTATTTTTTCTATAGTAATTACTTTCAGATAGATTAGGTTTTTATAAGACTTATTTTTCAGTACTTCATCAAATGCCACATTTTATTTATTAGTAACTGAACGGAACATACAATACATTGATAAATTTGAAAAATGTAGTATTGAGTAACACGTGTTGGCCTTCAGAAAGAGTGAAGACTATTGCCAAACAATAATGCGACGCAGGTTCATCAGCGATTAGCGTCTTGTACACGTTAAGTGTGCGGCAGTCTGGGGTGGCGCGGTAGAGCAGCTTCGAGCCTAGGGGCGTATCCAGCAGAAACAGAAAGAATCTGCTTTTTCGGAATTCAATCTCTTTGATGAGCGAGAAGAATCTACAGTGTCATTTAATAATAAACAATAAGCAATAAAGAAAAAGAAAACCATCAATACTGTTACGATTAGAAGGGGGCAAGGTTTTTTTTTTTTTTTGCAAAATAATCTGATACCTCATTAGACTGCAATTAAGGTTTGCCCGCGCTAGCGATTGTTCCCTTGTGATTATCGGCCGTCTGCAAGAGAAGCCATTGTTCTAATTTTTTTTTCCCGGCCATTCAGGATGCATTTTCTTTCTCAACGGACGGCTACGATTGGTGGGCTGACTAAATAAACCCGGCCAATCACGAAACACAGACAGTGCTACCATGTTTTTTTTTTGACGCTCAAAATGGTTTGAGAATATTTTCGCGTGAAGTGCATGGCTCTGGCGATCTGTTTTGAATTTCCTTGCTCGCGGAAAACCCGTTCGTTGTTTTTCATGTATTTTTCCTCCGACTTTGAAAGGGTGCCGGCTGAAAAAAAAACCTCTCCCCCCCCCCCCCCCCCCGGATGTGCCCTTGTTCTAGTGGTGGCCGCGCCGAATACCTGCTGCGACCGGAAACACTGGAACATTGCGCGCTCTATTTGCCGAGAACAGGTTCCAGCGATCGGGCAGTTTTCCTTCTTCCGGCCGCGGCGCTGGCGTCGCCTTGTATCCGCTACTCCCCCCCCCCCCCCCCGGGGGCAGCCTTCTTTTCACAGACGAGAGAGCCAAAACCCGAAGTTCCCCGAAGTTCATGGGTTTTTTTCCGTATCTTTAATATAGCTATCCTAACCAAATCAACCGTCCAAAATGTTTTAAAGTATTTATAATGTAGCTAACCTAACCTGATTGACCATTAGTATCCTTTTATCAACACCTCCATATTTATTTACAATGAACAAAAAAAAAATACCCCGAAGATGCACGATCGGTAGTTTGGCTCTCTCGTCTGTGAAAAGAAGACTTCCCCTCCCTCCCCCTACCACCCCCAACCCCTCCACAAGCACAACCCCCCTCTCCACTCACCCACCAAGCTCGGGGCGGCAAAACTTACGAGCACATCGAAACATCAGATCAATTATATCGATGCCGATAAAATATCGACCTGAAAATATCAAAATTTTCCGATATACACACATGTCTATTGTAATATACAAACATTTACCCACGCTATACTTATTAAAAAAATTATTATTAAAGAATATGCTGTATTGAGTTCTTTGATACATCTAAGCTAACACAAAGGAATTACCTAATACAATTTGAGATCTTTCTGGCAAAATGGAATACACGAATATATAAAATCAGTTACTAGATGTACGTCCACGTGTCACCGGCCACTACCTTTGAATTTGCCCAACAGTCAACCTGTCGCAGCACTGCAAAGCTTCAACTTACCAACATATGAAATTCCCTACCGTGAGATCCAATATTTCCCCTTTTTCCACCTTTTAAATAATATTTTTTTTTCTTTCCAAAACCTTCGGTCCATCATTTCATAATTTTTTTATAGTTAAATTGATACGCACAAGGTCTACGGCGGACACTTTGGCCGTTGGTACCGATAGAGCTGATAGATAGGTACCTTCCTACAGGTATAGACTATCAAATAAGAGATTAATTACCGAGCAACCTATCGTACAGGTTGTCCCAGATCCTCCCAAAGCCTCCAATGTGTGGTTTTCATGAAGTATATCACAAAAAAATTTTTTTTTTCGTATACTTTGGCCGTTGGTACCGATAGAGCTGATATATAGGTACCTTCCTACAGGTATAGACTATCAAATAAGAGATTAATTACCGAGCAAACTATCGTACAGGTAGTCCCAGGTCCTCACAAAGTCTCCAATGTATGGTTTCCACGGAGTATATCACAAAAAAAATTTTTTTTCGGATACTTAGGCCGTTGGTACCGATAGAGCTGATACATAGGTACCTTCCTACAGGTTAGACTATCAAATAAAAAAAATTAATTACCCAGCTAACTATCGTACAGGTTGTCCCAGGTCCTCCCAAAGCCTCCAATGTGTGGTTTCCACGGAGTATTTCACAAAAAAAAAAAAAAAAAATTTTCTCGGATACTTTGGCCGTTGGTTAACGATAGAGCTGATAGATAGGTACCTTCCTTTAGGTATAGACTATCAAATAAAAAATAATTTACCCAGCAAAACTCCACCTCTACGCAAAAATTCAGCTTCGGGCAAATTGCTGACGGGTTAGTGCCATGTCCTGGACTGCTCAGCGACACCTGGTGCACACGGTAGTCGCCGACGGCGGCTAGGAGGTCGCCCCGGTGAGAACAATGAGCTGACCCCGGCTACCGGGCGCATCCATCACGCGGCTGGCCTTGGACGGCCACACGAGTCCTCCCCTCCACCTCCACCTTCCTCACCCGGGATAACCCCCTTCCTTTCGTATCGCCCCCCCGAGACAAGCAGTTCCACCGCTGAGCGAACAAATAAAACTACGGCCGCAGTTCGACCTCGCCTCTTTGTCTCCCTCTCTCCCAACCCACTGACTTATGCATTAGCTAGAGACCGGGAAAAAAATTCGCTATTTCATTTCTGCGACAGGCTAAAATACAAACCGTTATTACCTCAGTGCTGCGCCTCTGCTATTTTGCTCACAACTCACCCGGATGACTCTTGGGCCAGTGTGAGAAACACCCGACCAAAAGCTTTATCGAATCACAGGCTGCTACGCTGGAACGTCTCACAAGAACAGCAGCCAGTGAGTGGGTGGCATTTGACCGAGTTTACGTAGAACTGTGGAGTTCATCCTGCAGGTCATCGAACCCGCGAATTTTTCCGGTCCCTCCTATGCAGTACACACCTGCATACACACGCCGCGTTGTCCAACAGAGCGGCAAAGTGCCCCGGGCAACTGGTCCCAAACTTCCCGAAACAACATCCCCACCTGCTAGACAACTTCCAGTGCTTAGCGCGGGACTCCGATAAAGAAATAATCTCCCAAATAAACTCCCCTTGTCACAGAGCTCTACACGCGTCACGGGCTAGAGGTGTCCCGATCCTGGCAGGGAAGTTGCACATTGTCACGGTGTCAACTGGACAACTTATTTTATTTTACATATTTTGTATTTCTGCTCCGTTGATCCCACACGGAGTCAAGGGGCTCCGGGATATAGAACATGTCACATTATACGTGTAGTTCCCTTTTACATGCAAATATGTATGTGCAAACATTAATTTTTACATGATGCAATTTACAATTAAAAAAATTACAGAACATGTTACACAATTTGTAACTGTGTAGTGATACTTGATACTTTATGCAAAAACATGAAGCAGCTGTTATCACAAAGTCCATTCAACAAATTAACAGTTCAATTTCTCTATTATCAATCAATAATTAAATAATTCCTTCAGAGAGTAGGTAGGATATTCTATTATAAGTATTTGTTTTACTGTTTTTTTTTTAAATACTGGTAAACTACTGGACAGCCAACTGGCCTGGGCAGCGGCGCGGAACTCAGAGGCACGCCGTTTGGGAACAAATCACGTGCACTTACCTCCCCCCCCCCCCCGCCCCCCTTCCCAATCGGCTCATAGCACAGGGTGTTCGAGGAGTGGGTTTCAGCCAGGCCGGAGGGGAGTAGTCTGCATCATGTGCTAGGAGGGGCAGTACTTGATGTCATGACTAGCTCTTCCTGTTCTCTTAAGGGGCCCGCCTCGTCAGGGGTGTATGTGTGTTAGTGAGGCGGGATGATAAGCGCGACGCTCGCTGGTGCTTCCAGCGCGGTATAGCCTCTAAGCGCAAGTCTCTGAACTGGCGCGCATTCGTCTCGTCGTCACAAGATAACTGTGAAATTTGAGCGGTGACCGTAACATTATATGGCGGAGAAATGAAGATAAAGGTGTTATGCAAGCCCCTTAAGTACTTTCAAGAATCTGTACTGATTGTTTTATGCCAAAAAATTACTCTGAAAACACGCGTTTTAGGCATTTTAACGCTTCTAAAAATACAGTTTAAAAACTTTTTCCGAAATTAAAAGTACTTTTAGGTCCTCAGCGAACTCTTAAATGCTATTCGTAAATAGGCCCCACTCGGATATCTTGAGTAGTTTTGAAATCGCGTTGTTTTTCCTGAAGCTCTGCACACCGTCTGTGTGACCAGGTAGGCGGACCCCTTAAGGGCGTATGTCCCGCCTCAGGTCTTTATCTAAACTTGTCGACTTTCATAGTAGCTGAAATTCTACAAAATTAATGAGTGTATATATATTCATTCATCACATACCTTTTTGCATAATTACTTGGCAAAGTTGCATTTTCAACATTTTTATGCTGTATGGATAAGGAGAACGAAATAGAATAAAAAACAGGAACTTTTTAGGTTTGAAGTCAATTTTACTTGCTGTTATGTGATGTAATTTAATTTCTTAAAAAAAAATTACTTAATTTTTCTTGGCTTTTTATCATCAGACTTTTTTGTTCACGTAAATAAAATAAAATATAATTTTTTGAATAAATTTTAAACCCTACCACGCACTACCCACCAGCATTTGCCTTTAAGAACAAAAATGTCCAGTTGTTTATGCCATTTGGTTCTCCTTATCCATACAGCAAAAAAAAAAAAAAAGTTAAAAAAGTCAACTTTTCCAGCTAATTATGAAATATGTATGCTATATATATATATATATATAGACACACACACACACACAAGAAGGTGTACTATTAAGCAGCGGGCTGGAATTCGGTCATTGCTGTCCGCATTTGCGTTTGGTCAGTTACTGGATACTGGTGGGGAGTTGTGTTTGTGACTGCCGTGGTTTCCCACGCGGCTGCCATGCTCCCTCGTGCTCGACTCCGGCGGCGGGGGGGAGGAGTTCGGAGCAGCGGAGTTGTAGTTGCCAGAGCGCGGGGCGCCGCGCTCAGGTGCGGAGGCAAGAGGCCCCGGGGGCAAAAAAAAATATGCGCGTCGACTTTCTGGAGCTTTTAACAGGGGGGGAGCCGTGATTGCATTACCTGCCCTTGTTAGTGCGGGTGCCCGCGCGAAACAAAAGGAGCTCGCCGCAGAGTTGCTGTTAGGGGGGGGGGGGAGGGGGGGGATGGGGTCACGTCAGGGACAGCCACTTACAACTTGATTTGCGTGTAATCGCATTAGTGGAGGAGGCCTCGTGGTGCCACCAACCGCGACACACTCTTCGGGAGGGGGAAAAAAATTAAAAGGGTGGGGGGGGGGAAGGGGGAGAGAGGAGGTTCGACGTAACAAACTTAACCGCCAAGCAGGAGGTCGGATGGCAGAGATGAGGGAACCAAAAGGAATATTTAAAAAAAAAAAAAAAGTTTTTTTTTTGTTTGTTGATCGAACCGTAATTGGGCGTGGAACAACGGGCGCCTTGCAAAAATGATTACTACGAGTTGCTTCTTTCTTGCAGGAATCGAATAAGCGAACCCCTTCTTCTCCCCCCCCCCCCTCCGGCCCGCACGAACAGAGAAAATTAATGCTTCGTCCTGTTGTTTACTTTTTTTTTTTAATTCCTTATTTCGTTCCTACGGTCTTTTGTTCTTCCGCGGCGGCAGTCAGCTTTCCAGAAAACACGTTTCGCGTTAACGTGCGGGCACCGCAGCTCGAAGAGCCCCTACTATGATGTACATTCTGTATTGCACAGACCCGAACAAGCCCGAATATCTACCTTCGGCCAACTTCGTCAGTTGTTTTGTTTTGTTTATCACTTTACGAAATTGTGGACGGTTGGTTATGTTAGGTTAGCATAGCTTACATTAAAAATACTGTCAAATGATTTTAATGCCGACGTTGGCCGAAGGTAGATATTCGGGCTTGTTCGGATCTGTGCAATACAGAATGTACATCGCAGGCTTCCCCCGTAGCTCCTCCCTGCCCGCGTCGCAGCGAACAGAAACCTGCACCCGGGGCGCGCCGAGGCGAACACACGCGGCCGTCGAGCCCTCGGGTCGCTGTGTTCGAGACGACGAGATGGTTCCGTGTCCGGAGCGCAAATCTCCCCGTCAGTCTTTTTTTTTTTCCTTCTCTCTTCTGTCGGTAATTACCACTGTCTCTGCCACTTTAACGTAACGAATCATGTTTCTAGGTAGCTACGTATTCTTAACCTGTGCTTTGAATGAAATCTCAGCACTGCCGTCGTAGATTGCTTCGCGAGTCAATCTCCGAGGGAAAAAAATAGACTTATGACATGCATTTATAAAAAAAACTTCAGTATATAAGTATAAATGTTTAAACTTGTACAAATAAGTAATGCCTTAGAAAGAATTTTTTTTTTTAAAAATACTATCGTAATTTTTTATATGTTTTCTGGACCCTTGAGGCAAATTAGCTTCGGCCTGAGACGCACTTAAAAGCTCTCCCTAACCCAGACCGCTCCCGAACACAATTAGTTTTTAGTTAGGTTAGGAAAAAAATTATTGGTAAAGTATTAAATTAGCATTATAAACCTAACTCTCTGGATAGGAACCTCCCGTCCGAGTAGTAGTTACGGGCCCACCCAACAGATGTCGCGCAAGACATGGTTTCAGTTGCCTCTGTTAAGGGTCGCACTCCTTGCTCAATTTTTTTTTCCCGCAAAGCAATTGGCTTATCACGTGGTCAGAGTAAGGACAAAAGCGAAATTCTCCGTCCTTGTCTTCCAGGAGAAAAACTCGCAAAATTGTTCAATGGCGTATGCTCAATAATAGTGCACATGATGTGACCTCGAGAATGGAAACTATACAGAGTAACTCCAAATCCAAGAAAAAAAATTCTTGTTCTTTTTTTTAACTAAAAAAAAATAAACAAACAACTCCCTTAACGTGACAAATATTGCATTCGTTTGCAATAATAATGAGTTAACATTCCTCGCGATAATGCTTAGAAATTTTAGGGTGGGCAGGTGGACACGTACAAGAAGAATGATCGTGTAGGAAACAAAGGACGAGGAAGGTTAGAGGATCCAGCGAGACGAATAGTAAAACACGACAGAATTTATTTTTTAAAAATAAAATAACATATCATATTTTTATTTGAAGGGCATTTGGTTTTGTGTGCTTGTTATGAGAAGGATGTTTGATGCAATGTGCGTCCATTACGTGTCCTGTATGTGTACTGTGTGTTCATTTAGTGTCCAGTGTGTACTGTGGGTTTTTTAGTGTCCAGTGTGTATATTGTGTGTTCATTTAGTGTCCAGTGTGTTTACTGTGTGTTCATTTAGTGTCCAGTGTGTGTACTGTGTTCATTAAGTGTCCAGTGGGTTCATTTAGTGTCCTTTATGTGTACTGTGTGTTCATTTAGTGTCCAGTGTGTACTGTGGGTTCTTTAGTGTCCAGTGTGTATATTGTGTGTTCATTTAGTGTCCAGTGTGTTTACTGTGTGTTCATTTAGTGTCCAGTGGGTTCATTTAGTGTCCTGTAAGTGTACTGTGTGTTCATTTAGTGTCCAGTGTGTGTACTGTGTTCATTAAGTGTCCAGTGGGTTCATTTAGTGTCCTTTATGTGTGCTGTGTGTTCATTTAGTGTCCAGTGTGTACTGTGGGTTCTTTAGTGTCCAGTGTGTATATTGTGTATTCATTTAGTGTCCAGTGTGTTTACTGTGTGTTCATTTAGTGTCCAGTGGGTTCATTTAGTGTCCTGTATGTGCACTGTGTGTTCATTTAGTGTCCAGTGTGTGTACTGAGTGTCCAAGGGATGAGCACATAACACGAAACCTGACAGATGGTCGCTTCAGCTATCGCGACCACAGGTGAGCAAGAAAGCTTTCGTCGTGCTGTCACCACGTATTACTTACGTCGTGGCTTCAACACAGTAGCAGGGACTCGTTGGATCTAATTTATACTTATATTTAAAAAAAACGCAAGGCGCGTAAAATACAATGTGCTACATTTTTGTCCAGGAAACTACGGAACACAGAGCGCCGCTGCGAGGCCGCGGGGTGACCCCGGAAGCCGGAACAGTGGCGCTCCTGGCGGCGAGGGGCGAAGCTCGCGAGGGCGCCAGGGGAACATCGCCCCCGGGCCCCACGCGACCTGCGGGAGACCAGTGGAGCGGAGAAACCGCGGCAACCATAGATATATACACACACAAGTGCGACGACTCCTTAACAGTGGAAACTGACACCCTGTCTTGCGCGACATCTGTTGGGCGGGCCCATAACTACTAGCAAAAAAAACTCGGACGGGAGGTTCAAATAAAAATTGTTACTTTTATTATGTTGATTTAATTACTTGACGACTAATTTCTTGGTGACCGAGATTTAAAATGTGCAAGAAACACTTAATGCTGTTTGGTGATTAAAATAAAAAATCATTTTATACATAAATTAGCAGCAGATGAGAGATTTCTGGTATGCTACACCACAAAATACGAGGCTACCAAAATAAAGTGAATTTATCTCACTGGTTTGTTTGCCCGATAACAGCTTATGCATTATTTTTCACAATCATTAAAGCTATATTAGTAACATTCAGTGTAAACTCTTTATAACGTCACTCGATTTAACGACAAACTCCTTAAAACGTCGACATTGCTTGACTTTGGTTGGTTTACCTTGTTTTCTATACAATAATACACTCTATATAGCGTCACGCTCACTCTATTTAACGACAACAATACGGCATTATAAATCATAAAGCAGTACTTTCTAAGTTGCCGAAGTTGATAAGAACTGCAGCTGTGTACGTTCATTTGTTTGCTGTTTTGTTGTTGTATTATCTAGCACGTGTTTACTTCGACTGACGTACCAGAGATTCTAAGAAATTTTGTCTTTTGTTTTTGTATAAGTTGTTACACGTTATTATTATCGAAGTTGCTTACAGACTTTCGAACTGTAAACATGGCGAGTAAACGAAAATCTTTGTGTATTGACGAAAACGTTTTATTAACACGCTCAATAGAGGCGGGAGAAAGATAAGTGATGTTGAAAGACGCTTTGGATTTAGCCGCTCTACCGTGTCTACAATATGTAAAAACAAAGAAAATACAATTTAAATAAGAAATATAAGAAAATACAGTTAAAATATTGGAGCAGCAAAAAACATCAGACAAAGATAACAGACTTTACGCAATAAGTGTTGTTATTTGTATGAATAATAATGTTTGTGTGTAAAATGTATACTATATTAGTAAACATATTATTATAGAATAGTAAATTGATATCTTTATTTCTCTCCATTTGACGACCACTCTCTATAACGCCAAAAAATACTCAGACCGTTAAGTGTCGCTATATAGAGTTTACACTGTATGAAACCTACTGTCTACCGGGTGGGCCCAAAAATAGTCTCAGTATCGGCAATTAAGAGTTTCTTTCTCCTCTATGGCGGCAATCTCCTTGGCTCGAGGGTGCCTGGGAGGGATTTTTTTTTTGGGGGGGGGAGATGAATAAAATAATTAATTATAAATAATTAAATATTAACTATCATCACCAGCTTCATATTGTATTTATTGTACTGTACAGAAACATACAACACAATAAGAATTATTTTAAAAACTTAATATTAATTCATGTGTGTCGGGCTTTCGAATTAATTTTAAAAATGATACAGGGTTCTCGTAATGAGTTTAATAAGTGATTTTTTTTTGTTTGTGTGAATTTTTATTTTCCGGGGTCATGCAGAGTGGATGCCGGCTGGCCCGCTAGCACGAAGCAGAATTGTTAAACGGCTGAATGGAGGTGTGGCAGGAAACGATCACAGGAAATTACCGGACCCGAGATCCCAACGAGAACCTCCATCAATGAACCAATCGTGAGATGATTAAGATGCACTAAATGATTGGGGAATTGCACGTTTGGGCTTAAGTAATAACTGGATACCACACGGCACTCGGCGAAAAAGAATTTTTTTGTTCTCCCTCGGATAAGAACAGTTATGTGTATTCTACAGCAAGCTAGAACGACCGAATTTCGCGTTGGGGTAACAAATACGTATTCATTTTTTATGACTGTATTACTTTGGTGTTAATGAGAGGAAACACATAAATATGTAGTAAGAAACCTGTATTAAGCAATTAAATTCCAAATTTATGGCATAAATAGACTTACTAATGTTACAGCATGTTATTGAACAGAGAAATATTTCAATAAAATATATTATATACAAAATAATGGATACACGATGTATGGACGACAACAATTTAACGTCAAAACTGTGCTTCTTTTCTGTTTGTTTTGAAATTTACACGTCCAAATGGTCAAACTGGCACTCATCTATCAAATAAAATTAAAACAAGGAAAACAGTTGTATAGTACAGCATGGTGCATGAACCTCGCATCTTTAATATTATGCCATAAAAGTCCAAAAGAGAAGCGTCACTGATGAAAGCACTCGGGAGCGAAGAGGCGAAGTACTGGTCTCTGCGCACTTAGGCCCCCGCGTGCTGACTTCACGGACACATCTTCCTGGAGACGGCCGCGCGTCCTGACTGCACGGACAAGTCTGTCTGGAGACGGCCTCGCATCCTAACTTCACGGACAAGTCTGTCTGGAGACGGCCTCGCATCCTAACTTCACGGACAAGTCTGTCTGGAGACGGCCTCGCATCCTAACTTCACGGACAAGTCTGTCTGGAGACGGCCTCGCATCCTAACTTCACGGACAAGTCTGTCTGAAGACGGCCTCGCATCCTGACTTCACGGACACATCTTCCTGGAGACGGCCGCGCGTCCTGACTGCACGGACAAGTCTGTCTGGAGACGGCCTCGCATCCTAACTTCACGGACAAGTCTGTCTGGAGACGGCCTCGCATCCTAACTTCACGGACAAGTCTGTCTGGAGACGGCCTCGCATCCTAACTTCACGGACAAGTCTGTCTGGAGACGGCCTCGCATCCTAACTTCACGGACAAGTCTGTCTGGAGACGGCCTCGCATCCTAACTTCACGGACAAGTCTGTCTGGAGACGGCCTCGCATCATAACTTCACGGACAAGTCTGTCTGGAGACGGCCTCGCATCCTAACTTCACGGACAAGTCTGTCTGGAGACGGCCTCGCATCCTAACTTCACGGACAAGTCTGTCTGGAGACGGCCTCGCATCCTAACTTCACGGACAAGTCTGTCTGAAGACGGCCTCGCATCCTGACTTCACGGACACATCTTCCTGGAGACGGCCGCGCGTCCTGACTGCACGGACAAGTCTGTCTGGAGACGGCCTCGCATCCTAACTTCACGGACAAGTCTGTCTGGAGACGGCCTCGCATCCTAACTTCACGGACAAGTCTGTCTGGAGACGGCCTCGCATCCTAACTTCACGGACAAGTCTGTCTGAAGACGGCCTCGCATCCTGACTTCACGGACAAGTCTGTCTGGAGACGGCCTCGCATCCTAACTTCACGGACAAGCCTGTCTGAAGACGGCCTCGCATCCTGACTTCACGGACAAGCCTGTCTGAAGACGGCCTCGCATCCTGACTTCACGGACAAGTCTGTCTGGAGACGGCCTCGCATCCTAACTTCACGGACAAGTCTGTCTGGAGACGGCCTCGCATCCTAACTTCACGGACAAGCCTGTCTGAAGACGGCCTCGCATCCTAACTTCACAGCCTGTCTGGAGACGGCCGCGCGTCATGACTTCACGGACACGCGCGTCGGCTACCACGTGTTAAATACTGTCCGACACGCTCGATTCATTTCTCATAATAAATCGCTGCCGAACAAACAACGCACTGTGCACTGGAAAGAGACGTAAAATCTTTTCAAAACGTTCCAAAGTGTTCCGGTACGAATGCGTCTGCGCCATGTTTTACAATGTACTTTGATTTAACTAGTACCTCTTTCAAATCACTGACACATCACATAAAGTTTTTTCAATACATTTAACACTCGCAAAAGCAAAGTTTTTTGCGTGAGTGCTGCTTTTAGTCTATTCTATTCACGTGTGGTATTTTAACTATATTAACCATATGATGAAAATAAATAAATAAATACGGCAAATGTTTAAAATGTCAAAGGCGTGGTGTTAAGTTTGGTCTGACAGCGGGGGAACTTGTTGTACATGAAGCACGCCATCCCGGCAGGTACAGTGTAAAGTCTCAGAGGCGCATGTTTTCAGGACGGACGGTGCTCGCCGCGTGACCCCTGGACCGCGAGTCGCGCGCCGGGCAGGTGCCACACGACCCGCGGGTCGACGTTGTGCGCACGGCCAGTAGCGAGGACCCGGCCCGCCCGGGGCACGGAACAAGTGGTGGAAGGTGGAGGGAGGGGAGATGGAGGCTACGTCACGGCGCCGGCCACGCGACCTGCTCCATTCATCTCTCTCCTCCTCACCCCTCTCCTCCTAGGAGGGGGGCTAGGGACCCCTCGCGCGGGAGTAACGTGGGAAAGTGGCGGTCATCGACCAGTGGACCGCTCTGGCCAAGGTCGGGCAGGTGCGCGCAGAGACACGTGTCCACGCAGAGCCACCTAACATGTACATCAAGTTCTGTCCCTGCCCCCGAACACGCCCGAATATTCATTCACCTTCGGCCAAACTCGAAATTTATTTTTTTTTTATTTTTGCGCAGGAAAAAAAAATGAATTCAAATATTAAAAGCGGTCGGTTAGGTCAGGTACATTAAAACACTTTAGAACACTGTGGACGGTTAGTTGGGTTAGTATTGCTACGTTAAAATAAACAGAGAAATATAAACATATATAAATAAACCCGAGGTTGGCCGAAGGTGAATATTCGGGCGTGTTCGGGCAGGGACAGAACTTGATGTGCATCTTAGGCTTCCCGTCCGCGTCACCGCAAAGAGCTCACTTCACCCGGGTCCCCCACCTCAGCAGTCAACTGAGCTGAGCTCCGTCGAGTTCTGTCTCAGTGTTCTCGCGGCAAGACGAGAGACCATGGGTGTAGATCCTCCAGCAAAAGGAACTAAGCAGCCCCTCACTGAAAAGGGCTCGCTTGCTCGCCGTAAACGTCAAGACTACGTTTTAATTGCAAGTTTCCCGCTTATTGCATGCATGTATAGACCGGAAAAATTCGCGAATTCATTTCGCGATAGGCTAAAATACAAATCGTTTTACCTCAGTTTTGCCTCTGCTGTTGGTTCACAACTCACCTGGATGACTCAGGGCCAATGAGAAACACCCGACCGAAGATTTATCGGATCACAGGCTGCTACGCTGGAACGTCTCACAAGACAGCAGCCAATGAGTGGGTGGCATTTGACCGAGAACTATGGAGTTCATCCTACAGGTCATTGAACCCGCGAAATTTTCCGGTCCCTACATGTAGGCCAACACACGGGCAGTATCCAACATAGCACCCTATTCAGAGATGACGTGTCGTGCGCAAAACTCTCTCTAACAAACCCCCTCCCCCCTAAATCACCACACATACACGAATTTATACATGCCCCACCTTAAGAGTCTACTGATTTGCGCCCCCATTACCATGAAGTTAAATTACTTTTATCCTTTCCTCGAACACGTAGTACGAGCAAGCCTTTTTGGACTTATTCCCAATCCACACAATCTGCAGGCTTCTATGGATGCGAACATCATGAGATGTTCCACTCTACTGACGGTACTTGACTACTTACACTAAGTTACAGTTTGCAGTTTGACTTCCGGTGTTGTATAAATTTTATGTCCTGACTGTTGTTGCTCCCGTGTAATGAACGGTAATTATCTCCCGACGGTTTCAGACTGTAACAGGATATAAAAACCTGGGGAGATAATATAATGGAGTATATAACAGGGTATGAAAACCTGGGAAGATATTTTGTCTATTCATGCCAATAATTTTAGTATATAATTAAATGCTGTAGGGAGGGGGGGGGGAAACACATTGGTGCGATTGGCCGCTACGCGCGTTACAAGTGAAACTTCACAATACTGTCGTGGTTCTACATCAGATCACTAACGGCGCTGCTGCTACCATCTGTGTAACGTCATCAATGTAAGATAAAAACAAATGTAAAACAGCTATCATATTTATTTTTTTTAAATAACTTAACCATGGTCGGCCTGGAACTCATAATGATTCAAATGAAGACAAATACGTTATGCAAAGTAACACATACGAGGTGTTTCCAAGGGTTACAGAATACTTAAATATGTTTATGGTTTTAAACTGTTCATATTGTAATTAATCACGTCTGTGGAAGTAAGCTTATTTACCCGAAAGTCCAAAGGGAAATAAATACCACATTTATGTTGTGTAACACACACCACACATACCGGTAATTCAAAGTAATTATTATGACATTTTCTTAAAAATTTATTAGTTGTTTTTCTAATCTTTTCTGGTAGCTCTAAACATTTATTTTCTTTTAACCATAATTTTACTATTTTTTATTCATTTTGAAGAATAAGTATTATTTTATAACGCATAACAATTAATTGTTTATACATATAAAATAATCAACATTAGTTTTTTTTTTTCTTCTGATGTTTGATATAATGGTATCCACAGCAAATTACCGCACATGAATATAAGTTTGACTAGTAGCACTCGCATTCAAGCAAACTTTCCCTGTAAAATGTTTAAAATAAGGGAGGAGGGGGGGGGAAGAAATAAAATGATGCATCGCTGAGAGGCTACTGGAAGCACGCCAGGCTCCGGAGGCGCGAAAAGCGCAGGCCTACCACTTCCTGCGCAGGCTTGCCAACTCACACACAGCCAACCGCGGAAAGCTGACCTACAAAAGAACTGGGAGCCGGGTCCCCTCTTTGAGCCGCTGTGGAATATGAGTCGATCCGAACTTTGCCAAGCGCCGATTCGCGGTCAGGCGTCACCCCAGGAGGACAGAGCTTAGGAACCTTTGAATATATATATATATATATATATATATATATATATATATATATATATATATATATATACTGTATGGAAGTCGCCAGCCCAGGTTAAAATTTCTAATACGGTTTTGAGGTCGTTGGTTAATTCACCGCCGCAATCGCCACCATCTCTAGGGCCATCGACTTGCGGTGGTCCCTAGCGGACAAGTGTCGAACTCTTCAAACACCCCTTCCCCCTCCCGTTGAACGACCTTGAGTTGCAGTGAATTATAGGTGGGGGGTGCGGGGAAATGACAGAGGGGGCCAGTGCTGCGCTCTAACGTGTAAATAACAACTAAGACGATACAGGACGTTACGGCAGCGCACTGCAGCGGTGAAGTTCCCAAGCTGCTCATCATACGCTTCTGGAAAAACGTAGAGTAAATCCTATCCACTCGCGACTTCTATACGGTTTATATATTCAAAGTTAGGAACTGAAGGCAGGCGCAGGTAGCAGCGCGCTGAAGGGACGCCCGGACAAGAGGCGGGCTCCACGGGAACTGACGTCACGTCAGAGGTGCTGGGCTCGACCCAGCCGCCCTCTGGCCGCACGAGCGAGAAGCCTCGGTGATCACGGCCACAAAGGAACCTCTAAGGAGGAGGCCTTCACACAGGAACCATTAACAAAAGAGGTCTCTTTGGAAGGAAGGAGTATTCCTCATCAAGGAATAGCTCTTTAGACAGAAAACTCATTTACAAAGGAGGACCCATTTACAAAAAAGACGTCTCTCTGGAAGGAGGGCTCTTCAGGAAGGAGTATTCCTTTAGGAATGAGAATCCCTTTAGGAAGGAAGAGATCTTTAGACAACGGACCCCTTTAGAAATGAGGACCCATTTATTAACAGGTATATTCTGAAGAAAAGCATCTCAGAAAGGAAGATCTCCTTTGGACACAAAATCCTTTCAGAAAGTATAATCCCTTTGGAGATAGGCCCCTTTATAAAGGACGACCCCACTTTAGATTGGAGAACCTCTTTACGGAAGAGGTTTATTTAGAAGGAAAACTTTAAGAAGGATTACTTTAATAACGTTCGCAGGCTTTCACGACCATTGTCTGAATGTAGCTCGGCTTCTGGGTTTGTAGCCGCGTCCTCAGCAAATAATTCACCGACGTTTCGGTCGACATTGCAGCAGTCGCCATCATCAGGGAGAGAGTAGGTAACTGCTCCCTGATGATGGCGACTGCTGCAATGTCGACCCGAAACCGTCGCGGTGAATTATTCGACCAAGGACACGGCTAACAACCCAGAAAGCCGAGCTACTTGAGGATTTCCTTTCAGTGAGGAAGAAATCAGAGGAGAGGGGACAACTGCAGGTAGGAGAGAGCCCGCCACGCGACGTGGCCACCGGCCGAGCGGCGAGTGACCTCAGCTCTGGAGGTCACGCGAGCTTCTCACGCCCCCCCCCCCCCTCCACACCACACCCGGCCCGGTCACTACGTCAGCCGCCCGGCGTACAAGCACCCACGCCAACCCACCGAGCAGCCGGTGCAGCTGTGCTCTTCGCCGACCTGAACACTTTCAAGGCGACTTAGGGCGCGGTTACACGGGAGTCTGAACTACTTCAGGTGAACATGTTCAGCTGTTGAGTGCGGTCACACACAGTCTGAACATGTTTCGTTCGAGACCATTTCCCATTTAACTTACAACAGGTTGGCAAAGTAGTTCAGATCGACATATCTTCTACATTAGCCTCTGATTGGCTGTTTAGGAAATAAACAGTCCTTTGCAGAAATTCAAGATGGAAAGTGTTCCTGACACAAGTTCGAGTAATATTTTACCGAATCAACAGGTAATTATATATATTTTTTAATTGATTCTAACCTTAATTTTCTTAAAACTTAGATAGGTACTCTCGCTCAAAAAATAATAAAAAATAAGTTTAAAACATTTAATGTGCATGTTGTTTGAATTCCCGATTTGTAAAAAAATATTGAGCAATATGAAAACACATTCAATTTCTACTGATAATACTGTATAAACAAGTGAAAAAATACCGCGTTTTCTGGATACAAAATAGAGAAGATCATTCGTTGACAGTAGACAATCGGTTTTAGAGCTGAACACACGTTTCAGCAACTACCATGTAACCGTACACTTTCGCGTTTGTAAACTTGTTTACTTAAACATGTTCACCTGAAGTAGTTCAGGGTCCCGTGTAACCGCGCCCTTACGCTTTATACAGGAGAAGCCTTCTTTTCACAGACGAGAGAGCCAAAACCCGAAGTTCCCCGAAGTTCATCCTTTTTTTCCCGTATCTTTAATGTAACTTGATGTAAGCTTTTGGACATACGCCATTGCTTAGCACATGTACGTCTGTAGAAGAAAACTACAAAAAAACACAAATTAAGCAAAAAATTGCTGTTGTCAGGATTTAACGCCACACAATACTCCACAACAGGAATATGGTCAACAAACAGAGAAAAATAAAGAAAAATGGACTAATAACGAAAAAAACCCCACAAATTATGACAACACAAAAATACCGAACCCAAAAAATTCAGCACAACAGTTGAAACGAGACAAAAACACAGCAAAACCAAAAAGACAAAACAAACAAAATAGTTTTCAAAAAAAAACAAGAGAGAGAAACGAAATAAAATTCCACAAATGATGACAGCACAAAAATATTGAACCCAAAAAACATACATGTGCTAAGCAATGGCGTATGTCCAAAAGCTTACATCAAGACATGCACTCCCACTGCACAAATCTTTCAAAGATAATATCTTTAATGTAGCTATCCTAACCAAATCAACCGTCCACAATGTTTTAAAGTATTTATAATGTAGCCAACCTAACCTAATTCACCATTAGTATCCTTTTATCAACACCGCCAGATTTATTTACAATGAACAAAAAAAAAACGGAATATGCACGATCGGGCGTTTGGCTCTCTCGTCTGTGAAAAGAAGGTTTCCCTTTATACAGTCGCACGCGGCAACTGCACACTACGTCGCCCAATTCAGAGGTAAAGTTACTTTTTCTAGTAAGCCTGCGACAGGCACTGGAAAGCATACTACTGCTAGGCTTCCTTTTTCTATTACCTTGTACAACGCAGCTATACCAGAGTAGTTTAAAAAAATATTATTTCAGTGGTATTTGCAGATGAACGGATAAATAAACTACCCTGAAATATTTACCTGAAATTTTACTTTACTTTGTTACAATGCGTCATCAGATAAATAGTGGGAAAACGAACTTGAATGATAATATATATATATATTTTTTTTGTATTTTGTGCTGGTGACTAACAGTAAACCCAAATTTTCATGCAGGTGTTGAACTTATAGTTATGACTCAGCCATCTGCATCTACAACGCCGTTCAGTGTACCATGCCTCTCGATTATTAAAACCAAATAGTTTGTTATTTGGCCCTTGGTCCCTTTACCCATGAGGGTTACCAAAACCCGGACTTTTATGAAGGGGAAAAAAAAAACCAACCGATGTGGATTTTTTTTTTAGTAAACCCCAGTTTCTTGACATTACCTGTTTTTTTTAAATTATATTTGCAACAATAACGTTGATAGTGTTAAGCCTATTGAAAAACTTTTTATCTATCTACACTTTCAGTTTTTTTTTTTTGTAAATGAAATATTTTTATATATTACGAGTACTTGAATGAATATTTATCTATTATCTGAATAAAACATTTTATAATTGAATAGATATATAATAATATTTTATTAAAAAAAAACCCAAAACCCGCGAATCGGGAACATGGCTGGCAACCAAGTTATCCAGAAAACTGAGCGACGGATGAAAAAAACACCTAAACCAAGAATAAAAAAGGCTTGAGCGCGGGCGAGCACGCCAATTTGTGGCTCGCGAACTAAGGAGGGCGTAAAGACGACGGACGGACGGTCGTTCTGCGGAGCCGGGGGGAGGAGACGGCGGGTGGACGGTCAAAAAAAAAAGACGTCGTCGGGACGCGAACATAAATTACAAAAAAAAAAGGTCTGCGATTCACAAGACGGGAAAGAGAGGAGGAGAGGCGCCAAGGGAGAGGGGAAGGGCCGAGCTCCAGAAAGCTACGCAGTCAATATCGCGCTGCAGTCGTGCGAGGCGCCGTAACTCACTAGCGCGCGCTAGCGGGAGGAATAATAAACTACGGTCCGAAACTCTCTGGCTGCTCTCGTACTAAACCCGGCCACTTCACTCGCCGCGGGTGTTGCTTCGGGCAACATCGCCGGCACTCCGACGGAGAGACAAGGGGGGGCGCGGAAGACTACCATACTGGAAAACTACCATAGTGGAAGTATTCCGCCTGGCCTCTTCGAAAAAAAAAGGCCGGAAAAATACCATAACGGAAATCTGCCATACGTTCAAAGGACGAGACGGAATTCTACCACATTTTCGTATACACTCCATGGAAAGAGTACAGCGGCATTGCCATCGAAGTAGTGTACAGAATACTCGGTAGGTAGCGCTGTCAATCCCTCTAGCTGTTTCTCAGGTTAAATTTAAAGCTTACAGATAGCGCTACT
This sequence comes from Bacillus rossius redtenbacheri, assembly GCF_032445375.1. NCBI lineage: Eukaryota > Metazoa > Arthropoda > Insecta > Phasmatodea > Bacillidae > Bacillus > Bacillus rossius. The sequence continues at coordinate 9,269,519 of NC_086340.1, forward strand.
GACGGTGATAGTTGCAATTAACAAATAACGTCCAGATCGCGGACGAGAAGAAAGAAATGTTTCCAAAAATAGTTTATAGGTATCAGCACTGTACTCTTATTACGACGATTAAAAAAAAATACATATGGTAGTTTTCCATGCACCAAGGAGAATTATGCCAAAATGAATTAGAAATGAGGAAAACGGCCTTACGCGTAAAATCGTAACGTAACTAGCTTCATAGAATTTACAGTTTTGCACACTGGAATACCTACTTGAAGTAATTGTAGATCATTATTTAATGAGTGCAAATCCAACGCAAATATTCAAGGGTTTTCTTATGTAAGGTTTTCGTTTTTAGGGTGACAGAACACAAAAACACTTAGATATTAAGATTTTTAATGTCCATATTAAATTATTTAAAGTCTACAAAATGTATTTTTAAGATGCTGAATTGCGAATGAAATATTTTTGTGTAGTGTTTGTTGGCACAGGGCAAGCAGCACAGGCGCTCTAGGGAGACATAGGCTCGTACATCGAATGTTGGTGGGCTTTGCACAGACTTGCAGTCTTTCAAACATAAACTCTGCTGAAATTAGAGTATTTTTTATATTAGGAAATAAAAAATGTTACTATGCGTAGCATATTATTCTGCTTATTTAAAACTGTCAGATCAAATTGAAATTGAGTTTTTCGTGCCTTACAAAACTTATAAACGACATTTAAAAAATAGGTCCCATATAAGCACATATAATAACAAGCAAAAACACATTAACACAAGACATACACTGATACATATATATATAACTTTACGACAAAAAACGAAACAACACAACACACAGATAAATAAAAATTGATAAAAGTTCATATTAACTAATTGGTTTTCAAAAATCTTAAAGATAAACTAAAATTGAGTATACAAAATAAATACGCAGATTATTAAAGTTTTGAATAACATTTGCTTAAGTTTTTTTTTACCAATAAATGTTTTTAGATTATTTAAAAAGAGTTATAATTTTTAAAAAAATTATTGTTACTAATGGTTTTTAAAGTGTCACTAATTCTTTAATTGCAAGTTGAAATTCTTAATCCAAACCGGGCATTATGTCTGAAGCATCAAAAATGGTGATAAAACGTATATAATAAAATGTGTACCACTGATTGAACATCTAGTAAATAGAACATACAATTTATATAGGAATGTAGCATATTTAAAAGGAATTTAAAAGCCTGAATTTATTAATTATGCATACTTTCAATTCTATTACAATAAAATTAGTTATTTAATTCCAAATTACGACACAATATTCTACTTCATAGCTAATCAATTTGAAGAACAAAGTATACAATCAGGTATTGATGCAGAGAAAGTTATATAGAATTAACATGTTGGTGAAAAATTAAACCTGGCATCCACTATAACTCGAAGGTATTAAAAGTGGACACCACGTTTAATGTCATTTATTACTGTGTGATAATTCTAACTAATTGAATTAGTTTTTTTACTAAATGTTATACAATAAATGCTATCGTAATTCAGAGACGTTTGTTAACTAGAAAACCAGATCTAGACAGCTGAAATATCTTGCTGAATAGTTTCACAAATATATTAATTTTTTTTCCTTCAGCAACTTTTCTTGATCAATTCCGATTACAATTGGAATGTCAATTCTTAAATATTAAAGAGTAGTTGACATAAACTACTACTTTGCCGAACATCTAATACCGTGAAATTGCATTTGCATATTTGACTGCAAAGCGTCTATTTGTAAGATAATCAAAACATATATATACACACACATAATACTGTGTGTGTTAAAGAAGATCTTCCTGATTGAAAACTACATCAAGAAAATATATACCGATAAATGGTTGAACACACAACATCGGTATAGAACAACTCACTGACTGATACACACTTTACAAAAGCAAAAAAAATGTTTAAGGTTTTAAATGTTTGTTTGAGCTTTATTTATAATGATACAGTTACGAAAAACTAAAACGTTACAAAACCAAAAAGGAAAAAAAAAAATTTTTTTTCAAAACTCCGTTCCCCTGGAGAAACCCCCGGAATGGCCACCGCATGGGCAGCCCAAGAAAAGAAACGGGCTCCCCATTTGGTAGCCACATGGAAGGTTTATTTCTGTTCCACCCACCGTTTCTTTGGTAGCCTGACTTCTTACAACGGATTGTATTCCTACCAGAGAAAATGCCACCATTTTGTCTGGGCAATCCGCCTTGGAGGAGCCGGGGCGCGAACCCGGGTCCTACAAGTTACAAGGCAGGCGCTCTACCCCAGAACCAGAGCGGTAGAGCGACAATCGGCAGTCTTCTTAACACTAACATGATGTTATTCCACGAGTTTACTGTGGTTTCGTGTGTCAATACGTGCAGTACGTGTAGTAACATCTAACCTCGGTAACGAACAAATTTATGTATTCTTATGTTCTTCGTTCAACATGAGTTGTGTATTTTCGTAAAAGTGAAATATAATTTTTATGACTAGTCTGGCAACTTTTTAGTTGTATTTCTGCAAACAAACTTACAGTCCTGCTGTACAATAATTATATATAACTATAGACTAGTAAAAAAGAATGTAAAGAGCTTTGCACTGTCGATGGTAAAGTTATTTTGAAATAAATGTTAGATATTAAAAGAGTATTTTTATTTAAAATATGTGTGTGCTTACAAGCATGAAGTTATTGTATAGCATTTTATTTAATTAATTTTAAAGCCACAGAAAAGTTAACCTTTGTTATTTCACTTTTGGCTTTTGTTTTTGTTTTACCGTGCTTAATATGCGCAGCTAATACTGGAAAGCTATTCAAACAAATGTTTGCAAATATGCATTTTTAAAATGTTAAATTAAGTACTAAATCAATGATAGTGTTGGAGATACATACTGACATCGCCGGAATTTTAGGTAATGATAGAACTGACCTTAAATCGATCAGTTTCTGAAGACTAAGAATTTAAATTTCACTAGTTTTGTGAGATTTGCTTACTTTTTGAAAAATATTCAAAATATTTGAATACAACTATATTTTATTGGAACTTACAGTACTCCTGAGTACAGAATTCTTGGTAATAGCTTACATCAGGGCTAAGTAAGAGCATAAATGTTTTATTTCATAAAATGAAACCCTCAGAAACTTAATTTAATCATCGGAACTATTAAAAATGAATTTCTTTGAGTACACAACCACAGAAAGTTTTTTTTTTTTTTTTTTTAATATTTGTCCACATCGCAGTGTCATCGCTATTTAATTATGTGTAATTTTAATTGTAACAAAAGTTAGAATGCGGTGTTTTAAATATTTTGGTTGTGTAATATTTTTACTGTAATAGTATAAAACATGTATTATGTTTTAACTGTTACAGTATCAAAAGTTCATTTAATGGTGTATTTTTATTTACGTCCAAAAAAATATTTTGTACAAACCAATATCCTACAACAAGATATTTCACTTTTCTTATAATTTTGTTTTAAATTATTATTATTAAAACCTTTTCTTCAGTTCAACAACTTAAGTAGATGTAATAATTTCGTTATGAAATTGAAATCTCCATACATAGACCTACTACACTTGATATTTTGAGATTATTACGAAATAATATATAATTTTTTTAAATACATTTTTTTTTGCAAACGCACGGGTTTCAAATACCAAATAAATACTTTAATTTTTCTTTTTTTAATGGTTCTTGCAATTGGGGAGATTGATTATATATATAATTTAGGACACATACAATTGCTGATTATAATGTATGTCATCAGAAACCTCAATAAAAGACAAGAAACATAAATGTGCAAACAAGCGAAACTCAGGGAACATCAAAACATTTAAAACATAGACAGAAAATTACGTAGAAAGAATTGGTAAAAAAAATTATTTCAGCACAGACGGACACTGTTGGCTAACAACGATGAGACATTAGCAACAAGAACAGTAAATAAAGACGAAAAATACTTTGGACAACTCACAGAAAACAGTTGACAAGGAATAGTTTGCAATACTAAAAGAAAAATATTATAAATTTGTACACCACATAGCTTTGGTTATTTTTGCACATCTGAAATACGGTTTATCGAGGTATAACTGAGTATTTCTTACAAAAATTGGCTAATAATTTTATACTTCAATTGATGTGTACATTCGGCATTTTTTTTTAAACCATGGAAAAGATAATCGATCAAATATTCAACAATTTGGCTTTCTTTTGCGTGCTTAATGTGCGCAGTTAATACTGGAAAGCTATTCAAACAAGGGATTACAAAAAACTTTTAAATATTGGAGGTACTGGGGCAACAACAAACATAAATGGTAACACTATTTTGTAGTGATAAGTTATTTTTATGTAAATGTACAAATTAACAAATATCTAAGTTTATATGAATATTTCTGTTCCATTAACAAAGAAAATTTACGGTGCACAACGTCAAACAGAACAACCCAACGATGAAACTTATCAGATAAAAATTAAAAAAAAAAAAAACAACGGCTATACAGAGACGCACAGGTGAACCCAGCGATGTTACAAAACAGCGACGACAGCACAGATGAACACCGTAAGCCACAGTTGAGCGACAAAACAGATATTTAGAAAACCACAACGATGGTAGCACAGAATAACACAGTATGTTTTTCCCAAGACAACAGTTGCGACGTTTCGGGAGAGAGATCTATTCCCTTCTTAAGGCACAAACAGACTGAGGTTTCTCATGAAATACAGTTTAATGAGTAATAGTGTATGTCCGAAACTACATCCTGAATTAATTTACCTATTATTTAAAATGTTGTTTGTCGGTTGAAATTTTATTCAATGAACTACACTGTTTATGAAATTCACTTAGATACTGACTTGCTTTAAACAGGTTTGTATTTTGATTTGTTTTATGTGTATATTTGTTTACACTTCTATTAACAAGGCACAGGTATAAATGCAGAGAAGCTTACTCAAAAGATGAACCTGTTTCTGTAACAATAAGTGTCAAGAACTTAATCAAAAAAGAGGTAGGGTGGCCAGATTTGTTTAGACAATAAAAAAATTATTTTACAATGGCAGGAGTTTCAAAAGAACTTAAGGTATCGTTAAATAGCCTAAAAATGTATTTTCAAGCATTATCTTTGTAAAAGAGTTTCCGGAGGAGGGACTGGCTTCTGCCCTCCCCTTCCACAAATACTGTCTACACCCATGGTAAATGTGTAAACAAAATCACATGTAGTTACACACGCAATTTTTCTTTCCAGAACACGTTTACATTTTCCGTACTTCAAAAAAAAAAAATCCTTTGAAAACCAGCTGCCAAGAAATAGTTTGTAAGCCTACAGTATTGTAACGTTGTACAACACGTTACATGGGTTTCAAATAACTTTTTTTTTTAAATGATATGTACCTACTTAAACGTAATTTTTGCTGATGAGTGAAGGTTGAAGCCGCTTGAGAGTAGTAGTACATTCAATTCTAATCATATAACTCTAAATAATTCGCTAAGTTAAAAAAAAAAAATATTTTATCGCATAGCAAGAGAGCAATTCTTGCATTTACGTAAAAAGTGTAAACTAACAAAAGTGTATTTATAAATTTATTATTGTGTTTGTAATAGCCATGCCACGCAAAACGGAATGCCTTTTTGAAAGGAAAAAAAAACTCTTGATCGAATAACTTAACACAACACCGCAGACTTGATATAACGATAAAAATTAATATATAGATATACAGCCCGTACTCTCTCGGTTTGGAGCGTGAAAAATTGTAAACAGTATTTGCATCGGAAATGCGGATCTCATCCCACCAGCCAACACCCCCCCCCCTCCACAAGCGCTTTAATCGCAGTTTTAATGGCGCATCAGTCATAGAACAAGAAGACGGGGCCCTGATTGCCGAGATTGCTCTCCTTCACAATCCATTTCCTGCCGCCGCGCAACAAGGGCGCAAGGCGCTGGTAGGTTGCTGCGGCGTGTAAGGCGATGCTTGCTGGTGCTTCCAGTGCGGTGTCGCCTCTCGGAACAGACAACACTTCATGGTTTCATTCCCAGGAACCAATTTTTTGACGTGACAACGTCTAATAAATCAACGAACGCCGGCTGCACGCACGAAAAAAGTGTCCCGTAACGTACATTGTCCCATTACGCTGTGTCCAGTTACGCTCATTGTACGCTTGTGCCGCATCTATCTCTCTCTTCCACTCGATTGGAACAACCATCGAATTGACTTTTTCGAGGCACATTAAACTTAAAAAAACACTCCTATCCGTTTCCTACTTTTCCTATCATCGTCCTATCCTTAACAGAGTAACACAGATTGGAAGAAGTTAAATAGCAAACATGTATAAAAGTTATAGTTAAAATAATCTGTTCGCTAAAGTAATAAACATATTTGGATTACTGAGTGCAAATAAAAGTAAATTAGCAATTAAATTGTAGATTTCATTTCACTCCTTCTTTGTATCCATACAAAATAGTGATAATTCAATAAAAATGATTCAATTTTATTCATGAAAGTATGTTATGACGTTGTCACGTTAAAATATCGTCCGTAAACCGACTTTACAGACAACCAATTTTTTTTGACGTGAATACGTCTTTAAAATTGCTACCACAGTGGGAGGCATTTCATAAAACGAATGATAAAATCGAGGGGATACAGTTTGGTGTTGCAGCTACATATCTATCATCTCCATCCAAAATTTAATTACACCTCTGGATAGCTAAAGAATCAAAGAATTCATTACGCTAAGTGTAGGGGGAAGCGCCGCCATTTTGAGGTCATTTCGCTGCGTTAAGAGATTTTACCATTGAGTATAACTTTTTGACTCGGAGAAGCTACGACGTTCGTTTCGAGTTTCAATCGTCAGCTCTCGTCAAAATATATCGATGGCATATATAAAACACTACTGTTAAATATTTACAGTGAATATATATGGTGTTAAAATAAAAAAATAGCGTTATTTTATATTTTGTATAGAAAATATTACCTGTTACGTACACGTATTCACGTACAACACACGGCCATGTCCAAGACACAGCCACACCCCATTTTTTTATATAAGGAAGTGATCGTGTGTAATGGTCACAAGACTTTTCATGTTTTATTTCTGCTTTTTTTTTTGAAGAGAGTAAAATAAAAACAAATATAGTTATCCCACTTCTCTTGTTGTGAATGCTCTGCTACCTTGTGAAGAACTACGCATTAGGTTATTTTTCCTTTGAATCTGAATTTAAATATATGCAAGTTAGGCCGCATCTGGGCACATCTTGTTTACCTTGTAGTTTATTTTGGGAGTAACCTTGGTAACCAGAGTTGAAGCTTGCAGTGAGAGGTGTGTTTTTTTCCCGGTGGGACCGGCCTCAAGGTTTGGGTTATATTATTTTGGTAAAATCCACCAACACTGCAAGATAAGATACATTGAACCTCTTTTCCGTTCTACGGTTGTGTTAACCTAACCAGAGGTGTGTGGCAGAATATATAATATTAGTTAATAATATAATATATATTCTACAGCCGTTTTTTCTCAGAGTGCACAATGCAGGTCTGTCAAGAATGCGCCAAGTAAATTGATCAAATCCGAACACGTAAACAACTCGAACAGAAGAAATCTGGCAACTTTATATATTGTGTACTGATAATATAATATTAACAATATATCTCCGAATCACCTCGAAACTCTATTATTGAACGGTTTCTGGGCTTGAAAAGAGTCTTATTTATACAAGCAAGTTTTTACATGATTTTTTTAGCTTAATATAATATTTTAAATATGTGTTTTATTATAAATGCAAATAAAAATACTCAACATTTACGACATAGAACGTTGATGATGGAGAATCATTTTTATCGATAGTTACATTCATAAAAACAATTTATAGTAATAATTATTGTATTCCCATTTATACTTCATAAAATAAATTATTTTAAATCCAAGGTATGATATTTAATTTACGGGGATGCGGTATAGTGATGGGTCGTTCGTGAACGATTCGTTCAAAAAGAACGAATCTTTGAGAGAACGAAATCTTGCGATTCGTTCGTGATGTAAAGAACCGGCTCTTTGAGAGCCGGTACCTTGAAAGATTCGGAAGAACGAAAACGCGGAGAGAACGAGAGAACGAGAGAACCGGCCACGCGTCCGGTCTGATTCGTTCGTGAAATGATTCATGACGTCAGGAGTCTGAAGAATTAGTAATCACAGCGTGCGCATGTTCACAAGAGGAAACGATAACTGATCAAATAAAATAGGGTAACATGAAAAGTATCTATACCTGAAAATGTCAACTGTTAAGTAGTGGTTAAAATTTGCTTTTTCACATTCACGTACACAAATTTGGAAAAAAAAAACCGTATGAATTTAAATAACAGGGAAAGTAACTACAAATGTTCACACTTACCATTTTTGGATTAATTAATGTACATCATTTGTTTCTCTTCATACTGAATCGCAGTAGTAGTATTAAATTTTTGTCTTTTTTTCTCTAAATGTGTTGGTCTACATGTAAACATTTTACTGTCACTAGAGTGTAAATAGCCTATATATTAAAATTTGTAACTTAAAAAGTAATAAAATATAAATAATCTTGTTTCATATACGCAATTGTGATTCACTGGCTACGGAAAGCAATGTTCAAATATACTATACTCTAAAGGATGAACGAGTTACGACACCTGATAAAAGAGCCAGATCCCATACACAGAAAAGAACGAATTGACCGAGATGAACGAATCGTTCTGAACGAATCATTTCACGGAACTGATCCAAAAGAACCGATTCGGTCAAAAGAACCGTTCTGCCCATCACTAATGCGGTAGGGATAGTGTGACACTGGCCTTAGCAGCTTCGTCACGAAGTCGGCCCACTGTACAGCCATCACCGTTACGCTGTTCTAAAAACGGAGACTGTACAAAGAAACCCGAGGGTCACAATTTTCGTCTCACGCTATTAACATTTCATTTTCATTACAAGGCAGGAAACAATGGGTTTTGGGGGGGGGGGGGAATCCAGAGCGGTGTTTACATTAGCGGCGACCACGGCTACATTTCAGCCGTGGAAGCGTGACGTAACAATGATCCGTGACCGATGGGCGTGCCGCGGTCACAAGTCTATTTACCACGCTTCGGCGAACAGAAGCGACACCGGCATAAAAACAAGTCTACGAATTTGGGAACGTCATTAAAGGCGTGGTACAAAATTTATGGAGCTGCAGGGTTTCCAAGGGAAAGTCACCCGCAGCGCATAAACACAAATTAATGGGGGAAAAAATTAATGCGCGGACTAACTGCAATAGGTATACCCATCGTTGGAATCTAAGATTACGGGATCGTGATAATGATGTCATGAAAATGTTAAATAATTATTTTCTGGAATTCCAGATTTCCATGTTTATGAGCCAATCCCCAGCCAATCAGCAAAAAAAAAAAAAAAAAAAAAAAAAGACGTCTAAACTTAATTAAATAAAATATACTCAACACTCTGAAGAGTGTGCGATTAAATTGCAAATGTATATTTTACAACGTTCCTAAAATTGCTATAAAAGTTATAAACGTACACATGGGTGAAGATATTTCCCGTGAATGAATTGTTTTTCAAGTACATTTGTTTAGGAAAAACCTTTAAGTATATGAGATGTACCATTAAACACATGGTTAATGGTTTAGTCTCTCATCGCATACAATGTACAAATTAATGACGCCCTTTACTCGTTTAGAAATGTTACAAAAAAAAGGGGGGGGGGCGGTTGTCTGTAAAGTCGGTTTACGGACGATAATTTTACGTGATAACGTCATAAGAAAACATTGATGAAAAATTGCATCCTTTTTTTATTTTTCAAATATTATTTACAGTTTTTTCAAATTAAATTTAAATAATTTGTTTAAATATAATCACAGAAAATTAGTTTAAAAAAAGCCCGCCTTAACCTGTTTGATATTATAGAAGATTTTCTCGTACGGTGGTTGGCCGGTTCTTGCACTCTCGGCTCAGGCGGAACGTGACCTTTTTTCGTGCGAGCAGCCGGCGTTCATCAATTTATAAGACGTTATCATGTCAAATAATTTTTTGACGTGACGTCTAATAAATCGATGAACGCCGGCTGCACGCACGAAAAAGTGTCCCGTAACGCACATTGTCCCGTTACGCTCATTGTACGCTTGCGCCGCAACTATCCCTCTTCCACTCGATTGGAACAACCATCGATTTGACTTTTTCGAGGCACATTAAACTTTAAACACTCCCATTCGTTTCCTACTTTTACTACCATCGTCCTATCCTTAACAGAATAACACAGATTGGAAGAAGTTAAATAGCAAACATGTAAAAAAGTTATAGTTAAAATAATCTCTTCGTTAAAGTAATAAACATATTTGCATTAATGAGAGCAAATAAAAGTAAATTTATCAATTAAATTGTAGATATTTTTCACTTCTTCTTTGTATCCATACAAAATAGTGATAATTCAATAAAAATAATTCAATTTTAATTCATAAAAGTATGCAATCATTTCATCAATGTTTTGTTATGGCGTCACGTTAAACTATCTTCCGTAAACCGACTTTACAGACTACCAATTTTTCTTCAGAGTTCCTAATGCCATTCACATTGCGTAACGGAACAATACACGGCGCCGGGCGCGCGCGGTCTAGTTCCGTAACTCGGTGCGCACCGCGCGCGCGCGACGGTGTTCCGTAACCGAAGGCAGGAAGCAGCAGCGACACGCGGCCTACGTCACCCTGCTTCCGGCTGGTCTGGCGCGTGCTCCGCAGTTCCAAGTGACGCGTGTCTTGACGTCACGCGACGCGGACTGTCGGCGGGGACGTAACGAACTTCAGGTTGGGTTGACAGGCAGCCCGAGACGGTACAACTAACATGCACGTAAATTATTTTCAGAGTTAGGACCCAAAGATGCTAAGGAAACATCCTAGAGTAAATATCGTTCAAATAAGATGTATGCCGTATTTAGAAGCTTGTAAATGATACATTTTTGACGTGACAACGTCTAATAAATCGAAGAACGCCGGCTGCACGCAAGAAAAAGTGTCCCGTTACACTCATTGTTCCGTTGCGCTGTGTCCCGTTACGCTCATTGTTCCGTTACGCTATGTTCCGTTACGCTGTCGGCGAGTGCAGTAATAATAGGTTATGTTACAATTGACTAAAAATTATGGTGATTCATATACTTAACTGATGATAGATATTTGATTACAGTTTATTTATATGAAAACTTGTTCATAATTATATTTAAACTTTATATCTAAACGCCAGTTTTTAACATTAATTACAAGTCATCTACACGTGAACTGTTTCGTCGACTGTTTATGAAGTGAAGTGAAAAGTTAATGTGGTTTCATTGCTTATTACAACAACAATTTCGGCAATAAAGGTTAATTATTCTTGCATTTTAAAAATCTGATTACTAGTATAATTTCAAGTATTTATTCTTTTATTATTAAAATAAAAATGAATCAATTTTATTCATAAAAGTATGCAATCATTTCATCAATGTTTTATTATGACGTTGTCACGTTAAACTATCGTCCGTAAACCGACTTTACAGACAACCAATTTTTTACTAAAAATAATTTTTCATGGAAATACGCCATTGCTGGTTTTACACTGATTGCAACAGGAAAAAAAACTCGAGAATGGATAACAAAGGTGAAAACATAAACACACGGAAAACAAACCAATATCAGCAGATGTAAAAATGTTACATTCCTAAACACACAAATAATTAATAATTTTTTTTGTTTGCCATTTCTATTGATTAATGTATTTTCCTGTAAATTTATTCCGATAGCACTCTTGCAATTATTTTTAATTGGGTCGCACCGGGGATTTACTAAACGCTATTTTCTAGACGTAAACGTTCACGTAAGTGATCATAGCTATCAATAAGTGCGTGACTTTTTACCGCTATTAAAAAAATACATATTCATTAGGAAAAAAAATCTGTTGATAAAATATGAGACGAAGCATAAAGTGCAAGCGAGCCACCGCTATAGATCGACAGGACAAGCCCTAAAATAATGGCACTGAAAAGAAAAATGGAGTGTACAACATGGCGTGTGCACGCGAACATAGTTAGGGGTGTATCTGTGTCGGTGATGCGGGTTGATAAGAGCGACGCTCGCTGGTGCTTCTAGCGCGGTGTCGCCTCTGGACTGGCGCGCAGTCTTCTCGTCGTGCACAGGACAACTGTGAGATCTGAGCGGTGACCGTAACATTATGTGGCGGGTATATTAAGATAATGGTTAGAGACCAGAAAAATACGCGGGTTCAATGACCTCCAGGATAGACTCCAATATCCTCTACACACTCGGGCAAATGCCAACTGTTCATTGGCTGCTGACTTGTGAGTCGTCTCGACTGGGTGGCCTGCGATTCGACACTTCTATGAGTGAGGGTCTCTAATTGGCCCTCAGTCATCCAGATTAACAGTGAACCAATAACAGAAGCAGCACTAGGGTGTAATTATTTGAATTTTAGCATAACTCGAAATGAACCCGCGAATTTTTCAGGTCTCTAATAATGGTGTAATGCAAGTCCCTCAAGTGCTTTCATGCAAAAAAAAAAATTAAACAAGCGTTTCATGCTCCTAAAAATGCAGTTTAAAAAACTAAATGCGGAAGCATAACTACACACGGCGTATTATCAAATGGTTCTCGTGAACGGACAGCTATAGAGCTGACGTGTTGAAAGACGGGGCCGCGGCAGGCAGCTCGGCGGGTTTCCGGGGGTACAGCCCCCGGGGCACTGACGGCCCGACCCCGAGCTCCCACGCCCACACGAGAACACCTACACCCCCCCCCCCCCCCAAGTCACCATGGCCGGCCGCTGCTGAGTCACGCGGGAAACACAGCCTTCCAGAGCCGGGGGGTGAACCTCTGCTTCCAGTCACGTGTCCGTCCCTTCTCCGGGACTCTGTGCCAGCATAGATGTTGTCACTTTACAAATACTTCATAGATAAATCATAAATTATATATTATAATTTCTGGTGTCAAATGATTTACTTTTTTTTTTTTAAAAATTGAAGCACTGGATGTTTATTCCCCCCATTAATACGTTTTTTAATAGATAATAAAGTTATTTTCGTCGTATAATTTACTTTTTTAACCGACTTCAAAAAAAAGAGGAGGTTATCAATTCGACTGTATGTTTTTTTTTTTATGTTTGGTACCTCAGTACGTTCGACTGGGTGAACCTATTTTGATGATTCTTTTTTCATTTGAAAGCTGGTGCTTCCCGTGTGGTCCCATTTAAATTTGGTCCAGTTCTGACAATGGCATCCATGAGAAAACCATATAAGTCTTAAATTTTCATTAAATGTGTGCGCGACAAAAGGACGAATAACTCAATATCACGCCAACCGATTTCGATAATTTTTTTTTATTGGAAAAGACGTACTTCAAGGGTATTTTAATGAGAGTTTGGTTAGGTTCTGATCATGGGATCCATGGCAAAGTAACGGAACTCTTCAATTCTTAGGAGCCTGCCATGGCGCTAATTAGCAATAGTAAAATTTTCTTTTAAGTTTGTTATTTTAATTTCATTTAATTTGGTTAAACGTGACTTCAAGAGGTAGTTCTTCAAGACACAGATAAGACACGACTAACACGGGCCGATACTGTTACATGAATCTATAATGATCTGTATAATGAAGCAGCACATTAACATATATTATTATTAAAAAAAACACTTCATACCTGTATTTATATTTACGAACTTAAATTAAAAAGTATAAAATAAATAATACTTCAGAGTCCCTAAAAATGAAAAAAATAAACAAATATTTTAACAAAAAAAACCGACTTCAAAATAAACAATTCCAACACAAAATAATATGCACTAAAAAGTAAAAAAATAATTGTGTATTCTTCTACACCTTAATAATCAAATTACTTTTTCTACTCATCAATATGTATGTACGATCTATGTGTTTACCACGCAAGAAGGTAGGTAGGTACCAACCCACTTCAAATATAACTCAACACATACCTATGAATAACAAACAATGATCAAAATGTTTTATAGAGTTCTCCTAAGTAAAATGAAATGAAAAATATTAGACTACTTAAAAGTCAATCAAATTATTACGATAATATAATGTAGTTACAATTATTGTTATTTTTGGAGTCGGTGTCAGCCAAGGAAACAAATAAACTAGCATACTTGGCTGACACCGACTCCAAAAATAACAATAATTGTAACTACATTATATTATCGTAATAATTTGATTGACTTTTAAGTAGTCTAATATTTTTCATTTCATTTTACTTAGGAGAACTCTATAAAACATTTTGATCATTGTTTGTTATTCATAGGTATGTGTTGAGTTATATTTGAAGTGGGTTGGTACCTACCTACCTTCTTGCGTGGTAAACACATAGATCGTACATACATATTGATGAGTAGAAAAAGTAATTTGATTATTAAGTTGTAGAAGAATACACAATTATTTTTTTACTTTTTAGTGCATATTATTTTGTGTTGGAATTGTTTATTTTGAAGTCGGTTTTTTTTGTTAAAATGTTTGTTTATTTTAGAAATTTAGGCACTAGAGGTTTATTCCCCCCGATAATAAATTTTTCTAATAGATAATAAAGTTATTTTCGTTGTTATAATGTTGGTACCACGTGTTTTAAACATCTGGTGTTCATATCATCGAGGTGAGAAATGACAGCCCTAATACCTCCGTGGTTCATACCGGGCATATCGTCTGCCATATCTGCTGTGTCCGGTATTAGTCTTTACGGTGGGTTTGCTGCAGCGACCCGTAAGCGGACTCGGATCACGTAAAACGAATACGCGAGTCACTGGAAACAGTATCTGCAATGGCACGCATGGGGACACGGACGCGTAGTGACCAGCTGGGAAATGTCGATCTCTTCCGTTTACGTTGATACGTGCGACATGTGCAAGTACGAGGCGGTAACCATGTTTGTTCACGTTTAAAGCATGTGTGAATATTTGTTTCCAAGTACAACAATGTATTCATACGACTAGTGTCCTATCATTTGAAAAAATGCATATGGCTTTAGAAATATAATTATAAAATAGAAAGTAGGCTCACGCCATTTCATTCGTATATAATTTTTTTTTTGTTGTTTCGTCGTAAAAAGTGGATTTTTTTTTCGAACAGCGGCTTTTTCTATGTATGAAAAAATTTGGCACGCAATAGTGAAAGCGTAGTCTAGTGAAGTGGTAGCCAACTAAACCACAACCCCCCCCCCCCCCAAATACTCTTTCAAATAACAAATATCACCGGGAAGCCTACAACTCACGTAGTTTCGGTTCCCTGCAAGAATTTCCGAAGATTTCCGAAGTTTTGCGTTTTGGTATTAACGCCACTTCAGCCGCTAAATCAGAAGTTCAAGCATGTTGTGACTGACCTAACCTAACCTAACCCTTCGATTTTTTTTTTTAAATTTCAATTTTTGAGATAAATCCGAAGTTGCACGTACGTGGTAGGGAACCGAAACTACGTGAGTTGTAGGCTACCGCCTGCCATCAGCCAGACTGTGGAATAAACAGAGCTGGTTTCCCGACGTGGGACGGTTGGCAGACCTGGATGACTCGGTGAAGTCACGGGGTTTCACTCAGAGACGTACTGACCAGAGATCAGGGAAATATCCGTTCCTAGTCTCTGGCGGTGACCTGGATTTAGAGCAGTGAGAGCGGTACAGTTGGTTAACTAGAGATTATATATATATATATATATATATATATATATATATATATATATATATATATGCTATCGTTCAATAATTTCAATTTAATTTTTGTTCCAGGAAAAGTGTAGCTCTTAGCACAAGTAAGTGAGTTATTTTAAGAGATGCCTAGAGGTGTATCGTTGTGAGATGTTTACGTTTGTGTTACTTTAATTCTACACCCGGTTCAAAAATAATTTGTTGCAAGTGTGAGCAAAAAATCAAGGAGAAAACCGATGAATAGAGAGATTTTATGTTCTTTTGATAGAGAGATTTTATGTTCTTTTGATAGAGAGATTTTATGTTCTTTTGAAGAAATAGGAATTTTATTATGAGTTTAGGGCAGGGACCCTAGTGAAATAAGATGAGATGAGGTGAAGTCAAATAATTAGGGAGGAGGTTCCCTAGAGTTTTAGGAAAGCATTTTTCAGTTACCTCATCATATGCCACAATTTTATTCACTAGTCCCTGTACGGAGCACGCAAGGCATAGGAAAAAAGGTTGTAAAAATGCAACCCATGATTAATACGTGGCTGGCCCTCGGAATATTTCAAAAATGATATCTGGCGCTCGAAAAAAGCTAAGTTCGCCATCGCTGGTCGATTGTATAAAGCCACCTTGCATGACGTGTCAATTATTTACTGAGGGAAGAATAATAATTGTTTAAAAACCAGTACAGGGATATTAGGTAACAAAAAAAGGACATAACGAGTTGATAAAGGTCCAAAGATTTGACCGAGTAAAATTAAAATTGCATCGAAAATTAAGTTATTTTAATTATTATTACAAGACTATACATATATACACTATATATACTATATACGATCTTCATTGTGTAGTAAAAGGGATAAAGTTATTCATTAGAAGCTCTGTCACTTTGTTTATGCGATACGTGAAAGAATTCAAGTATGAATCCCACAACTGCCATGCGCATGACAAGTGATTCATGCTTGTCAACAGGATGGGAGAGGGGAAGAGAGGAGCGAAGAATGGATCCCGTTATCCCTTCTACTTGTGTCCTTGGTTGGCGGGAGGAAACCAGGAAGTGTTGCAATTGGCCGACCGGGGGAAGGTGTCGGGCATGCCTCAATGCTGCGCCAACGCAAAACTTGCACCTGTTTCCCGCTTAAGTTATATATCACTCCTGGTATGCCAACTCCTTTCCCACCCTCCTCAAACTCTTTAATACGTAGAATGAAAAACAATTACTAGTACTGTTTCGTAATTAAGATATAGTTAATGACTAAATTTTCCGCAGGTTTTCAAGATACAACTTTACAATTATCTGATGTTTCCAGATTTTCCCTGTTCGTGGAAACCTTGTTTGGACACTTCACAAGAATTTATAGCAACATTCTAGCATTAACACTGTTACATTTCTAAGCTCACGATAACATATTATTCTGCAACTACAGGTTGTCCACACAAATCTTCAATAAAATTTCCCTGACTTCCCATGACCAAAATTCCAAATTTTCCTGACAATTATCAAAAATAAAATTAGGTACCTATTTTTTTTTTTTTATTTCATGAAAGAAATACCTAAAATACAGCCTCCGCTGGCCCACCCAGGATTATATAACAAAAACAGAACCTTGCATAAGCCATTTTATGACTACATACTAAAACAATATCTGAAAAAAATTTCTATGTCTGGGTAATGGCAGACTTGAAAACTCGAATTTTCCCATTAGGAAATTTCCATGACTTCAAAAAAAATTCCCTGACCTTCCGTGAACTTCCAGAATGTGAACTTCCTTAAATATTTTCCCGAGAAGAATATATTTGTTATTTTAAAAGTTATATTTCTTTAGGCGCGTTACGAAAAGAAAAGAAATCTACAAACAGAAAAAAAAAGCTACATGCAAATAAAACTTATGTATGTTCATTTTAAATGTTATACTTAAGTGACTGATATTATATACCGGTCCAGACCATTAAAAAACATTTATTTGATACATATATATGGGGTTATGTTTCCGTATGAATAAACATTCAGCATATTTATTGATTTTTATTATTAATTAAAACTCATCTCAATTATTTCACTAAATCAAATAAGTAATGGTGTACGTGAGTTTTTTATTAATATTTAATACTGAGTATTTACTTCTTTTTTTAAAATTCGATAGAGTTTATACTTTACCAACAGTATAATTTATTTTATTTCTATTAAAACGCATGCTTGACAAATTGAAGTTGTTGTTTATTCTTTGTTATTTCTATTTAAACGCATGTTTGCAAAATTGAAGTTGTTTATTCCTTGTTATTTCTATTTAAACGCATGTTTGCAAAATTGAAGTTGTTTATTCCTTGTTATTTCTATTTAAACGAATGCTTGCCAAATTGAAGTTGTTTATTCTTTGTTATTTCTATCTAAACGCATGCTTGCCAAATTGAAGTTGTTGTTTATTCCTTTTTATTTCTATTTAAACGCATGCTTGCCATAATTGAAGTAGTTGTTTATTCCTTGTCATTTCTATTTAAACGCATGCTTGCCAAATGTCAGTGGTTGTTGTTTGTTCCTCGACCACGCCATGCCACTATGGCGCGCGCACAAGCACCCCGCCGACCACGTGTCTGTCTGCGGACGTGTCCGGACCGAAGCAGCGATGCCCGCCGAGGGCTCCTTACAAGGGCCGCCGCCCGCCCCGACGCGCCGCGTGCTAGCGCTGGCCCCAGGCCGCCGACCCCTTGCCGCGTGGGGCTGGCACGGGACACACACACACCACGCCACCCACTGTTCGCTTGATACCGTCTGCAACTTGATCCCGTGCTCCCCCCCCCCCCCAGAGACAGCTGTTTTCAAAATGTTTGTTGTCGGCGCCAGGGCAGAGACTGCGTTCCACCCTGATTGATTGTCCATTCCAAGTGAATATTTTTCAATGCTATTTATTTATTGTCTTATTTTAAGTGGCGAAGTCTTACACTTAACCACATACATGTTTACTAACTAGGTAGGTACATGCAAAATAAACCTGATACATATTATAGCCTAGTCATACAAAAATAAATGTCACAAATACGTTAAAATAAAAACTGAATGAACATCAGTACAAATATGAAAATAACAAAAAAAAATTGGCATATAAGATACACATGAGCTACCTAAAGTATAATATATTAAAGAAATATAAAAAAGGTATTTTTTTAGTCTATCTTATGCTAAAATTATGAAGATTTAAAGGTATTTAAATAACCTAATCATTTATGTAAAAAAAACTAACGAAGACACAAACATTTGAAATATATATACCAAATACATTTTCTTACAATAAATCATACATGTACACGTACATTCACACATATATGATACCACAGCTGCTAAACCTGATTACCGGAGTTAAAGCAAGTACCTGAATAAATTTTTGTCTTAAAACACTGAAAGGGTAATATAGAAGTCTTGATTGACTCGGGTAGTTCATTCCAGGCACGAGCATTTATTTTATTTTTTTTTGACGTGACGTCTAATAAATCGATGTACGCCGGCTGCACGCACAAAAAAATATCCCGTTACGCACATTGTCCCGTTACGCTCATTGTACGCTTGCGCCGCATCTATCTCTCTTTCCACTCGATTGGAACAACCACCGATTTGACTTTTTCGAGGCACATTATTAAACTTGAAACACTCCCATTCATTTCCTACTTTTCCTATCATCATCCCATCTTTAACAGAATAAAACAGAATTGGAAGAAGTTAAATAGCAAACATGTATAAAAGTTACAGTTAAAATAATCTCTTCGTTAAAGTAATAAACGCATTTGAATCAATGAGTGCAAATAAAAGTAAATTTATCAATTAAATTGTAGATTTCATTTCACTCCTTCTTTATATCCATACAAAATAGTGATAATTCAATAAAAAAAATGATTCAATTTTATTCATAAAAGTATGCAATCATTTCATCAATGTTTCGTTATGACGTCGTCACGTTAAACTGTCGTCCGTAAACCGACTTTACAGACAACCAATTTTTTTTTTTTTTCCTTGAATTCGGGTGCAATTGCGCACCCGGGCGGGTGTTGTGTTGGGGTACGTCTGGCAACGCCGGCTCCCGCCCGGGCGGCAAGGGGGGAGTGTGTGGGAGCGCGCCGCCGGACCGTGAAGGCACCAGCCCCGACGAGGGGTCCGTGGGAACCCGCGACCCTCCGTGGGCGCCGCCCTCCGCCCTGCAGGGCGATCAGCCCCGCGCGGCAGAACAACCAGGCCCCTGCTCGCGAACAGGCACACGAGTCCCAACAAGTCGGGGCAGGCATTTTTTCGCGAATAAATCAGAACGCCTATCAGACTGCAACACGGCATACCCGCAACAGCGGTTTCTCCCCTTGTGATCGGCTGCCGTCTGTGAGAGAGGTCGTCGCCTCGTTTGAGTGAATCACTCAGAACGCGAGATTGAATCCGCACTTGAATTGCTGTGATTCAGGGGCATAGCCAGGGGGGGGGGGTTAGGGGTTCAAACCCCCCCCCCCCTTAGCACCAAAAATCTTTAATTAATTTCTTATTCATCACTCAAACAAATTTTAATATTAAAATTAATAAAATTTATACCATTACAATATTTAAATTTAAGAACCGAAAACTGCTAAAATAGCACTATTTTACACCTTAAAATCCCAATTTTCCCGCGCTTTAATACGGGGGAGCCATGCTTCTAAACACCCCCCCATACACAAATCCTGGCTACGCCACTGCAGTGTGATTGGTGTGTTTTTAGAAGACACGTACATGGAAGAGTTTCACCCAATCAAGAACACAGACGATGCTTGAAGTGTATTAACTTTCAGCTAGTCTCGGAAACTTTACGCGAAATCTGCATGCCCCTACCTGTAAGCAACGTTCGTAAAACTAAACTACGCAGGAGTCGGCCAGCTTCCAACTTTGCCTTCCCGACTCCACGTTCCAAGTTACATTACCTTTAAGGGCCCCCGCCTACCCGGGCACACACACGGTGCGCAGAGCTTCAGGAAAAACAACGCGATTTCAAAACTACTCAAGTTATCCGAGTGGGGTCTGCTTACGAAAAGCATTTAAGAGTTCGCTGAGGGCCGAAAAGTACTTTTGATTTCGGATTAAGTTTTTAAACTATATTTTTAGAAGAGTCAACATTGCTAAAACGTATGTTTTCAGAGTAATTTTTAAGCGTAAAACAACCAGTAAAAATTTTTGAACTTGCATTACACCTTTATCTTCATGTTTCCGCCATATAATGTTACGGTCATATCTCAAAATTCACAGTCGCCCTGTGCACGACGAGAAGACTGCGCGCCAGTTGAAGTGAGCGCCGCCTGGCGATCAAGCAACAGTAACTGCCTCGTCGTTGCCTGTCCGCTGTATTCGTTTGTTCTGTGACGTAGTTCAGACTCCTCCCACAGCATTAGTATTAGTGCTATCCGTAGATTCAATTTCTGACATTCGCTAACCAAGCCTCGTTTCATTTGTACAGCGCAAATCAGCAATATCGTAGGCTACGTCCAAACTAATGATTTAAATTATATAATCCCACAGCAAGAATAATAAATTCAAAGAACGTATCTCTCTACGATTGATAAAATACGACTGCAACAGGAACTAAAGCAATTTTAAAAGCTTATGTTGAGTTTTGTGTCTCTGTGATTACGTTAACTAAAAAGTTGGATTGCTTCGCTGGTACGTTACCTTGATGCTGATTGGTCAGGAGCGCTTGTATTGTGTTTGCATGTTGGTACAGCCGACTCTCTCTGCCTGCTCAGTTTCCGGGAAAATATTGCATTTTTTGGACCTTTGCTTTTGCAAATAAATACATATTATCATTTTAAAAATATTTTTTGACGTGATAACATCTTATAAATCGATGAACGCCACGCTGGCTGCACGCACATAAAAGCATGACTCATTGTCACGTTCCGCCTGAGCCTAACGTGCAAGAACCTGCTAACCACCGTGCGAGAAAATCTTCTATAATATCAAACAGGTTAAGGAGGGCTTTTTAAAAGCAGCAATTTAAAAAATTTGATTTAATTGTCCAATTTCGTCATTTCAAATTAACAATTTATTGACATTGATTTGATTTCAGTTTATTTCTATAACTAATTGTTTGTATTATATTTAAACAAATTATTTAAATTAAAATTTCCAAAAACTGTAAATAATGTTTGAAAATTAAAAAGTATGCAATTTTTCATCAATGTTTTCTTATGACTTTATCACGTAAAATTATCGTCCGTAAACTTTACAGACAACCCCCTTTTTCTAAAAACCGAGGGAAGGAGAGCTTTTAGAACAGTTCAAAGCAAAAAATATTACAATTTTTTTTTAATCTTAGAGGATATTGAAGCTCTCGTATTATGCTTTAAAGCTACACGTGGAAGAGAGGGAGAGATATATGATTATAAACTGTTTCTAGAAACACCCATTCCTGACGTTGGAATGAAACAAACCACCCGGCAGCAGTTAGGTTGGAGTTCCCTTTTGAAGTTATACTTATAATGCGACTTCCAACAAGGTTGCATTGAACGTTTAACGCTACCATGGAGAATAACGCTACCATGGAGAATTATTCGTGCGTGCAGCCGGCGTTCATCGATTTATTAGACGTCACGTCAAAATGAAAAGTGAATATTAAACTAGGAAAATAATAAATATTTAAAAAATGAATAAACTTAAATTAAATTTTTGAATTTATTTTTAAATTTATTTATTTTCTTTTAAAATAATCAATAATAAATATTTAAAATTAAGAATCTTATAATATTTAGTACAAATTATGTCACATATATTTATTATTCTCTAAATTTTATTTATTTATTTTTTCAAATTTAAATTGAACTTTATTGACTGTGTTGACTATCTTTTTCCAGCCCTTTTATTATTTTATTGTAATTAATTATTTGCATGCAATTAAAAAGTATTTTTTAATGATGCCAAAGAAGTATAACTTCTCACGCGCGTACATAAGTACACGCACTCATTTTTCTACTGTGTTCATCCTGCCTGAGTAGTCAACCACCCCACCACGAACGAGCGCACATGTTACAAAGACACACGTTAAGCATAAGCTGCCATTCCACTCAAATTATTATACTGAACAATATTAAGTAACCCTTTTTGTGTTCGAAACTAAATAGGCTAGCCGACCACTTTACCAGTATTTGTATTTTCAGAATTGATGGGGGAAGGGGGGGGGGGAGAATATATTCAGCTGTTAAAACCATAACCGTCAGAAAAATTTTACTCGTTCGATGGATACACTGTCTGTACTGTTAGTAATTACAGAAAAAAATATGTGGATTTTTTTTCAACGAAGAACTAACGTGAAAACAAACGAAGTGTATACGTCCGTAATCCCAGACAACTAGATCTTCGCAGAAACAATAAAGGTTTTCGCTGTACATTGAACAAGATTCTGAATGTTTTTTTGTCAAATATAAACAAGATTATTACCGTTTATTCACGTTCGAAATACGTCAACACAGTACCGCAAAAATTTACGAAGACCACTGGATGAATTTTTGATCGGCATTTTCGTAAATTTAAGGTGTCAGTGTATAGTAAGTTTGCAGACGCACCGGGTAGCGGTCAGTACCGCCGGGAGAAATGACCCGTTGCGTCGGTGTCTGCCCGTCTGACAGTCACGTGCTGGCGTGTTGCGTCTCCCGCGACGTCATCTCCCGGGCGGGTCAGGAGGAGGGGGGGGGGGGTGATGGAGGAGGGAGCGAGGGAGGGAGGGAGGGAAGGAGGGAGGGAGGGAGTGCGGAAGCTGGTCGTAGACACGAGCCGCCGCGTCGGCAGGAAGCACGGCGACGCCCCGTGACGGCCGGGGACAGCGGTCAGGCGTCGTCACGAGGTGGACGCGTGCCGCCCCCCTCTCCCCCTCCTCCTCGGCAACCCTAACATCCCCCTCCCCCCACCTCCACCAAGCTCCTGCAGCGGGGCGACGCAAAACCCCATCACGAGCACCAACACAAGCCGTGCTCATTACTCAAACACTTGAATCCACGTGCTCAAACTTCACCTTTACCGAAGTACTTTAATTCCAGCATCTGAACATTAAAAAAAAAAAAAAAAAAAAAATTACTCGCCGAACGCTTCGTCAGTTAATAACGTTCGCAGGCTTTTTCACGACCATCGTCTAAAGTGGCTTGGCTTCTGGGTTGTGACCAAACTATTCGCAAAAGGGTACGCGGCTACAACCCCAGGAGCCAAGCTACTTCGTTCGCTTCGTCGGTTTTTTTTTTTTAAATTGAATGCAGGTATATGTTTTTATGTTCCGCAGCGAGAGAGGAAAGAGGTTGGCACCGCCGGAAGACGCGTCGCACGTCCCCCCAGGAGACGTGACGGGGACGAGAGGGGAGGGGAGGGGGAGGGACGGCTGGAACGGCCTGACGGGCGCCTGCCCCCCCCCCCCCCCCCCCCCGCGGCGGGACGCGTGGTGTCTGTGCGTCTCGTCTCGGGGCGGAGAGTCACGCAGAAGTCAACACCCGCGCACGCCTGCCTGGTCTCCGGCGGCGACCGCCTACCGCCTCGCGTCCGAGTTGCAGACAACTACTACTTCGAACAAGACCACGAGGGCGAATCGACGCAAAACTGAAATAGCACCGTCAAGTACGGGTATACCTACACCACGTAACCGAAAAAAATGCAAAATAAAATCACAAAATCTATCAGTATTGTAACATAATTTAACTCAACCTAATCCCAAAATGTATTGAATAAACGACATGTATGAATGACAATTCTCAATACAAACTTTTTTACATAGGCATTTTTTTTAACACAAAGAATCATTTATTTATTAGTCAAATTGGTACAATTTTGGTGAAATAAGTATAAATAAATATTTAAGTGTCATTTTCTTGAATATTACACTATCATAAGAATTATTAAAATTAATTAACCTAAAAACAATGTCAATGAAATCTACTGATTATAAACTAACTTGCTTAAAAAAAACATTAACATCTAGGCCCAAACAATTACGGGCAACCCATAAAGGAACACGTCAATAGTTCTTAATATTGTCACGTGGCACCTAGCCGGTGCCACCACCATTTCTGTCACGATTCACCTTCAGAGGGGGGGGGGGGGGCGAGAATCGTAGCTCTTTACATAGAAACAACTCGCTTGGCATCAACTAGTCTTAACTTCATAAAATACTTTACTGTACCTAGGATCATAGGTTCGTCATCCCGTACAGGATGTCTGGTGAGAGCTGAACTAAGGAGATTTTGCAAAATAACATAATACTTAATTAAAATTATTTTATTCTTAAAGTCAAATACTCAACATCATTTTAAAGAACATTTAAATAGCGGGATTACAATTTAAAACAATAATCTCTTTACTTCCTTAACGATTGAACGACCTTACAAGAGAGAGAATGAGAGAACTTCACTAAACACTTCCCTAGTCCTTCCGAATACCTCAAATCATAATTAATACTTAAAATTAAAACAAAGATAAGTCCATACTCACATTTTCCGAAAAGCCTTTCTTGATCGATTACTTTAAAAAAATAACGTAGGGGCCTCTCCTGCCCTTGAAATCCCGAACGAACATTACATTTTAAAAACTATGACGCGTGACCCCTGACGAGGGCCATAGCCTCCGCCCGAAAGCTTGACGACTACATTATGACCTAACTTAAATTAAACGACTCGTGGCCTCTGGCGTCGACCATAGCTTCCGCCCGAAAGCTTGAATTCCTACATCACGAACGAACTAACAACTCGTGACCACAGGTGAGACGCATAGCCTCCGCCTGAGTGAGCTTGAATTCCTACATCACGAACGAACTAACAACTCGTGACCACAGGTGAGACGCATAGCCTCCGCCTGAGTGAGCCCCGAGTCATCACTCACTTGCGCTTAAATTCGCGCGCCCTGCCGCGCCTACCATAACAAAAGCTCGTTATTGAAGTCAAATTTACTAAACAACTAACTAGAACATCTGGGAAGACTACCCCCCCTCTACCCCAATGTGCAGGCCACACCGCGCGGCTTGTTACGACAGCGCGCCCCAGTAACTGCGGCCCGTGGCTGCGCCAGCGCGCGGCCAAACAAACAAACAAAATTCTGCAAGCCCGCAGCGCGCCGCGCCGGCCCCGTGCCCCAATTACATGGTCACGCCACTTGCGCTGACGAGTGAACAGAGCAGCCAGCCCAGAGTCCCGTCAGTAAAGTCCCTAAATTTGATTTCAACAACCCTGCAAAATTTCAACCCGCGACATAACCCTCCCCTTACAGAGCTCGAGCCCCATCGAGCTACCTCAAAATTACAAATTGTCTTTTTCCATTAAACCATAACTATAAATTCCTCATTTCACAAAAATAATAATTTTCTTAGTTCCTTGCTGTCTGAACATACATCTAGATTCTGCATAAGATTTATTTTAAAACAACAAGTATTCATAAAATTAAATGTAAAACTTTTATCTGGTTTGTT
The DNA here is from genome assembly GCF_032445375.1 of Bacillus rossius redtenbacheri. NCBI lineage: Eukaryota > Metazoa > Arthropoda > Insecta > Phasmatodea > Bacillidae > Bacillus > Bacillus rossius. The sequence goes on from NC_086340.1 coordinate 9,295,624, forward strand.
CTCACAGGAACCTTCAGAGGCTCGAGTTCTCAATTCTAAAATAAATTGTTCTGTTAGTGAAGCTCTCTTTACAAATTAAATTACTGTTCTTAGTTTCTCAGTATTCGTTAAACAATGTGCAAATTCTTGATAATTATTATTTTTTTTTTTTCAGTTTCCGTTTATTACCATACTTCTTTCGTTCTTCAAAAAAAATTAAGTGTCCTTACAGTGTTTCAATTAATTAAACTCTTATCTCGTGAAGGTTGGTGCAACTCCTCGAAGTCAGTGTTGTCGAGAAGAGTAGCTCCCTGGGCTGGCCATCAGCAAACACCACTCAACTCCAACAGCTACTGGACTGGCTTCCAGGGCAGCTCACAACTTCTCCCCACATCTGCTTCGGAGTTGTGCCATCCTCATCACGAACAGATTACAATTCTGAAACATCATCAACAGGCATTCCCATCACGCCTGACAAATACAAAACTAACTACTAAACTGCAATCGATGGGCAAGGATGCAAACACACAAAAAAATAAAATTAATTAATTCAACTGCTAACATAAAGTATCCCACCCTTAGCATAATCTAATCAGGCAAATAATTTGATAGGAAAAACTTAAGGAAGGGAAACATGACCTCCAATGATTTTCCCTAACTCTTGAGTCTTGATCTTCTCTATACAGCAAATAGTCCCCACGAAGTAACTGGGTTGAAGGTCAGTTCACATGACCCACCCATAACCTCTTCTACTCTTCTTTTCTTCTGGGGGCAACCACAATGCCCACCAATCTCTCTCCATGGTGCCGAACCAGCTATCCCATGAGAGTAAACAACGTAGTCAATAGAAGCGCAGAGGGGAAACACCAATCTCTGGCTTGTCGAGTCATAAAACTGCTTTATCTTCTTCTTCTTCTGAGTAAAAATATCTGACTAACCTTGCTTCTATTCTTCCAAACAGTAAAAGTTCATCAGGTATCTTCATGAAAGAAACATTCTAACTAATAATTCTTCATTTTTCTTCTTCTTTATTTCTGTTAGTTGTAATAGAAGGCCATGTTAGGGAGGTTATAGGGAAAAAGAGTGGCCAATTCCCACCCCATCACCCACCTAGATCATGACTAATTAACTTTTAAACTTTCTATTTCAAACAAATAAAAAAAAACATTTTTATTCAAATTTTTAAATTATAATTACTTTTACTTCATAACCTCAAAAGCTAATCAATAATTCTAAATGAAATTGTGATTTACTGCATCCTTGTTCCATCCGATCTGTTTGTTTATAACCTTTCTTGTAAAGTATAAAATTTTCAAACATTACTAATTCAAAAAAAAATTAAATTCTGGTGTCCTTTGAGTTACAATTAACTTTACTATTTCTTAGCTTGAAATAATTTAAGTTTTCAAAACTATTTCATTGTCTAATTCACAACACCTAAAAATCAACTCAAAACAACAAATCATCAAAATCAATAAGATCATCTGACCTACCTATCAGTACGGTGAACTTGAACTGTTCGTACACATTTATAATAAGCTATTGTATTTAAATTCCAACCTAAATAAGGTTTAAAAAAAACTACTAATCCCTCTGTAAATTAAGAAAATTAACTTTAAAAATTAAACTTAAGGTATTAGTTCTTTTTGACAGCTACCACAACTCACTAGTTCCATTACATTACTATAACCTAAAAAGTTCTGTAAATAATGTTTATAACAAAAAAAAACTCCAGTTACTGTCTTCCATAAAAAAAAATAAAACTTTACATGACCTTATTAATCTCCACTTGTAAGTCCATGGCTGCCAGCTTTCTCTTCTCTTGAATCTTCAGTCTTGGCTCTTGTTTCAGTGATCTTGTATCTTGTCTCTCGAACTCTTGTCATCTTGTAAACTGGACTGCTGCTCAGCTCATCTTAAGGAATCTGTAACAGTTTCAAAAATACATGTTAATTTAAATTACATAATTCCTGTTCTTTGGTCCTAAAAAAAATTGTATTATTAGTACACATTACCCTGAAACAACATTATTATTCATTGTTTATTACTTAAAAAAAATGCTTTACCATAAAATCCTTTTTTGTTCTTTTCATTAGGCCTATTTATTTTCCTTCTTCTTAATTAAATTCTGCTTCAAATGTTAATCCTAACTTAAGACCTACCATCTATTTATTATTCATTACCTACATTATTTATGTTACCCTAAAATTACCATAAGTTTCTAATACTTCCTATCAAAGATATTCTCTCTAAAAAAAAATTTACTTGTGACTCTTAACTTAACAAACTTAAAAAAAACTTTTACACTAGACTTAACTTATTATTCATTCTTAGTTACTAAATTTCTATTTGTAAACTTTAGTACTTACAAACAAAAACTGCCTATTTCTCTCTACCTCTTAATCTCTTTCAATTATTACAATAATAATGTTACCTTGCATCTTTAAACTTTCTTCTTTTCAATTAAATTAGACATCTCATAACAATAAAAATTCTGCCTATACTCTTCTTATGGGTGTCCAACCCAACAACAAAATTTCAAATTCTCAAGTTTCCTTATATTTAAATTATGCAATGCACATAACCTCTGTGGTGCCTGTACCCTTTTAGGCCTACCACCTTCTCCCCTCACAGCATGACAACTCTTATTCCTCGGGGTCTGTATTCACTGTTCCAAATCAAATATCTCAAATAAATTAAAAACAAATTTATTATTTTAAGAAAACAAAAATTTACATTGAATTTACTATGGAGCCTGGAAATCTTAATGTCTCACAGCAGCTAACATGACTAAATCCCATGGAACCCCAGGTTTACATAACCTGTGCCCAAAAATTTAAGCATACCAGGCTTTCTCTGCACTGGTTTTACAGCATCACACACTATTTAGGGCCCCTGATCTGCCATCAGTCCCAAGGAGCTTTCCCACAACCCCTCTCTACACAAGCGCCTACCGCATTCCTCTCAATTGGCTATCGGTTTTACGGCATTCTTTTGGGATCCGACCATCAAGTTAGGGCTAATCGAACACTAAACCTCCATACTTCCAAACTAATGTAAATCAATTAAATTTTCTCTGTAATTTCTTAAAATCCAAATAAAAATTATTCAAACATGCCCAAGAAACTTTCAAAAAAAAAAATTCATAATCTTATCTTCAAACCCTTAAAATAAAAATAAATAGATTACTCTGTTTTCTCCTTAATAACTGTAAACTGTCAACAAATATTATGTCGTAAATTTAACTATGCTTACTGACTCTTAATCAAAAAATCTCATTTGTCCTAATTAATAAACAACCGATTTCCTTAAAATCTCACTGTATCTCTCACACTCAAACTCCACTGGCTGAATATCTCAATAAATTCAAAAACAATTATCTAAACTCTTAAAGAAATTCCTCCCCAATTATTCAAATTACTTCACATTATTTTATTTCATTACTTAAAACACCTTACTCAAAAAAATTAATTAATTCCCTTCCATTATTATTTGACCAGAAAAACTTTCTCATTAATTAATTTATTAAAATTCAATTTCACATTAGGCAAGTACACTAACTCTCTACAGCAATGTTTCTCATTTCCCTCCTTCCTAACTGAATCCAATCTTACTTAACCTCCAGGGAATTTACCTCACAAAATAACCAAAAATTTCACTGTAGTGCCTATCTGCTATAGGCCCACTACACAACAAGGGATTCTAACCCCACCAACAAACTTCATTGAAATGGTACCCTATCCCATACAGGATAGCCACTTCGGTACTACCATGGGGAACTCCTGCCCCAAACTACTCACAACTCTCAGGATTCTCCTGACCCTTAATTCCGTAGTCAGCCCATCTCCTATGGTCTGCGCTACAATTCCCTTTCTTCCCAGGGACACAACACCTCACCTTAGGGTCCCTCGCCCTAATGAAAACATTAATTTTCTCTGTTCCCTTGGAGTAAATTCCCTCTACACACAAAAACTATCCTTCCACTTTTATCAATGCTTATTGATTTTATAGTGTACCTCCTTATTACTGTTTACAAATCCCAAAAAAATATTTTTAAAACCGAGGTAGGATTTAACTAACAAAACATAAACAACTTACAACGAAACACTTCTAGCCTATACATCATACCATTCTTAAAATAAATTACTTACATACTGAAAGTTCCTCTTCTCCTAAAACACACTTAAATTTAAATTTATTTAACCAATAGTCTATTTTCTTATCGCTAAGTTACCGTACAGCTGATCAAAACAAGGTCACGGCCGTCCACGTCTCTGTACGTGCTCGTGACGTCACCGAATTCCATCAGGTGCGCCAACCCTCGCTTGCGGTTCCTCCGTTCTCCGCTAGGTCTCAGCACCTCCCCGTCACGTGTTCATTCTGCCACGTCCACTGACGTGTCGTTCTGAAACAACTCTCAACATTTTTCTAATTAAAACAAAACATCACTATAAATTCTATAACTCTCTTTTACATAAACTCTCGTTTTCTCTTTAATTCCTTTCTAACGTTTATCCTTCCCTCGACTGATTTAATTCGTACGTCTCGTCTCCTACGCGCACGACAGCAAAACAAACTTCACTTGAAAATAATTCCTATTTACGAAAAAAACTTTATTTTAAATTTTAACTCTCTTAACCTACAATCTTAAAATTAATTTCAATTAAATTAAACCACTTGCATTATCTCTATTAATCATTTAAATTATAACGTATTCTCCTCACGTAAAAATCCCTGATAAACTCAACGACTTAAAACAACTTATCACTATAAACTTTATCCTTACAAGTATACTCAAATAAACATCTGTTACGTCAAAAAAAATCTCAAAGACTTCCTCCACTTAGATTAAATTCCGTAATCCTCTCCTCAAGTAAACTCTTAATAACCTGCTATCAGAAGCTGAAACTAACTTAATAATAAACATAAAAATCTACCTCTCTCTCTCTCCAGAAATAGAACCTACCCGGCGCCTCCACCATTTCTGTCACGTGGCACCTAGCCGGTGCCACCACCATTTCTGTCACGATTCACCTTCAGAGGGGGGGGGGGCGAGAATCGTAGCTCTTTACATAGAAACAACTCGCTTGGCATCAACTAGTCTTAACTTCATAAAATACTTTACTGTACCTAGGATCATAGGTTCGTCATCCCGTACAGGATGTCTGGTGAGAGCTGAACTAAGGAGATTTTGCAAAATAACATAATACTTAATTAAAATTATTTTATTCTTAAAGTCAAATACTCAACATCATTTTAAAGAACATTTAAATAGCGGGATTACAATTTAAAACAATAATCTCTTTACTTCCTTAACGATTGAACGACCTTACAAGAGAGAGAATGAGAGAACTTCACTAAACACTTCCCTAGTCCTTCCGAATACCTCAAATCATAATTAATACTTAAAATTAAAACAAAGATAAGTCCATACTCACATTTTCCGAAAAGCCTTTCTTGATCGATTACTTTAAAAAAATAACGTAGGGGCCTCTCCTGCCCTTGAAATCCCGAACGAACATTACATTTTAAAAACTATGACGCGTGACCCCTGACGAGGGCCATAGCCTCCGCCCGAAAGCTTGACGACTACATTATGACCTAACTTAAATTAAACGACTCGTGGCCTCTGGCGTCGACCATAGCTTCCGCCCGAAAGCTTGAATTCCTACATCACGAACGAACTAACAACTCGTGACCACAGGTGAGACGCATAGCCTCCGCCTGAGTGAGCCTGAATTCCTACATCACGAACGAACTAACAACTCGTGACCACAGGTGAGACGCATAGCCTCCGCCTGAGTGAGCCCCGAGTCATCACTCACTTGCGCTTAAATTCGCGCGCCCTGCCGCGCCTACCATAACAAAAGCTCGTTATTGAAGTCAAATTTACTAAACAACTAACTAGAACATCTGGGAAGACTACCCCCCCTCTACCCCAATGTGCAGGCCACACCGCGCGGCTTGTTACGACAGCGCGCCCCAGTAACTGCGGCCCGTGGCTGCGCCAGCGCGCGGCCAAACAAACAAACAAAATTCTGCAAGCCCGCAGCGCGCCGCGCCGGCCCCGTGCCCCAATTACATGGTCACGCCACTTGCGCTGACGAGTGAACAGAGCAGCCAGCCCAGAGTCCCGTCAGTAAAGTCCCTAAATTTGATTTCAACAACCCTGCAAAATTTCAACCCGCGACAATATATAATTAGACGATTGTTGGTTGGACGAGCTGTAGAAGAACTCTTGCCAATAATAAAAGAAATAATAATACTCCTGCCAAATTCTCAATATTATTCGTGAGAGTTCTGAATGTCTTTTTTTTTTTTTTTTTTTTTTTACACTCTCACACTCAGGCGAAAGGATTCAAGGGCAGGAAGACTGACAAGTATTCAAAGGCAAGAGAAGACCTGTTACCCTGATGATGGTGACTGCAATCTCGATCGAAACGTCAGTGAATTATTCACTTTTGCCGCGGCTAAAAACCCACAAGACAAATAAACGCGCAATCATTCGATGGGTATTATATATATTTTTTTAATTTGACAATTATCATTAAGTTTGGCATAATTTTTACTGTTACGAACGCGTGAGACAAAACCACGATGCCAGGTTCGGAGCTGGCTGGCGGGCCCACACGGCCACTGACGTAAGGCATGCCACGCATGCCTGGCTGGATTACAAGGGTCGTCGCTACCCCCTACCCCCTCCATACCCCGCGCATCGTCCTTCCTCGGCGCTGTTACCTATCGCTGAGCGGCCTTGGAGAAATTCCGCGGGCCGCCGCGCGGAGTGGCGTGGATGGTCACCAACTTTCTCGACGTTTCGGACGTCGGGTCGGCCCGGGACTACGCGTCTCGTCACAACCGCTCTCGTCGGTTCGATAATGGCGCGGCGACGCCAGACTCCGCGGCAGTCCCGCGCCATTTCTGAGAGTGAAGTGATTTGCGACATCGGCGAATAGGGTGAGAGGCCACCCCTCTCGAGAGAGTGACGCCACGCGGAGTGACGGGATCGAGAAAGTGCGACAGTGTGTGTGTGTGTGGACAGGCGCGAGGTGAGGGGGCGAACCACAGTTGAGCGTTGAGTGCGAAAGTGCGGTAACTTTGACGGACAATGGGCGAGGCGACTTGCGAATAAAACATTTCTTTTTTAAGTGCCAGCGATTGGTGGTTATTAGTAATGTGAACATTAGTAATTATAAGTAATAAAACTCAACTCTCCCCGCGTCAAGTCGTGACAACACGCGAGGCAAGTGTCGGGCCGCGGGTGTGACAGGGGCTCGAAGCGCCGGTGCCTGGCTGGTTGTTGACGCGCGCCGCTAAGTATAGGCCGCGCGTGGCTCGTGTCGCCGCGCGCCGGGCGGGCATTGTCCGTCCCCGCCGCCCGCGGCGCTGCTGTTTACCGCGCTGTCATAACACCGGATGCAGCCGGGGCTGTGTTTTCTGCGCAGCGCCGCCGATATGGCCATTCCCTCCCGGGGCGCCCTGCTGGGGTCCCCACGGTCCCGTGAAACACGTCGTCACGCAGTAAAACATTCTTCAAAACAGCGTGAACGGTCCGTTAGGTTAGCTTAGCTTAGCTCCATTACAAATACTGCAAATCGGTCAACACTATTTTTAAAGTTATTTTTTTTTTTAATGTATCTAAACTAACCTGACATAATAATGTTCGCAGCCTTTCACGACCATTGTCTGAAGTAGCTTCACCGAATTATTCGCCAAGGACACGGCTGTAACCCAACATAAAACAATCATCCACTCTTTTAAAAATTGTGCCGTAATATTCGCATCTCTTGGGATAATTCTTGACGCGGGAGCCAGTGCGCCGCGCGAGTAGTCCACCCGCGTCACAGCGGCGTCGTGAGGGAGATGGAGGTACAGGCGCTGGCCTTGTATCTCTATTCACTGGCGGCTGACTTCTTCGGAGAAGGCATCGAGAAGCTTGTGTCACGATATAACGAATCCTTAACAGTTTCGGCGATTAAGAGGGGAAAAAATAAATTAGACCCTGCTGAACTTTTGGTGATAAAAATTATTATGTTATGTAATTTGTTCTTTTTTACATATATAGCCAATCGGAGGTTGAAAAAGACACAGGTTACGTACATAAAAAAAAACTATAGTCCAAAAATCGGCGACGAAATCAAAACAAATGTGAGGGATTTCTTTAAATGATTATTTCCTTAACAAACAGAAAACAAAAAAATAAAATGAAAATAAACCAGGGATTGTCGCTTTGCGTGTCGTAAAAAAAAATAATTTATGTTGCGTTGCTTATTCGCCTACACACGCCACGGCTTGACACACAAATATTAAACCACAGACCTCTCTTAGCTGAAGCCTTTCCGGGGAGTAATTATTTATTATTTTAATATTTTGATTATTAAGGGAACGCTAATATTTCATTTATTAATAACTTTATGGATTACGCCACGGCTTCAGACAGACCTCCTACCATTCTTTCCCGCTAAATCGGGACTTCGTTGCCCATCAAAGAAAAACCTCGGCCACTAAATGTCAGCATCGGCTGCTGACGGCGCAAATAGCGCGTCACGACCAGGACCCGGCTCTCGCCACAGCCACACGAGCCACAGCTACACGAGCCACAGCTACACGAGCCACAGCCACACGAGCCAGAGCCACACGAGCCGGAGCTCCAGAGGTCCCGACAACGCCACAGCCACACGAGCCACAGCTCCAGAGGTCCCGACAACGCCACAGCCACACGAGCCAGAGGTCCCGACAACGCCGCAGGCAGCGAGTAAAACGCGTGCCGCGTCAGTGGCTGCGATAACGAGGTCTCCGCCAGAGGATGAGGAGGAGAAACCGCCAAAGGATCCCGGCGCACCCACAATAAGGAAACCAGCCAACGAGAAGAATTAACATTCGAGGAAGCCAAATAATATCGATCGATCTTCCTTTTCTGGCGGATGCAAAAAGTTCACCGGGCGTTCGCAAGAATTAAAAATACGGTATGGTTGCGAGAATCAAGAACTTTACTTACAACCCGCCGAGACCCGTCAAGACGGTATTCCAAGACGTTCGGGAAAACGTAGCGAATAAACACTGGCTTGTTGGGATACGACACTTAACCTAACACTCGGGTAGTGTCCGAACCGTACCCCAGCAAGAGATAAAATCAGCAGCCTTTTTTTTTTTGATAACCATTTGCCCTGACAAGGCTAGACACTGGTTTCAACGCATTCTAGCGGACGTTTCGCAACCATCGATGCAATTCTTACGGACAAAATCCTAGATATAGCAGCACAATCGCACGAATTAAAAGATAATCTATGTATGAAACAGGTCTTAGGGTGCCTGCCTAGTCATGGGGTGTGTTTGTGCTAGTGAGGCGGGATGATAAGTGCGACGCTCGCTGGTGCTTCTAGCGCGGTGTCTCCTCTGGACTGGCGCGCAGTCTTCTCGTCGTGCACAAGACAAGTATAATATATTAGCGGTACCCATAACATAACATGGCGGGGAAATGAAGAACACGACGTACTGCAAGTAAGTCGCTTGAGTGCTTTCGAGAATCTGTACCTAGTGTTTTATGCCTAAAAATGACTTTGAAATAGCGGGTTTCAGCCAATTACACTCCCCTAAAAATACAGTTTAAAAACGAGTATACGGAAACAGAACTACCCATGCGACCCTCAGCTTATTCCTAAATGCTCTTCCGTAACCAGACACCGCTCCGACATCCCGAGCAGTTTCATGGTCTCATGATTCTTTTTACTGAAGCTCTGGACACCGCATGTGTGCTCGGATAGGCGAAGGTTTTGAATCGCACTGTTTGGCGAAGTAGAAAAGGTTGCACAGCCTTGGCTAGAAACGAAACAGCGGCGAAAGGCGCGGAGGAAATGATATAATTACTGCAGTAGAGTCGCTTTACGTGCGCCCGGCGTGTGGTGGGTCTCTCTCTTTCTCTCTCTCGCTCTATGTATGTATGTATATATATATATACATATATATATACACATATATACACACACACATATATCTAAACAGGCGTGTCTGAAATCGACCGACAAACTTTGGCCGCATGTTCATCACGTCGAAAACATATCTACGACTTATGGCCAGGGGCAGGCATTTTTCGCGAATAAATATGAACGCCTATTAGACTGCAACAAGGTATACACGCACCAGCGACTTCTTACTTGTGATTGGCGGCCGTCTGCGAGAGAAGCCGTTGCCTTATTTGATCGGGCCACTCAGGACGCGTTTGCTTCCGCAATGAATTACTGTGATTGGAGTTGTAAAAATCGTCATGTACCTGAAAGGAATACACCCAATCACGAAACACAGACGATGTTAGAGTGTTTTAAATTTCAGCTAATCGAGGAATCTTTTCGCGAAATATGCATGGCCCTACTTGTGGCCTTATGTGCTTCCCGAGGCAGGTAAAGGTTCATTATAGTTGGAACTGAACAAAAATTTCGTTACAAACTAGCTGAAGTACCCATGCTTCGCTACGGCAGTCAACAGGCACTGCTCATTGCTCATGACCTTCCTCGTGCGTACGCCACTGACGCGCCTCGGACTGAAAAAAAAATAATGTAATGCCCGTCGTCACGGAGTCGCAGAAGGCATTAACAAATAAATAGCGAAATTTCATCAACAAGTATTAAAAATTCTGCTAAATCTCACGTGAACAGTGGCCTTTATCGTGTTTCGAAGGTTAAGTACGCAAAATTTCATCGAGATCCCAGTTAAAATTGTAGATTTGTGTAAGAAAGAAACAAACGTAAACTCTACTTTACATAAATTATAAATAATAGAGCAAGAATTTGAGATGGAACACTGTGAGCTTCTGGATTATGTTTAACTGAATGAAGTACTACAACCACCGGGCGAATGTTTCAAAATTATTTCATTGAAAAAAAATTGAAGGTAACGCATTTAATTTTGCACAAGCTTCCAGACACTCAGTGTTTTGTGTTAAATACTTTCTACATCATTCATGATTTAAAAAAATACTCTTTAGCCCCAACTTCAGAGGCGTGCATCAGCCTTGTGAAGATAGATGTGTTCAAGTTATCTTGTCGCGATGAACCTGCAGCCGGAACTTCGCAGTGAAGTTCGGGCTCACCCTGTAAACTATATCTCTCGCCACGTGCGCGTCTGTGTTCCCCGCGCGGTGCGCACTGGGAAGCCTTCTTTTCACAGACGAGAGAGCCAAAACCCGAAGTTCCCCGAATTTCATGTTTTTTTTTCCCGTATCTTTAATGTAGCTATCCTAACCAAACCAACCCGTCCACAATGTTTTGAAGTATTTATAATGTAGCTAACCTAACCTAATTGACCATTAGTATCCTTTTTATCAACACCGCAATTTTTATTTACAATGAACCAAAAAAAAAAACCGAAGATGCACGATCGGGCGTTTGGCTCTCTCGTCTGTGAAAAGAAGGCTTCCCGTGCGCGCAAGTCGCCGTAGCGACCTCTCGCCCGCAGATCCCCGGACAGATAGTCCACCCGCAGAACGAGGTCACCCTCACCGCCTTTTTTTTACGTGTAACATCTTAGCCTCTCGGCGTACGGCATTTGGTTGGGAGTTCGACACTTTGTGGCTGCGACGGAAATGTTGTGACAGGAAGCGTGACGGTGCTGCCATCTATGGCGGACGGCGGCGAACCGAAGTTCACAAAGACAAAGGGAAACTTTAAATTAATATTAACTGTTTCGTTAACTTTTAACAAATTTGGGAAGAATACCCTTGTGGAAAATCAGGACCAAACCCGGGGTTTACTAGTTTTTTTTTTTTTAGTTTTTTTTATCGGAGCCGTGTCATTACATTAGTTTAAAACTTCGCTCTGCAAAACGAATGATTCTATAGTTACTCCGGCACGCGAATTCTAGCGGCGGGCACGGAAACTACGTGTGTTTCTCGTCCAGAAATGTAGCTGGAAACACAATTTTCGTATTATGTGTACATGTTTAGGAATGGAACACCCGGTGAAGTTTTTTTTTTTCTTTGAAAGCACTCAAGGGAATTGCATCACGGCTTCTATCTTCATTTCGCCGCCGCGTGATGTTACAACCACCGCTCAAGTATCATGGTTAGACACCGGAAAAATTCGCGAATTCATTTCGCGATAGGCTAAAATACAAATCGTTATACCTCAGTGCGGCCTCTGCTATTGGTTCACAACTCACCTGGATGACTCTGGGCCAATGAGAAACACCCGACCAAAGCTTTATCGAAATCACAGGCTGCTACGTTGGGACGTCTCACAAGACAGCAGGCAATGAGTGGGTGGCATTTGACCCGAGTGTACGTAGAACTATGGAGTTCATCCTAGAGGTCATTGAACCCGCGAATTTTTTCCGGTCCCTAATCATGGTTGTCCCGTGCACTGCGCGTCAGTCCAGAAGGCACCTCGCCGACACAGATACGCCCCTTGGCGCGGGCGGTAAATGGGACACGCGGTGCCTTCTGCCCTATCCCACACGTGAAAGTGGCGCGGGTCGGCGGAGAAGGCCTCGCCATTTATAACGAAGTTGTGCAACGGCGAGTCCGTCAGGCCGGGCGATGCACAAGAGGTTTAGGAGGGGGAAGGGGAGAGAGAGGGAATAAGGTTATGTCACATCCGGCCGAGGCCTGCTCGGGCAAAGCAAGCACGACCCGCCCGCTAATTCTCCGCGGCTCTGCCACGTGACGTGGTGCCCTCGCCCCGCCGTTCATTCATCAGTCCGCCAGTCGCTCATTATTGCTCTCTCTCTCTTTCTCTCTCTCTCTTTCTTTCTCTCTCTATCTCTCTATCTCTCTTTCTATCTCTCTATCTCATTCTCTCCTCTTTCTCTCTCTCTCTTTCTCTCTCTCTCTTTCTCTCTCTTTCTCTCTCTCTCTTTCTCTCTTTCTATCTCTCTATCTCATTCTCTCTCTCTTTCTCTCTCTCTCTCTCTCTCTCTCTCTCTCCTGTCCCAAACCCCTCTTCCACTGCATCCAACATCTGCAGCTCTGCCTCTTAGGCCGGTTTGCAGAGTCGTGACTTGAGGAAAAGTTAAGTATTTTTTTTCCATTTGATTAAACTGAAAAACTTTTGCTTAGATTTTACTTACCTGACTCTGCAAGCGACCCTTAGCCTCTAAGCGCCAGGCATCAGTCTGGCGCCTCTGGGCACAGGAAAAAATATATATTTTTTCTGTACTTAAGCAACAGATTTCCTTGGAAACCAGTTGCCATGAAATAGTTTCAAATACTAAAATAAAAACACTGTAACTTTGTGCACATCTCTCATAAATTTTCCGAGATAATACTGAGTATTAAAAGTGGAGCATAATTTTATAATAATTTATGTTTCATTCAAACAATTTAAAAAAAAACCTTGGAAAATTTAATCGAATACCTATTCAATCTTTGGACTTTATTTTGTTTTATTATGCTTATTAACGTGTGCAGTTAATACTGGAAATATATTCAGAAAGCGGTTTACGAATAACTTTGACTATTGGCGGTACATACCGGGACAACACAAAGCATAAATTCCCGGGTATGAATCCGTACCCAGTACTACAACGAACACTATTTTGTAGTCATAGGGTTGTTTTTAAGTAAATGTACGAATTCACAAATATCTGTAATTTTACAAAAAATATATCAGTTCCATTTACAACAAAAACAAATGTTACGAACGCGAGAGATAAGACCGCTATGCCAGGTTCGGAGCTGGCTGGCGACTTCGCACGGCCACTGGCGTCACGCGCCGTCCACTGACGTAAGGCATGCCACGCGTGATTGGTCGGATTGCAAGGGTCCTAGCTACCCCCTACCCCCTTCCCCCACAAGCGCATCTATCACGCCGCCTCGGGCTATTTTCAACTTTCAGCTGACTTACAGAGGCCGCCGCGAGGGGTGGCGTGAATAAACGTCGCTGTTCTGGGTGTTTCGGGGCGTCGGGTCGACCCGGGATGACGCGACACGTCACAGCCGGGGACGCACCACAACGCCGAAATACCACAACGCCGAAATGCCAAATTGACCACAACGCCGACAGCTAGAAAACTGCTGTGTACAACAACGCCGAATTACCACAACGCCTAAATACACTAACGCCGAAAAATGTCATTGCAGGACTGCCACAAAGGTTAGGTTAGGTTAGGTTAGACTAGGTTAGGTTAGACTTGGTTAGGTTAGACTTGGTTAGGTTAGACTTGGTTAGGTTAGACTAGGTTAGGTTAGACTAGGTTAGGTTAGGCTAGGTTAGGTTAGGCTAGGCTAGGATAGGCAAGGTTAAGTTAGGTTAGGTTATATTACGCTAGGTTAGGTTAGGTTAGGTAAGGTTATGTTTGATTGTGGTATTTCGGCATTAAGGTGCATTTAAGAAACACACACAAATTCATTCAGTTGTTATTTCGGCGTTGTGGTGCACAGCAGTTTTCTAGCTGTCAGCATTGTAGTAAATTTTGACATTCGGCGTTGTGGTAACGACCCGTCACAGCCGCTCTCGTCGGTTCGAGAAGGACGGCCGGGCGGGTATCAGAGCCTCGACGCCGGCCTCCGCGGGAGTTCCGAGAGTTCAGAAGATTCCGAGAGTGGCGTGAGTGGAGTGAGAGTTCGTCGAGCGACGGGACTCCGTGTGGCGCGAGACTGCGTGTGCGGAGTGGCGCGAACCACTATCGAGCCCAGCTCCAGCGAGGAGTGCGAACTGCGGAACTTGACTGACATTGGGTGACTTGAGAACACACAATTTTTTAAGTGCGATTATTTATTAGTAACGTTAATATTATGAAATTAATAAAATTGTATAAAACTTATTTGGGATATCCCTTACGAACCCAGTTACCCCCCCCCTCCCACCATATTATTCGCAACAATATACAGTGTAGGACTTGAAGCGGTGACGCTATAATTTTATGGTAAAGTGTTAAAGATAAAATACTCCAGACGCTAAGCCATACTACTTACAATATCGTGTACCAGATTACCGTGTACTAGTTTTATCCCCATTATTTTCAAATGCCAAAAAAAAATGCATATTAAAAACGGGAATAAGAAACAAAACTTGCATAGCCAAGTGTAAACACCAGAAAAAAATGCACGACCCGACCAGGCAGCAAGCTTGTTGTGCATCAGCTGTTTTTTTTTGTTAAGTTATTTAAAGTTTGTTTAGTTTCTCTCCCCGCCACGAGCAGGGTTCTTGAGTGTGGTTTCACGAGGATGCCCGCAAAACGGCGTAAAGGCTCCATGCATTAACGCGTTATTTACAAACCTTTCAAGATTTCTTGAAAGTGTGATAACGAATAGCATCGCACTTGTGCATACAAGTTTTCGTTTCATGGTCTCGTCTTTAACGTGTATTTTTTGGGACAGTGAAAACGTTTTTTTAAGGACTTCTTATGTATGAAAAATTCTAAATTTGTATTGTAAGTTGTTGATATTTAAAAATACATTACTTAAAAAATTCGTTTTTTTATATAAAAAAAAACAACTTGGTTTGAACCAAGTTTTAAACCAGCCAACTAGTTTCCGTCACAATGATCTTAGTTTCAATCTGTGAGACCTACTGGGAAAAAAAATAGTTTTAAAAAAACCAGCTAGAAAGAGAATTCATTCACAGTTTTAACATATTAGCGAAAAATATTCCACTGATTTAAGAGCAGTTTACACTATTTATAAGTTATGAGTGTAGGTTCTGGCAGCCCTTAAAAACATGTTCAGCTATTAAAAAAAAAAACGAAAATCGAACTTCCGAAAGAGCGCAGCGTAACGTATTTGTCCAGAACGACCGCTCGTCGTAGTACACCGGCCGGCCGCTAGGTGGCAGCAGCTGACGGGTCGCGCGGTCTTCTCTCTCTCTCTCTCTTTCTCCCCCTCCCCTACCCTAACCCCTTCTCGATCCCTCGCACACAGGATGTGACGTCACTGCATTCGCTTCCTGCCGGTCGCCCGGTCTCGCAATAAACGATGCCTGCTCAGTCTTCTCGTGTCCTGCCAGAATGTAAATAAACCCGGCGCGCGTCCTGGCTGTTTCCTGCGAACAGTAACCTCGTTTGCGTGTCCGCGCACACCAAAAAGGCCCACAAGTCTTCGAACAATGGCATCTCTAGACGTACGTCATGTTGTTCTACCCTTCTGGAATTTAAAAGAAAAAAAAAACAACGTTCAAAAAAAAGCTCAACTTTCCGGGAATAAAAATCAATCATTCCCACCAACAAAATGATATTAATTTAAAGCAAAAGAGCGGGAAAAGTGGTTATATTTACCCACCCCCACCCCCCACCAACACACAAAATAACCCCCAAACGGAATGAAATTATGTTTGACAACAAATAATAATAATAATAATAATAATAATAATAATAATAATAATAATAATTCAAATCTTGTTCGTAGACTTTCGTGGCAAAAGTTGCTGACTTCTTGTCTTTATTTTTTTGTTTTAAACCACGTTCGATGAAATAATGATACGGCCCGACTTTTCAGCTTGCCATGTTGCATCCATAGCTGTTCATCACCTTTGAGAATGATATAAACCGCATACGCAAACCGCCCTTAAATTCATTCGGGCTCTGGCGCAAGTCTAAGAACTCCTGTACTACAAAAAAAAAATTCAACATACAAGACAACATTTAACAATAACATTATTCTCTTTCTTTTAAGTGAAAACCATCTTAGCTCTTGGTGTACGGCTTTTGGTGGGAGTAATTTCGTGAATGGAACGGAAGTCGATTGGAACGGAAATGTGTAAACACGGTGCTGCCATCTGTGGAAGTCTCATAAATGTCGAAGAGATCTGATTCATCTGTAGATATTAACTTTCGCTAACATCCGGGGGATGTACAAAGCGTATTGTTGTGCCAAAGTAAAGTTTATAATAGTAAAACTATCATTTAATACTTTGTTATAATTTATAGTCATAAAAAGAAATAATGAAAACATAGGAAATATGTTGTACAAAGCGTATTGTTGTGCCAAAGTAAAGTTTATAATAGTAAAAATATCCTCTAAAATTTTATTATAATTTATAATCATAAAAAGAAATAATGAAAACATAGGAAATATGTTAAAATGCTGGCATTATAATTTTGACAACCATTTGTTAACAATGAAATGTAGAGATAGTGCACACACACAAACACATAAGTAAAAATACGGGTTCCTCCACAGAATTAATGTAACATTTGACATCAGCTAATATTAGCTTGTTCTGGGTATGAACACACCTTCATTGTCATCATTAAGGTTTTCTTTGACAACCAGGGGCCCGTTTCACAATGTTTACAAGTCTTGTAAATTGTAAAATTTCCTTGTAGCATCTTAATTCTGGTTTCACAAAGAAACTTGTAAACTAAAACTTTACAAGGCTTGTAAATTGTAAGGTTTTGTTGTTGCATCTAAATTTTGGTTTCACAATGAAAATAGTAAAGTAAAATGTTACAAGGGAAATTTAAACAGTTTACAAGTGATTTTAGGATGATTCACAAGTGTTTTGTTTCACAATATAGACACAGCTTTACAAATTTGTAAAATTAACTTGTAAAGTTAGTTAATTGGCTACAAGTCTTTCAGAATGGGTAAACTTTAAATAATGTTTAGCAGCAGTTCCAGTGATTCAGATGAAGAAAATTATGATATAATTCAACGCAGGCGTAAGATATTTCGGATCAGATGCAATTATACATTTGCATCAATCTATGAATATAATGAAAGATTTAGAATGACTTCTAAAGCTATGGAATCTCTTTTAAAAGATATTGGACATCAACTGCAACATCCTACAGGCAAAAGTGGAGCTCTAACAGCAAAACAGCAACTTTGTATTGCTTTGCATTGGTTTGGTAGTGGGTGTCAGTTCCATGCTGTCGGTGATATGCATGGAGTTTCAAAAGCATCCGTGTTCAGGAGTGTTCATAGTATTGTTGATGCAGTTAACTTGATTAAATTCAGGCAAATAGTAAATTGGCCGATGAATATGGTTCGAGTAGCACAAGATTTTTATGCTGTTGCTGGCTTTCCCAACGTTTGTGGAATAGTAGATGGAACATTGATATGCATTGATGCACCAATGAAAAATGAAGCAGATTTTGTTGACAGGCATGGAAAACATTCTATTAATTGCATGTTTGTGTGTGGACCAGATTACACATTTTACTATGTAAGCGCAAATTGCCCTGGCAGTGTACATGATGCCCGCGTCTTAAGAAACAGCACATTGGCTACTAGAATGGAAAATGGATGGAGACCATTCCCTCAAGCAATCATACTGGGTGACAGTGCATATCCACTGAAAAACTGGTTGATTCTCCCTTATCGTGGAAATGCATTTGATGACGTACAGGCAGAGTTCAACAGAAGGCATAAGAGTACTAGAAGAATTATTGAAAATGCCCTTGGCATAATGAAAGAAAAATTCCCCTGTTTAAATTATCTACGGTTGAATCCAGTTTTTGCAGCAAATGTCATAAAATGCTGTGCCACTTTGTGCAATACATCTCGAAACCCTGATGACTTGCATCGTGAATTACACCATGAAGAAGAAGTGGAGTTCGAAGCTGAACATGG
This sequence comes from Bacillus rossius redtenbacheri, assembly GCF_032445375.1. Taxonomy (NCBI): domain Eukaryota; kingdom Metazoa; phylum Arthropoda; class Insecta; order Phasmatodea; family Bacillidae; genus Bacillus; species Bacillus rossius. The sequence goes on from NC_086340.1 coordinate 9,314,105, forward strand.
AGATGAGGAAGGATACATAGAAAATGATATGGTGCATGCACAACTGGAAATAATGAATTTTTTTGAGCAAAGAAGAGCTAGGCGTAACTAAACAGACACACAATTTTTTTTTACTTGAAAGTGTATTTATTACTTTAATAAAAGAGAAAACTAACATTCATATTGCTCCATCCCATAATTATCTCAAATACCACAATACATTACTTACATTATTCATTGACTGCACTAAAATCATCTTCTACTACTAACATTTGTGATGATTGTCCTACATTGTTAACAATGTATTGAATGTGTCCACTTTTCAGATTTTCTAACTCTAATCTGGTTTTTTCATTGAGAAGCTGAAGGTATTCGATTTGCAAATGTAGTTTACGTTTCTTGAGTGCGGCAATTTCAGTAGCATCTTCACACAATGGAATTTGGTTACCTGAAAATATACAATAAAGTTTTTAACTTACACTTTTTCTTGTTGAAAATAACTAAGCCTATATTTGTTTCATTATGTTTATATTCAGCAGATCACATTGTAATAAATAATTGTTATTTTTTGAAATTATATATAAGTTTCTAAAAATTAGATAAAAGCATGAAATGTTATGTTTTGTAATAATTTCCTATGGAACAGACTACAACTGTAAACTTGTATTACAAAATCTGTTAAAATATATGTTGTTGTTGTAGTACATTTATATGTCATAGCCCAGGCCTATCATGTTTTATGTGGGAATTAGACATAAAACTATTAATAGGTACTCTTTAATAATCTGATAGAAGTTTGGATACAAAATAAATGTCAAATTATGTGGTTATGCTATACAATTACCTTGTTTTACTTTTCGTTTTGGCATCTTTCCTTTATAACATATTGATGGTGATGGAGTATTTTCTGTGGCATTGTGATCCTGTTCATTTGACTGTGCAACATTTGGTTCATTTAACAGTGTGCCATTCGTGACTGGCTCTTCAACCGCGTCACTACAGCTACATACTTCTACTTCAGGTGCCCATGTTTCGGACACTCCCAGTCCACTAACTACTTCTGAATCACGTCCAATTATATCCAAGATCATTGCATCCACTTCGTTTTGTTTAAATTTCAATCCTCCTGCAGTACCAGTTCGTTTTGAATTGTCCACTTTTGTCTGGAACAAAATATGTACAGTAAGGGTACTAGTATTGAATTCGTTGTGCAAAATAAATAATTACTATTAGGGAACTTATTCAGCGGTGTTTTCTTTACACAAATTTTGTTTCTTTTTATTAATAATAAAATTAATTATTAACTCAGTTATGCGACATAACAAACATAACCTAAACTATTCTCATAAGGTTCATTAGATTTCGAGGTACGTAATTAAAGCTAACTTCCAATACATGTTAAATGTATACTTTGTATACTTACCATTGTACCCTTTCTCATGTTGGGCCACACCACATCCCGTGTGTAGGACCATTCCTTGTCACCTTTAACTAAGCCAATAGACTGTGCCAAATTATGAATTTCCTTCCATTTCTCTATTTTCATGGTTTTATCAAGTTTCTTGGAAAAGGCACCAAATATTATTTCTTTTTCATCCCTTATTTTCTGCAATAATATGAGCTTTTTCTCATTAACTACTACAATTGGCGCCATTTACATAACAAATTAAAATAAACAGAACTTTCGACAACTTTAGCCAAAACAGCTACTAGTAAACTTTTATCAGCTTACTTGTAAAACTCCCCAAAACCTACAAGTAAATATGATTTTATTGTGAAACGAAATTTACAAGCACTTGTGAGCTTTTTCTTGTAGCTTGTAAACTTTCTCTTGTAGCTTGTAATTTGTACACATTGTGAAACGGCTACTAGTAAACTTTCATCAGCTGACTTGTAAAACTCCCCAAAACCTACAAGCAAATATGATTTTATTGTGAAACGAAATCTACAAGCACTTGTGAACTTTTTCTTGTAGCTTGTCATTTGTAAACTTGTAGATTGTAAACATTGTGAAACGGGCTCCAGATGTAAACCAGCAATGCATTAGGCCTATTGAAAATATTTTTAATGAGACTTCTTTAAGTCGTAATTCGTATGCATTGCCTAAATGCGGAAGTCAAGAAAAAAATTGAAATTTTATACTTCAGTTTAGGACCGTGTCTAAATTAGTATAATGTCAAATTTCTGACTAATTACGGTGTACTAAGTATGTTTCGAATATAATATCAAACTGAAGTATGTCTCCACTGAGCAATCCTTTGAAATTGCTTAAGGGCAACAACTAAATCACGGCAGATAAATAACACGTTCTGTTTGATTAGTGGAAGAGCGGACCAGGAAGAACTCTTATAACAGCCACGAAGCGTGTATGCTACAGTTGTTTTGTTTGTTGTTTTTCGCACCATCATTTCTTCTCGACAGCCACAGTTAGACGAGTACGTAGAAAAGAATGAAAAAGAGTGATGATAAAAAAAAGAGGGAAGGGATAAAAAATGAGAAAAAAAAACAGTCAAAGTTTCCGGGCAAAAATAAACCAGGACGAATGGGGGCCGCGTGAAAGCAGACTTGTTATTTTTTTTTTTTGCCGGGGCGGCAAGTCAACCAGCCGAGGTCAACGCTGGCCGAGTGAGTCAGCACAAGGCAGGCGTACTCGGCCGACCAATCACGAAGGGGCGCCGGCGTGACGTCAAAGCCGTTCATTCACGAGAGACGAGGCTGCAAGAAGGGATAGTGTGGACGCGGTTCGAAGCAGCTTCAACTAAGGAGCATTCAAAGAGACTTTTTTTTTTTTTTTTAACGTGAAAACATCTTTTCGCTCGTTAACGGTGATGGCCGGTCGAACTTTCAACTTGTATCGTGACAAAATACCGTCAGCTCTGAATCGCTAACGACTGCGAGACTGATGATGCTTAGGGCCATCGAAAATTTCGCGAAAATATTCCGAGAGTAGCTGGAAGTTAAAACACTGTAGCATCGTCTGTGTTTCGTGATTGGGTGAGTTACTTTGAGGTGCATGTCGATTGTTACAACAACCAATCACACTAATTCAGTGTGGAAGCAAACTCGTCCTTAGTGGCTCGTGCAAACAAGGCAACGACTTCTCTTGCGGACTGCCGCCAATCACAAGGAAGAAACCGCTGGTGTGGATATACCTTGTTGTAGTCTAGTAGGCGTTCAGATTTTTTCGCGAAAATTTCCTGCACCTAATGATGCTTCATCACCAGGGACAGGAAAAATTCGCGGGTTCAATGACCTGTAGTAGTTCTACGTACACTCGGTCAAATGCCACCCACTCATTGGCTGCTGTCTTGTGAGACGTTCAAGCGTAGCAGCCTGTGATTCGATAAAGCTCTGGTTAGGTGTTTCTCATTGGCCCAGAGTCACCCAGGTGAGTTGTGAGCCAATAGCGGAGGCAGCACTGAGGTGTAATGATTTGTATTTTAGCCTATCGCGAAATGAATTCGCGAATTTTTTCCGGTTTCTATTCATCACATGTCTACGCGTGTTTGTTTTGTCTGCGACGTCATCCAGTGCGGACGCATGCGCGTGGTTGGTTGCATTGGCGCAGCTTGGTACCGCGTTCAGCTGGAACATTTTTGTTTCGGGTGTCATCGTGGAGAACTGCGGAGCGCTGCAAGGACCCGGAGTGAGACATATTGGCCGGAATATAAGTGAAAATAGGTATCAAACTGAAAGTTACAAGAGAATTAAACATGTCGCCTCATATGACTCGTAAATCTGCTCGGAATTACAGAAAACGCGCAAGTCACACATTTTCAACAAAAATCCACGGCGCGAACCCGAACTGCACCTTTCTCTGGATATATATATATATATATATATATATATATATATATATATATATATATATATATAGCGAAAATATTTCTACTCTATTTTAGAGTTAAAACACTTGGTAATATCGTGCGTTTTTTCTCTGCTTGAGCATAGGCCACAATAAATAGATTAAATAACTGGTTATTTATAGCGACTGACTGTTGAAAATAGTTTCTCCTGTTCAGAAATGATCCTCCCCTCCTTTTCCATTTTTCTTTTCTTTTCAGAACGTATACAACTGTGATGTTAATACCTTTGAAATACACTATTTTATGATCTTCGAAAAAATCAACAAATACTAATAATTTAAAAAAGATGTTAATGTAGCAAAACTTATGATCTTAAGTATATAAAATAAGAGTTGTGGTGTACATTTGGCAACAGAGGACGCCGTCTACTCTGCAACGCAAACAAAGAGTGAGAGGGCTCAGGTCGAGCTACGAAGTCCGAACCGCGCGATAGTTGAGTGGAGGAAGGAGGTGTAATGTGGAGACGGGAGAGAGTGAGAGAGAGAGAGAGAGAGAGAGAGAGAGAGAGAGAGAGAGAGAGAGCGGACTTCATCAGCATATCCGCGGAGCGACGGAGAAGGCATGAGCGGGACGGTAGTGGGAGAAGTGGCTCTGAAGGGGAGGATTGGGAGAGAGAGGGGGGGGGGGGGGGTAGTGGTAGACCAGGCCGCGTTGTTTTAATGGGACCTGTTTTCGCAGCCCGGAGCGCACCGTTCCCACGGTCCAGTGCTGCTGCAGCGGCGACTTCCGGTCACCCCGCTCCCAGCGCTGCCCCGACCGGCCGCTAGGAGCGCCACCTCCTTCCCTAACTCACTTCCCCCCCCCCTCCACAATCCACGCCACGGGAATACGGTAACCGCACTACGTCACGCGGCGTATGGGAACCTGAAAAAAAAAAAAACATTATTTATATTTTTGACGTGACGTCTAATAAATCGACGAACGCCGGCTGCACGCACGAAAAAGTGTGCCGTTAAGCTCATTGCACGCTTGCGTCGCATCTATCTCTCTTCCACTTCGATTGGAACAACCATCGATTAGACTTTTTCGAGGCACGTTAAACTTGAAACAACTCCCATTCGTTTCCTACTTTTCCTATCATCCGTCCTATCCTTAACAGAATAACACAGATTGGAAGAAGTTAATTAGCAAACATGCATAAAAAGTTATGGTTAAAATCATATCTTCGTTATGGTAATAAAAACATTTGAATTAGTGCGTGCAAATAAAAGTAAATTTATCAATTAAATCGTAGATTTCATTTCACTCCTTCTTTGTATCCATACAAAATAGTGTTAATTCAATAAAAATGATTCAATTTCATTTATAAAAGTATGCAATAATTTCACAATGATTTATTATTACGTCACGTTAAACTATCGTCCGTAAACCGACTTTACAGACAACCAATTTTTTAATATAATTTTTAGTTAGAAATAAAATATTTGAACATGTGGTCTCGCAAGTCTTTTCTGTGTACGTGTATACTATACTTAGTTATTTATAACATATGTAATATTTATATAATTATGGACAGTATTTTATTTATTTTCAAAAATAAGTAACCATTTTAGTTTTAAGTTTGTTGTAATAAGCAGTCCTATTGTTTAATAAAGATTATGTCAAAACTTTCAGGGAAAAAAACCTATTCCTACAACTCGAAAAAGTAAAAAAATAAATAAATAAATAAAGGCCGGAAAAACATTGGTTTAACAGTACCTATACAATCAAAAAGGTTTCGAAATTTTACTAACCACAATTAGCGAAAATTAAATCAATACAGCTTTTAGCTGGACACAGGCACGATACTCGAAAAGAAAAATTGTGGAAAGAATTTTTTTTTTTTTTTTTTGGGGGGGGGGGGGGGGGGGCGCAAGCGATAACTCCTCCCAAGCACGAGTTTTTTTTTTAATTTATTTTCAAGAGTATAATTACGCTTCCTTACATACTTAAATTAATGTGTTAAACTTTAATTTCATGGGAAGTTGTACTAAAGTTCAGTATTTGTAACAATGAAAATGTAAAAAAAAAATTGCAAGGCCCATCTCTGACTTTTTTAATGCAAAGTTTTGCAAACGCATCATATCCTTGAACGACCAGGGGCGTCTCCAGGAAAAAGTTTTGGACGGCACTATCATTCAAAATAAATTATGCATGTCAGATATTTGGCTTGGAATATTTACAAATTCTGAAATTTTATAATTCTATAGTTTGGAGCCCAAGTCTCTTCAGGCACTCATTGTGTGTAAATAAAATGGAATGGTCACGTCACTCGATTCTGGCGAAGTCTCTGAAGCATTTTTGGTTGTTATTTTGTGTTTGGTCAACTTCAAACTTCACAAATGTATTATATCACCGTTATGGTAGCTCAACTCCAAAATAATTCTGAGCGCATTAAACGAAAACCTCCCACACATTCGTTTTTTTTAATAGTATATATATAGATACTAGAGAGCCCGGAAATACTAAAGATTATTTCTCTGGATGATTTTTTTTTTTAAATTTAATGTTTATACCGAATTCGAGCTGTAGCACACTTTCTCAACAGTTGTAAAAAAAAAAAAAGGACGCGACCAAATGACGATCGAAAGGTTCCAGTTGAAGGTCTACAAAAAAAAAACACACACACATAAAATGCAAATTACCAAGCGCCAAACCAATTTCAATGTGTTATTCGAACTGTTAACCCCCCCCCCCCCCCCCCCCACACACACACACACACACACAATCCTTCGCGTCTTTGCCAACCACGTTTGATTTCGATGGAGAACGTTTCCCGTCCAAAGGGAAATGTCTCTGAGCCGGCTTCACATTAATTTCAGAACCAGGAGCACCTCCCCCCCCCCCCCCCCCTTTTTCTTCGCGGAGCGGCAAAGAAGGTCTGTGCGTGTGTAATGCCACATGGCGTAAATGTACAGCTTCCGCGGGAGTGCCAGAGCGAAGCCTTGGACTTTCTCCAACCTGCCGCCTAGCGGCAACGAGGTGAAACAGGAACCGAAACACGTCATAATATTATTGGTTTCAACAGTTTCTCTGTCGTTTCGACATCAAAAAATTTGTCTTCGTTAGGGCAGAGATCAAACACATTAAGAGAATTTCCAATAACCACGACGTGATCCCTACTAGTCGTTTTATTATAGTTGTGGTATGTATTTCCCACCCACTCACAATACGAACTAAACAAAATGAAAATTCTTCACAGGGGGACTATTTGTAGCAGCCAGTCACTACTTTCAAGATTTTCAATAAATTAAACAATATGCTTTCAGAAATACAAAATTAAAAAAAAAAATCATTATGGGCTCAAAAAAATATTGAAACCAAGATGGTGTATTTCGGCGTCACAACTCAAGGCTTAGCAGCCGAAAATGAATGTTAGGACATATTTAACATGTACTTTATGTATACATTGTATTAAGCATTTACAAAAGCCCGGGTTTAGAACTAAGATGATAGAATCTGAACGACTTGACACAATTCGATGATTAACCGGAAGGCGGGGGGAAGGGGGAGAAAGTAGACAGTTTTTAATAAAATATAAAGGCTTGAAAACAAAACAATAAACAAACATGAAAAAAAATTAAAATCGCCTAAGTCAAATCTCTGTAATAACGTGATCTTAGAACGAAAAATATATTACAATTTTAAGCTAATTGTAACTTATTGAAATATCCTATTATGTAACTGTAAAAGAAAATCAGTAACATATGTTTCGTCTAAGATCTTGATATTACAGAGGCTTTTCTTATGTCATCTTTATAATTTTGCAACACATTTATTTTTATAATTGTTAATTTTTCGGTATCAAACCCTTATTTTATGAAAACTTTTTTTTTTTTAATATACGTTGTGTTGATTATTTCAGTACAATCATGTCTCCGTAATGAAAATATCTAGCCTACAAAACAAATTCCATCGAATTCTGTCAAGTCATATAGATATTATTTTTTTCTCATCATTCATTCACGATACGACCTTTCCTATCCTCAAAGTAGAGTTCGCTCTCAGTTTTACTGTGTATTGCTAAACCCGTGATATGTTTTCGGCCATCAGAAGCTCTTAACGTCGTATTACGTCATCACGTAATTCTTATTTTAATAAATACGAAAATACGTGTGTTGTCAAGAGTGTGCCGAATATTGCTCTATTTTCCGAATGAGAAAAAAAAATTTATTTTTAGATTTAATATTGTAATTTCTGTGCTATAAAATATCTTATTCTGTTGATACAATTTATTTCCCCCTTTTGACGTGAAAACGTCTAAGGGTTCGAGGTTATTGTTGTGCACCGTGCCACGGGAGTATATTCGCAAGGAAATGGCGTTCTTACAAGTACGTAAAATTTTAATTACTAGTGTAAATCAGTATATTTAAACAGTGTTGTATAAGTATTGTTTTAGCTGTGTAACTAAATATTTATTGCTGTTATGATACTTTTAACGGTTTAGTTTGACATTGGTAATTATTTGTCATGAGTTATTTTTTGATCAACTAAACCACACACCGTATTATAGTTATGATCCCACGAGCATGTAAATATTTCGAGTCCAACAGAGAATATGCTAGTTAAAAGAAATTCAATCATATATCGTGCGTGGAATATTATTAATTTATACCATCTGAAACAATTATTCTCAATAATATGGTCTCGTGGCCGTGGGTTAGCATGGATGACTTTCTCTCCAAAGGTTAACGGTTTGAATCTCGGGCTCTCGGCAGTTGCGAATTTTTTTTTGTACTTGTAAAAATAAATACGGCGCACGCAACATTACAAAAGTAATAAATATATTTGAATTAATGAATGCAAATAAAGGTAAATTTATTAATTAAATTGTACATTTCATTTCACTCCTTTTTATCCATACAAAATAATGATAATTCAATAAAATTGATTCAATTTTATTCATAAAAGTATGCAGAGGTAGATTTTATCATACAAAAGATAGAAAAATTTAAAAAAAAATTTCTTCCTCAAATAATATAATGTTTTAAATGCCAAAATGGTTTGGTTGCAAAAACCTATTACGGCTCAGTCTCAGGCCGAATATGATATTTCCTTTTCTTCTGGATCAATCATTTAATCAATGTTTTGTTATGACGTTGTCACGTTAAACTATCGTCCGTAAACCGACTTTACAGACAACCAATTTTTTATTACACACTATCATAATTTCTCTAAGGTTATAAAAATCAGTAATCAGGGTTACGTTTATACCCGTTGTGTCACCATAACTATGCATGTGTTGTTTTTCGAATTTAGAGGAAGTGAAAGCGTGTGAAAGCACTAAATAATTCAAGACTTTCGGCCTCAACATGGAAACTAATTAAAGTCAAGATAAAACATTTCAAAATGCAATACTTGTTTGACTAGTAACGAGTGAAGTACATACAGCGCGCTCTGTCCGCCAACTACGGAACTAACACCGCACTAGCGCTCGACACTACGGAAAACGCTTGAACTTCTGAAACACGCAACGGTACGGCCTGCTACCTATACTCGCCACCACGAACTTGATACAGATAAACGCAAATGGGCTACATCTTTGTCAAAAGATTTTTTTTTATACTACATTAAAGCTTTTTTCAGTCATTAACCATCGCTTTAAAAAATTTAAAAGATTATTTTAAATAAGGCGATTACGGAAATAAGTACTGCGAGACTATATTTTTATATATTTACTTTATTTGTTAATCACCAAGAATGGTTGGCATGAAAATTTAATATAAGTACATATTAGACCTCACTTATTTAACAACTTTTGAACTTAACTCAAGACGTTTTTAGAGCTCTTAAAGGGCACCAATGAAATTTCTCATCGTAAATGATTAATACTAATTATCTTCATACACTCGAAGTTCTGACTACAAGTAAATGTAAAATTGAAATACCTATCGTTGTTAAGCTTATTTAACTAAATAAAACAATGAGGACAGGCCTATATTTATTAATTTGCTTCCCTAGCCACACATATTTTTTTTTTTAATTGGTGGTACACAACTTTTTTTTGTTTAGGATTCTCAGCTTGAAATTAACTATTTTAAGTTTTATTTTTATACTAAATGAAGGATGCATAAAATTTATACAGGTGGCCTGGAAAGTAAATTATCAATTTAAAATCAGGTTAGGTGAGTTGTATATATTCGATGCAAGTTCTTACTAACAATGACTCTAATAATAATGCAATATATGTTTATCGGCAGAAGAAATGGATTTAAAAATTTAGATTAAGTGTTTGTTTTTTTTTAAATTAAAACAGCATTAGGTAAGAAAAACGTAATTTTTTGAAGGTATGCAAAATATAAAAAAAAATCATCAAACCAAACAATACATACAGAGTATAAAGTTATGAACATAAAAAAAAATCTATCACCAACGGTGACATTGCTTCTGGTATCACCATTACTACTGCTTTTGCAGTGTTTTTCAATATTCTTTGAAACACATTGATGGGTGTCAAAAAAAAACATAAACATATTAATTTGTTTTTACACAGAGGATACGATATTTTCACTTGTTTTGACATTTTCACGCGACCTCTGTAATGCGAGACCAGTTGACTCACCACTGCGCCAACTAGCACCATCTCATTGTTCAGGGTAATTGTGTTTTCTTTCCAGGAAGAAGGGGGAGGGGATTGAGAGCAGTAGCAGATCATGAGACGTTCACGTGACACATTCCACTGGCCGCATTTCACCTCCCCTCCCTCCTTTTTGAGCCAACGACTACAAAAGGCACCCCCAACAATAGCAACATTTTTTTTTTGCCTAGGACCAATGTTAATCAAATGTGTCATCGAGATCTCTTGGGCAGAATGCAAACACGCATGAGCAGTTGAGTAGAATAGCACGCAACGGACTCAAATTTAACCCTTTCATTCCCTCTGATACCATATGGCAACACAAATTTTAATCCTCTCTTATAAATGCAAATATAAATATAAATATAAAGGAAATTCTGTTTTCCAATGGTTGCCATATGGCCACATCCTCAAAATGTATATAAATTTTATTAAATTTATTTTTTTAAATATAATTGTAATACTAGATATATATTCATCCGTATTTTACCTAAGAATATTTTTTTTTATGTTCAATAATTTGGGAATGAAAGGGTTGTTAAAACGAGGCCATCTTGGATTTTTTCCCACTTTCTACTATAGTTCTAATTTTTTACTATTTATCCTTTTTTTTTTTTTTTTTTTTTTTGGCATGTCAAGGCACAAATCATATATCCCAGACATTCTATACATTGTTTCAACCACATATTTGCTAACAGGCTCTTGTCTGTAAGTGCTACGAGGAAATAACTTTTTATTCCACGCGAACGAATACATCATCATTATTATCGCACCAGTTCACACGTGTTGACGACTTCGACCATTAGCGAAATCTAAGTCCAATGCCATTTATACCCTCCCAAAAATACAGTTTAAAATCGAAATCCGGAAACATACCTACTCACACGTCTTCCGAGCACTCTTAAATGCTTTTCACAAAAAGACACTACTCGGATATGCTGGGCAGTTTACAAAGCGCGTGTTGCATTTATTTAGGCGTGTTATGAAGAGAAGAAAAAAAAGACGAGAGTAAATTTTCACGATGCGCGTGTACCATGCAACGAAAATTTCACAGGATGAAAAAAAAAAAAAAAAAAAAAAAAAACTACATACAAATAAAATTTATGTATGTGCTTTTAAATCAAATACTTAAGTGACTGATATTGAATACTGGTCCATATAATTAAATACATTTATTTATTGTCAATATTATCATTGAATATATATAAAATGTATTCAATGATTTTAGTGACAGATATTGTGTTTACAAACTTTTTCAAATGCATTTATACAAGTGAGGTTATGTGCCAGTATGTGTAATTTATTTCCATTATAAATTACTACATAATTATTAGTAATAAATAATTAAAAATCATAAATTCGAATAAACATACAAAATATTTTTTTATTTACATTATTAATTCAAATTTATCTCGATTTATTGACTAAATTAAATAATTAATTTTATACACATGTTTGAGTATATTCATTTAATTTTTATTTTATTTTATTGAATTTATTCTTTACCAACCGTATTTATATCACTCCAGTCCTTTTATTATTTTTATTTATGTTAATCATTTGCATGCAACATTGAAGATGTAGTTGTTACCACGCCAAGTGAGTATGACTAGGGCCATGCATATTTCGCGAAAAGATTCCGAGACTATCTGAAAGTTAAAACACTGTAGCATCGTCAGTGTTTCGTGATTGGATGAGTTTCTTTCAGGTGCATGTCGACTGATAGAACACCAATCACAGTGATTCATTGCGGAATACAACGCGTCCTGGATGGCTCGGTTAAACAAGGCAAAAAAAACTTCTCTCGCAGACGGCCGCCAATCACAAGGAAGAAACCGCTGGTGCGCGCGTATACTTTGTTTGCAGTCTAGTAGGCGTTCATATTTATTCGCGAAAAATGCCTGCCCCTAAGTATAACTTGTAACGCGCGTACACGAGTCCGCGGGTAGACGGAGGGGTGAGAAACGTAAAGAAGGGGGTGGGGGGGGGGAGTTTCGGCAGCGCGTGACTTGGGCGAGACGTGCGTGAACGCCGAAGAGCAGACGTCGAAAGAGACAGGGTCGCGGGTGGAGGGGGGACACACGCCCTTCGAGTCGGAGCCCGGGGAGGGTCGAACCCCGCAGAACTCCTTTGATGTTTGATGCCGCCGACGCCTTCTGCAAACACCCGCAGGCAGCGCGGCGCTGCAATTAACCGTCCGCGAAGGGCTTCCCCCCCCCCCCCACCCCCCCCCCCCCAATCAAAATACTCAAAACTCGCCAAGGCCAGCCAACCACACGACACGCCGCGCCGCCACACAAACCACTGCGATCAGCTCTCGAATTACTGCCTGGTAAAAAAGCAGTCGAGGACATTTTGAAGTCGGCAACGTCAGGCAAAGGGTGTCCACAGCTAGTACTTTCGTACTAGATCTAGTACTTTTATTAGTTTTTTTAGTGGTCAAGTACATTTACGCTCGGATCTAGTACTTTTTTTCTTTAATATAATATTATTACAATAACTCCAATATGCTTCATTATTAAGCGTAATTATTTTTGAAAACTATGGAATGTATGTGTGTGTTTGGTGTGATATATCTAAGTTAGAGCATTGCAATGTCATAATAACTTCCTAAATTGTTAAAACCATAACCAATTATAATTTAGTACTTTTTTTTTTAAATCTAGTACTTTTTTCTCGCCTAAGTTGGTACGAAATATTTTTTTTTTTTTCCTTGTGGACACCTTGGTCAGGCATACAGAGTAAGGATTCATTCAAACACATTATGTTTCTGTTTGTGCGAGGCGGGATGATAAGCGAGACACTCTCTAGTCTCTGGTGTAGGGTGACCAAATCATAAACTTGAAAAAACGGGACACATCCAAGGAGGGTTTGGGGGCGATACCCTCCAGCTGAAGGGGGGTCGGAGGGGCCTGCATCGAGACGTAATCATTGAAACATGCTCTTTTTTTGCTAATTTGAGACCTATAATTCTTTTTCAATTTACCTATGAATATGTAATTTAATTTAAATTGTGAGGCGTATAATAAATAAAAACAATAATTTTGCAGTGAATACTTATTTATTATAAGTATGTCTGACATACTTAAAAACATAATTAAACAAGGTACCTAACTAAAATGGGTGAGTGCAACAGTCGAGAAGAGGGGAAGACGGTCCGAGGAGAGGCGCGACAAAAGTGTATCATCAACCCAACGTAAATACGGGACATTTAGGCGTCCCGGGAGACTTTTTCGGGACCCCGTGTACGATCGTTAAAAAACGGGACAATCCCGTTTTTACGGGACGTTTGGTCACCCTACTCTGGTGGCTTCTAGTGTGGTGTCGCCTCTGAAATAGCGCGCAGTCTTCTCGTCGTGCATACGACAACTGTGAGATTTGAGCGGAAATCATCGCATTATACGCCGGATGTATCATGTCTAAAACTTTATTCTGAAAACATGCATTTTAGCCTATTTTGCTTATCTTCTAAAATAAACAGTTTTTAAAAAATTTATTAAATACGGGAACAGACCTGCTCACCAGCCTTCTGAGCATTCTGAATTGCTTTTCCGTAAACAGACGCCACTCGGAAATCTTGAGTAGTTTATAAATCGCGTTTTTTTCCCCTAAAGATCTGCACACTCTGTGTGTTCCCTAATGCGGGGTCTAGAATGCTCGTGGTTATATGAATGCCCAGAGCTTTGGAAATCAGTTCAGAGCGGCTAGCCTGGTTTCGAATAGTTTTTTTAAGAAATTTCACTCTTATCTATTTGAGTGCCAGTTTATTTAGTATTCGCTGTTTGAGTGAGTGTTACAATTCCCAAAACTGATAAGTTGGTTTATGTAAGAAAATGGTACAGGTGTGTACAGGAAAAAAACATTGTCGTTTCATAACTCGCGTACATTCAGTATTCCCTTGGTTACCTGTCTGTGAATTTAGAGAACCAATTTTTTTTGTAATAATAGTTTTTTTTAAATATCTTGTCAGATCGTTGGTGTCGGGAATCCCAGACGAGGCTGTTCCAGAGTTGAGATGCAGTGACAGTGAAGGGTTTGGACATAGTTTTGACTCAGTTTATCGTTCAGACATAATGTCAAGCATCGAGAACTAAGAATATCAACTGCGCGAGAACTGAACCGCTGAAGAAAAAGGCTCGCGAAAAGTCGATACTTACAGATACAAGACAAATTCGTGTGTTGATTTCGCGGTAGGTTAGAATTCAAACATGTTTAGCTTTGCACAAAGTCTGTGTTTGGACCACAATTTATAGAGACCTGCAAAATTGGCGGTTTCGATGGCCTTCAGGATAGACTGCACATACCCCTGTACACTCGGGCAAATAACGCAAGTTTATTGGCTGCTGACTTGTAAGTCGTCTCAGCTGGTTTGTCTGTGATTCGGTTTTTCTTTGGTTGAGGGTTTATAACTGGTTGAGATTCGTCCAGATGAACAGTAAGCCAATAGCAAAATTATCTATGAGGTATATGTGTTTGAATTCTAGCCTATCTCCGAATGAATCCGCGAATTTTGCAGGTCTCTAACAATTTATATGAAGGACTCCTAGACAATGAAAAATAAAATATACCCGAGTACGCAGAAGACTGTGGAGTCTATCCTGAAGGTCATTCTCACTCAGTTCCTATCGATACGGATCGACATCGCGTGAGAAGGCGCACGCTACGGCTATTATCGGGGCGAAGCACCCTACCCCCCCCCCCCCCCTCCCACCCAAAACAACAGACACTCGCCACGCACCGAGGTGGGGCCGTGGCAGCCACACAACTCGCCAGAGATGCCAACCCACGAACACAAACGTAAGAAATACTTGCAATCACATGCCGCAGGTTAATTTAAACATACGTAAATATTAGTTAAATATGAAATAAATACACGTATCAACAATTTTACTTATTATAGTGTTACAACCTCTTCTCGAGCGAACTACCCATCTTTTAAATGTTTCAAACGCATGTTTTTTTAGTTTAATGTTTTCATATTTAATTTCGTCATGATTAAATTTCCATATTTAATAGAAATACTAGTATGTGTTTTCGGTCGTTATTACAATTCAAAATATGATGCAACGATTATATGTGCTGCTATCTTGTGGCAACAGCATAAAACAATTTTCTCGCTTTGTCACAGTCGATTTCAGCGTCTTTATATCGCTCCAGCCCAACATAGATTTGCACATAACATATACTCGATATTACTTCTGCCTGTTGTCGCAAACTGGAAATGTATTAGCATTAGTTCACGCTAAACTAAGATCTTGAAGTCCCCAGTATGTTATGACGCGAGATCGTTGGATCACTGATCGATAGGGACCGGAAAAATTCGGGGGTTCAATGACCTGTAGGATGAACTCCACAGTTCTCACGTACACTCGGTCAAATGCCACCCACTCATTGGCTGCTGTCTTGTGAGACGCCCCAACGTAGCAGCCTGTGATTCGATAAAGCTTTGGTCGGGTGTTTCTCATTGGCCCAAGAGTCATCCAGGTGAGTTGTGAACCAATAGCAGAGCCAGCACTGAGGTATAACTATTTGTATTTTAGCCTATCGCGAAATGAATTTGCAAATTTTTCCGGTCTCTACTGATCGATGAGCACACAGAGAAAAAGGTTTGTTTGAATCAAACAAATATTTGTTTATATGTGGCGAAACAAATATTTACTTGCTGTAGCAAAATATTGGTAAGTGACAAAATTAATTTGTTTCACCTAACCAAATATACAGTTGAGTTGACATAATCATTTTGGTTGGGTCAACAGAATCTTTCCTACTACAAAATATTTGTTTGAATTAACAAAATATATATATTTCGCCATATAGAAACAAATATTTTGTTGAGGCAAACAAACCTTTCTCTCAGTGAAGAATGTTGCAACTGACCAAATACACTTGTTTTAAGTTAGGTCAGGGGAAAAGAGGGAAGGGTTGCGGGAGACGAGGGCAGCGAGCGCACTAGACTGCACGGAACGCCAGCGTGGGCACGCGGGATAGTGTCGTGTTTACACCCGCGGCGACAGCCAGCACCTCCTGGCGGGCGGCGTCGTCAGCGCTTCATGCCGCCTTCGCTTCCTCTGTCGCACGGCTTGGGCAACTCAGAGGGGGCGGGGCCCGACGGCACAAAACAAAATGCCGGACAAAATGAGACGGCCCAATCACTAGAGACCGGAAAAAATCGCGGTTTCATTTCGCGGTAGGCTAAAATTCAAATACCTACACGTACCTCTAAGCTGCTTTACCTATTGGTAGGGGCAGTCATTTTTCGCGAAAAGTTCAGAACACTTATTAGACGGCAACAAGGTATACCCACACCTGTGGTTTCTTCCTTGTGATTGGCGGCCGTCTGTGAGAGCAGTCGTTGCCTTATTTGACCGAGCCACTCTGGACGCGTTTGCTTCCGCACTGAATCACTGTGATTGGTGTTGTTACAATAGATATGTACCTGGGAAAAACTCACCCAATCACGAAACACAGACGATGCTATAGTGTTTTAATTTCCGTCTAGTCTCGAAATCTTTTCGCGAAATCTGCATACCCCTACCTATTGGCTGAGTGTTTTATCTGGACGACTCCGGGCCAGTGAGGAACCCTCAACCAAAGAAGCATATTATCACAGGCAAGCCAGTTGAGACGACCCACAAGTAAGCAGCCAATGAACTAGCTTTATTGACCCGAGTATAAATAAAACTGTGTAGTCTACCCTGAAGGTCATCGATACCGCGAATTTTTCCGGTCCCTATGGCAATCACAAGGCAAGTCCTCGACCTGCGCTCACGCCTAACATCGCACCGCCCCGCCCCCTCACTCGTCCAGGTGCTTTTTATTTATTATAATAATTAATTAAAATAATTTAAGTTTTATTGTTTTATCAGTAGATTTTTTTTACATTTACGTGTTATTTTTTCTTAAGTAGTCTTCATTTTTAAGTCTTAATGTTGAAATTGTGAATAAAATATTTAGATTTTATCTTCCTTTAAACTGTCTTAAAATTCCATGTAGGTATAAAATATTCCGACCAACGGCCGGCATTCTCACGTTCACCTCCCCCCCCCCCCCCCCCACAATACGCGCCCTTTTAGGGTAAGGGTTGAGAGAAACTTCCAGTTCGTTTTTAATACATTCCAGAGCTTATTTAAAAAGGAACTGTCAGGGATCGCTCCCTCCATGTAGATACAGAGAAAATACAATTTGCGTCTCTCTCTAAAAAAAATATATATGGGAGAGTGTGTTTAGATGATGTTTGGCTCGTCTCACACGAAAGTCCGCCGACCCCTGCCCTAGATGTATCTATAGAGACCGGAAAAATTCGCAGATTCATTTCGCGATAGTTTGAAATTAATACATATATACCTTTAGGCTGCTTGTGCTATCGGTTCACTGTTCGTCTGGGCGACTCCGGCCCAATGAGAAAACCCTCAGCCAAAAGAAGTAACGAATCTCGGGGCAAACACCAGTTGAGACGACTCACAAGTCAGCAGCCAACGAACTGGCGTTATTTGCCCGAGAGTGTTCAGAGGACTGTGTAGACTATCCTGAAGGTCATCTAAACCGCTAATTTTTCAGGTCCCTACGTATAGAGTCCGGAAAAATTCGCGGATTTATTTCGTGAAATGTTAACATT
This sequence comes from Bacillus rossius redtenbacheri, assembly GCF_032445375.1. Classification (NCBI taxonomy): domain Eukaryota; kingdom Metazoa; phylum Arthropoda; class Insecta; order Phasmatodea; family Bacillidae; genus Bacillus; species Bacillus rossius. The sequence continues at coordinate 9,332,121 of NC_086340.1, forward strand.
CAAATAATTATGCCTTTGTGCTGCTTCTGCCATTGGTGTACTTTTAATCTGGAGTAATGAGGGCCGATTAGAGACCCTCACTCATAGAAGTGTCGAATCACAGACACTCAGTCGAGACGACTCACAAGTCAGCAGCCAATAACAAGTGGCATTTGACCCGAGTAAGCAGAGTATTGTGAAGGCTATCTCACAGGTCAACGAACCCGCGAATTTTTCCGGTCTCTACCTGTGTGTATCTATTCCCGACAACAACCGGGAGTGGTTGTGAGCACGACCAGGTTGGCAGCACTGTCGCCGACTCGCCCAGCGGAGGGCCTCAACGGGCCCTAGCACACGGTCGCCCCAGGAGCGCCGCGCGCGAAGACCACAATTATTAGCCGTGATTGGGGCGACGGCAAGCAGTCTGCCCACGGAGGTGGCTGGAGGGGTCACAGGGGTTACCCCCCTCCCCCCTTTCCATTCTCCGCCCAACCCCCTCGCAACGCCGCGCTGCTTGTTCTAATGGAGCCTTAACTAATAGAATAATCATCAACATCCTCATTAGCAACAACTCCCCCGTGCCCTCCTATTTACACCAGTCGGGGGCCTCGGGGCAGTGCTGCCAACACACAGCCCCGACCCCAGGGGCGTATGGAAAAAAAAAAAAAAAGGTGGCACACGCGACGCCGCGACGCGACACTTCAATTGAACGAATCAACGGGTAGGCGCGATGTGACGCAAACGCGAAAAAAAAAACTGCGTCCATCAAAGCGAACCATTACACCCTCTGCAAAAGAATTGGTACCCGCGTGAGGTGTCTAATATCGCACGAATACCTGGAAGCTGGAAGCTAACACGACGCTCATTAAAAATAAAAAAATAAAAACTAGCAAATATTTTTTTTTTTGGGAAAACGTTCAAAACGTAGGATCGTTAAAAGGGAATGTGGATTTTTTTTTATTTCGATATCAATTTAATAACGGTTAAAGATACGAGTTGCAAGATAGCAGCTGCCAAAGTTCAAAGAATTAAAAAATAAGTTTCACGTCTCGCGCTTTCACACGCACGTTCAGTGCGAAAGGGAACTGATGTAGCGCTAAAGCATTAGGTGACTCTCCAAATCCCACCTGTCTTAACACACGAACTCGGGTACGACATTCAAATGGCGAAAAAAGATCGCTGAATCCAAGATGGCAACCTGAATTGCAGCATTAAGTTCGGCGACTTAAGATCGCGGGATCTAAGATGGCGACCAAGATTGGTGTATCCAAGATGGCGACCAGGATCGCTGGATCCAAGATGGCGGACAAGAGAAAGGGAGGCACGGAGGTATAGATCGCTCGACTCCCACAAAGGTGGGATCCACAACGGGATAAAAAAAAAAAATTTTTTTTAGCAAGTGTGAAACGTGGCGGTCATCACTGTGAGCCCGCCCATTAATTCCGCCAAGGTTGCATCCTCATTTAATAATGTCACCAAGGACGTAACTAGACTAGTTTCCACCCGAGGCAAGAACTAATCTTGCCACTCTGCCCCCATCCCCCTTTTTTTCCCAAACCAAACAACCCGACAACACTTCATATCGCCACCAAATATTAATGTTTAAAATTAGATGGTAAATACACATATATTTATTTGCAGTCATTTCATTTTTAATACTTCGTAAGTTGGATGGCACGCGAATAAAATACCTTCATTTAAATATTTGACGATATGGATGCATGCATCTTTCAACACAAATAATTCAGTTCACCTGCCTTCCAAAAAATTTTTTTGTGTGTTCTATCACTACGATATTCAAGTAAATATATATTGTAAAATCACTCTGTGGGTTTAGCGACCCCACGCCCCCCAAATTCAACTCTCGGGGTACAAGCCCCGTCTAACTCCCGCTAGTTACGTCCCTGATGGTCGCAGGAGAAGCGTCCAAGTGGCGTCCCGCGAGGTCCTAGGTCGTTGTGTCAGTAGGGGGAGCGAGCGGGTTCGGACGCACCGAAGGTTGTAAGTAGGGGGAGCGGAGGAGTTCTAGGCAACACGCGCGTGTGTGGGTAGAGGGGGGGATACGGGGGAGGGGACACTTACCTAGGGAGCTCTCCGGGTCGGAGAGGTCGCTGAGGGACGGCACCTTCTGCATGGACCCCCGCGACCGCACGCCGCTGGCCGGCACGCATGAGTCGTCGCTCAGCTCCTGCTTCACGCTGACTGTGCCGCACTCGGCGTCCGACCTCTGCGGACAAGGGAGAGCGGAACCCCTTCCTTCAGGCATCGGCCCTCAATCCCTGATCCTCGTACACGAACACCGACGAAATGAGATTAACAGAAGTAATGGTTTCTTCGGTCATCTAGAGGGGAGGGGCTAAATGCCCAGGGCTCGCTCACCAGGGGGACTCTAGCTGAGTTTAGAGATTTTTTGAATGAATGGGTTTACCCTTATAAGTAGAGACCGGAAAAATTCGCGGTTTCAATGGCCTTCAGGATAGACTGCACATTTCCCTGTACACTCGGCCAAATAACGCAAGTTAATTGGCTGCTGACTTGTAAGTAGTCTCAGCTGGTTTGTCTGTGATTCGATCCTTCTTTGGTTGGAGGTTTATAATTGGTTGAGATTCGTCCAGATGAACAGCAAGCCAATAGCAAAATCATCTGTAAGGTATATGTATTTGACTTCTAGCTTATCGCCGAATGAATCCGCGAATTTTTTCGGCCTCTACTTATAAGTAATGCGATACACACAGATCTTGTTTATAGTTAATGCCACAGCAACATCTAGTCTCTAGATTTTTGCATGATTGTGGGGTTTAAAAATATTAATAAGGTCGGGAGTCCGACAAAATTATTTGCCCCCCGGCTCTTAGTTTCTCTCAATGACCCTGGTTTCAGCCACACCAAAGGTCAAGCGTTCGCTAATGTTCGGTCGACATTGCAGTCGTCATTAACAGGGCAATGGTCTCCTACTGCTCCTAATCAGTAGGACACCATTATCCTGATGATAAAACTGCAACATCTATCGAAACATTGGGGAACATCTTCACTTTTGACGTGAAATTTTAAATTAATGAATGCTCAGATTACACATTTACATATTTCCAAAGACCATACGGTACTGTAGGCTATTTTAAAAGTAGTATAAGTCAACACCAAAATGAATTAAATTATAAACACCAACTTTTTTTTAGCAGCCAGTCACTATATATTCAGGATTCCACTAAATTATATTCTTTAACAAAAAACAAAGCATGAAGAGAAACAAGTTTGTAAGTTGCAATCGTCAATAACCCAGGGTTATCCCTAGCCGCCCATGGACACTTTCGAATGAGGGAGGGCTTAACCCCTACCTTCCCACATCCAGGAGACAAGTTATAATTATGAGCGAAACTTTCATTCTTGAATAATAACTATGACCCTACACAGTAAATCAACTATATCTATACATTCAACATGGTATGCAAATTACAAGGGATGTTTTTAATAAGGTCCGTATGTGAATGAAAGTGAGAATGATGTGCAATCGCCGCAGTGCGCTTGTGCATCTGCTTCCAGGATGCTTTGCACATTTTTTGATGCCATTATCAGCCATATCATTTGTGTGTGTGCTGAGCTGTAGTAATTAATAGTGTTTAAGAAAACTGAGTCCCCTGCCATATGTGAGATACAATCTGTAATTATATTCTTGAGTGCAAGAAACATGGCGACAACAGAAATTCACCATCAGATTTGTGATGTTTACAGTGATAATGCTATGAAAGATAGTAAAGATCGAAAGGGTGTGAGAATGTTCAAGGGCGGGCGAGTTATTGTGCATTATGAGCCACATCCTGGCCAACATTCTCTAATTTCTGAAGAGTTAGGATCATTCTTCGCTGGATTGGCATTAGTGACGAATCTGTTGAGCTGGAGTTGACGAGTAGTCAGGAAAATAAATACAGTGGCATTCATGGGTATCATGTTGGTCGATGTTGGTCAGCAAGGCAGTTAAGTAAGATATTATTACGATTTCTGATGTAAGTAGAACTGGGTTCGTAAGGGATAGCACAATTAAGTTTTATTACAGTTTTTTAAATTCCAATATTTATATTAATAATAAATATTATACTTAAAAAATGTCCGACCACAAATCGCTGGCACTTCAACATGTTTATTCTCAAGTCACTGAATGTCTGTCAAGTTCCACAGTTCGCACTCCTCATTGGAGCTAGACTCAACAGTGGTTTTGCCCCTTACCTTGTGCCTGTCCGCACACATTCTTGTGTCACTCAGTCACCACACTCCCACGATCCAGTCGAACTCCACGTCGCACCACTCTCAGGGGGGGGGGAGGGGGGGGGGGCTCTCACCCTCTTAGCAGATGTCATAACATTTATTGTTTTCCTATTGCTTGCTTTATAAAGTTATGCCATGGTTCGTGTGTTACAGTGATTATCATGGCCAGTTACTGAGGAATGCCTTGGTAGCAGAACCCTCCAAGTTCATTAATTTTCAGTATATGAAGTGTTTTATGTCAATATCATTTATTGTTAAAATACACGTGCTACTGGCTCTAGTTGTCACGCTCAATTTTGTTTTTCCAGTTCCACCCTTCGTCACAAGTTGACAACATACTAGGGCAAGCTTGTTTCAGAGTTTACAGAATCGTCACTTCTTAGACTGAATGAAAACACTAGGGAACTTAAAGGATATCATTACTTATTCACGAAACAACTTTCACACACTGAATGAAACTTAAGTAGTAGCTATTAAGTAAATAATGCCAACATTTCATACATACCTCGTCGACGCTCTCTTGTTTGATCATCCTCACAGTAGCTGCTACATCGTAACTCTAGAAAATAAAAGAGAACATGGATATTGAGAAAAAACTGCACTGTGAATTTACTTTTTCATTCATTACATACATGGAATAACAAGCAGAATATATGATCTACATGCTGCAGGTACCGAGTGTATGACAAGGGCGTGTCCAGCAAAAAAAGAGGGGGGGGGGGGGGCATTTTTTTGTAATTCAGCCTCTTTTCATAAGTAGGGACTGGAAAAGTTCGCGGTTGCAATGACCTCCAGGATAGAATCCAAAATCATTTACATACTCGGGCAAATGCCAACTGCTAATTGGCTAGTTATTTGTGAGACCTGTCACCTGGGATGATTGTGATTCGATACTTTCTGTGTTGAATGTTTTTCAGTGACTCAAAATCCTTAATATTAATTGTTTTTCAATTACTGGAGCAGTATGAGGATAAACGTACTTGGATTCTAACCTACAGCAAAATGAATCCGCAAATTTTTATGGTCTCTATTCATAGGGAAGCGAGTCTATGGTGGCGTACAATAATAATAGAGCATTATTTATTTTTAAAATTTATACTAATGTGAGAATTAGTTACAAATTTTCTGTAGCCACACCCCCTTGATTCTTGTTTTATTTTTCCAACAATTAGGAACTGTAGCCCCCTTGCCACCCCCCCCCCCCTTTTTTTCAGGATACGCCCTTGCATGTTAATACAAGCCATATTTATGTGTATATTCTGGCAGGTTAGAACTAATGGAACTAATTACCTATATGCCCAATTGTACAGATAACAGCTAAAACATGGCATAACAAATCAAACTTTTATGTCTGATAATCCTTACGTTGCAAATAAATTTTTACTTCAACATTTTAGATAGCAAAAAATACTGCAAACAATGACACGACTTAGAGTAGTATCAACAAACTTCAAAAAATACAATCAAATTCTAGATCAGTATCATTATGAACACACAATCTGAAAATAATTCTGACCAAGTCCCGATTAATTGAACACAAATTTGAAACCAAGTACATTTTTGAGCAGGAAAATAAATGTCGGAAACTATTATTTTAGAATTTGACAGAAAGTCACTTCAGTCTAATTTAATAGCTATATTTTCTGAAAAGATTTTCAAGAAAGTTTGTAGATTGATTTAGGTGTTAGACCTGGAACATTTACAGACTCATACGAAAGATGGGTCCAGTGGCGTAGTGGGGGGTGTTAAGAAGCATGGCCCCCGGTATTAAAGCGGGGGTACGGGGGTCCTCCCCCGGGAAAATTTGGATTTTAAGGTGTAAAATAGTGCTATTTTAGCAGTTAGCTATTTTTTCGGTTCTTAAATGTAAATATTGTAATGGTAAAAATTTTATTAATTTTAATATGAAATTTGTTTGAGTGATGAATAAGAAATTAATTACAGATTTGGTGCTAAGGGGAGGGGGGTTTAACACCTAACCCCCCCCCCTGGCTACGCCCCTGGATGGGTCACATCCCAGTCCATCGCTGAACTGTGTCTTCAACAGTACAGTTAAGTGATGGAATACAATTTTTCACCTAAAATATGCCGATATCGTACTACATTCTGATAACATAATAACTCTTTAAAGTATAATATCCATAAATTTAATTTAAATGATCAGTATTATAAAAACCTGAATATATATGATATTCATTTTGACACAAATGAGATATTAGCATTTATAATGTTTTCTCAATTGTTTTATTTTTCTATTTTTCTGAGTTATTCTCACATGGCAATAAGTAGGGACACCTGTATTTCACGATTTCATTTCATGTCAAGGTATTTCACAAAACACTGTGGCCGGCATGGCCACATTTTTACTTGTAATTTATTTTTGTTGCTGGTCTCTAGTTTTATATGGTTTTTTATTTCACGTATTTTTACGCCTTTTTTAATTAATGTTAATTTATCTGTAAATTTTTTTAATTATATTTGTTTCTGTTAATTAGTTATACGCCGTTTGGTAGCTATCGATTATGAGTTTAAGAACATCGATTGTGTTTCACGTAAATACCACTTGGCGAGCGCCCGGCGGTTGGCTGATGACTTCAGACATTCGGCTTGCCGGGAGTGAAAATCAGCTGGGGCCGCGTGGAGTGTGTGGCCAGCGACCGTCGAGGCCAGAGCTATGTGACGGTGCGGACTGGTGTGCCGGACGGCAACGGGCGACGAAGAGTATTGGGATGGAGGCTCCACGCTGGGTGACAGGGCAATGGATTGCCCTGTGATACAGAAGAAATCAAGGTAAAGAGAGGCCGCGATTTTGATTTTTACCCTCGTGGTGCTGCACTGGTTTTTGGCAAACCTAGTGAACTGTGTATTTTCCCATACTAAATTTTATTTGGACGGAACTTTTATTAGCCTGTTTGGTGAAGAGGCCCATTTGTTTCACACGTTGTTCCAGTGTGGGATTTTTTAAAAAGGTCGCCCGTTTGCCTGTAGTTGTAATAAAAGTATAATTTTGGAAGAAACAAACATTTTGCAATTTGTTTTTGAGACTTTGTCTTCGGAATTTGCATACTTAAAGTTGCATTTAGCTAATATAATCAGCTTGTGCAGTATTATAAAATGTATGCGATCGGTATTGGACTACATGCGCAGCCTGATGTTGGTTGGTGCGGCCATTCTACGTTTTTATGAAATCATTGGCAAGTTAATAAAGAAGTAAGACTTTGTTTGAAGTAGATGATAAATACTTCTGTGGTAACATAGTTATGTTACGTGAAGAGTTTTTGCTACATTTCCCTTAAAAATAAGATAATTTTTTTTTGATCATCGTTCACGCCTTTGTGAATTCGTACCTATGGCCCGGCGTGGCATTAGACTCTGGAGTTGGTGAGGAAGGTCAGGAAGCCAGCGCACACCTAGGATATTAACTTTGTTTTTTTGGCAAGTCTTTAGCAACGAACATCTGAAGAAAGACTAAACCGTTGATTGAGAGTTTAAGAACTTTATTTAAATAAATTTTTTGTACTTCAGTATTATTATTGTAGAATTTTTTATATATTTGTATTGTTTGTCTTGTTTGATTTTTGGTATTAGGGCAGTCAGTAAATTTTGATATTTTATAGTGGCCACGCCTCACGCCCTTATATATTTTTATACTTGTTGTCATCAGTATTTATATTTTTACGATTTTTTAAAGGTTATTGTTAGTATCGCAAATGGGGATAAGATGCTGCCATTATTAACGTCAGCTTTTGTAACTAAGCTTGTATGGTTATGTATAGTAAATACTATTTTTGCAAATTTCTATTTTTTACTAACATACGTCCAAAGTCTTGCCTCTTGTTTGTTTAAGGGTTACTCTGCTTTTATATCCTTTGAAGTTTTTGGCCTGACCCCTGGGCAGTGGTGTGGGGAATTTATATTGTTTAGCTTTTTAATATTTATTTTTTTCCTTCGCGCCCAGAGTGAGTCGGGGACGCAACCCCTCTTCCAATTAAGGAGGAAGAAGGGTTTCAACACTGTAGCTTTTTCTAAGAGTCATGGCAAATTGTGAGGGTGCAGCAGTACGGTGACCACATTCTCATTGGCCCCGTCAAGAGCGGGACGACACCTCTCCCCGACCTCAGCCAATAACCACAGGAGAAAAGCTACAGTATTTTGTGAAATACCTTGACACGAAATGTATTCGCGAAATACAGGTGTCCCTAGCAATAAGTACTATAATATTTTGTTTTTAAGATGCAAACACACAAAACATTATCAATGTTTTATATAAACACAACAAAATAAAACATACACTTTGTCTTTCTTCACTACCTACCTTATTACACACTTAACATTTAAGAATCAGGTTATGTATGACTCATGCTACCCTCTACCAATTGATAAGGACAAAAATTTGTTTTTTAACAGTACCTACCAATATTTAGAATTTTTTTACATAACTCATTTTAATATATCTTAAATTACATAAATGTTTGCTGGTAATGGAAAACGAGAAAATGTTTCAGAAAAATATTTGAAAACATTTTTTCCAGTAAAATTTTCCGAACATTGTTTTTCTTTGGAAATTTATTCCTCTAACATATATATTACTTATTCATTAAATTCTCGTGCCATTGTTCTCAAGTAGTAAATAATACTACCCAACATTTCACATTTGTTCAAGAACTGTCAAACTTAATTTTTATGCGGTCAAAACAAGTCATATGTATTGTGTCAGACCAAAAATAAGGTTGGAAAAAAAACACAAACACATGTCACATTTACATTCATTGCACAGAAAACATTTTTCTGTACTTATATAAAGGAGTCCTTTGGAAACCAGTTGCCAAGAAATAGTTTGAAATACTACAAGAAAGATATTGTAACTCTGTACAACACGTGGCTATGGTTATTTTTGCATATAATAAATGCGTATTTTTTTCTAGCCAAACTGAGGAGTATTTCTTAGGACGTAAGGGGCATAATTTTATATTGTAATTGATGTTTCATCCAGGGATGAATTTTTTAAACCACAGAAAAGATAATCGAATATTAAAAATTTGAATGCTTACTATGAGCGCCGTTAATACAGAAAACTTATTCAGGGAACGGTTTGAAAATAACTTTAAATATTAGAGGTACTGGGACAACACAAAGCATAAATTCCCGCGCAAGAATCCGAACCCAATATTACTGCGAACCCTATTTTGTTGTGATATAGTTTTTTTTTCATGTAATTGTACAAAATTTACACGAATAGATCGGTTTCATTTACAAAAAATATATATATATATATATGCAGTGTAAGAAACAAGTGGATGTTTTGCAAACAGGTAGTAGCAGAACCTGGGGAAAGATCCCAGTTCGCGGCCCACTGGCCCGCCGCGACCTTCAGCGGTCCTTCAGGGGCAGCTGGTCTCTCAGCCACCCACTTGGAAGCCCGCAGCAGGTGTGGGCCGACCCGGCGACACCAGGTTCCCAAGGTCATCACACCACTCTCGGGCGCCTCCAGCAAGTGAACCCCGCGCGGCGTCTCCGAGGCCGACCGACGCGGTGCTTGGCTTCAGCCGCGTCCACTAATGCTGGCGATGACTAGAGACCCGGAAAATTCGCGGGTTCAATGACCTCCAGGATGGACTCAAATCTCCTCTACACACTCGGGCAAATGCCAACTGTTCATTGGCTGCTGACTCGTGAGACGTCTCGGCTGGGTGGCCAGTGATTCGACACTTCTATGAGTGAGGGTCTCTAATTGGCCCTCAGTCCTCCAGATTAACAGTGAACCAATGACAGAAGCAGCACTAAGGTATAATTATTTGAATTTTAGCATAACACGAAATGAACCCGCGAATTTTCCGGGGTCTCTAGCGATAACCAGAGACCGGTGAAATTCGCAGATTCATTTCGCGATAGTCTGAAATTCATACATATATACACCTTTAAGCTGCTTGTGCTATTGGCTCGCTGTTCGTCTGGGCGACTCTGGGCCAATGAGAAACCCTCAGCCGAAAGAAGTGACGAATCTCGGGTAAACCAGTTGAGACGACTCACAAGTCAGCAGCCAACGAACTGGTGTTATTTGCCCGAGTATACAGAGGACTGTGTAGACTATTCTGAAGGTCATCTAAACCGCGAATTTTTCAGGTCCCCTAGCGATAACACGTTTATGTAGCATTTTTCAGGGGCATGCGCTTCTCGCGAAAAGATTCCGAGACTAGCTGTAAGTTAAAAACACTGCAGCATTGTCTGTGATCGGGTGAGTTTCTTTCAGGTACATGTCTAATGTCAGTACAAACCAATCAAAGTAATTAAATACGGAGTTAAACGCGTCCTGAGTGGCTCGGTCAAACAAGGCAACGATTTCTTCCGCAGACGGCCGCCAATCACGAGGGAGAAACCGCTGCTGGTACGGGTATACCATGTTGCAGTCTAATAGGCGTTGAGATTATTTTTTTTCGAGAAAAATGCCTGCCCCTTAGCATTTTTCTTTGCAACACGAGAAGACAAAATCTTCTCGGTAAATTAAAAAAAAAAAAAAAAAAACAAGAAAAACCTAGCCGCGGAAAAATCACCATAAAAAATATATATTGTCGTTCTACCATAATTCCTCCGGCAATTTAAATGTGCATTGCCATTACACCACAGCCTATTTGGAGAACACATATTTACTATATGCTACTCACTGACTGGTGAATGGTTAATAGTTAATAGTTTTAAAACACAACTTGTCTGGAAATCTTTTCGCGAAAAATGCTCAAGGGAATTGGGGGGGGGGGGGGGGATTTTTCTTAGTTAAAAAAAAAAATGCTTGAATGAAACATCAATTAAAATATAAAATAATTTTCGCCAATTTTCGTAAGAAATACTCAATATTATCTCGAAAACCGTATTTCGCATGTGTAAAAAAATAACCATAGCCACGTGTTGTACAAAGTTACAATATCGTTCTTGCAGTATTAACAAACTGTTTCTTGGCAACTGGTTTCCAAACGAATTTATTGTAAAAGTACAGGACAATTTTTTTTTTTTCTGCGTACTAAAGTAGAATCCACAAACGCGTGCGTAATCCAGCCGATATCTTGAATTCACCTGCTGCTGCCACAAACCACCTTCTCTCCGGGTCGCAAAAAATGATTTCCCCGCGAAACAATCTGATTGCTAACTAGAATGCAATACGACATGTCTAGAGACCGGAAAAATTCGCGAATTCATTTCGCGATAGGCTAAAATACAAATCGTTATACCTCAGTGCTGCCTTTGCTATTGGTTCACAACTCACCTGGATGACTCTGGGCCAATGAGAAACACCCGACCAAAGCTTTATCGAATCACAGGCTGCTACGCTGGAACGTCTCACAAGACAGCAGCCAATGATTGGGTGGCATTTGACCGAGTGTACGTAGAACTATGGATTTCATCCTACAGATCATTGAACCCGCGAATTTTTCCGGTCCCTAGCAATACGACATGTCTGCCGAAAGATTTCAGCCTCGTAATGAACAGCCGCCTGCGGGAGAAGGCACCACCCTTATCTGGCCCCCGGCCATTCAGAAAGCGACTGCTTCCGCACAGAATTGCCGTGGTTTTAGTTTGCCGATAGTGGGCGCGTGCCTTGAGAGAAACTCAACCAATTACGAAACGCAGACGACACTGCCGTGTTATCAACACACAACTGCGGTCTGCAAATCGTTCCGCGAAAAACCCACTGTCTCGACACCGTTATTCGTTCAGATGTTTTTAATACCCTTGTAGGTGAATTTTCTTTTAAAAATTGGAAGTAGCTTGGCTTCTGGGTTGTAGCCGCGTCCTTGGCGAATTAATTCAACCGACATTTCGGTCGACACTGCAGTCGCCATCATCAGGGAGCAGCTCAGCAGGTAACCGCTCCCTGATGATGGCGACTGCAATGTCGACCGAAACGTCGGTGAATTATTCGCCAAGGAGGACGCGGCTACAACCCAGAAGCCAAGCTGCTTCAGACAATGGCCGTGAAAGTCTGCGAACATTATTAACGAACCTCTATCGTGATAAAATTACCAGGGACGTTCAAGTGTGGACACAAATAACGCAATTTTTTTTTTTGCGTGTCCAAGTTTTTTTTTTGAGATACAAGAAGATAGCTCGGGTCGTAAATAAAAACTAAAGCAGGTTGATGAATGGATAGAGACCGGAAAAATTCGCGATTTCAATGACCTATAGGATGGACTCCATGATCCTCTATGCACTCGGGCGAATTTCATCTGCTCATTGGTTACTGACTCGTAGCACCTGTTAACTTGGGATGCTCGTGATTCGCTACTTCTTTTGTTTACAATTTTTTTCCATTGGCCCAAAGTCCTTTAGATATACTGTGGCCCGATCACCGAAGCAGCAAAATTGCAAACTTTTTGGATTCTAGCCTATCGTGACAGGAATGCGCGTATTTTTCAGGTCTCTATGAATGGACGCTGTGGCAAAGGGGCTGGCGAGATGTGGTCGTGTCCACCCCTGAGGACCCCGCCCCGCCTTCCGATAGTGGTGGGAGTAGGAGGGGGGGGGGGGGGGTTCGCCCACGTGACCGACACACGAGGTCGCTCGAACCCCCAACAATGTTCGCGGCTCGCGTTTCGGCGGAACTAAAAAGCAGCCAATCAAAGCAGCGTCAGCGAACCAACTTCATTTTTTTTAAGTTTCGTATCACATAAGCAGAGACCTTTAAAATTCGCGATTTCAAATCCCTAAAGGATAGACTCCATGATCCTCTATGCACTCGTGCAAATTACATCTGCTGATTGGTTACCGACTTGTAACACCTGTTGACTGGAATGATCGTGATTCGCTAATTCTTCTGTTAAAGATTTTTCATTGGCCCAGAGTCCTTCAGATAAACTGTGGCCCAATCACTGAAGCAAAATAATGTCAAAAGTATTTGGACTCTATCCTATCGCAAAATGAATCCGCGAATTTTACAGGTCTCTACACATAAGACTAGGTGGCACCGCACATAGTTTTATTTTTCTGTGGCATTATCAAGAGACCTTCACACAAATTTCCCTTATTTTCTGGTCCCAGTATTAATTCCACCAGTGGCGGACGCAGGAGGGGAGGGATATGGAGTACTATGTGTCAACCACCCCCCAAATAAAAGGAAAAAAAAAATTGTACAAGATCAGTGAAGGCAGTAAGTTATCTAGGCAAGGTGAGCTGTTACAACGCCTGCAACTTCAACTATGAGAAGCCGCGTCGCCTCTGACTACTCCTGAAGGGGGACGCACCAAAAGGCCGAAATACCACAACGTCGAACGTACAATAACGCCGAAAACCATAACGCCGAATGCAAAATTGACTACAACGCCTACAGCTAGAAATCTGCTGTGTACCACAACGCCGAAATACATTAACGCCGAAAAATGTCATTGCAGGACTGCCACAAAGGTTAGGTTAGGTAAGGTAAGGTAAGGTTAGGCTAGGTTAGGCTAGGTTAGGCTAGCCTAGGTTAGGTTATGTTGTGGTACATTTTTCGGCGTTACCGTATTTCGGCGTTGTGGTACACATCAGTTTTCTAGCTGTCTGCGTTGCGGTCCATTTGGCATTCGGCATTATGGTATTCGGCGTTATTGTACGTTCGGCGTTGTGGTATTTCTGCGTTGTGGTAACGACTCCTCCTGAAGACCTGCGTGTCGGTGTGTTAGTGTCAGTAGTACGGTACAATTATTAATACAAGTGGTCGATTTTTTAAATATTTTTGAAGTGAAAAATAATTAGAGTTAATTATAACGATGGGCACGTAGCATGCAACAAAAAGTGTTAGGATGAAAAAAGGCTATATACAAATAAAAATTATATATGTGCTTTTAAATAAAATACTTAAGTGATTGATGTAATTAAAAACATTTATTTACTATCAAAATTAATGATTGAAATGGTTTACAAAATTTTTTTCAAAAGAATTTAATTTAGGTTGTGTTCCCGTATGTATAATTTATCTGCATTATAAATTACTTCATTATTGTTAATAATAAATAATTAAAATTCATAATTTATAATCAATATTCAACATATTTATTGATTTTCTTTACTAATTAAAATTATCTCGAATATTTTAGTGAATTAAATAATTATTTTTACACCCATGTTTATATTAATACTGACACTGAGTATACAACCGTATTTACAATATAATTGCAGTGATTTTATTATTTTATTTCTATTAATTACTTGCATGCAAAATTAAAGTTATTTTATCACGCCAAGAAAGTTCAACTTCTAACGCACGTACACCCGATAGTTAACGTAGTCAAATGTAGTAAACGGACTAGATGTAAGCTTTTGGACATACGCCATTGCTAAGCACATGTATGTCTGTAGAAGAAAACTACATGTGCTTGGCAATGGCGTATGTCCAAAAGCTTACATAAAGTCATGCACTCCCATTGCACAAACCTTTCAAAGATAATATGTAGAGACCTGTAAAATTCGCGGATTCTTTTCGCGATAGGATAGAGTCCAAATACTTTTGACATTATTTCGCTTCAGTGATTGGGCCACAGTTTATCTGAAGGACTCTGGGCCAATGAAAAATCTTTAACAGAAGAATTATCGAATCACGATCATTCCAGTGAACAGGTGTTACGAGTCGGTAACCAATCAGCAGATGTAATTTGCACGAGTGCATAGAGGATCATGGAGTCTATCCTTTAGGGATTTGAAATCACGAATTGTACAGGTCTCTAATAATATGTATTAAACGGCTCGATCCTTTTATTAATCTACCTAAAATAAGAATTAATGATTTATTGCAGTGGCATGTGTGTTTTCTCTGTTTCTGACCTTGATGGAAGCATGCGGCCAGTAAGGTGGTGGAGAGGGGGGTCTCTCAGGGGAGGGAAGGGGGTCGCTCCGACACTCCGGCTGAGCCCAGCTCTATCAGCACTAAGTGCAGCCTTAGTTGCTTGTTAATAATATAACAAATATGCCAATTCACTTTTAGTAATGTAAATTATTAATTTACATAAATGATATCCTATAAGTATGTGTAATTTGAACGTGGATTCAACAGGGAATTCCTTTGTGTTCATTTTTTTTAGAAGTAGTAATTTTTTATTATGGTATTATGATTGTATTCACTTTTCAATGTATTCGCTGCCGGAGCAAACTACGTCGACTATTGACACAGTTGATCAGCAGACACATAAATATTTATACTGTACGATGAGACGGCTTCGAACTTTGGACCTGATTTCCGACAAGGAATTCATTTAAAATCCTGCCTATATCGTTGAATTGATCAAACGGTAGAATGCCCTTTGGCTTTGTGAACTTTGGCTCGCTCAATCCGCCACGGACGGCAGCACACAGTGGTTGCACGTTTTCTTCTCCGTTCGCGAGATGACTCCTGCCCAATCAGTGGCGGATCCATGGGGGGGGGGGGAACCAGGGGTAAGTGCCCCCCCCTCCCCCCCCCCGAAAAACCAGTTGTCTGCTACATTAATATTGCCAACAAAAATGATTGTTTATGAAACCAATAAAATATTTTAATATAATTAATGAATTTCTTGTAGAATCATAAAATCTGGTGGTTGGAAGTCATGTGTAGGGACACCTGTATTTCGCAAATACATTTCGTGTCAAGGTATTTCACAAAATACTGCAGCCTTTCTCCTGTGGTTATTGGTTGGTGTTGGTGAAAGGTGTCGTCCTGCTCTTGACGGGGCCAATGAGAATGTGGTCACCGTAGTGCTGCACCCTCACAATTTGCCATGACTCTTAGAAAAAGTTACAGTGTTTTGTGAAATACCTTGATATGAAATGAAATCGCGAAATACAGGTGTCCCTAGTCATGTGTAGTGCGAGTAGATTAAATACAAATTTAGTAATTTCAAGACATTTTTTTATCTGGCTATTCTGATAACCTAGAGTGAACCTCTGTATCCGCCACTGTAGCCCAATTGCCGTACGCGTCGAGAGCTGGACCTTTGAATATATATACTGTATAGAAGTCGCGAGTGGATAGGATTTACTCTACGTTTTTCAGAAGCGTATGATGAGCAGCTTGGGAACTTTACCGCTGCAGTGCGCTGCCGTAACGCCCTGTATCGTCTTAGTTGTTATTTACACGTTAGAGCGCAGCACTGTCGCCCGCTGTCATTCCCCGCACCCCCCACCCATCATTCACTGCAGCTCGAGGACGTTTAACGGGAGGACGAAGGGGTGTTTGAAGAGTTCGACACTTGTCCGCTAGGGACCACCACAAGTTGATGCCCTAGAGATGGTGGCGATTGAGGCGGTGAATTAACCAACTACCTCAAAACCGTATTAGAAATTTTAACCTGGGCTGGCGACTTCTATACAGTATATATATTCAAAGGCTGGACTGAGATGAGCGAGAGACAAGGGGGTGTCGGAGCGTCTGGCGGCTCAAGCCAGAGGTCGCTGCAGCCCACGCCCCGTCGCGCCGTCCGGGCGCCGACAGCGCTGGCTAGCGGCGGTTCGCTGCAGTGACTCACTGGCTCGCTCTCCTCTACCCCCTCCTCCACCTAAACACCGTCATGCTCATGTGCATGCGCTGTTTACAAACACCGCCGAGCCGACCGCTGTTTACCGCCCTCCACCCCCCACCAGTTGCACGCAGCATCGGGCGAGATTCCACCGTCCCCGTCGCAATTACGTCACGTTATCCTTCCCGCGTTCTTGTTGCCGTGATACTCCTTCCCTGCACTTAACCAATCGGCAATCGATCTGCATCCAGCTCCGTAACGAGGAAAAATAATCATTAAAATACTTAACGATTGAATGTTTACTTAAAATGAAGTAACAGTATGAAACTCTTGATAAATAGAACATTTATTTAAAAAAAATATTTCTGCTCTTTTTTTTTTAGTGTAACAACCACTTACCAAATGAAATACCCATAAATAGGGACCGGAAAATTCGCGGCTTCGATGGCCTTCAGGATAGACTACTCATTCCCCTGTACACTCGGGCAAATAACAACGCAAGTTCATTGGCTGCCGACTTGTAAGTCGTCTCAGCTGGTTTGTCTGTGATTCGATACTTCTTTGGTCGAGAGTTGTTAATTGGTTGAGATTCGTCCAGATGAACAGTAAGCCAATAGCAAAATTATCTAAAAGGTTTATGTATTTGAATTATAGCTTATCGCCGAATGAATCCGCGAATTTTCCGGTCTCTACCCATAAATGTTTAACATGCCCGTAACTTTAGCTTAATGTTTTAATAATACGTTTCATTTCATAGAAATTAATATATATTTATAAATAGAGGCTTTAAAAAAACATCTTGTATTTCAGACTGCTAAGTTTTGTATTTTCTTTTAAATACCAAGATGTGTTTTCAATAATCAGTAATCATAAGAAAAATGGCTGCGATCGCATGAGCTGCTCTCTTGTGGCAACCGCATCAACTACTTGCTCGCAGTGTCGTTCCTGCCCACCAATAGAAACGCACATATCATTCCTCAGACACTGTTGCCGCTGATTGGCGCGGACTGGAAATGTATATAAACCTCGGTTCTCGCGAGCGAAGATCGAATGGTCCCAGTATGTGTTGGGGCAACGTTTGTACGAGGTGTGAGCCGAAAACAAAAGTGAATGAATTTGTTTATAGCAGCGAATGCTGACCTGCAGATGTTTGAAGTATCAAGCTAGATAGCCTGAACCGTTGAGATAGTCAGTGTCACGTTTGAACACGTCGTGACCTGTCAGTCGGCTTCCAGAGCCGGAAGAGTGAGGTCATGTTTACCGTGTCTGTCGCGCGTCATGGATAGACCCGGAATTTTCACTGATTCGTCTGGCCTCAGGGTAGAATTCAAATAATTCGAATTCATAGATGTTCTCAACTTACGTTCGCTCTCCCATCGGTAGGGACCGGAAAATTTCGCGGTTTCAATAGCCTTCAGGATAGACTGCACATTCCCCTGTACACTTAGGCAAATAACGTCAGTTCATTGGCTGCTGACTTGTGAGTCGTCTCAGCTGGTTTGTCTGTGATTCGATCCTTCTTTGGTTGAGGGTTTATAACTGGTTGAGATTCGTACAGATAAACAGTAAGTCAATAGCAAAATCATCTAAAAGGTATATGTATTTGACTTCTAGCCTATCGCCGAATGAATCCGCGAATTTTTCCGGTCTCTACCCATCGGTTGATTTCTTAGGGAGAAAAGATTTTATCCTTGTCAATTGGCACTACCTGATTCGTAGAGACCTGTAAAATTAGCGATTTCAAATCCCTAAAGGATAGACTCCATGATCCTCTACGCACTCGTGCAAATTACATCTGCTGATTGGTTACCGACTCGTAAAACCTGTTAACTGGAATGATCGTGATTCGCTAATTCTTCTGTTAAAGATTTTTCATTGGCCCAGAGTCCTTCAGATAAACTGTGGCCCAATCACTGAAGCAAAATAATGTCAGTATTTGGACTCTATCCTATCGCGAAATGAATCCGCGAATTTTACAGGTCTCTACTGATTCGCTTACTTCTCTCTTATCTGGGGGAAAAAATGGGCTCACGGTCGTAGAGGGGCGTGTCCAAGCAGCTGCGGTCCAATCATGAACACAGTCCGAGTGTGTGAAGGTTTACGTTCTTAACTTGCGACTAAACGAATGCGCGAAATTTCATGGATTTCGACTAAACGCGTTAACATTAAGTTTTGTTTGCGAAACGGAGACCTGAAAAATGAGTCGTGCTAAACGGAAAAACTTTTTGACAATATTCTGTTCCGACATTGAAAGAGCTACGCCGGATAAGCTGAAGGCCCTTCCGATAAACATTCCAGGGTCGCTTCCAATCAGAAAATCAACATTGGTATGAGTGCGCATCTCTAGCCAAATACAGCGTTCTGAAAGAGAGTAGTTCGTAGAGACCAGAAAAATTCGCTAATTCTAATTCATTTCGCGATAGGCTAAAATACAAATCGTTATACCTCAGTGTCGACTCTGCTATTGGTTCACAATTCACATGGATGACTCTGGGCCAATGAGAAAAACCCAACCGAAGCATTATCGAATCACAGGCTGCTACGCTGGAACGTCTCACAAGACAGCATCCAATGAGTGGGTGGCATTTGACCGAGTGTACGTAGAACTATGGAGTTTATCCTACAGGTCATTGAACCCGCTAATTTTTCCGGTCCCTAGTAGCTCATATTCGATGTAAGCTTATTACTTTGCTCGTAATAAATAGGGACACCTGTATTTCGCGATTTCATTTCATGTCAAGGTATTTCACAAAACACTGTAGCTTTTTCTAAAAGTCATGGTAAATTGTGAGGGTGCAGCAGTACGGTGACCACATTCTCATTGGCCCCGTCAAGAGCGGGACGACACCTCTCACCGACCTCAGCCAATAAACCACAGGAGAAAAGCTACAGTATTTTGTGAAATACCTTGACAAGAAATTTATTCTCGAAATACAGGTGTCCCTAGTAATAATATTATTCGCTGTTTTGTTTTTATCATACCTCGTAGTTACGATCCAAAGATAAGCAACGAGATAAGATCATTGAATCATGGATCGAAGACCAGAATTGTGCTACGGGCACGAATATACACTCAGCTCAGCGCGGTCTGGTATTGCAGCAGCGACTCTCCCGGCTTCGAATTCGAGGTGAGAGTGGTACACCAGTTGGGTGGTGGGGGGAAGGGGGGGTTGCATCACAAGGGGCAGGCATATTTCGCGAAAAAAAAAAAAAATCTGAACGTCTATTAAGATTGCAACAAGGTATACCCGCACCAGCGGTTTCTTCCTTGTGGTTGGCGGCCGTCTGCGACAGAAGTCGTTGTTGCCTTGTTTGACCGAGCCACTCAGGACGCGTTTGCTTCCGTACTGAGTTACTGCGATTGGTCGCAATAACATTAAGACATGTGCCTGAAAGAAACTCACCCAATCACGAAAAACACAGAAAAATGCTACAGTGATTTTAACTTTAAACTAGTCTCGGAATCTGTTCGCGAAAATTGCATGCCCCTTCGTTTGTGGAATCTAACCTGGCATCAGAAAAAAAACGCTAAATTTTTTCGTATTAATAGGGACCGGAAAAATTCGCGGGTTTAATGACCTGTAGGATGAACTCCATAGTTCTACGTACACTCGGTCAAATGCCACCCACTCATTGGCTGCTATCTTGTGAGGCGTTCCAGCGTAGCAGCCTGTGATTCGATAAAGCTTTGGTTGGGTGTTTCTCATTGGCCCAGAGTCATCCAGGTGAATTGTGAACCAATAGCAGAGTCAGCACTGAGGTATAACGATTTGTATTTTAGCCTATCGCGAAAAGTATTCGCGAATTTTTCCGGTCTGTACGTATAAATTCAGCGGACGGGTGGTAGAGCTTGGAGAGAATCGGCGCATGACGACGTGAGGGGTATGTTAAAAAAAAACACGTAAGAGCCACGTGAACAGCGTCAAGGACGGGAAGGAAAAAAAAGACGAGGAACAAAATACAATGGAATATTCTGCGTGGTTGTTGAAATAACAGAAGGTATATGTTGCGAAACGTGGCAAGAACTTGCGGTTGGTCACCGTTGACTCCCGCTGACATGTTGGGGGAGGGGGGAAAAGGGGGGGAGTGTTACAATATGCAAGTGATTACTAGAGACCGGAAAAATTCGCAGATTCATTTCGCGATAGTCTGAAATTCATGCATACATAGGTACCTTTAAGCTGCTTGTGCTATTGGTTCACTGTTCGTCTGGGCGACTCTGGGCCAATGAGAAACCCTCAGCCAAAAGAAGTAACGAATCTCGGGCAAACCAGTTGAGACGACTCACAAGTCAGCAGCCAACGAACTGGCGTTATTTGCCCGAGTATACAGAGGACTGTGTAGACTATCCTGAAGGTCATCTAAACCGCGAATTTTTCAGGTCCCTCGTGATTACCATTATTTCAATCAAAACCAACGAAACAAAATTTCCCTTACTTTACATTAACTTATTCCGGTATTTATTTTACATAGTTTTTCACTGATCCAAAACATGAGATGTTTTTACGAAAAAAAAAAAAAAAAAACAATATATACATTGTACCATTACTTTTTAACACTGCCATATTTAAAAGGTATTTAAGAATACTTCAATCCTATGACAATCTGTTAACCATTTGCGGACCCACGGGGTGATAGGGCGAATATATAGCCCCTCCCCCTTGCCCGAAATTATGAAAACATATTGCAAAATATAAGTGAAGACAGTATGTTACGGCGTGAGAAGCCAGTAAGTCACATCGCTTACGGTTTACCGTGGTAGGTAGTATGGTAGTTTCAATAGTAATGTAGGCTACTTTTTTTTACAAATTTTCACCCTTCCCTGAAAAAAAAATCCTGAAAACTACGCACAAAGTTATGTTATGTTATGTTTCATGCACCATACGTCGAGGCACTATCATAGATGGAATCTAGTTCCATATGCCCAATAGGTAGTAACACCTGTATTTCGCGATTTCATTTCATGTCAAGGTATTTCACAAAACACTGTAGCTTTTTCTAAGAGTCATGGCTAGAGACCTGCAAAATTCGCGGTTTCGATGGCCTTCAGGATGGACTGCACCTCACCCCTGTACACTCGGTCAAATAACGCAAGTTCATTGGCAGCCGACTTGTAAGTCGTCTCAGCTGGTTTGTCTGTGATTCGATCCTTCTTTGGTTGAGGGTTTATAACTGGTTGAGATTCGTCCAGATGAACAGTAAGCCAATAGCAAAATTATTTAAGAGGTATGTGTGTTTGAATTCTAGCCTATCACCGAATGAATCCGCGAATTTTGCAGGTCTCTAGTCATGGCAAATTGTGAAGGTGCAGCAGTACGGTGACCACATTCTCATTGGCCCCGTCAAGAGCAGGACGACACCTTTCACCAACACCAACCAATAACCACAGGATAAAAGCTACAGTATTTTGTGAAATACCTTGACACGAAATGTATTCGCGAAATACAGGTGTCCCTACCAATAGGTAGAGACCGGAAAAATTCGCGGTTACGATGGCCTTCAGGATAGTCTACGCATTCCCCTGTAACTTACACTCGGGCAAATAACGCAAGTTCATTGGCTGCCGACTTGTAAGTCGTCTCGGCTGGTTTGTCTGTGATTCGATCCTTCTTTGGTTGAGGGTTTATAATTGGTGAAGATTCGTCCAGATTAACAGTAAGCCAATAGCAAAATCATCTAAGAGGTATATGTATTTGAATTTTAGCCTAATACCGAATGAATCCGCGAATTTTTCCTGTCTCTACCAATAGGCCTACAGAACTTTGTTCAAAAATACCTAGCACATCAGCGATGCAAAAAGCTAAAACTGAAACCAAATACAATATGCAAGGCACAGTTGATGTCTAAAAAATTAATTTTCAATTACCATGACCAAACATACATTTCACTGACTATTCTCAGATTTTTTCCCGCAAACACGAAATTCTCTTACAATTCCTTCCCCCCCCCCCTTTACCACTTTAGTGTTGGGCATACTGATGACGTATGCACGTATGGGGCTGAGTCGAGGACACAGTGTTTCGGTACCCACCATGCTGTTGAAAATTTGGTTCTACGGCGTTTCTGTACATTTAAATGAAAATACAAAACTTATATCAACTTTTTAAATTGCATGCAATCGAAAAAAAAAAAAATACAGTGTAGGGTACACACCGACACAGATATAAAGTTATGTTATTTTTTTTCCCTTTCAAAAACATAGAAACCAAAGTGTTGCAATATTTCTCAGACCATTGTCCTTTTTAAGCCCGCACATTGCTGAAGCAGTGTAAAACGAGAAATATTCCTACTCGTCTATACTCGAGAACACTTCAGCACAAACAATTCGTCGGGGTTGTTGCCGGCGATGTACGGAGTTTGGCCAACGAGCAAATAAAACAGGAGTATCAGCAAGATAGTCAGTCCTCTGAGCGGAACAAACTGCGTGCGTCAGAGAAATGTTTGCCAGTTGTCTATAGCGCGTGTCATCCTTTTGGTCTGCAGTGAGCGCTGTACTGGACTTTCTCTCTTTCTTTCTCTTTTTTCCAATATACGATTTATGCCGCTGGAAAAGTCCTTGTTAAGGTGTGCACCGCAGCCAGAATAAGCACAGAGCACAAAAAGTTTCAGAAAAAAGTTCGTAATGTACCAAAAATATTCTGTTTCAGTATAATCATGAAACTCTTTTGAATACACACACACATGAATTTTTGTACGCTGTGGGGGAAATTTTTAACGAGAACTTGGGAAATAATGCAACTTCTTATTGTATTTCGTCTTAAAACATATTTTTTACTTCTAAGTTGCATCTTGGTTTGAAATGCATTTTGTCAAAAACTTTTTTTTTACAATTAAATATTAACTTTTTGGCACTTTTCGAGTACAGAAAATGATTTAATGTAGTGCCTGATATTAATAAAGACAAGACTGCTACAAATAGTTTCTCGCATGGAATAATTGGCATTTAATACTGAATTAGTGTTTTCAGGATTACAACTTTAATGATACTGTCGATAAACATTATTTTATAGACGTAAAAAAATTAGAAAAACAATAAAATTATAAAAAAAATACCAGCTTTATACAGTCCTGCAATTGGTAGAGACCGGAAAATTTCGCGGATTCATTCGGCGATACATATACCTACCTCTTAGATGATTTCGCTATTGGCTTACTGTTCATCTGGACGAATCTGAACCAATTATAATCACTCGACCAAAGAAGGATCGAATCACAGACAAACCAGCCGAGACGACTTACAAGTCGGCAGCCAATGAACTTGCGTTATTTGCCCGAGTGTACAGGGGAATGTGCAGTCTATCCTGAAGGCCATCGAAACCGCGAATTTTTTCCGGTCCCTAGCAATTGGGTACAAAATAAAACTGTTGGTGTTAATGAGCCGTACGATGAATGTGTCGGGGAAAAGTATCACGCTGGCGGCACTCCACTGCAAACTAAGAGTGGGACGCTGTATAGCTGCATCTCCGACCGGCAGAGCGCAAGGACTGTCAGGACAGTTGCAACTGACGATGCTGGTTTCGCGGGAAAGCCACGCGAGATGGAAACTGTGGTACGACCGCAGTCTGCTGTTCCTAGAGCCACGATTATTCCGTGGATTCATTTAACTCCAGCCACTAAAGCTACCACTACAGTTATTTATCACTAGGGGCATGCAGATTTCGCGAAAAGATTTCAGGACTAGACGGAAGTTAAATCACTATAGCATCGTCTGTGTTTCGTGATTGGGTGAGTTTTTCCCAGGTACACGTCTATTGTAACAACACCAATCACAGTGATTCAGTGCGGAAGCAAACGCGTCCAGAGTGGCTCGGTCAAATAAGGCAACGATTGCTCTCACAGACGGCCGCCAATCACAAGGAAGAAACCACAGGTGTGGGTATACTTTGTTGCCGTCTAATAAGTGTTCAGATCTTTTCGCGAAAAATGACTGCCACTAGTTATCACCAAAACGTTTAGCACCATCAGAACATTCAAGATGGTATCGGTTTATTAAGTTACAGTAGAAATTGCTTCGTAACAGCTCAAATATTTCAAAAAAACTATTATTTAATGGCTTTTGACGCTTAGTTTACAAATTTTATAAAATCGGAACCAAGGTAATAAAATTTAACGTAACTTTCTTTACAAATTACGATTTTTAATAATATATTCTTAATAGATACAGATTTGTCAAAATGTACAAAAATTATACAAACACCTTTACTTCAAAAACCTTTTTTTTAAAAAGTAACTTCTACTGAAGTTAACATTTTTTTAGAACTCTTAAACTATGTTTTGTTAAACAAAATATTACTAAACATAGATAGAAGTAATAAATCACTTATTTAATAATGTATTAATAGAGAATTTTATGATTTAAAAAAATGAACCAGTAATTTCTACCCTTAGTTCATTACAAAAAACAATATTATCTTAAATCTATTGAGTATTCATAATCTTAACCTTTTGGTGGGGGCTGAGTATAATCAAGCATTTCTAGGGTGCCCAATAGTCAATAACAAGTTCACAGTCTTCTCCTTGTTCATAACTGGCTCAAGGTCGTTGAGGGCGTGGCAAGAGCACTGCAGTCCAATCACGATGAATCCGGGAAATAAACATTGGTTTGGCTATTCGTGATCTTCCTGCGGTGCACTGTTCGAAATCACAGTAAATTTAAGTACTTTCAAACGAAAAAATCCCTCCTATAACAAAGAGTAGGAACTAAAAAAAAAAAAAATTCGCTATTTCATTGACTTCTAGGATAGACTCCACTGCAATGTACGTACGCCTGAAAAGGCCACCTGTTCACTGGCTGCCGATCTTAAGATACATCTCCACCGGGTGAGTCGAGGGTTTCTCATTGGCCGAGAGTTCTCCCCCCCCCCCCCCCCAAAAAAAAAATCAACGGCGAGACAACGGCACAAGAAGTATTATGTACAAAAATGTGTGCAAGTATGCGTGCGAGTTACGCAAGAATGCAAGTACGCAAATATGAGAGTGAGCTGTAATGTAAACATGACATTCAGCCCTCACCCCCCTACACCATCGAGCTCCCTACTCCTAAGCTTTGCAGTTTTATTTTCGTTCTGATGACATCGCCTCGACTGACCCTATCGGTTGTAAGAAGTTTCACCAAAAAAAAAACTGTGAGCGAGTCTTTCAGTACCTACTCGCCAGAGATGTGTAACATCTAACCTCGGTAACTAGCAAATTACTGTGTTGTCATGACACAAATACTCTTACATGACACGAAACTCGGTCACGAAACTTAACGTAGAGTTCATTAAAATAATGCCGAGCGTGATGAATATTCACGATTTTTTTTTTCAACTACATTTCTTGACGCGAATCACACGTAGTTTCCGTTTCCTGCCGCTAGAATTCGTTGCCGGAGCAGCTACGTCGACTATTCAATAATTTGATTAGCAGACAAACAAATTTAACTACACAACGGCTATGATAAAAGCGAAAAAATACTTGAAAAAAAAAATACTAAGCCCCCGGCTTCACCTGTTTTTTCGACGGGGGAATGTTTTTAGACTTACTGCCAATCTTATTAAAAATCCATTAAAGTGAATTTCGGTTCGCGCCATCCGCCACAGATTACAGCACCGTGGTTACACATTTCCGTTCCGTGCGACTTCCGTTCCTCACTACCTCAAACCCGAGAGCTCAGGTGTTACAGATAAAAAAAAAATTGAAAAAATATAAACGCGAAGGCCGTATCTCCACCTGACGCGACGACTCTCTCGGCCAGAGACGAGCGAGCAGAAGGACGTGGGAACAGACGCCGTAGGGGCGTGGCGCTGAGCTTCCGAGGCACCCTGTCGACTCCGCCCACATGCCCTCCTCCTTGTCCTGGAAGAGGAGGTAACCAAGCACCGTGAGAAACAGGGGCACACAGCGACCACCCTGCAACCCCCCTCTATCCGACCAACCGCCTAGCCGTCGAGACACTCGATACACTGCGCGGGCAACGTCGTCCGTAACCCCCCCGCTGGATCGCCCGGTGCAACTAACATACCCATGCCTATACCGGTTCAGATGTCTGAATTACATCCTACACAGATACACTCATCATTAGAGACCTGTAAAATTCGTGGATTCATTTATTTTGCTTCAGTGATTGGGCCACAGTTTATCTGAAGGACTCTGGGCCAAAGAAAAATTTTTAACAGGAGAATGAGCGAATCACGATCATTCCAGTCAACAGGTGTTACGAGTCGGTGACCAATCAGCAGATGTAATTTGCACGAGTGCGTAGAGGATCATGGAGTCTATCCTTTAGGGATTTGAAATCGCGAATTTTACAGGTCTCTACTCATCACTGACTACACACTGTCCGACTCTGTAACGCTGTGTGAATTTTGTTTTCACGTGCTCACAGTGTAAAAAAAATTTTCATTGTTCTTTGCTAAAACCTGTTCCTCCTAGCATTTCTGACGAGTCCGTAGTGCAAAGATAATTTGCACGGGGGCATAGCATCATATTCCGACGAGGCCGATGGTTTCAACATTTTTCAGCTTGGTTTGCCCGTTTCGGCCGCGTGTATCGGTTTAATGTAGTTAAAGTTGTTGGCCTCCACTTGCAAATATGAATCCACCAGCCACTGCTGTGTCAATTTTTCCAGCACTAACGACAGGATTAAAAATTGCTCGCGAATTAATGTAAAGATAAATTTTAACTGTAGCATGCTAATGTTGTTGCGAACTCTGTTCAACTCTGAGCAACTTCATACTAATAAAATCGCACTGCCAGAATGTCCAGAGAAAATTAACAAGCAATGAGGTTTTTCAATGGGTTCTTTATTATTACAATTTTTGTAATAATTTTTTTTATATTTCATATAGCCTATATCGGAAATAATTTTCATTTACGCAATATTAAAATAAAACGAATATTAAATAAATATTTTACGTATATTAAATTAAAATAAATGAAAGTGTTTGTTATACTCATCATTTTTCAACGGGTGCTTAAGGAACCAACCTTACAACTGACTAGTTACATGTATTAACAATATCAGACGCTCTATAATCTGGCACGTTTCGGAACAAAGGTGCAGCGATTTGGCCGGTTAATAAACACCAGAGGAAATGCCTTCCGTAAACCAACCACGTGCATGGGAATCGCAGAACGACGCTCAAAATTTCGAAAAAATATTCAAGTCCTTAAATATTATTTTCCTTAAACAGCTGCAAAAAAAGGGGGGCCGTCCTTGGACCCCCCTCCCCCCTTCACGGAAGGGTCATGCATTGAAAGGCTTCTTCAGCCGATGGAACTGTCAAAAACGAATCTTCGTGGCATAACTGATAACAGACGTCCATGAATGCAGAGATCGCCCTCTAACTGTCCCAATCAAGCGCAGAGAAGCACCTATCACCGACCAGGTTCGATGACAAAAAAAAGGCAAGAATTTTCGTCGATTTAAAGGAATGATTATTTTTTGCTTTGAAAAAAAAAAGGGAGAGGGTTCTAGGTAGGAAGGTAGAGAATTTGGAAAATAAATAAATAAAACTAAAATTTGTGTATTCAAATAACTTAAGTTAACAACAACAAGGTTTTGGACTGTTACATTATCAAACCCAACATGAATGACTTCCTATGTAGCTTGTTGTACCAGGTTTATTCGGCAGCGCAACCTACATCACCAAAAAAAAATAAAAAAAAAAATAAAAAAAATAGCGCTTTCACAGAGAAAAAAAAATCGGAAATAATTAGGGACCGGAAAAATTCGCGGGTTCAATGACCTGTAGGATGAACTCCATAGTTCTACGTACACTCGGTCAAATGCCACCCACTCATTGGCTGCTGTCTTGTGAGACGTTCCAGTGTAGCCAGCCTGTGATTCGATAAAGCTTTGGTTGGGTGTTTCTCATTGGCCCAGAGTCATCCAGGTGAGTTTTGAACCAATAGCAGAGGCAGCACGGAGGTATAATCATTTGTATTTTAGCCTGTCGCGAAATGAATTCGCAAATTTTTCCGGTCTCTACATAAAATTTGTTCTTAACTTCAAGGAGGAGGGCGGATACATGCATGTATGCAATCCCCTTGCGACTGCCACTACTGGCGTGATCTGCGCCGAGACCTGCAACTACGAGCTGCGAGTCGGGACAGTGCAGCCACGTATTCCGCGACGCGCGGACGTCAGTCAGCAGGGCCGTCGCGGCCTCGAAGAGTCGCTGCCGACGAGCGTCTATTTCCGGAGCCCGCCCTGCCGCTCCCCCATTCGACCCTCCCGCTCTCCCCCATTCGACCCTCCGCCGCCCCGGAGCGCGCGTGTACCCGGCACACCCGTGACGGGCAAGGCGATCCCTCTTTGCCGGATCCACTCGTTCTGGATCAGTTCCACGTAGAGACCCGGAAATTTCGCGTATTCATCTAGTCGCAAGCTAGAATGCAAACCTTCACACTCTCGCACTGTGTTCATGATTGGCACGCAGTTGTTTGGACACGCCCCGTCTACGACCGTGAGCCAACGATGTCTCCAGCTAGGAGAGGAGTAAGCGAATCAGGTAGTGCCAAATAACAAGGATAAAAATGTTGTCGCTAAGAAATCAACCAATGGGAAAGTAAACATGGGTCGAGCACACTCATATGTTTGAATTCTATCCTGAGACCAGAAGAATCCGCGAAATTTCCGGGTCTCTGGTTCCACGTAATGATTCGGGGAAGCCTTCTTTTCACAGACGAGAGAGAGAACGCCGATCGTGCATCTACGGTTTTTTTTTATTTTTTGTTCATTGTAACTCATGATAACTAATGGTCAGTTAGGTTAGGTTAGCTACATTATAAATACTTTAAAAGCTTTGTGGACGGTTGATTTGGTTAGGATAGCTAACATTAAAGATACTGTGAAATCATGTAAACAAAAAAGGGAGCATGAACTTCGGGGAACTTTCGGGTGTGGCTCTCTCGTCTGTGAAATGAAGGCTTCCCAATGATTCGTTCTTTTCGTTTCCACGGTACGTGGCTCTTATCAAGAATCATAAAACTCGCTTACACTTTTTGAGTTGGCTGGATATCATAATTTGCTCGGGCTCGGATAACTGAAATTCCAGACGTCTAGCTGTAAACTTACTGTTAATTGATGGCAATTTTAATATTATAATATTGTTTAAAATAAAAAATTGGTTGTCTGTAAAGTCGGTTTACGGACGATAGTTTAACGTGACGTCATACTCATAACAAAACATTGATGAAATGATTGCATACTTTTATGAATAAAATTGAATCATTTTTATTTTAATAATAAAAGAATAAATACTTGAAATTATACTAGTAATCAGATTTTTAAAATGCAAGAATAATTAACCTTTATTGCCGAAATTGTTGTTGTAATAAGCAATGAAAACCACATTAACTTTTCACTTCACTTTATAAACAGTCGACGAAACAGTTCACGTGTAGATGACTTGTAATTAATTTTAAAAACTGGCGTTTAGCTATAAAGTTTAAATATAATTATGAACAAGTTTTCATATAAATAAACTGTAATCAAATATCTATCATCAATTATATGCATCACCATAATTTTTTAGTCAATTGTAACATAAACTATTATTACTGCACTCGCCGACAGCGTAACGGGACACAGAATAACGGAACAATGATCGTAACGGGACACTTTTTCGTGCGTGCAGCCGGCGTTCATCGTATTATTAGACGTTGTCACGTCAAAAAGCACTATGTAAGAGTCGCACTTCCGTATCTCCCTCCACGTTCTGTGGTCCCCGCTGATTGGCTCCGGTCAGATCACAGCGTCTCTCGAGTCTTCTGAGGGGTCCCAGACACTGGATAAGCATCCCGAGGCGTTCTTAGGATGTAGGTAGTTAGTTGCCCTTTTGAGTCGACCACGTGTGGCGACGACGTTGAGTTGGGTTGCATCAGCCTCTAGGTGCAGCCTTTCCCAAAACTACCCTAGTCGCGATCACATGGCGTACCCATTTCCCCCATGCCTGTGTGACCACGCCAACCAGTCCAGACCTTCCAGGAGTGTGCGAGATGCGATCAAACAATACAGTGATGATTTTATTACGAACAAAGCAATAATAAGCTTACATCGGTGCTATTGAGGATTCTTCAATGTAGTGACCAAACTACTCAGAAACAAAACGCCTAAAAAAACCTACGCACTATGTGATGTTTCTTACATCGCACTCCCAGGCACATTCACAGATAGAATTCGGCATCAAATGCTAAACTATTTAATTTGCTAAAAAAAATTGCACACCAACACTGACACAAAAAAAACCACAAAAAGAATAGCACAGTTAGTTTGTCAGTGATGCGGTATGACCTGTGCGTAACCACTTCCATTTATTTACCTGATCTAGAAATTATATTTCCATGACTATTCCAGATTTATTTCCTACATTACCTCATGAAGGAGAACCTAGAGAAAATATCACTGTGGTTGTGACGTCGACACGTTATTTGGTAGTCGCGGGAAAAGTTAGAATGTCTCATACGTACGTTCAATGTTTCCGTGACCTCGGATAATCTGTAACATCTCACAGAGTTTAAAATGACAGTGGAAAAAATATACGGATGACGTTTGCTTTGATCAAGTTTCAATCCGTAACTTTGCCTCAGACCGCTATAGATAATGGGATGTTGTAGATGTCTTAGATGCCAAAACTCTTTCACTAAGACGTGCGGCTGCTAGTGCCATCTATAAAAAGATAATGGCGTGGGTAATTTATTATCACTTTCTTTGAATGGTTTTTGCGATGGCGAAGATTGATTCAATATGTATTACTGGACATATGCCATTGGTGATTCCATTGTATGCTGTATGAAATCCTCAATAAAATAAAAATAATTATTACAGCACAGACCGACACAGTGGGCTAAGAACGACGAGAGAGTAGCAATAAGACACAACCTGATAGAGGATACTGTTTTCAAGTGAAACGTCGCAAATGTTGTCTTAAGAAGCCTTCTATGTTCATCTGTGCTGACATCGATGTGGTGTCCACAACACCTGTTTTGTCACATCGATGGTTTCTCTGTGTTGTTGCATTGTTTATTTCATCTGTTAGTAACATCGTTGAGTTATTCTGTTTGTCGTTTTGTACAAGGTAGTTTTTTTTATCTTTTTTATCTGTTCTTTTTTCTACTGTATCGTCTTTGTTAGCACACTGTGTCCGTCTGTGCTGTAATAATTTTTTGACTAATTCCTTCCACGGAATTTTGAGTGCTGTGTGTGTTTTGTTTTTTTGACATCACATGATTTCAGCTTGTTTTCTGAGTGTTCGCATACATATCTTTCTTGTGTGTTTCATAGGACATACAGCGTGTGACCTAAAATACAGCTTGAATAAGTAAATATACAATCAGTTGATAGCTTTTTTTCGGATATGTCTGCAATAACACACGTCTAAGTTTCCTTGCAGAAAATTTGTTGTTCGCATTTCACCTCAATATAAATTATTGAAGCCTTTCATATATTTGTAAAGGTACTGAAGCCTTCATACTAATGCGTCATTCGTCTATAAATTAGTTCTCATTTTCAGCAACAATTAGAGTTCATTATTCCATATAGCTGTATAGTGTTCTCACGAGGTCTTATTTCATCGCGTCAATCGTGCGCTCGTGCCGAAACGGAACGGACTGTCGCGCGCGTGAAATAAGGGCGCCTGTGTGTTCAATGGACGGAACGGACCAAACTCATGCGTTGCAAAGTGCGAGCGGTTCGCGCGCCAAGGTCAGTCTTATCGCTTTTCATCTCGCAGGGGCTTTCGTGGAATATGCAATGCGATAAGCACGATACACAGTTGCGGACAGCAAGACGCGTCTACGCTGTTAGAAAATACTGCGAATCTACGGACATTTCAAAGAAGAATCGACCTAAAAATTTCGAAGGGTTCTTCGTAATTTCGAAGAACTGTATCTTCGTAGAAACAACTCCATATATTTTTTGTTTTGTTTTCAGAGTTTTATGTTTAGTTTAAAAACAAAGGTAAACAAACAAGTGGACAAAAGAAGAGTGTTTTTAACAAGTTTTTTGACAGGTGTGTTAATATACCAAAAAAATATATATATATTTTGGATTAATGTACAAAATAAGTGAACTCAGTGTCTGTAAATTTACGAAGGTAGCCATAAATTTATGTAGATACCTGGATAATTTGTAACCAGTGTTTTTAGTAAAATGAAGGTGAGAATTTATAACAGTGTAGAAAGTCGTATATTTACTTTTCAACAGACTTTTGTAACAGTGATACAAGAAAAAAAAGTGTAGCCATAAAAAAATTAGTTTAAATTAACAAACTATGTACGCAAATTTTTTAATGATGTTAAAAAACATAGGTACTCATGCTAAATCACATCAGTAAAAAACAAATTTTCTGAAAACCAACAAAACGATGGTACACTAAAATAAAGCTTATTATCTAAAACTAAATTTTATTACTGGCCATATCTTCCAAATTAGAAACAAAATAACAATTCTAGAGAACACCAAGTACAAAAAAAAAGCTATATAAATGGCAGACATTGCAAGACTTAATTTCCATTACTTAAAACGCAATGACATGACAGCATGCCCAGATCGCTGGGTTATGAAACCACACTTGAAGCTTAAACAGATGGTGGTAATCGACAAGAGACATTTTCCCGTGGTTTCGCAGTAGAGCAACGAACCATCACAGGCGGCCAGAGAGGCATAAGAAAACTGAGCCGTAATCTGTACTCTCTCGCGGAAAATTTTACCACTGGGAGAGATAAGCATTTTATAATATACAAATGTCAAAATATATCTGTTATATATAGCGTATCTCATCTTTAGTTAGCGGTGTGAATTTTATTGGGCGTTTACTATCTCTTTCCAGAGCAATATCTTTTTCCGTGTGCTCTGTTGTCAGATGTACGCAAAGAGCACAAAAGTTTTAGCCACCACAATTTTATAATGTAATAATTATTTTTAATGTAGGCTAATTAATAAAATTTATTTAGTTAAAGGTAAATTTAGACTTAGATTTTTTTATAAAAATTGCTTAGGTCACAATTCTAGAAACGTTGCACTTTGAAAATCAGTATTTTTTATGCTAGAAAATCGGGAAAACTTTTAAACTTAATAAAATATTTATTAATAAAATTTTTAATAAATTACATTCCGCCTACTTGTATTATGATGACATGGCCGCCATCTTAAAAACTCGTAAGTATTATCGTAAAAATTGGGAATATTTTAAAATTTCTAAAAAAAATATTTAATATAATTTTAATAAAATTTTAATTAAAAAAGGCACTACATCATGGAGTCTTCTGTTTGAACCCAGCGAGAGCAAAAAAAAAAAAGCAATGAATCCTTCCTCTACGGAAGCAACCAATAGACTGACCTCCCACCACCGATGCCAAGGTAGATAGATATATTGCCAGCTAGTATGTCATTATGTCCGCCATCTCTTTTTAGTCTACTGGAGGCCACCATATTGTTTTCATCTGCTAGAGGATGCTGCCATGATAGTTTAATTTTCACCCGCTAGGGTACAATAATAATTTATTGGCAGGATGTCCGCATATTAGCCGCAATCTTGGAAATCTGCATTTATTAAGCTAGAAAATCGGGGAAGATTCCAAAATCGATAAATAAAATCACTTGTTGATTGACTCGATCGATTCTAGTCTTGATCGATGCAAAAAATAATAATTTAATTTAAACAAATAATTTCAAAAATTTTATGGTAGAGTCCTCAAATAGGCTTAAATTCGTCATCTATCAACTTCCAGTAAGCCGATGTTAACATATTAACCACCATCTTAGAAATTCGTAATTAACTAGATATAAATTCATTAAAATAATTATTTATTCGATCGACTCCCGTTCTTGGTTCGATTCTCGTTCAGTGATAATGGTAACAAAAGCTTAAAATAAATTTTAAATTTTATTTCCCATCATCTTTTGTGAAGTTTATTAATCATTCTCTCTACAATACAAGACTATATACAATATACCTGTCCGACGAAATAAATGCGTTGTCGCTGTGCCTACAATGGAAATCTAATTTTTTCGATACTTGGAATACCTTCCAGCCAAGAGTCTTCGGACTACGAGGTCAGGCCATGTACCTACAATGTCAGGCTCTAGACCAGATGTCTCCGAACCACGAGGTAAATCGTCCTGACTGCAGACATAGCAATCCAGAATCAACATTAGCATACGAACCGTCGCAATATGCGATAGGACACAATGCCTCCAAATGCCATTGGCTCCAACAGTGTTTGGCTCCAAAAAGGGACTCGAACCCGCGCCATGTGTGGTTGAAGTATATGTTATTGCTGACTGTCGTAAATGGGAAGGGGAAATCAGATGAATGAGGTTCGGGGTTGCGCGTTGCCTGTTTACCCGTGTCTGTCGATTCGTTGGTGGTGCGGCGTTAGATGCAGATACCCTGCGCTACTGTGTGCATCGTCAGGGGTGTATCTGTGTTAGTGAGGCGCGACGCTCGCTGGTGCTTCTAGCGCGGTGTCTCCTCTGGACTGGCGCGCAGTCTTCTCGTCGTGCACATGAGCGGTGACCGTAACATTATATGGCGGCGAAATGAAGATAAAGGTTTAATGCAAGTCCCTTAAGTGCTTTCAAGAATCTGTACTGGTTTTTTTTACGCCCAAACCTTACTCTGAAAACATGCGTTTTAGCCATTTTAACTCTTCTAAAAATACAGTTTCAAAACTTAAAACGAAATCAAAAGTACTTTTCGGCCGTCAGCGAACTCTTAAATGCCTTTCGTAAGCAGACCCCACTCGGATATCTTGTGCGGTTTTGTAATCGCGTTGTTTTTCCTGAAGCTCTGCGCACCGTGTGTGTGCCCGGGGCGGATGTGTCGGCGTGGTAGGAGATGTGTTCGCCGGGAGGACCAGCCTCGTCGGCTAGTCAGGTGATACCGCTACAGGGTGGACTGCAATAATTGTCCTGTCGTCTCAGCCGCCTACGGGCCTCCAGGTCCGGGCGTGGAACCGCGGAACTGACGGCACAGAGGTCCGTGGCTAGCTGCGCCCTCGGCTACCTAGCACGAGGGGAAGGGACGAGGAAGGATGCGTGTGGCGCCAGCGTCTCGCTCTTGTGCAGCCGGGTAGTATTACTGTAGGGACACCTGTATTTCGCGATTTCATTTCATGTCAAGGCATTTCACAAAACACTGTAGCTTTTTCGAAGAGTCATGGCTAGAGACCCGGAAATTTCGCGGATTCATTTAGTCACAAGCTAGAATGCAAACCTTCACACTCTCGCACTGTGTTCATGATTGGCACGCAGTTGTTTGGACACGCCCGTCTACGACCGTGAGCCAATGATGCCCAGCTAGGAGAGAAGTAAGCGAATCAGGTAGTGCCAAATAACAAGGATAAAAATGTTCTCGCTAAGAAATCAAACAATGGGAAAATAAACATGGGTCGAGCACACTAACTTTGAATTCTATCCTGAGGCCAGAAGAATCCGCGAAATTTCCGGGTCTCTAGTCATGGCAAATTGTGAGGGTGCAGCAGTACGGTGACCACATTCTCATTGGCCCCGTCAAGAGCGGGACGACACCTCTCCCCGACCTCAGCCAATAAACCACAGGAGAAAAGCTACAGTATTTTGTGAAATACCTTGACACGAAATGTATTCGCGAAATACAGGTGTCCCTAAGTATTAGTTTTCGGAGGGCCTGTGAAGGGCTCAACTGCCTCTTGTTGTGGAATTAGCCACCTAGGTTTCAACGGATGGTCGGTGACCCTGAGGTGTGCGTGCGTTGAGTCGGGTGATTTGGCGGAGTTGCAAGTCAGGACTCGAACCGGAGCTGTGCCGAGTGCGATTTCGAAAGCAAGGTGGGGAGGATACGTGTGAACGAGATTCGGGTTCCGTGTATTGTAATCCCAGTGGAGTGGAAGCAGTTTCAGCGGAGCTTGCCTGCCCCGCGCTCTCGTGTGCCAGACGCGTAGTAGTGTCTCGCCGCGCAGACGCACCTGCGCACGACGTGGCCCGTCCAAGGTCGCGGTCCTCTCTCGGCCCCGCGGCGGACACAACGGCGTCTTTGTGGCGCGACGCGCGCGCTTATCACACCCCTCGAGGCAGCTGTATCAATCCCCCACCCAACCCCCCCTCCCCATGGGCTAAACAACTCCCGACTTAGCAGCGTCGATGCGTGATCACCCAGTTCTCACACACAGGGTGTCCACAGTTAGTGCTTTTCGTACTAGATCTAGTACTTTTATAAAATTTTTAGTGGTCAAGTACATTTACGCTCAGATCTAGTACTTTTTTTTCTTTAATATAATATTATTAGAGTCCCGGAAATTTCGCGGATTCCTCTGGCCTCAGGATAGAATTCAAAATTATAGGTGTGCTCGACCCATGTTTACTTTCCCATTGGTTTATTTCTTAGCGAGAACATTTTTATCCTTGTTATTTGGCACTACCTGATTCGCTTACTTCTCTCCTAGCTGGTCATCGTTGGCTCACGGTTGTAGAGGGGCGTGTCCAGATAACTGCGGTCCAATCATGAACACAGTGCGACAGTTAGGAGGTTTGCATTCTAGCTTGCGACTAAATGAATCCGCGAAATTTCCGTGGCTCTAAATATTATTACAGTAACTCCAATATGTTCTATTATTAAGCGTAATTATTTTTAAAAATCTATGGAATGTATGTGTGCGTGTGTGTGTGTGGTGTGATATTTAAGTTAGAGCATTGCAATGTCATAACAACTTCCTAAATTGTTAAAAACCATAACAAATTATAATTTAGTACTTTTTTTTTCTTTCAAATCTAGTACTTTTTTCTCGCCTAAGTTGGTGCGAAATATTTTTTTCCTTGTGGACACCCTGCTCACACACCGCTGTAAGAGTTGCCCGCAGTAAAATCTACGGACTTTTCTAACGAAGAATGCTCGCTCCTCGACCTGACGAAAGGCTCTTCCAAGTCGCAGACAACTGGAACCTCGTAGAAAAACCACCGCTTCATTCCGACTTCTTGCGTACATTATGTTTCGTTTTAAACACTGTGAATAAACATGCGAAAGAAGAAAAATAATTTTTTTGAAGGTTTCGTTGACATTCCAAAAAGATTCTTGCGAATTTACGTTCAAACGCAGTACCTAACGGTAAAGTTTACAAAGGTAGCGATAAATTAATGAGGCCTGCGTAGTCGGGGATATATTTATGTTAATGAGGCGGGATGAGTACGATGCTGGCTGGTGCTTCTAACGCTGTATTTATCGCCTTCTAAGCGCAAGGATCAGATCTGGCGTGCAGTATTCTCATAGGTAGAGACCGGAAAAATTCGCGTATTCATTTCGTGATAGGCTGAAATACAAACATGTGTACAATTCTGCTGGTTCTGCTATTGGCTCGCAGTTTAACTGGAGCTCTCTGGGCCAATGAGAGACTATCGACCAAAGAAGCGTCGAATCACAAGCTACCCAGTGGAGACGCCTCACAATTTAGTACCCAATGAACACGCATGTTTACTTGAGAAATTCAGAGGATAATGGAGGCTATCATAGAGGTCAATGAATCCGCGAATTTTTCCGGTTCCCACTCATAGGACAACCATGAGATCTGAGCGGCATCCGTAACATCATGTGGCAGAGAAATGCAAGCCGTTTGAGTGCTTTAAAGAATCTCTACCGGGCCGTATAATGTTCAAACATTAATCTGCAAACACGCGTTTTATAGCCCTTTTCCATTAAAAAAAAAAAATCCAGTTCGAAAACGAAATACGAAAACATGACTACTCATCCGCCCTTATCGTCTTTTTGAATTCTTTTCGTAAACAGGCATCACTCGAATATGTTCTGATATCTTGAGCAGTTTTCAAATGGCATTGTTTTTCCTGAAGCTATGTGCACCGGTGACGATGATTTTTTTTTTTCCCACCTATTCTAAGCAAAAGCAGGGATGGTGTTTCCGATCGAAGGTAAAGGCGATTTATATTCCCCCCCCCCCCCCCTCTTTTTTACCTCCCAAAAAAAAAAAGGAGAGGAGGGTAAAATCATGAGTGACGATGAAGTGAGCCGGTGGGTTATGTCTGGATGTTTCCGTTTCCTCCGTCAATGCATTACTTTGCTGTTCCGTTTCATGATATCATACCTGCCGATTTCAACACAGATTCCTGCAAAATTAATGTATTTTAAATTATATATCCTGCTAGACTCCACACACTAGACCATAAAAAAAACTTTTTTTTATCTGTTTATTAATCATACTCACACATAACTTTCTGCACGGGTCGCCTATTATTTGTTATTTGTATTTCGTCTTTTGAAGCGGGCAAACTACCCATGACTAACTCATAATCCTATTCAATATAAATAATTGTATGCATTAAAATCTGTCCCCCAACTTCCCTTCACTATGTCCGTCTGAACAGACCTCGAGGTATGTTAACTCGAGAGTGAGTGATACACTCGCCTACTTGTGCCTTCCGCCCTCGAAACATCCACACTTCACTTTTTTTTTTTAAATAAAACACAAATAATAATTAGGGACCAGAAAAATTCGCGGGTTCAATGACTTGTAGGATGAACTCCATTGTTCTACGTACACTCGGTCAAATGCCACCCACTTATTGGCTGTTGTCTTGTGAGACGTTCCAGCGTAGCAGCCTGTGATTCGATAAAGCTTTGGTTGGGTGTTTCTCATTGGCCCAGAGTTATCCAGGTGAGTTGTGAGCCAATAGCAGAGGCAGCACTGAGGTATAACGATTTGTATTTTAGCCTATCGCGAAATGAATTCGCGAATTTTTCCGGTCTCTAATAATAATGTAAACTTACAGATATTGTAAATTTTTACATTAGCATGAAAACAACTGTATCACTAAAAAAAAGTGTTCGCAGTAATACTGGATTCTGATTCTTATCCGGGCATTTATGCTTTGTGTTGCCCCCGTACCAACAAATAGTTAAAAGTTATTTGTAAACCGTTCCCCGAATATCTTTCCAGTATCAACTGCGCACATAAATAAGCATGATTGCAAAAAAAATCAAGTGGTTGAATATTCGATTATCTTTTCCATGGTTTAAAAAAATTATGGTTGAATGAAAAAGCAATTAAAGTTTAAATTGTGCGCCAATTTTCGCAAGAAATAACCAACGTGGTATGTTGAAAAAAATTACAATAATAATCTTGTAGAATTACAAACTTTTTCTTGGCAAGTGGTTTCCAAAGGAATATTTTGTAAAAGTACAGAAAATTGTTTTCTCTGTTGACAACTAAACCGAGCAATGTGTCACCAGACTAAATTTCTACTGCAGGTTTGCAAATTCCACGTTAGAAAAAATAATATGGACGGATTCATTCGGCTCGTACGCAAAAACATATGTCGTTATTTTTACATGTGTATCTTTTTAACCTTTGGGTAATTTCACTCTACATAACAGAATTTTTCGGTATGCATGGTACAACATTCGAAACAATAGTACACTTAGCATTAACTGATTTAATTAAAATCATTGGGAATAAAAAAACACTTCAGGAAAGTGTGTAGTAAATAAAGGAGTTATCAGCAGTTATTTCAAAGACTTAATTTTTTTGACAGCGGCATGATTTTGCGATGGCTGTAGAACTTCGATTAAACATTATCCATTCCAAGCCAAGTGTTACGTGTTAAATACAATTTATATTATTTGCAATAAAGAAATTTCAGCTCCAGCTTCAAAGCCTTACGGCCTTTGACTCAATACAACACGAAACGACATCTCATATCGATAATCGGGACTACTTGCAACAAGTTCTTTTGCACGAGATAACTGAACTCTCGCCGCTGAATGGAGCTATTGTAGCCAGTTGGAGCCATGCATGCACCTTACAAGTGCAAAAAAAATGTTTTCAACTTGCGTGTTCGTGATGATTGTGCAGCGGAAGTCTATCGATCGTTTCTGACTCATCAGTTAAAAAAAGGCTACTTCAGGCTTTTGTGCTGCGAGCCAATATCAGTGTTGCTGTGTAAGGGGGAAAAAAACTCTAGGTTGGCGATGGTAAAAATCCGAACCCGTGCTTGAAAAATACAGGTTTTTTCGAGATTTGTGATTTTTTTTTTTTTTTACGTAATTTTTTGCTTGTCATGAATGTCAAAAACGAGCATTAACCTCTTTATGTATAACACATAAAAGAGACTCGTTTCAACTTCCAATTTGTTTTCCTAATCTAACTAAAACTGGGAATGGTTTGCGTTCGGGAAGACTCTAGGTGCGTACCAACTCCCCAGAAACCTGATATCCACATTTGACGTGTAGGAATTATAAAAAAAAAAATAAGTTACAAGTAAAAGATTTCGGAAAATTCACAGCCGTTTCACCTTCCCCACCACCCCTCACCCTTCATGTTACATGATGTTCGTACAAATTTGTAATAAAATTTGTAAAATAATCAAAGAAAATCAAAACCACTGCCACCTTCAACGCAGGCCTAGTTTTCTCTCCAATTAATTTCCTTATTTTATAATTAAATACTTATCTAATTAAAAATAGCTATAAATAAAAACAGTAAGAAATTAAAAAAAAATTAAGAATGCTACTATACATAAATTTCGTGCAAAGAAAAAAAAATAATTTATGAAGTCCCTGGATACGTCATTTTATAGTGTGTAATACAATGCATTAAAACACCATTCGAAAAAAAAATGTTCTGGCAGTCATGACAGATGGAGCATTACAATTTTTTTTTTATTACAATCACGGAGGAATAGTGTGTGGACATCCTTATTTGTGTCTTCATTAGTTCTTACATAAATGTTTAGGTTATTATTAAATATCTTTCAATCTTTATAACTTTAGCACTAGATAGACAAAAAGAAGCCTCTTTATAATATGCCTTAAATATATTATACTTTAGGTAGCTCATGTGTATCTTAATTGCTATTTTTTTTTGTTATTTTCATATTTGTACTGATATGTTAATTCAATTTTTATTTAAACGTATTTGTGACAATTTTTTTTGTATGTCTAGACTTTAATATTTTTTTCAGGTTTATTTTGCACGTACCTAGTTAGTAAAGATGAAAGTGCTTAAGTGTAAGATAAGGCGCTACGCCTTAACCTCGTCACTTAAAATAAGGCAATACATAAATAAATATATATAGGTAAAGGAAGATGTCAGCTAGGATATATTCACAATACGCTCGGGGCGACCAAGCTAGCTGGTGCGTGTGACAAAGAAGAGGGAAGATAAGGGGAGAGGTGCTGCCAGAAGAGGGGGAGAAGATAGGGAGGGCGGGTGATACAGAGAGAGACAGAGAGAGATAGAGAGAGAGAACGGAGATAACTTGTCTCACATCTGCCGTCCCGAAACACGCCACATGTGGCTTGCCGGACCAGCTACGCTGCTGTCAGCCACAACGCGCCGAAACACGAACTATGCCTCTCCCCCCCTCCAACTTTACAAAAAATTTACAATGCTTCACTTCGATTTGATCAAAAACAGAAGTTCAGTCACGGGTCAAGTAGGCAGCCCCAAATACAAAATTAGATAAACAAAACCACGGCATAATCGTGGCTCTACAAAAAAAATGAACATCCTAACCGTTGCGCTGGAGGAAATTAACCAATCCGTTAACGGTTAACGTTTGCACGATAGCTTCGAAAAACTTAATCTACGGGGATAGCAAGTTAGGGTGAAGGCAATTCTTAACCCACCTTTACCGCTACTGCGACTAGTGCTTATTGCATTGTTTTATCACTGCCTACACAAGGTTAACCCAAAATGACTATAGAAGCCAATGTCGGAACAGGATCGACAGTTCGATACGTGACCAACACCAGCAGTTTCTCCGACTTGTGGTACGATATGTATGAAATAAATAGGTCATGCATACATGTGGAAATACATTGACGGAAGGGAATTTACTAGAAGTTTTAAAGCTAGTGAGATAAATATTCGAAAGTAATCAGTAAAATAAAGCATTTCCATAATTTTAATTTTTAAGAAATTCGTGACAACGTACTTAAAGAAAAATAACATAATTACCGTCTCCACTTTAGTAAAATCTAAGATGATGCTATTACAATGAAAATGTGACGTTTCTAAACAGAAACAATTCTGTAGTCATGCACGCAAGAAATATTTCACATGTCCTGAAGAACCTTTTTTTTATGCATGCGAACATTTGTAACATTTTAACTAAACCCACTTGTGTTCACCAAGTCAAAAAGCTGCGCATAATAAGAAGCAGTCTCCTTACGTATTAACTCCAGGTGTACACAAGAAAACATTATTATGAAAAGAAAAAAAAAACATTTTGGGGTGTTAGTGTATCACAAAAGCTGATTTATAAAAATACGCCTGGGAAATATTTCCTTTTTCATAAATGATTATAACGTGATCTGGGAATACGGTAACTCTATGTGCGAATTTGACAGTTATTTATTAATTTGAAAGTTATGATTAACTGGGTTTGAATCTGGATGCATTCATCGTCCACTTATGTGGATCGCCAAGTAAATTAATACTACTCATAAAACATTTTTACACATTTAAAGAGTTACAAGGTTAAAATCCTCTAAATAAAAAAAAAATACCTGACCGCCAACTTGCAAAATTTCACTAGTAATGGTTTTCATTGAAATAATTGCAATACCATTATTAAAGACCAATATCGCAACAAACTGCAATAATCCATAACATTTATTTATATACTGACACTACGTTTAT
The DNA here is from genome assembly GCF_032445375.1 of Bacillus rossius redtenbacheri. Lineage (NCBI taxonomy): Eukaryota > Metazoa > Arthropoda > Insecta > Phasmatodea > Bacillidae > Bacillus > Bacillus rossius. The sequence goes on from NC_086340.1 coordinate 9,375,428, forward strand.
AAGTTTTGAAAGCGTGAATAACACACAAGAGTCTCATTTTAATGTTAAAACATTAAAACCAACATGACTAACTCGTAATTTTATGAGATTCAATAATAACCAACTAAGGGGGGAAAAATAATTTACGAAATACGTTATATTTTCGGTTTTAAACTTGTATCAAAGTTAACAGTTCTTAAAAGTAGTATGCGCAGTGAAACACGTTTCCCAAATGTCACTTGCGAAGCAACAGAAAATGTTTTATTTACAAAAACTGTAGACGGAACGACACTGGCAGAAGGATGTGTAGACCATTGGTCTAACTTTTGAAAAACTATCTAATTTGTAGGGAACCGGAAATTTCACAGGTTAATTTTAGAGTCAGGCTAAAATTCATAAAATTCATAAAATTAGTATATATACGCACATATACATACATACTCCTCACACACATGCTTTTCCTTTTTGCTGATTCATTTCTGCAGAAACTACCCCCTCTCTCGGAAAGGGGTAGATGCGATTCCTCCACTCCACTGCTGGCTGGTGGTTGACTGGGCCTCAAGTCGTAGAGGGAGGGTGTCCAAACAATTGCGGCCCAATCATCGAACAAATGCAAAAGGCATGCCTGTTTGCAGTCTACCTTGCGACAAAAAAAACATAATCCGCCAAATCTCCGTGCCTCTCCGCTAATTTGGACGCAAATCATTCATTACTAGGGGCAGTCATTTTTCGCGAAAAGATCTGAACACTTATTAGACGGCAACAAGGTACACCCGCACCTGTGGTTTCTTCCTTGCGATTGGCAGCCGTCTGCGAGAGAAGTCGCTGCCTTATTTGACCGAGCCACTATGGACGCGTTTGCTCCCGCACTGAATCACTGTGATTGGTGTCGTTACAATATACATGTACCTGGGAAAAACTCACCCGATCACGAAACACACACGATGCTATAAGTGTTTTAACTTCCGTCTAGTCTCGAAATCTTTTCGCGAAATCTGCATGCCCCCCCCCCCCCCCCTATTCATTGCTTATAGATCGAGTCACGTGACCACTTCGTCTACGCAATCGGGGCCAAATCCGTGCCACTTGCGATGTCACCCGGGCGAGGGGCAGGAGAAACAGCGTTGCGACGCAAGGGAGAGAAACAAAGAGTGGAGGAGGAGATGGAGTAGGAGATAGAGAGAAGGGGGGGTTGTTTACCGAGCTCCTGATCTTCCTGTTCCGGTGCGCTTGCGCCCAGCTGCCCCCTCCACCGCCGTCGAGTCGCGCCGCCGCCACCGCCGCCACCATGCTACCCGCCGCCGGACCGCCGGCGCATCGCGACCCGATGTTTCCGCCGCGCGTAGTACACAGGCGGGCCGCGCCGCGCCTTCTGAATGGAGGCGGCCGTCCCGACCATGAATGAAACACCCGACATAACCCACGAGCAGGAAGGAGGGGGGGAGGTCGAAGGGGAAATAAGGGGTGGGATACGAAGGGCGTAGAGGGGAGGGCCGCCCGGGCCCACATCTACTAGCCTGGAAAAAAAACTGTGGGAGGATGGGGGGGAATAGGACAGAGGCAGCATTTGAAAATAGCTGCCTCCAGTTTTGTTGATCTGTCATCCACCCAGAAGCGGTTTCTTGGTACGCGCGGCGCGTAGACGCCTATCCACGCCCGTCGTCTTTTGTTTCCCCCACCCCCACCCCTTCTTTTTTTCCCCCTTTCCCCAGGAGTTGGCAGGCGTGACGCGCCTGTGGGATCTCCGGCGGCCATCTTCGCCCACAGGAGAGGATAAAAAAAAAAAAAAACACATCTTTTCACGAAGCCGGGTAGATTTCGAAATGAAGTGTGAGCCGGGTCTTATAGTCTGGTCGAGACAATGACAGTTCTAAACACGACGAGGAAGCTATGGTTAACTGCCACGGCGGAATCCGTTAGCATGTACGGTGTGGTGTATGCCATAAATAACTCGTCTCCAAATTTGAGTCCTAGAATAGAAGGAAGTAACAATGGTTTACGTATCGCAAAACAAACTTCGTATGATGCTTTGCAAGTGGCGTTTGAGAACGGTACTTCTTTTAAAACATTTCAAATTTGAGGCTAGTTACACGGAACAGAAAGTGTAAGTAAGTACAGAGAGACAGATATCGTTACAATTTGGGGGGGAAAAGGTCCGGTAATGAGAGCCCAATTAAATAAATACAGTCTTATTTATTGGCTAGCATCATCAATATTAATTATATTACAACATTATAAATGTCTGTCCACGGATTGATCACACCTTATACTCTTACACCTGGAGCTCGACTCTACCACGGCTCTCTCTACTGTTCGAACCACTCACTTGTCCGCCGCACGCACAACACCATCCCGGATGCACCGGTGTTTGATGATCCGATCTGCGCACACGAAGTTAGTCTCTCGCCGCCCACTATCGCTCGCCAAAAGGTGTCCATCCCCCCCCCCCCCCGATTACGAACACTCGTTAATACTTGCGGTGTTCTCAATGCCCTAACCGAAACACGTACCGCATCTGGTGATTACGAACCAACATACAACTTGTGAGCCACGGTAAAATTCAGTAACGCCAAAGACAAGCAACCACTATGGCTGGAATAATTCAAATAATTCAACGTTAAATTATCCCCCTTACCCTATCTCCCCCCAAGGTTATTAGAGAGAGGTTGCCTCGATCGCTTGCGCATCGTTCTGCGCATCGCGTCACTTGCAGCCCCGGCTCGGCTTGCCAACCCGTCCGCTCCTATCAGTTACTTAGTTTACAAGCACATCTGCTCGTAATAACGTGTCAAACTACAGCGTAATGCAGGGGGAGTTATTGTTGTGAGGAGTTTAATTGAGAGTGCGTGTGTTATAAAATGTTAGTGTTGCTTATATCATAAGTGCACAGGTGCTTCGTTAATTATAACTAGCAGGCAAAACGTTAAGAACACGAATTTAAAGTGAATTTGTTTTGTTAGGCTAAACGCTGTTAACAAGTTGTATTTAAACATTACAATGCCAGGATGTGTGTACAAATAGTTTGTAAAAACAAAATCTTTACCTGAAACAAATCATATAAAATATCATCGATTCCCATGTGATGATCATCTGTTGAAAGTGTGGGTTCAGAAATGCCGACGTCATGGTGAGGGGAATCCAAAAACTACTTACATATGTTCAGAGCACTTTACAGATGATGATTACGAGCGCGACTTGAAAGCTCAGTTGTTAAATAGTCTTAAACCAAATGCTGTACCTTCATTAAAACTTGGAATTACAACACCTGTAGAAACATTGGAAAGTCGTGTGCGCCGAGAAGACGGAGTTAAATGCAGGGAAAACAAAAAAAATTTTTATATAAATTAATTGTAGATACAAATGAATATGTAAGTGAGGAAGAAACCTGTTCTTGTAGTCAGTTAAAGCATTCAAGGTCTTGTTCTAACAATGACTAGGTTGAAATGCTTAGGAATGAAATCCAAATTCTTAAAGAAAATTTGTTTCTTGCCGAAAGAAAGTTAGTTTTAAATTTGGATGTCATGAAAAAACTCAAAAAAGAAAACGTACATCTTAAAACAAACAAAAAAACCGTTCTTCGTTAGCGTTCCGCATGCGGAATATTCTTTCGAGTGTTTTTTTCTTCTTCAAAAAATCAAATTGACATTACTTTCGTTGAAAAAAAGAGTAAACTGGACCAATGAGGAAATATCTCTCGCTTTCACTTTGCGTCATTTCAGTAAGCGATGTTATTTATTTTTAAAACAGAAACTTAACTTCCCATTGCCTGAACTTTCAACTCTTAAACGATGGGCATCTTCATTTGACATGAGAAAAGGTATCCTAGTAAACATGTTTGAATTTTTGAATGTAGCACGTTCTTCGTTGCTAGACTTCGAACGCATTGTTCTTTCATTTGACGAAGTAAAAGTGAAGAAAACGCTCCAGTATGATGCAAAAGATGATGAAACGATTACACGAAAAACTGCTCTATTCATGTTAGAAATTTATTTTTAAATCTAACTTCAGTTTATTTATATTGTAAACATTCCCAAAACGTTTTAATGAGCTATGGCTACTTTTATTAAACACTAAGAAATTGATATGCAATTATTTTAAACATTATAATCTTGCTGAGAAATAAATACAAATAAACCATTTTGTTTACTAGTTGCATGTTAATTATATTCATTTTTAAAAATTCATGGATTCATCATTGATATATTGAAAATTTTTACTGTCACTGAAAAAATATGTTGAAATAATAATTCATCCTTGTTTTCAGTCACAGCATGTTGTCATTTGAAAAGCATATCAAAGCGATTATAATTAACAGTAATCTACAAAGCATAAATGAAATACTATAAGTATTGTGTATCAGACATGTGAAACGAGCCGAGCTTATAAGAGAAAGCCGTCAGTCAGCAGGTGTAGTATTACGGCTGGGAACGGCGGGGCTGCAGATGACGTCAGAGCGAAGGTTCGGGCTGTCTACATTGTTCTTATGGGATCGAGACAACCTCTATCTACTAACCTTGATCTCCCCCCCCCCCTTCCTAAAAAAAAAAGGCGCATTTTAAAATCATACGCACGGGACTTAGCAGTAGAGTCAGTATTGCACTTAAACTATGAAGTTTTTTATGTTGTCACGCTATTATGAAATTTAACAGAACAGTGTAGGCCTATATGATGTTTGTATAAAGTTTCGTCAGCAACCTCGGAGACTTCAAATGTACAACGGACGTTTATCGCACTTGTGCAAATACTGTGATGCATCATTCACCACAACTTGAAATGCTCGACGGCATGAAATAAGTGGATGTCCAAACAAAGGACAAAGAATATTGTTTCAAGGCAGAAAATGCAATAAAATAATTTTACTACTAAAAGGCTTGAAACTACATTACGTAATCTGCTCTGAAAACGTTAACTACAAGCAAAATGTAAATGGTTTTTGTTCTGACTCAAGTATTGTACCAGTCACTGGAATGCAATAATATTTGGTTTTTATACTTTTTTTGTGTGTGTGTGTATATACCTGAATGACACCCCACCCGAACTGAGAACTTCTCGTAGCCGAAAGCACCCGAATGAACCCGGATCGCGTGCGCCACGGTTGGCAACACCGCGAGACCCGGGACGGGCCGCGGACGTCTCGCCGGACGCCGGCTCGTCAAGGCCACTCGGGGAGATCAGCGGCCTCGTGTCGGGCGCCTTCGTCACCCGCGGTGCTCCTCCTCCCCCCTCACCAGCCTTCTTCTCCGTCGACGGGCGAGCCAGCAGAGCCCGGCAAACACGCGAGGAAGAAAAGCAAAAATAGGGCGTAAGGGGCAGTAGCGGATACAGAGGAGGGGGGGGGGCTAAGGGGCACAAGCTCCCTCCACAAGCATCTGGGTCCACTATTGTTTTAGTGTTTCCCTTGATAAAGCCTAGCCTCATCTGGGTCCAGCCCCTCCCAAACCAAAATCTTGGATCCGCCACTGGTAAGGGACAAAATTCAAAAGGCTCTCGGGCACCAGAGGATCCCGGTTGCGCACTCTGAGAATTTTTTTTTGTTGTTGTTTTGTTTCACGCGGTGGGCTCACACAGATTATAGAACGAGAATTAAAAGATCGAATCCTAGCAGGATTCGTCGGAAACCTTACAATTCCAATTCGCACGCGTAGATCACCGCGAAGTTTAAAAGTCCAAATAATTATTTTCACACATCGTGGGGGTTGAAAAGGTTGTGCATTTAAGGGCCGCTTCACACGAGGCCACAACGGTGGCTCGGGCCAGCTAATTCCAGTGAACTCGACGGGCTCGACGTTGGTGGCGCCACTAGACGAGTGGCGGCCGAGGGCGGAATCGCGCCACCACGTCAGTCCATTGTCTGCATCAAACCGTTCACACGGAAGCGACTTTCAGCGCGGCCAGAAAAGTTTATAGATAGAGACCGGAAAAAATTCGCAGATTAATTTCGCGATGGTCTGAAATTCATACATATATACATTTAATCTGCTTGTGCTATTGGTTTCACTGTTCGTCTGGGCGACTCTGGGCCAATGAGAAACCCTCAGCCGAAAGAAGTGACGAATCTCGGGCAAACCAGTTGAGACGACTCACAAGTCAGCAGCCAACGAACTGGCGTGTTATTTGCCCCGAGTGTGCAGAGGACTGTGTAGACTATCCTGGAGGTCATCTAAACCGCGAATTTTTCAGGTCCCTAGTGATCTGCCAAAGGCAGTTCGTGACCTTGTTATCGACAAGCACTGTAAAAAAAAAATAAAAAGCTTGGTTATGTATTACATGGGCGTCGCAAGGATATATTTTTTGGGGGGGACTTCAATTAATTTAGTTGTTGAGGAACATCCACCCCCTGGAAAAAAGCTCCCCCGGGAAAATTTGGGGTTTGAAGGTGCAAAAAGGTGGTTTTTAGGCATTTTCTTTCCTAAATTTTCTAATTATAGTTGGTTGCAATATATAATTTATTTTTTATAATAAATATTTTCAGAGAACAAATTTGTAAAAACACAGTTAACATATCGGCTGGTGCTATATCCACACAAAATCATTAATTTAAACATCAGGAGAAACTACGAAACTACGAAACTAAATATATTATTGGAGGGGACGAAATTGAAGACTTGTATTAATGGGGGAGGGGGGGGGGGGAAGTGTCTCCCCCGTCCCCCCCGGTTGCGACGCCCATGTGTATAGGCAAGTTGAGTCTAGCCTGGAGCTGGTGACAGTCCAGAGAGCACGTGCTGGACTAGCTGGTAGTGAAGACGAGGAGGGGAACACGACGTCATCAGCAGGAAGCGACCAGCCTTGCGGTTTCCTCTGCGCAGTGATGTTGTCCGGCACGGATGCCGCGATCGAGGTTGTCTTGGGTCCCGGAGCCTGCAGGTCAACCCCGCCTCACGTCGACGGGAAATACCAAAAGTCAGAAGATCTGAGACCCCCCCCCCGTCCAACCTGGGACACACGCGGTGCGCAGCACAGCTTCAGAAGAAACCACGCGTTTTTTTGAAAACTGCTCAAGACATCCGAGTGGTGTCTGTTTACGAAGATGATTTTAACAATACTCTGGGGACGGATAAGTAATTCGGTTTGATGATTTAACTTTTTAAAATTGTATCATCAAGAAACCAAAGAATAAAATTCATTTTTACAGGATAACTTTTAGACGTGGTGCGCCCGTTACCAATTCTTCAAACCACTCGATGGACTTGCATTTCTCTCTAACATATAATGTTATGGTTACTACTAAAATATGAATTTAGAGACCCGGAAAATTCGCGGGTTCAATGACCTCCAGGATAGACTCCAAATATCCTCTACACACTCGGGCAAATGCCAACTGTTCATTGGTTGCTGACTTGTGAGTCGTCTCGACTGGGTGGCCTGTGATTCGGCACTTCTATGAGTGAGGGTCTCTAATTGGCCCCTCAGTCCTCCAGATTAACAGTGAACCAATGACAGATGCAGCACTAAGGTATAATTATTTGAATTTTAGCATAACACGAAATGAACCCGCGAATTTTCCGGGTCTCTAAATATGATAGTTGTCCTATGCACGACGGGAAGAAAGCGCACCTGTTCAGAGCTTTGCGCTGAGAGGAGATAACGATAGGGATGTGCATGCTGAAAAATACATAGATTTTTTTTTCGAGATTCGATACATCCAGAAACGTGGCATCGAATGTTTTCCGATGTATCAGCCATGGACACCGTGACGTCGGAGGACCGGCGGCGCCTAAGCCCGCCCGTGTGAACCCGGCTTCCAGGAAGCGAGAGTCGCCCGTTCCAGGAAGGTCGGGCCACAAGCTCGTGACTAGCAGTTACTATATAGTGGGCCGGCCCGTCGCCTTCCAGTTCCAGGCCTTGTGATGCCACCCACTATTTATTTATTTATCGTCTTTATTGGTGGCGAAGTCAAGGCGGTACGCCTTTTCTTACACTTAACCACTTTTCTGCAATTACATCAAATAGTGGAATATTAAAAATTAAGCATGATATAAGCAGATGTTGACTAAATATTAAGAGAACAAATAAAAAAATTTTACTTAATGTTCAAATTATAATTATTACAAAAGATTCAACTATAACTAATTTAAAGTAATTAAAAATTAAGCATAGACATACATAAAAAGGAAAGTGATTAAACATACAGCAAATAGTATCAAAAAAAATAGGTGCTACTACATTAAAACCAGACACTCGCACATTCGCACACAGATTCAAGCAATAGGGTAGCGGCTCTTGTTGTGAAATAGAGCTTATGTGTGCATGACTGTGACATCGGTTGCAGATGGTTCTAGGAAAAGAAGTGACTTCCATCCTTTATCCATCGCATTTGCCCTCAGCAGCACGTGGGTTCGAGTACCTCCCGCGATCCCGCACACAGAAACAAAAAAATTTAACAACACCTTAGACGTAACCCAGACATCATCCTTTTTAACAGACATCCACACATAAACTCTACTCCACGACAAGATCTAGTGGGCTCCTAGCGGGTCCTTGGTTGGATGCTCGGCTCTGGCACTCGGACCACGAGGCCCGCAGTAGCTGTGATGACAATACAGTGTCGCAGTGTCGTCTGATCAAGCAAACAGTCTTGAGCACGCCAAGCGCGGTGTGTGCTCTGGCTGTGTGGGACGTCACGGGTCGTTACCACAACGCCGAAATACCATAACGCCGAATTTTAAAATAGACCACAACGCCGACAGCTAGAAAACTGCTGTGTACCACAACGCCGAAATAACAACTGAATGAATTTTTGTGTGTGTTTCTTAAATGTACCTTAACGCCGAAATACCACAATCAAACCTAATCTTACCTAACCTAACCTAGCGTAATATAACCTAGCCTAACTTAACCTAGCCTATCCTAGCCTAACCTAAACTAGTCTAACCTAACCTAGTCTAACCTAACCTAGTCTAACCTAACCTAGTCTAAACTAACCTAACCTTTGTGGCAGTCCTGCAATGACAATTTTTCGGCGTTAGTGTACTTCGGCGTTGTGGTATTTCGGCGTTGTGGTATTTCGGCGTTGTGGTGCGTCCCCGGACGTCACCAGGGGCCTGTGTCCCTGGGGCCTGTGTCCCTGGGGCCGCAGGATTCTGCAGGACACTAAAATGGCATAGGAGATTTCACCACGGATATTCACTCCAATAACGTACTGTTACAACACACAGCAAATGTTGGAGGGACAGATGAACTGATTTATTTATTTATTTATGTTGTAAGATACATTCGTGCAACTCAACCCCCCCCCCCCCCCGTATTAAAGCCTCCCCCGGGAAAATTTGGATTTAAAGGTGTAAAATAGTGCTATTTTAGCAGTTTTCGGGGTACTTAAATTTTAAATATTGTAATGGTAAAATTTTTATTAATTTTAATATGAAATTTGTTTGAGTGATGAATAAGAAATTAATTAAAGATTTGGTGCTAGGGGGTGGGGGGGGGGGTTGAACCCCTAAAACCCCCTCTGGCTACGCCCCTGTCAAGTATTAAAAAAAACCTGTATTTTTCGCGTACTATCCAACGTTAGATGTATTGAAAATGAAATTACTGCAAATAAATATATAGCTAAATCAAAAATATTTCGTATAGTGGAATTAATTAATTTGTGGTGGCGATATGAGTTGTTGTCGGGAAAAGATTTCAGTTTGTGGTTGGTTTTAAAAGAAAAGGGCCGCCAAGGTGAGTTCTTGGGAACCAGTCTAGTTACGTCCGTGCACAAACATTCACTCAGAGAGTAAATAAGGCACTAGTGCAGAGTGGACGCTCAGTGCCAATGCTATTGGGAAGCACTTATAGACAGGGACCTGAAAAATTCGCGGTTTAGATGATCTTCAGGATAGTCTACACAGTCCTCTGTATACTCGGGCAAATAACGACAGTTCGTTGGCTGCTGACTTGTGAGTCGTCTCAACTGGTTTGCCCGAGATTCGTCACTTCTTTTGGCTGAGGGTTTCTCATTGGCCCAGAGTCGCCCAGACGAACAGTGAACCAATAGCACAAGCAGCTTAAAGGTATGTATGTATGAATTTCAGACTATCGCGAAATGAATCTGCGAATTTTTCCGGTCTCTACTTATAGAGCGCAAGTCGTATGTCTGTTTTCAAGTTATTTTGTCGTGATGATCCTGAAGCCGGATTTTTTTCTCTCTCGGTGGTATTCAGACTCGGCCTGTATTCACCACGGCGCGGCGGCTACCTGGCGGTCCATGGCTACTTCGCAAGGGAAGCCTTCTTTCCACAGACGAGAGAGCCAAACGACCGATCGTGCATCTTCGGTTTTTTTTTTTTTTTGTTCATTGTAAATGTGTTGATAAAAGGATACTAATGGTCAATTAGGTTAGGTTAGCTACATTATAAATACTTTAAATCATTCTGGACGGTTGATTTGGTTAGGATAGCTACATTAAAGATACGGGGGAAAAAAAAGCCTACATGAACTTCGGGGAACTTCGGGTGTGGCTCTCTCGTCTGTGAAATGAAGGCTTCCCACTTCGCAAGGGGCGCTCTCTTCGTGGCTAAGAATACTGAAAGCAACAGGGTCCCGGTCGCGGGCGAAGCTTGCCAACCCCGCAAAAAAAAAAAAACCTGTTGTGTAACGAAGAGGTAGGTGTATTTCCGTGTCGCTCGCTCTGTCCGCCGGCCCTCTGCACACTCGGCGACGGATCCTTCGGCCTGTCGGGTGCCGCCTTGTGCTCCGTTACGTCCGCCGGCGAGCGTGGAAGCGTGGCGGACGATGCAGAGGAGTCTTCACCCGAGGTGCTCCGGTTTCTCCCCGCAAATACAATTTCGTCACCGCTTCATCCACGTCTCGCTCCACTCCATCGCTCCCCCACAAGGGTGGGGCTGGGTGGACCCCTGGGTCCCTTTCAGGCCCGGGCCCAGCCCTGCTTATTGACGTGACAACGTCTAATAAATAGAGACAGGAAAAATTCGCGAATTCATTTCACGATAGGCTAATATACAAACAGTTATATCTCAGTGCTGCCTCTGCTATTGGCTCACAACTCACCTGGATGACTCTGGGCCAATGAGAAACGCCCGGCCAAAGCTATATCGAATCACAGGCTGCTACGTTGGGACGTCTCACAATACAGCAGCCAATGAGTGGGTGACATTTGACCGAGTGTACGTAGAACTATGGAGTTCATCCTGCAGTTCATTGAAACCGCGAAATTTTCCGGTCCCTACTAATAAATCGATGAACGCCGGCTGCACGCACGAATAAGGATGACTTACTGTCCAGTTACGCATATTGTCCCGTTACGTTCATTGTACGCCTGCGCCGCATCTATCTCTCTTCCACTCGATTGGAACCAACATCGATTTGACTTTTTCGAGGCACATTATTAAACTTGAAACACTCCCATTCGTTTCCTACTTTTCCTATCATCGTCCTATCCTTAACAGAATAATAACACAGATTGGAAGAAGTTAAATAGCAAACATGTTTAAAAGTTATAGTTAAAATAATCTGTTCGTTAAAGTAATAAACATACTTGAATTAATGAGTGCAAATTAAAAGTAAATTTATCAATTAAATTGTAGATTTCATTTCACTCCTTCTTTGTATCCATACAAAATAGTGATAATTCAATATAAAAATGATTCAATTTTATTCATAAAAGTATGCAATCATTTCAATGTTTTGTTATGAAGATGTCACGTTAAACTATAGTCCGTAAACCGACTTTACAGACAACCACTTTTTTAAAATGTTTTAACTATTATAATTTTTTTTAATAAACTAGAAAAAATCATATTGAATATTTTATAAATAAAACTTAGTTTGGACTTTTATGAAATAGTAACCGTAATTATACCCTATATTTTCAGGTTAAATAACATTCTAAAATGAGCGGTCAGAAATAACTATTCGATTATAATGTAGCACGTGACAGTAAAATTGTGTATGGGAGGGGGCGGAGGGGGGGGGGACGCCCGTCTCCGAATCCTGAGTCCAGGGCCGGTAATCGAATGTGGGGGGCAATATGCTCCACTCCCAGTCGTCTGTGGTGGCCTTGAAACCTCAATTCAGGGGCAAATTCGTGTTTAAGTGCGACGCTCGCTGGTGCTTACAGCGCGATGTCGCCTCTAAGAGCAATGCCGTGGACTGGCGCGCGAAGTTTTCCCCGTCGTTGAGCGGTAACTATAACGTTATATAACGTTATGTGGCGGAGAGATAAAGATAAATGATTTATTGCGAGTCCCTGGAGCGCTTCGAAGAATCACTACCGTATCTGATGTTTAATGCCTTAAAAATTATTATTAAAACACGGAAACGAAATCCGCCCTCAGCGCATTCTTAAATGCTTTTCGTAAACAGACACCACTCGGATATCTTAAGCAGTTTTTTTTTAAATTCCGTGTTTTTTTTAAAGCTCTGCACATTGTACGTGTGCACAGGTAATAACTATAGATAGGGGCAGGCATTTTTCGCTAATAAATCTGAACGCCCATTAGACTGCAACAAGGTGTACCAGCAACTGCGGTTTCTTCTTTTTGATTGGCGGCCGTCTGCTAGAGAAGTCGTTGCCTTGTTTGACCGAGCCACTCAGGACGCGCTTGCTTCCCCACTGAATTGCTGTGATTGGTGTTGTAAGAATCCACATGTACCTGGCAGAAATTCGCCGAATAACGAAACACAGATGATGCTACAGTGTTTTAACTTATAACTAATCTCGGAATCTTTTCGCGAAATATGCATGGCTAGAGACCTGCAAAATTCGCGGATTCATTGACCTCTAGGATAGACTCCACAATCCTTTAAATACTCGCGGAAATGACACCTGTTCATTGGCTACTGACACGTGAGACGTCTCAACTAGGCTGTCCGTAATTCGGCACTTTTATGGTTTAGTGTTTCCCATTGGCTCACAGTTCCCCGGATAAAATGTGGGCCAATCGCAGAAGCAGTACGAAGGTATAGTTGTTTTCATGCTAGCCTATCGCGAAATGAATCCGCGAATTTTGCATGTCTCTATGCATGGCCCTAACTATAGCTAGTACGACATTGGAGATTAAAGTGAGAATAGGCCTATAACACATTACATTGGCCAAGAATGCTTGTCTGCTGAAATAGGGAAATAACTGAGATGGGAAAAAAACCATGTACATGGAGATCAGGAAAATATATTTGCACTCCCTTGTAATACAATTCCACGGATTATATTGCACACGTTTCAATAGCCCATTACAAAATTCAATATATTTTAATAGTATTATGTAACTATGTAGTTACACTTATTTTTTAAATTTACTACTCCAGCGCTATTCAAAGAGTCAAAAGGGGGGGGGGGGGGGAAGGTGGAAGAGATAAACTTGTTTTTGGGAATGCGAGCTTATAAGTGGCCGTGACTTGTCGCTGATAAAGTTAAGAGCTGTGATGCTCGAGTCCGCCGCTCTCGACAAAGGAAAACTCCGCTTCAAACACGTGGCGACTGGCTCAGGCGCCATCTTGCCTCGTAGCCGCGGGGGTAACGGGCTGGGATCCTCCACGCAAGGCTAGAGAAGGTGTTTTTTTATATATATATCCACCTTTGAGTACAAATTAAGGGGCCCGCTTCGTCAGGCGGGATGATAAGCGCGATGCTCTCTGGTATTTCTAGCGCGGTATAGCCTCTAAGCGCAAGGCTCTGAACTGGCGCGCAGTCTTCTCGTAGTCACAGGTGACCGTAACATTATATGGCTGAGAAATGAAGATAAAAGGTGTAATGCAAGTCCCTTAAGTGCTTTCAAGAATATGTACCGGTTGTATTTCGCCTAAAAATTACTCTGAAAAAAAAAAATGCGTTTAAGCAATTTTAACTCATCTAAAAATACAGTTGAAAAACTTAATCCGTAATCAAAAGTACTTTTCGACCCTCAGCGAACTCTTATATGCTTTTCGTAAGCAGACCCCACTCAGGTATATTGGGTAGTTTTGAAATCGCGTTGTTTTTTCCTGAAACTCTGAATGCCGCATGTGCTCCCGGGGTAGGCGGGGGCATTAAGGTCCGGGGACCACCCCCCCCCCCCAACCCCCCTTACCTTATCCCATGAATTTGCCATCATTGTCGTTTACAAGTTATAAACTAAACCTTCTCCGCACAATAAAAATTTAAAGAAATTTAGATATTTAAAAACTGATTTCAGTCACTCGACGTTGGTGTTTCAGTAGGCAATACCTGTAGATAGAGACCGGAAAAATTCGCGGATTCCTTTCGAGACAGGCTGGAATCCAAACTCGTTTAGCTTAATGCCGCGGTCAGTGATTGGACAGCAATTTACCTGAAGGACTCTGAGCCAATGGCAAACACTCAACAAAAGAAGTATCGAATGATAAGAATCGCAGTAAACAGGTGTCCCGAGTCGGTAGCCAATGGCCAGGTGATAGTTGCCCGAGTACATAGAGAATCGTGGAGTCTATCCTAGTGGTCATTGAAACCGCGAATTTTTCCAGTCCCTACCTATACAGATAGAGACCTGCAAAATTCGCGGATTCATTCGGTGATATGCTAGAATTCAAACACATATACCGCTTAGATAATTTTGTTATTGGCTTACTGTTCATCTGGACGAATCTCAACCAGTTATAAACCGTCAATCAAAGAAGGATCGAATCACAGACAAACCATCTGAGACGACTTACAAGTCGGCAGCCAATGAACTTGCGTTATTTGCCCTAGTGTACAGGGGTATGTGCAGTCTATCCTGATGGCCATCGAAACCGCGAATTTTGCAGGTCCTCCACCTATAGAGTTTCTAACACTTGCGTGGTCACATGTTATCATCACGTGTGCTGAAACGTGCGGAGAAGAGGGAGACAAAGAGACAGAGACAGAGATAGTGCCAACCTTCGCATTTTTTCTTGGAATGACAGTATGTGCTGAACATACATTACCTTTGGCTTGTAAACATTTCAGTACGAAAAATTTCTCGGAAATATTGCACGCAAAATATCAGCCACGTACTACTTTTGCCTGCCGCGAAACAAAAATTAAATAGTTTTTATGAATTATTTTACGTGGTTTGATCTCTACAAAAAAAAACACTTGCTGTATCAATGAAATGAAATCATCATATCTATGTCATATCATATCATATCAATGTCTCACAACAGAGTCAAACAACAGCACTGATAAGAATTTCTTAGCCTTGATATTACGTACTCAATGGGAAAAGCCACTTGGATATAGTAAGATAAAAAGAGATAATGGCCATTTACACGGTGGCACGAAATACGATAAAAAGGTTGCAAAATAAAACGTAGATTGTTTTTAAACTCAGCGCGTGTGAAACCGGGAGAATCGATTGGTGCAAGAAGACCTCGGTCGCCAATAAGAAGCGGCGCAACGGCCCAAGGAAGAGTGTTGGGTGGGGGGGGGGGGACCTGTTCTAATACCGGTCCAATCCGCAATGATGAATGGTTTGTAATGGTCGCATGGATTATCACTCTAGCGTCTAGCACAATAATGAGACCGTTCCTTGCATGGCTGATTCCTAGAGACCGGAAAAAATTCGCGGATTCCTTTCGAGACAGGCTGGAATCCAAACTCGTTTAGCTTAATGCTGCGTCAGTGATTGGACCGCAATTTACCTGAAGGACTCTGAGCCAATGGCAAACACTCAACAAATGAAGTATCGAATCATAAGAATCGCAGTAAACAGGTGTCCCGAGTCGGTAGCCAATGACCAGGTGATAAGTTGCCCGAGTAACATAGAGAATCGTGGAGTCTATCCTAGTGGTCATTGAAACCGCGAATTTTTCCAGTCCCTACTGATTCCCTTTTGCTAATTTGTACAAGCTGTAAGGGGGGGGGGGGAATTATCACCTCGGTCACGCTGGTATCTTTAAAAAAAATGTAGGGTTTGGTTTTTTAACAGTTTTGAGTGCACATTTTCTATCGTTTGTTTGATAAAATTTGGCTTAGCTGTATGCAGGCGTGAAGTTATCGGTGACTGCGTCTGCTGCAAACAGTATTAGTATCGAATTAATTAAATTTTTTGGGAGTGATTTAAAACAGCAATAATATTGTCAAAAGACGGCGTCTGAAAATATCTCGATGTGATATCTCTGCCGCAACGAAGGCTGATTTTTTTTTCTCTCTTTCAATTACGACGATTTGGGACCGACATGGCGTCTCTCTGTTCCCGTGTCGTATCCCTGAGACATATACCCGCCATCTTGGATTGAATTTTTTTTTGACGTGACAACGTCTAATAAATCGATGAACGCCGGCTGCAAGCACGAAAAAGTGTCCCGTTACGCACATTGTTCCGTTACGCTGTGTCCCGTTACACACATTGTTCCGTTATGCTGTGTCCCGTTATGCTCATTGTACGCTTGCGCCGCATCTATCTCTCTTCCACTCGACTGTTTATGAAGTGAAGTGAAAAGTTAATGTGGTTTTCATTGCTTATTACAACAACAATTTCGGCAATAAAGGTTAATTATTCTTGCATTTTAAAAATCTGATTACTAGTATAATTTCAAGTATTTATTCTTTTATTATTCAAATAAAAATTATTCAATTTTATTCATACAGTATGCAATCATTTCATCAATGTTTTTTTATGACGTCACGTTAAACTATCGTCCGCAAACCGACTTTACAGACAACCAATTTTTTTTTTTTTTTTTTTTTTTTTACGTGAACCGCACTTGTCGCGAGTAAGTGTTTTGGGTTCCAGAGCCCGATGGTGTCCCGACCTCACCTCTCTCCCACGCACGGTCACTCTACCCCCCCCCCCCCACCACAACCAAAACAATGACAATAATAAAAAAAGGGGGCCATGATTGATGCCACGCACGGGACGATGCGTCCTCCATTGTCCCTCCGGAGCGAGGCGGGAATCGCAGATGAGCGCTACTGCGTGCGGCTCCAGGGAGCTTCGCCGGCCGCTGCGTGGCAGAGCGGGGAAGCCTTCATTTCACAGACGAGAGAGCCACACCCGAAGTTCAGGCTCGCTTTTTTTTTTTTCACCATTTCACAACATGTGCATTTATTTGGGATGTAGCTTCCTCATACGTCATACGCCGTTCTATCTCATTGTATAAACCGGCGTGGCATTAAATTTTGCGGTCGATTAGGATAGGTTAGCTACGTTATAAATACTTTAAAACATTGTGGATGGTTGGTTATATTAGGTAAGTACAGCTACATTAAAAATACTGTAAAATAATTTTATGGTTGCTTAGCAAATAACTTTTTTTAATATGTAGTAGCTATCCAGGGCTAGGAAACCGTTTACATGATTTCACAGTATCTCTAATGTAGCTATCCTAACAAAATCAACCGTCCACAATGTTTTAAAGTATTTATAATGTAGCTAATCTAACCTAATTGACTATTAGTTATCATGAGTTGTCCAAAATAAACATTTACAGACACACGGCAAACAAAAAAATAAATACCGTTGCCTTGTTTATGGTCTTTCCTTTTATCAACACCGCCATATTTATTTTAAAAAAACCGAAGTTGCACGATCGAGCGTTTGGCTCTCTCGTCTGTGAAAAGAAGGTTTTCGCAGTAGAGACCAAGGAGTATGGAAGTAGAGAGATACCTCACACTACCGGGTAGAACCTCTTTGCTTGTTATTTTCTCGGATAACCGCCACTATTCAGTGTAATAATACCAACAACCAGCGTGAAATAAACTTTACAATAACACACTTTAAATACGTAGTTTCATTAATGCATAGTGTTAAATTATGATATTACAAATAGTTTAAAAAAAAATTATTTATTAAATGTATGTACGAAAATTAAATTCACAGTTACTGTTGAGATTGGTGATTTTTTTTTGGTCCCAATACCACAGGATCTAGGGCTGCGTCACTACTTTATATCTACGTTTGACACGGTTAAACTTGTGGACTTTTTGCATGACCGAACTTCAACAAAATGGACACACACACGCATATATAATATATAGCATACATTTTGCATAATTAACCGGCAAAACTGTATTTTTCACATTGTTGTGTAGTATAGAGTCCGGATAAGGGCAGAGAAGCGAGGGAACATTCGCCCTCTTCGTTGAATCCTGTCGAATCCCGTCACGGCAAATTCCTCGCGTAGTGCCCCGTTTCAAGTGATGAAAAATTCGCGGTTTAGATGACCTTCAGGATAGTCTACACAGTCCTCTGTATACTCGGACAAATAACGCCAGTTCGTTGGCTGCTGACTTGTGAGTCGTCTCAACTGGTTTTCCCGAGATTCGTCACTTCTTTTGGCTGAGGGTTTCTCATTGGCCGAGAGTCGCCCAGACGAACAGTGAACCAATAGCACAAGCAGCTTAAAGGTATGTATGTATGAATTTCAGACTATCGCGAAATGAATCTGCGAATTTTTCCGGTATATAGTGATTGTTTTGAATTAAGTAAATGGAGTGGTCATGAAAACACTAAAATTTCGTGTGGCGTGCGCGCGCCGCCAAGAGAGTAGTGCCAGGCAGTGTGAAGTGACAGAGGTGCGCGGTAAGAGACAAGCAGGAGAGAGAGAGCGAGAGAGAGAGAGAGAGAGAGAGAGAGAGAGAGCTACTGTCGAGACGAGCTACGGTGGGAAGAGAAAAAAAAAAGGGGGGGGGGGGGTCATTAATTTGTGGACGAACATTAAGATAGTTTAAAAATTACAGTATAACATCGATTATGCGTATGACCCGAATAACCGGTTAACCCGGTTTTCAATTAAAAAATTAAACATTTTTTTGGGGGGGGGGGGGGTGGGAAACAAAGCCCTCCCTCGGAAGTGTAATTCATTAGGGAAGGGACAAGAAAGAAGTAAAGTTTAAAACTACGCATTAAAATTCGAAAAGAACGGACAAAGAAACGGACTAAAATTTCCCTTACGAAGTTTTGCTGTACTGTATAACATGAATATATATTAAATCGATTATCCGTGTTGAACCTCCCCCCCCCCTCCTTATAATTGCTTCGGTTATTCAAGGTTCTAATGTAGTTAGTTAAAAAAACTGTATTTAATTAATTGGGCTATCCTTTAGGGAACTGCTTCCCCAGTCGTTAAAATATTATTATTCTTTCTGATAAAGTGTCCAGGCACAGTTTTTTTTTTACAATTAAATGTTAAAATTTGAATACTCTCTCAAACGTTTCTAATAGAACAAAACTTGCAAGCATTGATGGGTGTTGCTTGGTGCGTACGTTAACAGGAAGAAACATTTTACACGCAGGTGTTTATTTTTCTGTTGTCAGCGCTGTCGAAAACGGAACGTTCGCAATAATAGCGATGCTTCGCTGTCGCATCGCCGAATTCCCATCGCGAGACTCGCGCCTAGGGATTGCAATCCGGTATCCGGAGGATCCGGCTTCATTAGACGCCTAGCGGATCCGGTAAATAAAGAAACACCTACCTACGGCCTGCCCCAACCAACTCCACCTCAGACCCGTGGCGTCAGATGTCACTCGACTCACTCCAAATGAGTTACTTGAGTCAGAAAAATGTGTTTTGTCCCTGTAAGTAAATATATCCGTTTATTGTTCAATTGATAAGATGAAGTATTTTTGACGTGACGTCTAATAAATCGATGAACGCCGGCTGCACGCACGAAAAAGTGTCCCGTAACGCACATTGTCCAGTTACGCTCATTGTACGTTTGCACCGCATCTATCTCGCTTCCACTCGATTGGAACAACCATCGATTTGACTTTTCCGAGGCACATTAAACTTGAAACACTCCCATTCGTTTCCTACTTTTCCTATCATCGTCCTATCCTTAACAGAAAATAACACAGATTGGAAGAAGTTAAATAGCAAACATGTATAAAAGTTATAGTTAAAATAATCTCTTCGTTAAAGCAATAAACATATTTGAATTAATGAGTGCAAATAAAAGTAAATTTATCAATTAAATTGTAGATTCCATTTCAATCCTTCTTTGTATCCATACAAAATGGTGATAATTCAATAAAAATTATTCAATTTTATTCATAAAACTATGCAATCATTTCATCAATGTTTTGTTATGACGTCACGTTAAACTATCGTCCGTAAACCGACTTTACAGACAACCAATTTTTTTTTATGCTGTACTTACGAGTACGAGAATGATTTAAGTAAATAATTAAGCTTGGAAATTAACTGGGTGACGATTACGATCCACATTTCTTAATCGTGTAACAAATGCAAGGAGAGCAAATATACGTTGTCGTCCAATTGATAGATTAACTATATTGATATTGCATTACGAGAACTGAAATAATTGAAGTAGATAATTATATATACTTAGAAATTCAATTGACGATCCATATTTCATTTTTTTTTATCATACGAATTTCTCCTTTGTGAGTGACTGTCCTAAAGTTTTAAATTGTAATGGTGTTTATTTGTATTTCACTGCAGATACTAGTCAAGTTCTAAAACATGTCTTCTTTCAAAAGCAGCCAAACCGAGAAGAACAGTGTGTGGCATTCTAAAGAGCAGTAAAGGTTCTTACAAAGATAAAAAAAAAAAAGAACAAAGCACTGCATTGATCTAAGTATGGATAACATAGTAAATGAAGTTGATTATCTAAGAAATAAACGGTCCTTTTTTATATAAACTTTATGATACACTCATTTAAAAAAAATCTTTTATACGGTTGATTTTGGAGCGAAAAAAAAATATCGTTATGATATGACCGATCCGGCCGGATTGAAGTTGGTGAATTGGTGCCGGATTGAAGTTACTGCCGGATTGAAGCTGGTGAGTTGGTGCCGGATTGAAGTTGGTGAGTTGGTACCGGATTGAAGTTGGTGTCGGATTGAAGTTGGTACCGGATTGAAGTTGGTGCGGGATTGAAGTCGGTGCCAAATTGAAGTTAGTGCCGGATTGAAGTTGGTGAATTGGTGCTGGATTCAAGTTGATGCCGGATTGAAGTAACTGCCGGATTGAAATTGGTGAGTTGGTGCCTGATTGAAGTTGGTGAGTTGGTACCGGATTGAAGTTGGTGTCGGATTGAAGTTGGTGTCGGATTGAAGTTGGTGCGGGATTGAAGTTGGTGCGGGATTGAAGTCGGTGTCGGATTGAAGTCGGTGCCGGATTGCAGTCCCTACTCGCGCCGACTCGTCGGACATGGCCGCTGCTGTTCCTCCAGAGCCGTGGGCGTCGTCGCCGTCGATAAAAGCTTCCGCCGCGTGGCCGGCAGCTGGCCGGAAACAAGAGGGGTGGGCGGAAACACTCAAGAAATCGTCAAATCAAAAAACCTCACAATTTCTTTCCGCAGGGCCGTCAAATGGACGCAAAAAAAAGGGGGGGGGGGGGGGAAGGAAGGAACCTGGTTCAGTTCCGAAATACTGATATGTAAAACCTCAGCTCTCGGCATACGGCATTTGGTAGGAGTAATTTCGCGAAACGGAACGGAAATGCGTAACTGCCTTGCTGCCATATGGGACGGATTGCACGAACCAAAGTTCACAAAGCCAAAGAGAAACTTTATATAATTAACTGTTTAATGAATTTTAAACCAGACTATCAGCATTTTAAATAAATTTCCTTGTTAAAAATCAGGCCCAAAGCCAAGGTTTTTTTTTTCAAGTTTTTTTTTTATTTTCGCTTTTATTGGAGCCGTTTCGTTAAATAATTTAAAATTTCAGTCTGCTAATCAAGTGAGTCAATAGTCGACGTAGCTGCTCCGGCAGCGAGTTCTAGCGGCGGATGCGGAAACTAAGTGTGATTCGCGTCAAGAAATGTAGTTGAAAACACAATTTGTGTATGTTCATCACGCTCGGCACTATTTTAAATAATTATACGTTAAATTTGGTGTCCGAGGCCCGATGTTCGTATAAAAAGTTTATTTGCAACATGAGAGCACATGACTTTGCTCGTTACCATTGTTAGATATTACAACATCTCGAGCGAGTACTGAACGACTCGTCGACTTTATTATTATTTTTTTTTTGCTCGTGTTTAATCTGGTGGGACCAAATTATAATTCTATAGCTAACGAACTTCATTGGAAACCTTACAACTTACGAAATTTTAAAGATCACGGTTACTGTTATCCCCATGGTAACTTTTCGATTTTTTTTTAAAAGGTACGTTTCGATGAAAGACTGGCAATTGCAACTGTTACCATGGTGCGACTTCCGGAGAATTTGTAAAAAAAAAATTTCGTTTTATGGTTTATGCAAACATCGTATCCATTTGATAAGTTGGAGTAATACCAACAACTTTTTGTTAAAATCCACTAACTCCCTTAGTAGGAATATCATCGAATCCGTTCAGACTGTTTGTAAATTGTATCATTTTTATCTAAAACTTTTTTCCGGAACATGTTTTGATAAAAGTAAAAATTACAGCAAGAGAATGAAAAAAAAACAGAGGCAGGATTTAAAAAAAAATTATTACTCCCTTAGTAGGCATGCCATCGAATACGTTCAGATTGTTTGCAAATTATATATATATATATATATATATATATATATAGATAAAACGAACCATTGCAATAAAGGGAAAAAAACAGGGGTAGAATAACAAAACTTCATAATTTCTGTACCACCATTGAATATTCAATGGTACCACGTACACTATTATAATCCGTATTGTAAAACCTTAAAATATTATCTACAACTTTCATCCGAAATAATTTTTTTTTACAAGACCGATCAACCAATAACATCAAGTTTTGTTTGCAAAACGGAGACCTGGACAAATGGGTCGTGCTGAAAGGAAAAAAACCTTTTTTGACACCGTTCCCGACATTGAAAAAGGAGATTTAGGGCGGAATTCATAGTGGTGATGTAAGCAATACTTGAAAAAAGGTACTGCTTATATGCATGCTTAAGTATGACATTAAATTCATAGCGAACAAAAAGAGCACTGCTTATTAGGACTACTTCAAGTAATACTTCACGAAGCACTGTGTCAAATAAGTACTGCTCAATACGAATTCACAATAATGAAATAAGTTTGCCTTGTTTCGCAAGTATTCATAATCAAATAAGCCATGCTTATTCATTGATATAAGTATTACTTCATGATGTCGGCTATCTAGGTGACTCAAGTACTGGTACGGATTTGTTTGTTGTAAGGAATAGGTTATGTAAGGTATTAATTCCCGTTAATTTTTCCATATATTAAATTAAAATTGAGAGAGTAAACAAATTCAATTTGGGGAAAAGAAACGAAACAAATAGTTGCCGCTTAGTTTTGTAAACAATACAGGCTACGTACATAACCTCTTCTGCAGCTAGCGTGTTGTTTCGCTACCACGTGGTTAACTTCACCCGCTTATAGATCTAGAGCTGTAGCAAACCGTATGTATTCGGTACTGAGTAACGGGTGCGCCATCTAGTACGAGTAACGAAACGTTACACACGGCTGCATCTCGTTACTCACATTTTTCGTATGTTTTACGCATGCGCGCGCATATTATTTACGTTACAAAGAACGACGTTTGTTTAATAAGTAAAGTATAATTTGGAAATTCGTCGTCCAATTTTTTTACTGTTTATTAAAGGTATTGTGTGTGTAGACAAAGTTTGAAATTGGAACAGAAACAACGTAAGAAAGTATATTTTACAAATTAGAAATATGTATGTTTTTGTTTTTTATTATCGCGTATTTTCACGTTTTTTGTTTGTTCTTATCTTAAAAGAGATAATATAAAAAAGCTGCTCTAATGAGATTTTATTGTTTCTTGGTTAACAAAAACTGTTAATTATCAAATATTGTTAATTGTTTATATTATATTTATTATTATTTACGCGACGTTATACTGTACGCCGCGTACAGTACGCGTACGCAATACGACTCGATTCGTTGCTGCAACATAACATAGCATACTATGTGGTATCAGAAGTAACGAGTACAAATTGCTATAGTAACGAATACATACGGGTACGCTTTTTTTCGTTACTTTTACACCTCTATATAGATAACAGACACAAGATGGCCAACATAATTAAACAACACAAACAATAAAAACATATTTATGTAGTTGTAAATTCGTTTTTAATACATGTTCATATTTATGTTATTCAAGTTCACTATCAAATAAAATATAAATATCATCTTACGTATTAATTTCATTATTTTAATCGCATATATGGTTTGAAACGTGGCAATTTTTATTTTCATGCAGGTAAACTATGTATTTACAGCAGTATATTTGCTTGCGTTACGTTGACACAAAATTCGTCCTTTATTTTTTGAGATACTTCATCAAGTACAGCATGGCCAATATAAGTAGTGCTTGTTCAAGTATTACTTCGTCAAGTATAGGTTTATGAATTCATTGCTGGAATAAGTACTACTTGAAGAATAAGCACTACTTTATAAAGTATTACTGATTCGCCAAACAAGCCTTCGACTATGATATATATATTTTTTTTGATGATAAATTGTTAACACTTCTAGCATGGGCGTAGATCCCAGGGGCAGGGGCAAGGGGGGGGGGTGTCTGGTCTCTCCCCCCCCCCCCCCGGAATCAAGGTTGTCAAGCTGTCAGTCACCACGTCCAATCCCTCGCCTCTTGCTTTGAATATATATATACTGTATAGAAGTCGCGAGTGGATAGGATTTACTCTACGTTTTTCAGAAGCGTATGATGAGCAGCTTGGGAACTTCACCGCTGCAGTGCGCTGCCGTAACGCCCTGTATCGTCTTAGTTGTTATTTACACGTTAGAGCGCAGCACTGTCGCCCGCTGTCATTCCCCGCACCCCACATCAATCATTCACTGCAGCTCAAGGTCGTTCAACGGGAGGGGGAAGGGGTGTTTGAAGAGTTCGACACTTCTCCGCTAGGGACCACCACAAGTCGATGCCCTAGAGATGGTGGCGATTGCGGCGGTGAATTAACCAGCTACCTCAAAACCGTATTAGAAATTTTAACCTGGGCTGGCGACTTCTATACAGTATATATATTCAAAGTCTCTTGTCCAACATGGGCGGCCTGATCTGGAAACACCTGTTAGATGTTTACAAGTCGGCGGGGAACTGATTTCACACAGGCTGCAGGATACCTCGGTGCTGCCGTTTAATGTATTGTTACGAACGCGAGAGACCAGAGCTGGCCGGCGGCCCTGATGCGCGTATTACCGTGGCCGCCACTGACGTGAGACAACGCCCCCCCGGCATGCGTGCGCTAAATCGAGACCGTGATACGGAGTGGACAAACGCAAAAAGACAAAAATATATTTCATGGAAAAACTTTATGTGTAATTTTTTGACGTGACGACGTCTAATGAATCCATGAACGCAGGCTGCACGCACCAAAAAAGTGTCCCGTAACGCACATTGTCCCGTTACGCTGATTGTACTCTTGCGCCGCATCTATCTCTCTTCCACTCGATTGGAACAAACCATCGATTTGACTTTTTCGAGGCACATTAAACTTCAAACACTCCCATTCGTTTCCTACTTTTCCTATCATCGTCCTATCCTTAACAGAATAACGCCGATTGGAAGAAGTTAAATAGCAAACGTGTATAAAAGTTAAAGTTAAAATAATCTCTTCGTTAAAGTAATAAACGTATTTAAATTAACGAGTGCAAATAAAAGTAAATTTATCAATTAAATTGTAGATTTCATTTCACTCCTTCTTTGTATCCGTACAAAAATAGTGATAATTCAATAAAAATGATTCAATTTTATTCATGAAAGTATGCAATCATTTCATCAATGTTTTGTTATGACGTTGTCACGTTAAAACTATCGTCCGTAAACCGACTTTGCAGACAACCATTAATTTTTTTTTTTTGAGAATCAGACAGTTTTGCGGCGACGCCTCCTAGCTTTCGCAGAGGGGAGAGGGGAGTTGGAGATATTTCTGGACACCGCGGACAATCCGAACCAAGGGCTGCGGGGACCGAACACGAAGTGGCGCGGTGTCCGGGGGTCCGGGGTCACGCGCCGGCAGCATGGCACGCACGCCACACGAGAGTATTGTGTCGACGCGAGAGTGGGAGGTGGGGATCCTGGTCGTACGAAGAGATTGGGGGGGGGGGGGGAAGGAGGAGGGGGGACGAAGTCCTCGAGGAGTCGCCTTTCCCCGCCCTCAGCACTCGGCGCCGCCCCCGCTGCAGCCGCCGCCGTCGCCGCCGTCGTCCGTTGCACCAGCAGCAGGCCCGCGCGTGACCGAACACAGGGCGTCCCACGAGTTGCTACACTTTCCTGACGGCGTTAATACCCCACGTCTTCAAAACTAACATAAAAAAAAAAAATAAACCTCGGAAGTTTAATTCATTAGGGAAGGGACAAGAAAGAAGTTAAGTTAAAAACTAGAGTAACAGGCGATTTGCCTAACGGCGGTTTGCCTAAACATGAATTCGTTACGGCGATTTGCCTAAAGTCATTTCGCCTAACGGCGTTTCGCCTAACAGTGATTTGCCTAACGGCGTTTTGGCTAAAATTTTACTATGACAAAACCTAGTTTTGCCTAAAGGCGAATTGCCTAACGGAATTTTGCCTAACCTAACCTAGCCTAACCTAACCTAAGCTAACCTAACGGTGTTTTGCCTTTCAGCGGTTTGCCTAACGGCGATTTGACTAACGGCGTTTTGCCTAACGGCGTTTTGCCTAAACGGAGTTTTGCCTAAAATTAGGCAAAACGCCTTTAGGCAAAACGACACATGCCCAAAAACTACGCATTAAAATTCGAAATAACGGACAAAGAAACGGACTAGAATTTCCCTTACGAAGTTTTGCTGTATTGTATAACATGAATATATATGAATTCGATTATCCGTGTTGAACCTCATCCCCCCCCCCTTCTAATTGCTCCGGTTATTCAAGGTTCTACTGAAGTTAGTAAAAAAAAAAAAAAAAAATTGGTTGTCTTTAAAGTTGGTTTACGGACGATAGTTTAACGTGACAACGTCATAACAAAACATTGATGAAATGATTTCATACTTGTATGAATAAAATTTAATCATTTTTATTGAATTATCACTATTTTGTATGGATACAAAGGAGTGAAATGAAATCTACAATTTAATTGATTAATTTACTTTTATTTGCACTCATTAATTTAAATATGTTCATTACTTTAACGAACAGATTATTTTAACTATAACTTTTATACATGTTTGCTATTTAACTTCTTCCAATCTGTGTTATTCTGTTAGGGATAGGACGATGATAGGAAAAGTAGGAAACCAATGGGAGTGTTTCAAGTTTAATGTGTCTCGAAAAAGTCAAATCGATGGTGGTTCCAATCGAGTGGAAGAGAGAGAGAGATAGATGCGGCGCAAGCGTACAATGAGCGTAACGGGACAATGTGCGTTACGGGACACTTTTTCGTGCGTGCAGCCGGCGTTCATCGATTTATTAGATGTTGTCACGTCAAAAAAAGGGGTGTCTGTAAAGTCGGTTTACGGACGATAATTTTACGCCATAACGTCATAAGAAAACATTGATGAAAAATTGCATACTTTTCAAATATTATTTACAGTATTTTCAAAATTTATTTAAATAATTGGTTTAAATATAATCACGAACAATTTGTTTAAAAAAGTCCGCCTTAAACCTGTTTGATATTATAGAAGATTTTCTCCCGCACGGTGGTGGGCCGGTTCTTGCACGCTCGGCTCAGGCGGAACGTGACACTTTCGTGCGTGCAGCCGGCGTTCATCCATTTACAAGACGTTATCGCGTCAAAAAAAATACGGGAGCGAGTCTTTCGGTGCTCGCCGGAGAACCTCGGTAACGAGCCTAAAATTTCACGTGTAAGTACTCATGGTTGCAAATGAAACATACGACACGAAACTCGGACACGAAATCTAACGTTGAATTCTCCATAACTATGCCGGAACGTGATAAACATTACGCAAATTGTGTTCCAACCCCATTTCTGGACTCGAATCACACGTATTTTCAATTCGAAAAGCGAAATTATGAACTATATAATGAAACAACTTAGATTCAAGCGGAAAAAGACTTTGAAATAAAAAATAATTTAAAAAAAAACTAAAAAAAAACTCGCTTTTATAGAAAATCCAACTAAAAATTAAAAACACGCGCTTTTATAGAAAATCCTACTAAAAAATAGAAAATAAATTTTAATAAATTTGAATTAAGAAGAGTTTAAATAAGAAAAAAAAGTATTTTAATGCTTTTTAAGATATTATCCAAATGATAATCCTTCTACTCATATCTGTCAATAAAATATTTATAACTATTGACACCATGCAGCCCACTCACACCATCGCAAAAAAATTGAACCGCCTTTCAAAAGTTGCTATTATTTCTTATGATGACCATTAAAGTGTACAAAATGTATTCCACGATAGTTTCGCTATAATAAAGTTTCATTTGGCACACCAACACGCTTGGTACGTCCGTCCCCGGATGATATTATTTTTGTGCCTTGGAATACCGGCCTAAATCTTTTAACACTTTTTTTTTTAATTTTTTAAAAAAATTCTAACCCACACTATTAGTGCAACCGATTTAGTCTCGTTAAACGATACCCACAGTTTTAATGCACGCTCGAAATCCGACCTTAAAACTTTGCATTCCCGCCCACAAGACGCAATACTTTTCTTGTGTGAGTTCAAACGCGAGGTTGCGAAATACATTGTTCAATGTCGCCGGTGATTTCACAACCACGACCGCTCATGTGTATGTGTACTGTTTGTAACGTATATTATATCTGCTGTGTTCATGTTTTAAGTTCTTTTGACGTTATTAAATTACGTTTGTTTGTGTTCTTTAGTAGTGCAGAAGTCTGGGATTTTATTTCTTAAACGGTTAGTTTGGGTAAGTATACGTTTATGAAGTATGATAGTTGTGTAGTTAAATCAAAAATAAATAAATACGTTGCGTGTCTAGCTAGACTCGCTAGCGCATTCTTGCGGCTGGACACCGAACCACCAACGCACGGACGCGTGACTTGTTTGTTCGGTTGGCAGCAGTCGCCCCGCGCACATCAAAGGAAGGGGGCCGGGCGAATAAAGATGGCGATAGCCGATAAGGCGCAGGCGAGGGCAAACAAGGGTAGGCGCGGTTTCAAAGAAGCCACCACGGACGACGAGCAGAACGAAGAGTGGAAGAGATGAGGCTTCGGAGATAAACCTCGACAACACCTTCCAATTATTGGATACAGCAGGACAGGAGAAGCGTGGGTGGCTTTGAGCACCGCAGCCGTCACGCTTGCCTGCGATGACAAGTGAAAAGTGAATCCGCTCCGACAAGACGTCAATATCCACGAATAGTATCATGATACAATCATTACGGACGTAATTATGGCGTAATAAGACACGAACCATGCCTGACAGGGACGAGCTATGGTTAGAGACCGGAAAAATTCGCGAATTTGCGATAGGCTAAAATACAAATAGTTATACCTCTCAGTGCCGCCTCTGCTACTGGCTCACAACTCAACCTGGATGACTCTGGGCCAATGAGAAACACCTGACCAAAGCTTTATCGAATCACAGGCTGCTACGATGGGACTTCTCACAAGGCAGCAGCCAATGAGTGGTTGACATTTGACCAAGTGTACGTAGAACTATGGAGTTCATCCTAGAGGTCATTGAACCCGCGAATTTTTCCGGTCCCTAGCTGTGGTTAAATTGCAGTGGTTAGGTTTGGTTTTATGAATTATTTTATCGAGCGGAAATAGATTAGACTGCATAAGCCAAGAAATACAATAACAATATTCGTGAATAAATAAACAATATAAATGCACATAGCTGCAAAGCCAGACGCCTTCATTGTCTTTCCTTGCAGAACATGACACGAATAAATATACAAGGGACACCATAGCACACAGGATTACAATACACGACAAAGTATACATAACTTCAGTGGCTTGCCATTGCCAAGAGAATCGAACCCGGGACCAGCCTAGGCCAGTTTGATTAAATAAAAGTTCTCGTTACTTTACTAGATTTTTTTTTTTTTTAAAGAGGCCCACATAATCAGGACTGTATCTGCGCATGGCGAGGAGGACTGATAAGTGCGACGTTCGCTGGTGCTTCTAGCGCGGTATCGCCTCTAAGCGCAAGACTGTGGGCTGGTGCGCAGGCTTCTCGTTGTGCTATGAGATCCGAGTGGTAACCATAAAATTATATGGCGTGGAAATAAATATAAGTGGGGTAATGCGAGTCCTTTGAATGATTTCATAAATCTCTACCGGCTGTTTCATGCTTAAATATTTTTTTTTCTGAAAATGCACGTGTTATTCATTTTCACTCTTCTAAAAACACACTTTAATAAACAAAATACGATCTCGGCGTATTATTGAGTGCTTTTCATGAACAGACCCCACTTGGATAACTTGAACAGTTTTCTCTGTTTTTTTTTTTTCCCTGTGTTCCCGGGTAGGCAGAGTCCTTTTTCAGCCGACAGAGAGAAAAAACAACACAATCGTTCCGTACGTTTTAGATGTTCGTCTGGGACGTTTCCCAGAAACTGGCGTCATTAAATTGACACACATACACACACATGCATACGCATTCACACACTCTCACACACTCACCTACACTCTCACACTCACACACGGTGTGCAGAACGTCAGAAGAAACCACGCGATTTGAAAACAGCTCTAGATCACATAGGCGTCTGTTTACGTATTTCGGTTGTTTTTTTAATACGCGTTTTTAAAAAGAGCGAAAGATGGCTTGAACACGTCTTTAGGCGTGAAGCACCCGGTAAAAGATTCGTGAAAGCACCCGATGGACTTGCGTTTATCTTCATTTCTCCTTCGTTTCTCAGATCTCATGGTTGTCCTGATGCACGACGAGAAGACTGCGCGACCAGACCTAGAGGCGATACGGAGCTAGAAGCACCAGCGAGAGTCGCACTTTTAACCCCCGTCTCGATGACACAAACGCACCCCTGAGAGAATAGGCAAGCGACGGAGCATTTTCTGTTAAGTACCAAATGGCAAAAAAAAAAAAAAAAAAAAAAAATTCACGGGAAAAATGAAACCGATGAAACCGATGGGACATTCTTATCTCTTCCCCCGGTAAACTGGCCGACTTACAAAACAGGAACGCAAGATTCGAAAAAAGAGGTGTTTTTCACCCGTCTCGTGATTGGAGTGTATGTAACCTTGCTCTCGGATCGATGTGATCGGCGTGTATGGTAAACACCGCGGCGCAGGTGAATAGACGTGCGAAGGCGTTGAATAGCGTCCGCCACGCGCATAAAGGGAACTGTGTGTGTTTTTTTTTTTTTTCGTAAGTTTCTCTTCTGTGGGCGTGTTCCCTGCTCTATCACAATGTGTGCGTGCGTGCGTGCGTGTGTGTGGAGGGGGGTTTGTGGGAGTAGGAGTGGCAGGCGAACAAGGCGATGCTGATATCGTACACGGCTCTTATCATACAGCAAACATCACCTGAGGCTTTGAATATATATACTGTATAGAAGTCGCCAGCCCAGGTTAAAACTTCTAATACGGTTTTGAGGTAGTTGGTTAATTCACCGCCGCAATCGCCACCATCTCTAGGGCATCGACTTGTGGTGGCCCCTGGCGGACAAGTGTCGAACTCTTCAAACACACCTTCCCCCTCCCGTTGAACGAACTTGAGCTGCAGTGAATGATAGGTGGGGGGTGCGGGGAATGACAGCGGGCGACAGGGCTGCGCTCTAACGTGTAAATAACAACTAAGACGATACAGGGCGTTACGGCAGCGCACTGCAGCGGTGAAGTTCCCAAGCTGCTCATCTTACGCTTTTCAAAAACGTAGAGTAAATCCTATCCACTCGCGACTTCTATACAGTACATATATTCAAAGCCTGAGGCGAGCCCAGATCTTCATGTCTCGTCATGCTACTTCGAGACAACACCCAAAAAAAAATTAAGTTAAATCAGTCTTATTTTTTATTCAGTAAATAGGCATATGTGCTTCCACTTCAAATAATGCACTGAAGAAGAAAATGTTGAAGGTTGTTGGTGTGTGGAGGGGGGGAGGGAGAGAAACGTAAACTATTATGCCGGTAGGTTAGTTGGGTGACAGCATACCACAGGGAGAGCATTGAATCGTTAGCGAGTTTACAAAAATTGGAAGAAAAAAAATATAGGGAGTTGTCAGGAAAATTAATTAAAAACCTCTCCGCCTTGAAATTTGGCTTTAAAATGGTTATTGAAAGACATTTTACACACTATTCAAGTACAATTTTAGTTAACCATTTATAATTTTTTTTTTGCAGTTGCTAGCAAAATTTTAATGGTGATTATTTTAAAACTTTTTAAAAGAATAACGCAGCACTTGATGAGGCTTTAAAGCAACGTAGAGACACAACAGTTCTTCTTCTTTATGAGAGCCGAATTTTCAGAATTTTTTTTTCATTGACTTAGTTTTACTAGATTTTTTTTTACGACAACCTGATGTATTACAAGTTTCAAGCTCTGTAACGGAATTTTAGTCGCGCGCGTGTGTGCGTGTGTGTGCGTGTGTGTCTCCGCGGGTGGGCGGACGACACACGCACCCCAGTGTCGCCGGCGGACCTGCCGAGGCCGGAAGTTCGGCTGTTAGGTTGCGTCTCGCAGCGTCACTTCCTGCGCCGCGCGCCCTTCCACCCCTTCATCCTAGCGGGGCGGCTACCGTCCTGCTATCGTCCCGTGCGCGCCCCACGGAGTACTGGGCTTGCCATCAGGGTACGGCGCGTCCGTACAGGCGAACCAGGCGACCGCCTAGGGCGCCAAGTAGCTGGGGGCGGCGCAGCACGACACACAACAGCTGATACAATATGTTTAACGATTATTGAAACTAGATGAAAATGGAATTTTTGTAACAGTTTGGAATGTTTATATTGATATAAGTAATTATTTAAAGTCCACGGTGACCTGTTTTGTGATTTGTAATAAGTAAAAAGGTAAAAAAAAAAAAAAAAAACACAAGCCTGCTTACATTTGATTGTTGACAACATCTTAGGATTACGTGATGTATTTTGAGGAGTGTCGGGCCGGAGGATGGGTGGGGGGGGTGGGCACCAATTGACCTTGCACCGGCCCTGGACGAGACGCGCTGCAGAGAAGGGGCACTGCAGGAGGGGGGAGAGGGCGAGTGCGAGCGGCTGACGCGTGTCTCCTGCGAGGAGACTCGCGCGGCCGACCACACAAAGAGCTGGAGTTCCTTCCGGCGCGGGGCTTGCCGGCGACCAAGTCGCTCCCCTCCTCCGCTGGAGGCCCCTCGCAGACCAGACCGGGGTGGCGTGATGGGGGACGCACCACAACGCCGAAATGCCAAATTGACCACAACGCCGACAGCTAGAAAACTGCTGTGTACCACAACGCCGAATTGCAAGACTGCAACAAATGTTAGGTTAGGTTAGACTAGATTAGGTTAGGTTAGACTAGGTTAGGTAAAGTTAGGTTACGTTATATTACGCTATGTTAGGTTAGGTTAGGTAAGGTTAGGTTTGATTGTGGTATTTCGGCGTTAAGGTACATTTAAGAAACACACACACAAATCTTTCCGTTCGGTATTTCGGCGTTGTGGTACACAGCAGTTTTCTAGCTGTCGGCGTTGTGGTCAATTTTGACATTCGGCGTTATGGTATTTCGGCGTTGTGGTAACGACCCTGGCGCAGTGCACCCGGGCACACACACGGTGTGCAGAGCTTCAGGAAAAACAACGCAATTTCAAAACGACTCGAGATATCCGAGTGGGGTCATCTTACGCAAAGCATTTAAGAGTTCACTGAGGGCCGAAAAGTGCTTTTGATGTCGCATAAAGTTTTTAAACTGTATTTTTAGAAGAGTTAAAAATGGCTAAAACTAAAAGTTTTAAGAGCAATGTTTAGGCGTAAAACAACCGGTACAGATTCTTGAAAGCACTTCAGGGACTTGCATTTACACATTTTTATCTTCATTTCTCCGACATATAATGTTAAAGTCACTGCTCAAGATTCACAGTTATCCTGTGACGACGAGAAGACTGCGCGCCAGTCCAGAGGAGACACCGCGCTGGAAGCACCAGCGAGTGTCGCGCTTATCATCCCGCCTCACTGACACAGACACACCCCTGACGAGTCGCATCCACGCTATGACGAATCGAAAGCGAATCGCGTCGTTCCGACTCGAGTCGAATGCAGGGGCGTAGCTAGGGGGGGGGTTTTAGGGGTTCAACCCCCCCCCCCCCCCTTAGCACCAAATCATTAATTAATTTCTTATTCATCACTCAAACAAATTTCATATTAAAATTAATAAAATTTTTACCATTACAATATTTAAATTTAAGTACCGAAAACTGCTAAAATAGCACTATTTTACACCTTAAAATCCAAATTTTCCCGGGGAAGGACCCCCGGACCCCCCGCTTTAACACGGGGGGGGGGGGCAGCATGCTTCTTAACACCCCCCATACACAAATCCTGGCTACGCCACTGGTCGAATGTAAAATCGCCCCAGTCTGGACGTAAAGAACGAGTAGCTTGTTAAGTTGAAAAGTCGAATCGAACGGAGACGAATCCGACCCGAATGACATGGATAGGGGGGTAGGAGTTGAAATACGTAATCGAATGGGGGTTGTCTCGTCTGCACGTCTGGACGTGTTGAATCCTGTCGAATCACGTCGCGGAAAATTATTCTCTGCGTGAACATCACGTAGTGCTCAGTTTCAAGTGATTGTTTTTGAATTAAATGGAATGGCCATAAATACACAAAAATTTCGTGGCAGCAACATAACTTTTCCCCCCCTTCAGCGTAAGTGCAATATCCCCCCCCCCCTTACCAGGGGCAGTGAACAATGTAGTCAAGGCTTAAGGGCGATGTTATACTTATCTGATTACTTTCTGACAAAACAATTTTACAATACATACCAACAAAATTCCAGCTGAATTTCATAGCTTCATGTCACTCGATATAAAAAGGGGGGGAGGGTTGTCTGTAAAGTCGATTTACGGACGATAATTTTACGTGATAACGTCATAAAAAAAAAATATTTATGAAAAATTGCATACTTTTTTTAAATATATTCACGAGCAATCAGTTAAAAAGCCCGCCTTAACCTGTTTGATATTATAGGAGATTTTCTCGTACGGTGGTTGGCAGGTTCTTGCACGCTCCGCTCAGGGACAATTTTTCGTGCGTGCATGCCGGCGTTCATCGATTTATAAGACTTTATCACGTCGAAAATTAAGTCCCTTGGTTAAGTTAAGTAAAGTTGAACCAGGTGCGTCATACCGCGGACTTTATACCGGGTGGGCGAGGACGGTCAACCTAGTCCGATGCCGACGCCTGGAGTCGAATCTCTAATTGATATTGTCCGAACAATACACACACACAAAAAAAAAAAAAGAGGTCGCAACTCGGTCTGGCCCTGACCAGCAGGCGTCACGTCGTCGCTTGAAAAATTTCTGGTCAGAACTTCACGAGTCGCCGACAACGCGACCGCACGCGGCGACAATCGAGCGACAACTGCCTCGAACCACGCAGTCCACCTTCCTTTGTATCTTTGAATATATATACTGTATAGAAGTCGCCAGCCCAGGTTAAAATTTCTAATACGGTTTTGAGGTAGTTGGTCAATTCACCGCCGCAATCGCCACCATCTCTAGGGCATCGACTTGTGGTGGTCCCTAGCAGACAAGTGTCGAACTCTTCAAACACCCCTTTCCCCCTCCCGTTGAACGACCACGAGCAGAAGCGAATGATAGATAGGGGGAAAGGGGAATGACAGCGGGCGACAGTGCTGCGCTCTAACGTGTAAATAACAACTAAGAACGGCAGCGCACTGCAGTGGTGAAGTTCCCAAGCTGCTCATCATAAGCTTCTGAAAAACGTAGAGTAAATCCTATCCACTCGCGACTTCTATACAGTATATATATATATATATATATTCAAAGTTTGTATTTAGAGACCTGCAAAATTCGCGGATTCATTCGGCGATAGGCTAGAATTCAAACACATATACCTCTTAAGATACTTTTGCTATTGGCTTACTGTTCATCTGGACGAATCTCAACCAGTTACAAACCCTCAACCAAAGAAGGATCTAAATCACAGACAAACCAGCTGAGACGACTTACAAGTCGGCAACCAATGAACTTGCGTTATTTGCCCGAGTGTACAGGGGTATGTGCAGTCTATCCTGAAGGCCATCGAAACCGCGAATTTTGCAGGTCTCTATTTCTATTTACAGAGTTAGAAACAAAGGTAAGGCGACCCCGTGGGCCAACTGACCAATAAGTAGGGACCTGAAAAAATTCGCGTTTTAGATGACCTTCAGGATAGTCTACACATTCCTATGTATACTCGGGCAAAAATAACGCCAGTTCGTTGGCTGCTGACTCGTGAGTCGTCTCAACTGGTTTGCCCGAGATTCGTTACTTCTTTTGGCAGAGGGTTTCTCATTGGCCCCAGAGTCGCCCAGACGATCAGTGAACCAATAGCACAAGCAGCTTAAAGGTACATTTGTATGAATTTAAGACTATCGCGCGAAATGAATCTGCGAATTTTTCCGGTCTCTAGGCAATAACAGGTACCTGACCATATAGCGTTGCTGAAAATTAATCATTCTCTGAAAGTCTGGAAATTCGCGTCAACCCACATCATGGTTCCTCCTGATTGGCTGGCTGCAAAAGCACCTGGGCTGTTGTTGCTGCGCAGTCATGTGCCCACGTGATGGTTTTCACAGCGATGCATTTCTTAGATACAAAATAAAAAAAAATACTTCAGGGCGCCAGTATGTCCCATTACTAGAGACCGGAAAAATTCGCGAATTCATTTCGCGATAGGCTAAAATACAAATCGTTATACCTCAGTGCTGCCTCTGCTATTGGTTCACAACTCACCTGGATGACTCTGGGCCAAAGAGAAACACCCAACCTAAGCTTTATCGAATCACAGGCTGCTACGTTGGGACGTCGCACAAGACAACAGCCAATGAGTGGGTGGCATTTGACCGAGTGTACGTAGAACTATGGGAGTTCATCCTACAGGTCACTGAAACCGCGAATTTTTCCGGTCCCTACTCATTACTATCTTCCTTTCTTTTCAAACCTTCTAGTATGTTCTTGAATGTTTCAGAACATATTAATTTTTTTTAACTGACTAAACAAATTAGAGTGAAAGATTAATAATAATAACATTCAGCTGCATGTAAAACCTAACCCGAACTAACAATGTTTACTTCAGCACAATCAATGCCTATGCAAAATAAAAGAAACGTGATTACAAATTGTGAACAACAACAAAAAAAAAAACACTCATGCACATTTTCGTAGCGCGCAGTAGTTGTGTTACGTAACACGGTTATCTTTTCCGTTGTTTTTTTTTAATAATAATTCTTGAATGAAACAATTAAAATATAAAATTATGAGCTTTTTTTTTGTAATAAATACTCGCGAAAAAAGGTATTTCTTATTGTGAAGAAAGAAAAAAATAACCACAGCCATGCGTTGCTCAAAGTTGCGGTATATATTTTCTCGCGGTGTTGCAGACTGTTTTCAAAACCGCGTGGTCTCTGGTGAAGCTCTGCGCACGGCACGGAAGGAAGGAAGAACGGGCCAATGGGAGGGTGCAGGGAGGGGGGAGGGGCTGCCGGCACGGCCGCGCTGGAAACACGACGCGGGATCACGTGACGCGGGAGCTCAAACACGACACGATCTCGCGGACACGTCCCTCCCGTGGTGGGGGGGGGGGGGGTCCGGTCCAGAGAGTAGCTTCCCTCGGCGGGCCTGGGGCGGACACGGACACTCTACAGGTAGCAGCGCGCCGGTCACCACAACAGCTCACAGCTAAACCTTACCTCGAGGGGGGGGGGGGGGGAAATCAACAAAGGTATTTTAAAGTATTTTAATTTTTGACGTGACAACGTCTAATAAATCGATGAACGCCGGCTGCACGCACGAAAAAGTGTCCCGTAACGCTCATTGTACGCTTGCGCCGCATCTATCTCTCTTCCACTCGATTGGAACAACCATCGATTTGACTTTTTCGAGGCACATTATTAAACTTGATAGACTCCCATTCGTTTCCTACTTTTCCTGTCATAGTCCTATCCTTAACATAACACTGATTGGAAGAAGTTAAATAGCAAACATGTATGAAAGTTATAGTTAAAATAATCTCTTCGTTAAAGTAATAAACATATTTGAATTAATGAGTGCAAATTAAAGTAAATTTATCAATTAAATTGTAGATTTCATTTCACTCCTTCTTTGTATCCATACAAAATAGTGATAATTCAATAAAAATGATTCAATTTTATTCATAAAGTATGCAATCATTTCATCAATGTTTTTTTATGACGTCACGTTAAACTATCGTCCATAAACCGACTTTACAGACAACCAATTATTGCTGCAGGCTTTCGCCCTAATTCAAATTGTAGATGCACTAATTATACACACTGTACTCTTTCTCATAATAAATATATATATATATGTGTGTGTGTGTGTGTGTGTGTGAATAGTTCATGAAGTGTGCCAGTGGTCTATTAGGCTACCGCAAAGTGCCTTTTTATAAACTAATTATGAACAATAGCAGGCTGAATATATCATAATTACATATATATTGGTGGACTAGTGTGCCTCAGGTAAAAACAAAATCATTCGTCTATTCTACACGTGCAAAGGTTAGGACCTATGGTAGCTGTTATATGCTTGAAAGAACTGGCAAAGAAAAAAAAACATTCCCAGTGACTTGATACTCCAAGCCAACGCCACGAATGCAGGAACACTTTACTTTCCAGTCAACCTGCATAGTCATAATATCTAAATTATTTGTAATATATAGTTACACCTAAGAAGCACTATGTGAAGTGTATTTTGTGTGTATTTTTTTTACACACAAGCCATCATTCATATTCTTCGTGATAGTTTGATCTCTCAAATAATCCAAAATCTATCCTTGACTTGAGATTAATATTTTACGTGTTGTTAAGTCAAAATAATACAGCAGTTAAATGATGAAATTACCTTCAAGTCATGACGATCGGCTACCTCATTGCGACATAGTAACACACACAATTTAAATTTCATGCTTTCGGAAAACACCCCCGAAACGAGCACATTACTAACACAGGTCCTGTACCAGATCCGATTTCTCAGAAACCTTCCTCACGCAAACACGACGACGATTCACCACAAGATTGTGTTACGCTGACATGTTCCCCGGCGATATTCTTTACGTATTTCATTCCATTGGTAACGTAATGCCCCTTTTGAATTAAACACTCCCGACACCGATACAGTTCAGGCTCAAATAGATATATGGGGTGCTTATCAAACAGCAGAAAGCTCAGCGCGCATACCATCATGCTTGATCACAATACCTCTCGAGAAGTTAAAAAAAAAAAAGTCACATTTGTCCACGATATCTTATCGGTAGGGGCAGGCATTTTTCGCGAAAAGATCTGAACACTTATTAGACTGCAACAAGGTATACGCGCACCTGTGGTTTCTTCCTTGGGGGTTGTCCATTAATCACGTGATGTTTTTTTAGCAAATTTTTAACCCCCCCTCCCCCCTAGTGATTTGTGGTGAGGTTTTAGACTAACCCCCCCCCCCCCCAATAAATCACGTGTATTTTTTTGGTACAAAAATTTTTTTAAATTTTCAGAATATTATCTTTAAATATAGGTATAATCTAATTTAATTCTGGAAAATTAAGCACAGTGATAAAAATGGCCAGACACACATTAAGGTTGCAGGTTTATTCTCACTGGCATAAAAATAATAAATGAAAGGCTTATATGTGGATATTGTTGCCTGGCTACGGCGAGTCAAGGTCACGCGTCGCTTTTCGGTTTAGTAGAAATCGGGCGAAAAAATAAATACACGTGATATCTCTCTACACCCCCCTCCCCCCTTGTGATATTTCGTGATATTTCTCGACCCCCCCCCCCCCGCCCCCTTTTCAAGCCTCACGTGATTAATGGACGATCCCTTGTGATTGGCGGCCGTCTTCGAGGGAAGTCGTTGACTTATTTGACCGAGCCACTCAGGACGCGTTTACTTCCGCACTGAATCACTGCGATTGGTGTTGTTACAATCGATATGTACCTGGGAGAAACTCACCCAATCACAAAACACAGAAGGTGCTATAGTTAGGGACACCTGTATTTCGCGAATACATTTCGTGTCAAGTTATTTAACAAAACACGGTAGCTTTTCTCCTGTGGTTATTGGCTGAGGTCGGTGAGAGGTGTCGTCCCGCTGTTGACGGGGCCAATGAGAATGTGGTCACCGTACTGCTGCACCCTCACAATTTGCCATGACTCTTAGAAAAAGCTACAGTGTTTTGTGAAATACCTTTACGTGAAATGAAATCGCGAAATACTGGTGTCCCTAGATATAGTGTTTTAACTTTCATCTGGTCTCGAAATCTTTCTCGCGAAATCTGCATGCTCCTACGTTATCGGACGCGACAATTTGATAAATGTGCAGCTTACCTTGGCCAGGCGTTGCTCCGGACTGTAGGACGAGGCATAGAAGTCCTGGTCCTCCAAACTGCTGTAGTCGCTGTATAGGTCCAGTTCCATGGCTGAGCCCTGAAACTGAGGCCCAGCACATCTCTCACATTTGCCGAACACGTCTGCCGCAGAACGGCCAAGACACAGGAGTGAATAAATGCATTCCCGAGGGTGAGAGGGGGAATTCACACGTGGAGCAAAACGATAACAAGTTTCGTACCCTCTTGTGTAAGGAGTATTTTTTAGAAGCCCCCTTAATTTCATCGCCTTCGCCATTATCAAGAAGCAGAGTAACATCTCCACTATCACAGGATCCCTCAAGAAAATAACAAGCTTAAATAGTGGATGCACAAAAAAAATATATTTCGTTGGTTAGTTGAATTCTCAGAGATAAACCCCTGTTGACAAGAACAATTATCTTCGGAATATATAGGTACATATCTAACCAAAGAACAGTGTTCATCTGAAATTTGTAGCCTTATCATTTAATTTTATCTCTAATTACATTTACTTTATAAGTTCAAAGTAAGACCGTAAAACACACCCTTTTTTTTAGTTTAAAGGTGAGATACAAATTAGACAATTGTACCGCACATGCGCAAAACACTGTGAGCTGCAGTCTCGGCAACTAAATAACATTAAAATATCCGCATTTATCCATTACTTGCATACTGCCAGTATTTACTAAGGATTCTTAGTGAAATTTAAGGACTTTTAAGGGCTCTTATTCAGTTAAAGACAAATGAAGGACTTTTTAAGGATACGAACCCTGGACTATGGTCATATTTATTCCAGTCCTCCTAAAATTCACAATCTTATCTATTACTGTGTTATTGGGTAGCATGCACCTTGATCAACATTTACTACTTTTTTTTTATATTCAACGTAACATTTCATTGATTCTCATGCCATTACTAACTTCATTCAGACTTAAAACTTTGTGCTACATGGTGACATGACCACTACAAATAGAGACATAGACCAATTAGAGGCTACATTGGCAAATTTTTTCCCTTTTTTTAAAATTATTTAAAACTACAATTTTTTTTTAAAATGGAACAGAAATATTCACGTAACTTTAAAGATATTTGTAAATTTGTACATTTAAATGAAAAGAAAACTGTACCACTACAAAATGGTATTAGCAGTAATACTGGTTTCGGTTTCTTACTCAAGAATTTATGTTTTGTGTTGTCTCAGTACCTCCAATAGTTA
The DNA here is from genome assembly GCF_032445375.1 of Bacillus rossius redtenbacheri. Classification (NCBI taxonomy): domain Eukaryota; kingdom Metazoa; phylum Arthropoda; class Insecta; order Phasmatodea; family Bacillidae; genus Bacillus; species Bacillus rossius. The sequence continues at coordinate 9,416,891 of NC_086340.1, forward strand.
AAGTTATTTGTAAACCGTTCACTAAATAGCTTTCCAGTTTTTACTTGCCCATATTAATAACCACGTTAAAACAAAAAATAAAGTCATGCTGTTGAAGACTCGGTTATCTTTCCCATGACAAAAAATGATGCTTGAATGAAACATCAATTAAAATATAAAATTTTTCCCCAATTTTTATAAGAAATACTCAGTAATAACTCGAAAAAACGTATTTCATAAATTCAAAAATAATCATATTCATGAGTTGTACAAATTTACAATATATTTCTTGTAGAATTAAAACCTATTTTTTGGCAAATGGTTTTCAAAGGAATCTTTGTAAAAGTACAGAAACATTTTCCTGTGTAGTGTTATTTAGCAAACATAACAAAAAAATATTATTTTGGGCGAAATATTACATACTCATTTAAAAAAGCAATTCAAAGAACCATATAGTTTGAAACGCTAGCGAAATAAAAGAATAACGAAAAGAAAAAAAGACTTTGTTTAAATTTAACCAAGTCAATTGTAAATCAGTGGATGAGGAATTACCACGACATGATAAATGTAATACAACAATATCTTCAATATGACATGATTATAAGATGTTATTGGACTACCCCGGAAGCGGAATTATTATCGTACTGATATCTCGAAAAGTATCACGACTTCTGACTTCTATTCTGTACACGGCGCCTCGCATTTTTAACAGAGTCGGTTTCCCTGTCTAGTTCCCGAAACGTCGCAACTGTTCTCTTAGTAATCATATACCTTGTTAGTCTGCGCTATCATCGTTGTGGTTTTAAAAAGATCTGTTTTTACGCTCAACTGTGTCTTATGGTGTTGTTCGTCTGTGCAGTCGTCACTGTTTATTCACATCGCTGGGTTCACCTGTGCGTCTCTGTATAGCTTCTTTTTTACGTGACAACGTCTAATAAATCAATGAACGCCGGCTGCACGCACGATAAAGTATCCCACTACGGATGTGTCCTGTTTGCTCATTGTACGCATGCGTGGCATCTCTCTTCCACTCGATTGGAACAACCATCGATTTGACTTTTCAATCATATTTTCGTCGTTTGAATTATTAATATTATGTAATTTAACGATCGTCCACCGATTTTCAGCACAATCAGTACGGTTATTTAAAAGTAATGTTGAATATTCAAATACGTTTTGAACCAACAATGGTGTTTTACAGTTAACACATAATAATTCAAATGACACCCGGGATCTTTTGCACAATGTTTTAAAAATTATTGTAACACATAAATAAGTTTGGTGTATTTAGGATGTGTATTTGTTATAAAAACGAAATAATATTATTCCCCTACCGTGAACAAAATTTTTATAAATATGTATATAATAAAATTTCAAAAGTAATAAATATATTTGAATTAATCAATGCAAATAAAAGTAAATTTGTTAATTAAATTGTACATTTCATTTCACTCTTTTGTATCCATACAAAATAGTGATAATTCAATAAAAATGATTCAATTTTATTCATAAAAATATGCAGAGGTAGATTTTATCATACAAATAAAAGAAAATTTAAAAAAAAAAAAATCCTCAAAGAATATAATATTTTTAATGCCTAAATGGTTTGGTTGCAAAAACCTATTACGGCTCAGTCTCAGGCCGAATATGATATTTTCTTTTCTTCTGGATCAATAATTTCATCAATGTTTTGTTACGACTTTGTCACGTTAAACTATCGTCCGTAAACCGACTTTACAGACAACCAATTTTTTTTTTTAATATTTTTTTTTTTTTTTTCAATTTTTATCTGTTAAGTTTTATCGTTGAGTTATTCTGTTTGCCGATGTGCACCGTAAATAGACTTTTTAAATGGAACAGAAATATTCATGTAAACTTACATATTTGTTAATTTGTACATTTACATCAAAATAACTGTATCACTACAAAATAGTGTTACCATTTATGCTTTGTGTTGCCCCAGTACTTTCAATATTTAAAGTTGTTTAAATAGCTTTCCAGTATTAGCTGCACATATTAAGCACGGTAAAAATAAAGCAAACAGTGATATAAAAAAGTTAACTTTTCTGTGACTTTAAAAGCAAATAAATATAATGTTTATACAATAACTTCATGATTGTAAGTTCACACATATTTTAACTAAACACACACACTTTTAATATCTAATATTTATTTTAAAATGACTTTACCAGCGACATTGCAAGCTCTTTGCATATTGTTTTACTAGTCTATAGTTCTATATATTTATTTTACAGCGGGACTGTAAGTTTGTTTGCAGAAAATCAACTAAAAAATTGTCAGACTAGTTATACAAATTATATTTCACTGTTATGAAACTACACAATTCATGCTGAACAAAGAACGTAAGAATACATAAATTTGTTCGTTACCGAGGTTAGATGTTACTGCACGTAATGCCAATGTTAATGACACACGAAACTAAAGCAAACTCGTGGAATAACATCATGTCAGTGTTAATAAGACTGCCGATTGTCGCTCTACCGCTCTGGTTCTGGGGTAGAGCGCCTGCCTTGTAACTTGTAGGACCCGGGTTCGCGCCCCGGCTCCTCCAAGGCGGATTGCCCAGATAAAATGGTGGCATTTTCTCTGGTAGGAATACAATCCCTTGTAACAAGTCAGGCTACCAAAGAAACGGTGGGTGGAACAGAAAAAAACCTTCCAGGTGGCTTCCGAATGGGGAGCCCGTTTCTTTTCTTGGGCTCCCCATGCGGTGGCCATTCCGGGGGTTTCTCCGGGGGAACGGAGTTTTGCAAAAATATGTTTTGTTGTTTTGTAGCGTTTGTTTTTAGTAACTGTAGCATTATAATTACACCATGTTATAAATAAAGCTCAAACAAACATATAATTTTTTTTTTCTTTTTAAAATAAAATATTTTAATTGTGTATCAGTCAGTGAGTGTTGTGTATTCAACTAATCCGTATATATTTTCTTGACACAAACTATTGACCAATACATTTATTATGTAGTATTTTAGTAGTTTTTGACGAAAAAATATTTATAGGCACATAGTTTTTAATAAGGATTTAACACACACACACACGTACTATATACATACATACACACACACACACACATATATATATATATATATATATATATATATATATATATATATTTGTGTGTGTGTGTGCCAGTATAACATCCAGACATAAATAAAATGTGATACTTAACACAATCTTATGATTAAAAAATTATCAATTTTAGGCCTTGTCAAGCAATTCGTGGTATATATGTTTTAATTACCTTACAAATAGACACTTTGCAGGCAAATTTGCAATTTCATGGTATTACCTGTTCCGCAAAGTAGTAGTTTATCTCAACTACTCTATAATATTTAATAAATGATATTCCAACTGTAATCAGAATTTATCAAGAAAAGATGCTGATGAAAAAAAAATTGGAAAGTATGTTTGCGAAACTATTCAGCAAGATATTTCAGCTGTCCAGATCAGATTTTTAAGTTAACAAACGTCTCTAAATTACGATAGCATTCATTGTATAACATTTAGTAAAAAAAACTAATTCAATTAATCAGAATTATTACAGAGTAAGTAATGACATTAAACGTGTTATCCTCTTTTAAGACCTTCTAGTTAGGTACCTATATTGGATGCCAAGCTTTTTTTTTTCCACCAATATGTTGATAACACTATTAGCAACACATGAAGATCTTTAGGTCTTATTAAATTTATAACTTTCTCTGCATCAATTAATTTTAATTAGAAAAGAATTGAAAGTATGCAGAAAAAGTTCTTAAATTAATATTTAAATATTATTTTGAATATGCTACATTCCTATATAAACTATTTGCATTTTCTATTTATTAGACGTTCAATCAGTGATGCACTTCTTATTATATACATTTTATTACCATATTTGTTGATTCAGACATAATATCTGTTTGGATTAAAAATTCCAACTTGCAATTACACAATTAGTGACACTTTTAAAAACATTAGTAACTATAAAATGTGTAAAAAAAATTATAACTCTTTTTGAATAATCTATAAACATTCATTGGTAAAAAAATTAAGCAAAAAGTTATTTTAAACATTTGTAATCTATATATTTATTTTGTATACACCTTTTTGGTTTCGGTTTAAGATTTTTGTGAAAAACCAAAGTAACCAATTAGTTAACATGAACTTTATCAATCTTTATCTATCTGTGTGTTGTGTTGTTTCGTGTTTTGTCGTAAAGTTATTGATATGTATCAGTGTATGTCTTGTGTTAATGTATTTTTTTGTTATTTTATGTGTAATAATTCGTTTATAGGTGCTGTAAGGCACAAAAAAACCTGATCTGACAGTTTTAATGAAGCAGAATAATATGCTAGCATAGTAATATATTTTTTATTTGCTACCTGCAACCCTGTGCAAATCCCAACATTCGATGTACGAGCCTAGAGCGCCTGTGCTCCTTGACCTGTGCCAACAAACTACACTACACAAAAATATTTTTCTCGCACTTCAGCATCTTAAAAATACATTTTGTAGACTTTAAATAATTTAATATGTATATTAAAAACCTTAATATCGGAATTCTTTTTATGTTCTATCACCCTAATAATAAAAACATTTCATGAGAAAACCCTTGAATATTTGCGTTGGATTTGCACTCATTAAATAATGATCTACAATTATTTTAATTATTCCAGTGTGCAAAAATTGTAAATTCTATGAAGCTAGTTAGACTACGATTTTACGAGTAAGGAAGTTTTCCTCATTACGTAGAATTTATAAGAAATTTTGGCAGTATTCCCCTTTGGCGGAGGCGACGGAAAAGTACCATAATGGAAAACTACAATTTTTTTTTTTTTTTTTTTACAAATCGTCGTAATAAGAATACAGTGCTGCTCCCTATAACGCATTTTTGAAAACATTTGTTTCTACTAGTGCGCGATCTATGCGGTGATTTGTGATTGCAACTATGACAGTCAGAAGCGTTATCTGTAGGCTTTAATGTTAACCTGAGAAACAGCGCTACCTACCGAGTATTCAATACACTACTTCGAGATAAATGCTGATGTACCCAGTCCATAAAGTGTGTAAGAAAATATGGCAGAATTCCGTCTCGTTATAGCAGTTTTCCGTTATGGTACTTTTCCGCCTTTTTCGAAGAGACCAGGCGGAATACAAACATTATGGTAGTTTTCCAGTATGGCAGTCTTCCGCACCCCAACTTCGCAGGTTCACGGAGCAAGAACTACAAAGCAAGAGGGGAGGGGGAAGGGCAGTGTTTGCGTGGAGGAAGGAAAAGAAGGAAGAGGGGTGAAGAAGGGATGAAGTAAGGATAGCCGCGCCCGAGCGGAACAGCGGGACAAGCTGTTCGCGCAGCAGCGCTATACAGCGCATTCCACGTAACATTCGAACGCTTCTAAAAATAAAAAAATAAAAAATAAAAAACACCTTCTCCGGTTTTTTTTTCGTTCGGTAATGAAAACGAGTTTGACGTACGTAACTATCCGCCTTGGTACGTCGTTGTTTTGTAACAGGCTGCGTTGAAGTTTCGCCTCGTGCGTCTGTAGACAGGAATGACTGTTGGGAGTCGGTTTTAAAACAAGTTCAAGTTAACTAGTATGCACTATAGAGTCCCACAACCTCCAGACGCCAACGAGCAAGAAGGCTCCCGCTGGCTTGCACTGCCACGCGCTATTTATGAACTCCTTCACTGCTCGAGATATCTGAAACGAGCATTATTTAAAAAATAATAATTATTTAAATGGCACATATAAATATAAATAAATATATATATAACATACATACACATACCAACAAACAGAAAATTATCTTCTTTCATTCGAACAATGCATAGTTTTATCTATTAAAAAAAGTGACTACTTATAACATTAATACATTTACGTAGTTCCAAAAAGTAAATCACTACCAACGTCGATGATTCAACAGATAAGAATATTGTTCTTTTTGTAGCCAATCTTTCAGACTCCTGTGAATTACGTTAAATTACGCGCTATGCGTTACCGAATAATAGCTTTCAATAAATAATAAACGAATAAATTTTAACTTTAACACAACTTTTTTTAAATTTATTTTATGCAAGCTAAGTTTCTTACTTTCTGCTTTAATTATTCGGAAAACTTTTTTTTTCCCACCCCGAGCTTAATACAATAAGGGCCTTACAGGGATTATTTCAACACTGACCACACTTCATCAGTTCGCGATAATTTCAAGTTTTGATGTGTATACGGTAAACGGCATTTGGTAGGAGTAATTTCGTGCATGGAACGGAAGTCGCACGGAACGGAAATGAGTAACCACAGTACTTACCATCTGTGGATGATGGCGGGTACCAAAGTTCACAAAGCCAAAGGGAAACTTTATAGCATTAACTACCTATTTCATTAATTTTAACAAGATGGGCAGCATTTTTAATTTAAATTTCTCGTCGGAAATCAGATCCAAAGCCGGGGTTTAGTATTTTTTTTCCAAGTCTTTTTTTTTTCTTTTCACTTTTATCGGAACCGTTTCATTACAAACTTTAAAACTTCTGTCTGTAAATTAAATGATTCGACAGCAGCGATTTTTTAGCGGCGGAGGGTGCGGAAACTACTTGTGACGCTTCCAGAAATGTAGTCGAAAACACTATTTGCTTATATTTATCACGCTCGGCGTTATTTTTAAAGTAATCGAGGTTAAATTTCGTATATTCGTGTTTCGTATTACAAGTGTATTTGCAACATGAGATCAAACGAATTTGCTCGTTATGGAGGCTAGATGTTACACATCTGGCGAGTATTTTTTTAATATACTGTTCCGAAGGTCAGTTCATCAATCCTCTCTACTCATGTTTTTTTTTTCTTTGATTTTTTTTACCGACCAGATATCAACGGTTAATTTTTAGAGTGTACACGAGCTGATGTTTGAACCACAACACCACGACTTACGGCGGTAAGGACGCGATGCGAAAACAAAACATCGAATCATTTACCCAAGACACAAACGAAAATTAAAAAAAAAATATATTGGTTGTCTGTAAAGTCTGTTTACGGACGACATTTTAACGTGACAACGTCATAACAAAACATTGATGAAATGATTTCATACTTTTATGAATAAAATTGAATCATTTTTATTGAATTATCACTATTTTGTATGGATACAAAGAAATAGTGAAATGAAATCTACAATTTAATTGATTAATTTACTTTTATTTGCACTCATTAATTCAAATATGTTTTATTACTTTAACGAAGAGATTTTAACTATAACTTTTATACATGTTTGCTATTTAACTTCTTCCAATCTGTGTTATTCTGTTAAGGATAGGACGATGATAGGAAAAGTAGGAAACGAATGGGAGTGTTTCAAGTTGAATGTGCCTAGAAAAAGTCAAATCGATGGTTGTTCCAATCGAGTGGAAGAGAGATAGATGCGGCGCAAGCGTACTATGAGCGTAACGGGACACAGCGTAACGGGATAATGTGCGTAACGGGACTCTTTTTCGTGCGTGCAGCCGGCGTTCATCGATTTATTAGACGTCACGTCAAAATGTTTCTGGCCTTTACGTATACACCATTCATACGACAGCCATCGGTCAGACAGACGGTGTAGGAGTTCATCGACTTCATATATACCAACATCCAATTTTATATACATGATAAATGTTATAAGTATATTTATATTCAATTGAAGCATGTACTGAGAGAAAGGTTTGTTTGCCTCAACAAAATATTTATTTGTATGTGGCGAAATAAATATATTTTGTTAATCCAAACAAATATTTTGTAGTAGGAAATATTCTGTTGACCCAAAAAAAAATTGATTTTGTCGACTCAAATGTATATGTTTGGTTAGGTGTAACAAAATCATTTTTTTGTTATTTATCGAGTTTGGTTAAGCTAACAAAATATTTTGTTCCACCAAGTAAATATTTGTTTCGCCATATATAAACAAATATTTGCTTGATTCAAACTAACCTTTTTCTCTGTGCGGCGTGTCTATTCTGTACTAGTGATTTATTCACTCCATCCACGCACTACAGACCGGCCTATGTGCGAGGTGCTACCGTACACATTTCAAAAAGAGAGTGAAACACCAATGTTAAGGTCCCTCGACCACTGTACCGCGTGTTACGGACGGGGCGACTGAAATGCTGTGTTTTTGAAAGGTTGTCTGAATTGTTGCCCCTTGGATGGGCAGCCCGTCAGGATATCTTTAACCGTGGTGTTTTTGAAAGGTTGTCTGAATTGTTGCCCCTTGGAAGAGCAGCCCTTCAGGATTTTTCTGACAGTGGTGTTTTTGAAAGGTTGTCTGAATTGTTGCCCCTTGGATGGGCAGCCCTTCAGGATTTTTCTGACAATGGTTAGTTTGTAAAGTGACCTGACCTGACCTAACCTAACCTGACCTAACATAAACTAACCATTGCCAGAAAAATCCTGAAGGGCTGCCCTTCCAAGGGGCAACAATTCAGCTTCCCCTTACGGACTCGTGGGGACGCTTCAGTTCGGACAAGTATCCTCCAGCACTCAGTGTTCCCTTGCACAGATGAGGCCGCAACCGTAGGATAATAACCCGTATTAGTACACGTAACACGTTCAGTCTAACGAATACAAATGAGTTCAACAAAGGCTATGTGCCTCTTCACACTTCATTCAGATCACAAATGTGAAATGCGTTCATTTGCAAAATTACTCGCTGCAAGGAAAAAAAAAATACTTTTTTCCCCTTCTCTCCCAACAGATCACAAAAAAAAAAAAAAAAGAATAATTGAAATAATCACTTCTGGGCGAGTTTAGTAACCCCTACTGTGTAGTAACACAAATTTTCAGTTTTTACAACGAGCCAAAAAAAAACACGCCACTATTGCGCATCTGAGATCTGAAACAATACTAACGAGACAGATAAGAAATCATTCCGTATTCCACTACTTCAAGGCATGAATAATAACATCAGTATTTGAAAATATAAAGACATAAAGCCAACACTGTCTAGTGTCCCGTGGTTTACTTGATGGTTTGCCCTGTATGCCTACGTTTCTAACTACCTCGCTGTCAACAAAAAAAGTAAAGTCACATAAAAAAAAAAATACGGCGCTCCCGTAAAGATCCCGCTCTGTCAGGGTAGTATTTGTGCGAGGCGGGGATGGTAAGTGCGACGCTCGCTGGTGTTGTGAGCATACGCGTGCGTAGGACTTCAGTATTGGTGGTGCCAGATTACACAACAGCCCTGTCATTCACGGAACCCCGAACCTAAAGCGGGGGGTCCGGGGGTCCTCCCCCGGAAAAATTTGGATTTGAAAGCACAAAATGGTGCTATTTAAGGTGTTTCCGAACAAAAACATTAAATACACAGATGTAAAAATGTTAACATTTTTATGACGGACTATGGCTTTGAACATTATAATCACCAGGAAAACTACTAAACTATTTACAGTTTTAAGCTTTGTTGAGCCATAAAGTAAATTGCACAAATTGTTTGCACGGAATTCATGCTGGTGGCTTTGAAAAACCGTACCTACATGTTTTCTGAAGACGCCAAATAAATGCTAGAAAAAACATTCTCAAATGTTAAGTTTTAAAATCAACAAATCAAGGGAGTTTTTGTAATATACCATAAATATGTAAAATATTAAAATAATAAAAATACAAAAATAAGAGTGGGCAAAAGTTGTAACTTTTGGTATACAACAAAAATGTTTTTCCGGCGACTGCATATAAGTCATCGAGTAAGCCTATCCTTTTAACTAACTAAACACTCTCTCTTTTTTTAAATAAACCCTGGCGGACGGCGGCTATTATTCCGTGCGCCTGCCGAGTGGAGTGAACAATGGACACCGAGCGCGCATTCTATGTAATTCTAGGAGAACTAGGAGAAGTATTTACATTTCAGAAGTTTCGTAGCCGCAGCCCGCGTGTACAACACAAGTAATTGCAACTGGCTTGTTTCCGTGTGTATAGTTGGTTAGATTGATAATTGATATACTTATAGTGTTATGAGCACATATCTGTAACTCGACACGATTGGAAAACATAATTTTTTGGAAATAATACGGATTTTTGTAAGTATGTATTATTTCTGCTTGTAAAAAACAAAATAACGTTAACCCTAATGGTCGTGCCAAGGCACCTGTGGCACCTTCCGTGCGCACGCCTATGGCTTGTGAGACAATAGCAGAGGCAGCACTGAGGTATAACGATTTGTATTTTAACCTATCGCGAAATGAATCCGCGAATTTTTCCGGTCCCTACCGATTACGCAGTTCTGGGCCAGGCTTCCGAATCGGTTTCAATCTTTCAATGACAGGCTTTCGTTTTCAAAGACGACAGGCGAGAAACTGCAAAAGAGAGAGAGAGAGAGAGAAAGAGAGAGAGTAAAAACTATAAACAATCAGCTGGGAATCAGAGGAGAGAGAGTAGATGGTCAAGTGTCAGGTCCAAGGAGACATGTGAAAGGAAAGCTGTTCTTCCCGCCTATAGTCTGTGCCACCTAACTTTACCCAGCTCTGTCAAGAGTTCTGAGCGATAGTGCAAATGGTCTACATATCCTTCTGTCACCGTCGTTCTGTCAGCAGCGTCTGTGAAAACAACTCTACGTGACTGTCGGTGTTTGTAAACAAACATCACGCGATGTTTTGAAAACGACAGTCGGGAACATTTTAATTTGAGACAATTTACATGACACAGACTATAGCTATAGTCAAGTTCTGTTCGTTTCACGCGGCTATGTAATTTGTCTTTAAATTTGGAACAATTTTATTCAATAATCCCCCCCCTTTTTTTTTTATCCCCGTTTCCCCTATTTTAATCTGAATAAACCATTTGTATTCTGAACGTAAACAGGATTACCAGTTTAGAAATAAACTGGTTTTTAATACGTTCTCTTATTTGCCCAAACACAGGAATGAATAACAGCAAGTAAGAATGACTTGGCTTTCTAATTCGCAAGCCAAGGTTCATGCTTTAGCGCAAGTGTTTTCACTGCTGAGATAAGAATTACAATAATACCTCCATGTTTAACGTTATATATATATATATCGTCATAAAAATAAAATATCATAAAAAAATCTAACATGGCACGAGGAGATGAGCTTTAAATTTATGTTGACGAAATTTTATTATTTTTTATTTTAATGAAAAATTAATTATATTCTGTAATGATAATTTAATGAGGCTATAACATGGGGGTAAAAAGTTTTTAACTAACAGAAACAAGTATTTTTCAATCAACAATCGGACAAAATTGCATTTGCCAAAATTCTTTAACATCTAAAACACTCATATATTATGGACACAGAAAAGTTCTTCGTCTTGAGTATAAATAAAAAAAAGTGAGCTATTATTTCAGTACTCTCATGTTGAAAATACATTTTACGAAACTCTGACACCAAAGGTAACGTAGAATTCTTTAAAATAATGCTGAGTGTGATAAATATATACGTAAATTGTATTTTCAACTACATTTCTTGACGCGAATCATACGTAGTTTCCGCACCCGCCGCTAGAATTCGCTGCTGGAGCAACTACGAATCATTTGATTAGCGGACCAAGACTTTAATATATATATATATATATATATATATATATATAATAAACGGCTCCGATAGAAGCGAAAAAGACTTGAAAAAAATATTTAATCCCGGCTTTGGACCTGATTTTCAAGGAATTGTATTAAAATACTGTCTATCGTGTTAAAATCACTAAACAGTTAATAAGTTACCACTTACTTTTGTGAACTTTGGTTCGCGCCATCCGCCACAGATGGCAGCACCGTGTTAACGCATTTCCGTTCCGTGCGACTTCCGTTCAACTCACGAAATTACTCCTGCCAAAAGTACCGTGTACCGAGAGCTAAGATGTTGCAAATAAAAAATCAGAAACTGAACCAATAAAACTATTTCCCAATAACCCTATGAGACACTTTTATTTAATTCCAAAATTTCGAGTGGAGAAGCCTTGAAGGTGATCGAAAACACATTCTAGAGACCTGCAAAATTCGCGGTTTCGATGGCCTCCAGGATAGACTACACATACTCCTGTACACCCGGGCAAATAACGCAAGTTCATTGGCTGCCGACAAGTTAAGTCGTCTCACAGCTGGTTTGTCTGTGATTCGATCCTTCTTTGGTTGAGGGTTTATAACTGGTTGAGATTCGTCCAGATGAACAGTAAGCCAATAGCAAAATTATCTAAGAGGTATATGTGTTTGAATTCTAACCTATCACCGATTTAATCCGCGAATTTTGCAGGTCTCTACGCCATGAGATACTTTAATTTCATTCCAAAATTTCGAGTGGAGAAGCCTTGAAGGTGATCGAAAAACACATTACACGCGAGAATATAAGCTGAGCGGAGGATAGACCGCTGTTGCGCTGAGAATGCAGTTTGTTTAACAAGGTCTGATGTGTCTCCCCCTAGGAGCATAGTGCGCACAGCTGTGATGAAGTGTATGGGAACGATGAAGGGGGGGAAGGTTGGGTGCGCAGAGGGCGGAGTTACTGTAACCGGAGACAAGACGTTGCCATGTCTACATCTTCGTCCTCGGTCGCTCTTTTAACACTGCAACGCCGGCCTACGCACGTCGCCTACGTCTTGCGTCTGCGTTTTTGCCCGTTCTTACAACGGCACGGAAACGGAGACGGATCACGTAAGCGAAGCCGGATAAACCCGGAACATTTCACTCGCCGCGTCTGCAGCTTCCACAGTGCACGGAAACGTAACAAATGGCAACAATGACATTGCATTTCAAGGTTACAAAATATATAATTATATATATAAAATGCTTCGAGATCGTAGCAAGGGCAGAATTTACATATAAAAATAAAACCACAAAGTAATAATAGAACACTAGATATTCTTGTACTTGGAATAATTTTTAACGTATTTAGAACATAAACAAACATGTCTACCACCGCAGCCAAATACTCTGCATCTATTGGTCGCACACGGAGCAACGCAAACGGGCCTTAGGCCGAGTTTATAAACTACTCATGGAACGCAACAAAACCACGGTTGTTAATAAAAGCACAAAATTCGCAAAACGTCACCCAACACTACAACACGAATACGTACAACAGTAGAAAACAAATTTATTTCCAGGCTGTCTTTGTATTACTTATTTATATCATGAATAACATGAATCTGTCAATAAGTTGATTTAAATTTTTTTTCTTTATCTTTGCGAATGTTTGACAACTGAAAACGTGTTGTAGGTATGTAATAAAAAAAAAGCCTTGTGGCCTTTTATCCAAATAACGTTAAGGTCTTTAAAATTTTTCGGAACACTTCACTTCAAATTTAGAAGGCGGAAGTTGAAAGTTTTTGAAATTGGTCGATTGCGTTTTGTGTCTTGATTTTCTTGCGTAGTAGGTATATTAACCCAGTCTTGAACATTACGTAGTGCTTCAAACTTTCATTTCTGTATTCACACTCTCCTGATTCAAGACATTTATATTTCCTTATTACTAATACGGAGCTTCTTTTTAATTCCACGGAGAAAATGGGCATGCCAATGAAAAACTTCTGTGCCAGATCCACGCCGCACAGTTCGGTTTTGTAACTTGTGCCTACTTCATAAACCAAATGAAATACGTTCTACATTTCACTTGAACAGGCCGTATTTAACACTAAAAATGCTCAAATAACGTGTACCTAACTGAACATCCATAATTAGCCAGAATCCAACAAATAATAATATTACAAATAAAATACATATCAACTACACATACCTTATCACTAGAGACCTGCAAAATTCGCGGTTTCGATGGCCTTCAGGATAGACTGCACATACCCCTGTACACTCGGGCAAATAACGCAAGTTCATTGGCTGCCGACTTGTAAGTCGTCTCAGCTGGTTTGTCTGTGATTCGATCCTTCTTTGGCTGAGGGTTTATAACTGGTTGAGATTCGTCCAGATGAACAGTAAATCAATGGCAAAATTATCTAAGAGGTATATGTGTTTGAATTATGGCCTATCACCGAATGAATCCGCGAATTTTGCAGGTCTCTACATCACAAATCTACTGCAATTAAATTAGAATGATTCGGTATCCGAGATATTATACGATCTAGTAAAAACTAAGTAGTAAGTAAGATATGCCGAAACACAACTCTATAGCAAAATTCTACGGGGGCAATGAGGGCTCACTGATTAACCCCCCCCCCCCCCCTCCTCATGATGCTACGTCCTTTATTCGTAAATCAAATACTGTCGCGTATGTTTCATTTTTGTTGTTGTTTTCCGTGAATCAGTAGTGATATTGCAGTTTTGTAGTGTTTTCCGTACATGTTCTTCCACACAACGCGTGGAGTGGATAAAGTGCACCAGGGGCGGATCTGGTCACCCCTGCCCTGGGCTGATTCGATTCCCGGAAGAAAGGTAGGCAGGTACAGGCAGAGTAAACAATGCGCGACCTAACCAAACTGCGGCCCCGTGATATCGTGAACATTGGACGACAGACGAGGCTTGACCAAGAGCGTTCGCGCAATGAATCACGGGAAGATAACGTCTGATCCAGAACAAACACTGCTGATAAACGAATGAGTACGACATAATCCTTTTATTAATATTATTATTATTATTAACACACGCAACCCGAGGTGACAAAGGAGTTTTTTTGTCTGTACACCTACCACTGATTTGTATAAATATTACATTTGAATACAATGTACTGCATTGTGGCGTAATGCAGCTAAAAAAAGGCTATATTAGCGATTTTAGTATTTTTTTTTGTCGGCAATTATATTTATTACATTATAAGATTAAAAAAATATTTATGTATTTCACTTTTTGTGCCAAAAAAGTAGGTGCGTTGAATATTTAAGTAAAAAAAATAGTTTGTAAAATGAAATAACTAACGATCTCATGTCCACGTTAATATAAGCTTCGATTCCCCTTAAAATAACCAAGCCCTGTTCAATTTATTTCTTCCACTCATAGGAAGGGACTGGAAACATTCTTGGGTTCAATGACCTCCAGGATGGACTCCAAAGGCCTCTACGTACTCTGGTAAGTGCCACCCCCTCATTGGCTACTGTCGTGTGTGTAATGTGTTTAAAATAGGAACCTGAAAAATTCGCGGTTTAGATGACCTTCAGGATAGTCTAAAAAGTCCTCTGTATACTCGGGCAAATAACGCCAGTTCGTTGGCTGCTGACTTGTGAGTCGTCTCAACTGGTTTGACCGAGATTCGTTACTTCTTTTGGCTGAGGGTTTTTCATTGGCCCAGAGTCGCCCAGACGAACAGTGAACCAATAGCACAAGCAGCTTAAACGTATATATGTATGAATTTCAGACTATCGCGAAATGAATCTGCGAATTTTTCCGGTCTCTAGTTTAAAACCAATATCAGGGCTTAGCGAGTTGGATGCCTGTGATTCTGATACATATTTTGACGGTAATTTGGCATTGAGTCATTCATAGGGGCATGCATATTTCGCGAAAAGATTTCGAGACTAGACGGAAGTTAAAACACTATAGCATCGTCTGTGTTTCGTGATTGGGTGAGTTTTTCCCAGGTACATATATATTGTAACAACACCGATCACAGTGTTTCAGAGCGGAAGCAAACGCGTCCAGAGTGGCTCGATCAAACAAGGCAACGACTTCTCTTGCAGTTTCAGAAGGCCGCCAATCACAAGGAAGAAACCACAGGTGTGGGTATACCTTGTTGCCGTCTAATAAGTGTTCAGATCTTTTCGCGAAAAATAACTGCCCCATGTCATTCATATAAACTAAGGTCCAAACGCAGACGTAGTGCAAGCTAAACATGTTTGAATTATAGCCTATTGTGAAATAAATCCGCGAATTTTCTTTCACACTACTTCAATGATTGGACCACAGTTTAGCTGGTGGACTCTGAGCCGATAAAGAACCCTCAACAAAAGAAGTATCGAACCACTGGCATCTTTGTTCGACAAATGTTAGTAGCCAATGAGCATAGGGCATTCGTCAGAGTATGTACAGGTGTGTGGCGTCCATCCTACACGTAAATGAAACAGCGAATTTTTTCCAGTCTCTACTAATCACGGGTGTTAGAAGACTCGGAAATGTCTCGGATTCTTATGGCAACCAGGCAGCCAACAAACATCGCATACCCTTTATATTGGTTTCATGATTGGATCACAATCGTTTGGCCACGCCCCTTTACGACTGTGGGCCAGTAAACTACCAGAAAGCTGTTATGGCCCAATCGCACTGACGCACTCAACAGAAGTACGGTAAGAAATAAGCCAATATGAAAGCATGCGTGGGTAAAGTACACTTATAACTGTGGATTTTAGCCTGACTCCAAATGAATCGGCGAAATTTTCGGGTCTCTGGGTATTTGTATGACGAACTTACAGTAGTTCGCAAATTATACTGGAAATTTATATTGTAATACTTCATGACCCGTCTCCATGGATATACAGTACTTCAAAAAGTATATTTAACGTAATAATTTTTAATAGATAAATCGCAATGATATAAGGCTTACTTATTTTCGTAACTCAACAGTCCAAATTAACAAATATTCTAGCAACACGAGTCACTTAGGGCATGCTTTTCGATATGTTCGACATTAAGATAAATCAAGAAAGTGCCAGCAAGGGTCAAAGTAACTGACTAGACTAATTTTATTGAGGTTTTAGGGGTTCAAGTCCCGTTCTGGGAGTAGATGTGTTTTTAGAATTAATTAGCTCGTAAAGGCCTTCCCACACACGATCACGTAAAGACCTGCAAAATTCGCGGTTTCGATGGCCTTCATGATAGACTACACATACCCCTGTACACTCGGGCAAATAACGCAAGTTCATTGGCTGCCGACCTGTAAGTCGTCTCAGCTGGTTTGTCTGTGATTCGATCCTTCTTTGGTTGAGGGTTAATAACTGGTTGAGATTCATCCAGATGAACAGTAAGCCAACAGCAAAATTACCTATCTAAGAGGTATATGTGTTTGAATTCTAGCCTATCACCGAATGAATACGCGAATTTTGCAGGTCTCTAACGATCAGTCTTGTGGATGCTGTTGCTGATGGATGTACAGTTTCATCGTAGAATATGGAAGAAACTTAAGATGTTGCAGTTTTACTTTTAGTTTAAAAAAAAAAAAATTGCAAAGTAACCGAACAGTATAAACAAATATGTCTGCCACGACACTCAGCTAATTTTATTTTTTGGGTTCATTATTTTTGTGCTGTCATCATTTGTGGGGGTTTTAGTCGTTTTGCTAGTCCATTTTTCTTTGTTTTTCTTTGTTTGTTGACCATATTCCTGTTATGGAATATTATGTGGTGTTTATATCCTGATGACAACAGCAATTTTTTTTGCTTAACTTGTGTTTTTTGTCTTTTTTGGTTTTTTGTAGTTTTCTTCTACAGACATACATGTGCTCAGCAATGGCGTATGTCCAGAAGCTTACATCAAGTCACTCGGCTGATTGTTTGGACTGACGGCTTGGACTGGCGAGACGCCGCTCCCACGCACTGCAGTTCGGACCGAGAGCTCTACGAGCCACCAGTTCGACCGTCCACACACAGTCTCTGCTCGCACAGTTCCGACTGTCAAGTCCGAACCGACAACTAGGACTGATCGCGCGCGTGTGTGTGTAGGGTGTGTGTGTGTGTGTGTGTGTGTGTGTGAGGGGGGGGGGGGTTGAGAAGCCTAGGATGTACATCAAGCTCTGTCCCTGCCCGAACACGCCCGAATATTCACCTTCGGCCAACCTCGGGATTTGTTTTATTTTTGCGCAGGAAAAATGAATTCAAATATTAAAAGTGGTCGGTTAGGTTAGCTACGTTAAAACACTTTAAAACACTATGGACGGTTAGTTAGGTTCGTATAGCTACATTAAAATAAACAGAGAAATATAAATATATATAAATGAACCCGAGATTGGCCGAAGGTGAATATTCAGGCCTGTTCGGGCAGGGACAGAACTTGATGTACATCTTAGGCTTCCCGTGGGGGTTCCTTAAGCCTCCCACACAATGCATAGACGTTAATATGATCTTTAAAAAAAAATTTAATGTCTTAATGGCCCCATACACATTCAGTTTACCTGTGAGTTTGCATGAATCCTAATATAATGATTTATCTTAACTGAGCGTTAGTTCCCACGGCTCATTTCCTCCAGTTTTTTTCCATTAGCTGTGTCTGTTCTCCGGGAATGTGAAATACTGTTGCAATTTTTTTTTACTACTTCACGATTAGATGTGATTCAATTACCTTTACCTTTTCAGCATTGAATCCAAAATCTTCTTCATGATGGCATAAATTAATAAAGTTTTTTTGTTCTTATACTGAGCTACTGAGCCGCCTGAAAAATAGAAGATTTTGGTAGGTTTCTTGCCATAAATGTCCAGTTAAAAAGTCGATTAAATATTATTGGAATAGATGCACTGTGTCATGGGTCAAATGCTCAGGTATTACAACATAACTGATGTTTGATTTTATTACCCTCATAGTAATAAGCAACAAAAGGGTGGACAGTTTGCTTGTGTGATCGTCCAATGGTAACCTTGAACCTCATCTTGTATAATAAATGTGTAATTTTCTGAAAAATCACAAACTACCAAAAACTCTTCTTCCTCGAGGTCACACACACTTTGTGTAGTTCTGAAAATTAGATTGTTGTGTTGCAATAAAGGAGTGTCGTTTCAGCAAGTTTAACTTTTTAGTCAAACAGTCGATAAACTCTTCTGTTGGTTGTAAAATATTTTTTAAAGAAGTGCGATCAAATGTAACCCACTTAAGTACAGGTCAATTTTGTTAGAATCTAGTGTTGTTTCGAAAAACTCTTTTAAAATTCCAGATCCAAGCAAAAGGGGGATTGCACATAACTCTAGCAATGCAATGCTTGTATGTTACTTCTTCTCCGATTGATTTGGATATTCTGTAACCATCCAGCATTAGTTTAAAGTTCTGATGTGTTGTACAGACACAAAAACTGAGTATGCCACTTCCAGCTGCTAACAAACAGTTTTTAGGCCTTAGTTCAGCAAACTCTGAAAAGCCTATTTTATCATCTGCGAACTGATCTTTAAACTTTGCATAAATTTATTTTAGGTAACTTAGAGCTAATCTTTTTTTTTGTACTTGTGTCCCCCCCCCCCCCCCCCAATCAATTACTGTTACAACAAAGACTCTTTTTCCAGGCATATATCTACTTATGTCGTCAGAGCAATAACAGTTCGTCACCAATTCAACAGACGTTATATCAAGGACTTTTCCAGGTTTTGGGTTGGGTGATGACAAGATTCCTTCCACTTTAACTAACTAGCTCTTTAACTTTCCTGACCATATAGTTTGAACATGAAAACTCTTCCTGAATATTTGCTGCTGGCCAACGTTTAGGTAAAACTGTTATTTTCTCACTTCTGGAAGTACAATTTTTGAATTTTTCTTTTAACTGAAAAATAATTTCAGATTCTTCCTTTTCTGGTCATAAATTAAGTTTTCTTTTTACTGCAGAGGATAACGTTTCAATTCTAGTTTTTAGATACCTACCTAGTTATTTTCAGCTAAGAGTTTTTTTTCTCTTCTTAATAGGTGTCTCACACAATATTTGCAAAGAGTTGTTCAAACTGTTTACAACAACATCAGTTATAATGTACTCTGTTCGAGTCTTGAGAACCGTGAGAGCTATGGGATTCTGGAAGAGGCCTAGTTACAATTTTTGATATTTTTTCCCTGCATTTGTCAGAAACCTTTTGGGTCAGCACTAAAGAAGGTAATTTGTGTATCATACACTTATTCACATTTCGTAGGTTCTTCTTGTGATTGTTATAACCTTTCTCATTGAATGGATTACAGCATACTGCAGAAATTTTCGGTATTGTGCATACAGTGTTTTATTGTTGATTTAAAAACGGAATCATAAAATAAACTTATAAACTCAAAACATAAAGTTTGTAGTTTGCAGTGTAGGCCTAGGCGTATAACTAATACTCACTGTCAAAAATACAGATTGGAGGCCTACAAAATGCTACATATAGCACAGTATTATCACATTTGAACTAGATACCAAATATTAATTTTTAACAAAGGGTCACACAACACTAATAAAACTCGCTGAAGAATCTTAAACAATTAAACCATTTGTCTCTTCACACTACAAACTAAGTAACATTTATAAGAGGTTATGTCAAGAATTGGAGGAAGAACTTTAGAATTAGAGGGAAACAAAGAAACCTTGGCAATCTCAGCTGATTTTCCAATTACTCTGTAGCCCTAAAAAAAACTTTAATCTTATTTAACCTAGAACCCCAGAGAGAGTATAATAAGAATAAATTAAACAGTGAATTCCTACAGTAAAAAAAGTGACATTCTTATACATAAAAAAAATGTGTTTTTTTTTTATATGAACCCATTGGCATTCGTTAATGAAACTTTCCGAATTCAGTCAGTAAGTTGTTCTTTAACATTTTTTTCCCTCGGAATTTTAAAAGTACAGTTTTTCAAAAAAAACAGTTAATACAATTTTTAAAAGGTTTTTGAATTTTTTTTGATGTGGTCATGCTGTACATCAAATTAAAGGCCAGAAAATTAGTTGAAAAAATGAGCCTATTTTGACTGTTCCAGCTTTATTATAACTCTAACTACAAAGAAAACTAAATTTGCTCGCGAGAGAAAAACACGGAATTTTGGCTTTTTTTTTTAAATTGCACAACTCAAAAACCGGAAGAGATAAAAAATAAAATCAAAATTATTCTAAGTTTGTATTTACTAGGGCTACCACCATACCAAATTTAAGACAAATCTGAGAAGGTCGGGTTGAAAACAGTAATTTTTTTTTTATTATTTGACATGGAATGGGCCCATACATACACTAATGTTGCTCTGAGGATTACAATAATATTTCCCAAATGATATCGTTGTAACCTTATGTAGCTAAATTATTGCTGTTATTTTCTAATTCTGATTCCGCATTTTTTTTTAATTCCGGAAGGGAGGGGTTTAGACACCCCCCCCCCCCCCCCCACCAAACACCCCGGCCCTCGGGATACGACCCTGGCTGGAGGAACGAACTCTCTGGGTGAGAAATGCAAGGAATATGAAGAGACAACTAAAAGAAGAAGGGGGCAGTGAATGGGGAGGACTCCTTGCCACAGGGTGAAAGCCCAATTGCAAGCGTAAATATCACTCAATATACTAGCGACCCGCTTCAACTTCGCACGGATGCTTTCTACTAATGCGGCGTCATTTAGAATTAATAAGTACCTAAGTGTTTCCAAATAACTGATTAATTTTTAACCAATTATAAAAAATAAAACCAGTTACTGTTGCCGCTAGGTCATCCTTAGACGATAAACATATGTTATCGCGGACTTTCCTGTAGACCTTTTCAAGACCTAGAATTCTGTAGTACATACATTAATTTGGTGTATCAGTCAGGCAAGCCATGTAAGCGCCCTAAAAGCGTCTTTTTAAGACCCAAAACATTAAGTTTTCTCTACTATCTTTAAACTTAATATGCATGTATTAAACACATAAACCTTCCTGAAGAAATTCTGTAATCAATGGTAAAAACCGCATCAAATTCCATTGTGTAGTTTAGAAGAAGCAAGGTTGCAAAGAGACAAACGTGAAAAGCTACTTTGTTTTGTACTATTTAGAGATGATAATATTTGTATACTTTTACCATGTAATTTTAACTTTTAGCAAGAGCGTAAGCAGAATTTCATTATTGAAGAGGGGGGAGGGATATGTTAGTCCGCTGTTTTCTTTTAAATTCTTTCCTTATGTTGGTGGGAATGCTATATTTTTATAAGGTTTTCGGGGCGAAGGAGGTTTATATATCCCCTTCCATTCGCCCCTGCTTGTAGGTATGCATATATTTTTGTACATTTTTAGCTTGTAAATCTATACTCTTAGGGACAATAAATGAATGAACCAAGATATTTATTAATCGGCTTGGACCCTAAAACTGCAACTATATCAATCAATACATTCTAGCTTAAAATAAATCTCGTTTGTTGTTTATAAGTCAAATATTACAATATTATCCACCGAAGTGTACCTACATTGTTTTATCAAAACGAAGCTTCTACCAGACAGTCTGTACCCAGCCACAGCTCCCTTGTTCGTTACATACGAAACTACTGCTGGTGTGGCACGCACAAGTTTCTCCCATAATATTAATATAATTTATAAGAAGCCAAAAGGCCTATAACCTTCAGCCTGAAGACGCAAGAAAATACTGGAAAACTTCATACGGACTGTAATGACTGCAAACTTGGATGGCGCGGTATGCGATAACATTGTTTACGGACCCACAAACTCAGCTGTATTTCTTTTCCCCCTTTCACATTTGAGCATTAATATACAAAAAATATTAATTATGTTTCAAAATAACGGTAGTTTTAATTAGGTATCTCATAATTTTCTCTGATAAATTGTGAAACTTTTTTCCATACGAATTATAAAACAAAATATACAACTTAATATGAACTGAAGTTTAATTTTAACAAAGAACCTATCCTAGAAAAAATCTTTGTGGTTCAAAAAAATTAACAGAATTTAACCACAATTTAAAAATTACAATTCTTGTAAAAAAAACCTACATGATAAATAAAAGTCGTTGTTTAAAAATGATAAATAGCGCATGCTACTGCATCGTTAAAACAACACCATAAATATACTGATTTGCTAGCTTGAACCCATGTGATACTGATTACTGATAAGACGTTCTTGCACTTCGATACTCCCACTGCAACAAGTGCCCACATGCCAGTACACAACAAAACTAATTTATATAATTAGCAATACTGTTACTTACGCTTAGCTGACTCAAGATGAGATATTAAAATTTCTCAGACACTGTGAAGTTTAAGGCAATAACAGAACACAAAGTAGTACAAACAACAGCACCGAATACAACCGCCCGCCAGCGCCACTAACCTCCCGAACATAAAAGATACAGATTATGGCTGCCTACCAAAATCCCCATGAATGAAAGACAACAAGCGTCGTGATTGGCCAGATGTTGTACGTTATTCGTGACGTAACCGATACCCACTAGAAAACTTTAAAAATAACAACTGGACTTAACGTTATAATAATTTATCATAGCAGTAGTAGAAAGTTCATCGCAAAGGTACATAAATTATGAATTGAAATTTATACGTCATCTTTATTTGTGGTTTGTGTAAAATATATTTCACAAACTCTCTATATATTTGGTACTCGTTATTCATACGATTAACGTAGTATTTTGTCGGCCATATTTTATTTTCCAGCTGATCTTAAAAGTTCTCGGGAAGGCTTTGAGACTTAACAAGGTAATTTGTTAATATTAATTGAATCTGCGTGTATTTTACCTACAACTATATTATTATAAGGTTAACCGAATTATAATCGATTAGGATTAGAATCCTAGGCTAAGAAAACCATTTTTACATCACGGTACCATACCAATTTCGTTTTCATTCCGGGTAAAATTTTAAGAAGCAGGAATTTAGCAGATATAACTTGTGTATCTATATAAATGAAAACGTTTTACTAGTATTAACCATATAATTTTTACTGAAAACTTTTTTTCTGTTCACGGTTATTTTACAACTTACCCCCTACCTTTTATATTTGGCCTCACCCACTAAGCTTTGCTATTTAATTATTTATATTTATATAATATATATGAAATTCCTACAGATTTTTAAGTATGTAAGCACTTAATGTTAGGTTTTGTTACAATGTTTCTGCCAAATTTGTATTAAATAAGGAAATAATGGCTGACCTCTCAAAGTTCTTTTTATGTTTCCATAGCTCATTAAGGCATATAATCTAATTTCTGTCACATTTTCATGGGTGAAGTTGAACCTTTGTGAATCGAAAGTTATTTTTCAGCCTTGATACTTGAAAGTTGAGGTAGAAGTATTAATAATTATAGGACTTAAAAAACAATTATTACTCTTACAACTGATATTAATTTACACTCTTAAGTTACTTTGTATTGACAAGCAGCCCCATTCCTATTAAGCAGTCTTATTGTTTTTATTTTAATTTCGTAAAGTTTTTTAAATTTCTCCTTAAATGTTTAGGAATTCACAAGCAAAATGAACTATGAAAATGGTAATACCTCAGAGTAGCAGCAGCTTGTAAAAAAGGCAAATAATAACTAAAATGCAAGGTTGGTTAGGTTGCAGAAAGATATAAACTGGATATTACACTAAGTGAATATGTGTTGAAAATATTTGTGCCAAACATCAAATGCAAGGAAAGTAGGTATTGAGTTAAAATTTTAGAAATACAGTACACTCCCGATTATCCGCGAAATTAAGTGGAAGGGCCACCGCGGATAGTAAAAATTGTGAATAATCCGCAAAAGAGCCGAAAATGGGAAACAAAAAAGGAAACATTAATTTCAACTTAAAAATCTAAAAATAATGCACAGTAAAAGTTACAATTAACAGTAAAAAAATTTTAAATGATACTAAAATTTTAGTATTTTACTGAATAATTACTTAACATTTCAGTAATGTAAACATAAAAGTACTCGGTACTTACTTCGTAACAAGGATACAGTACTGTACGTACTCAAAGACCATTAGACACTGCGTGAGTTCCGAGAAAGCCTTTGGCGTTTTACTGTGTACTGCTCACAATACACTCGTCAGTAGAGTTCAAATTTGCTCACTTGTAATTAAAAAACAGATTTACATATGTGGTGCATTTTTTCGTAGCATGCGCGGATAATAGGGAGTTTACTGTAACCCTTAAATAAATGACAAAAAAACACACACACACACACACTGCACTTAAGACCGAGACATAAGGTGACAGGACCTTCAAGGTTACAATTGAGTTCAAATCAAACCTCACTTGCCACATGAACATGCTGCATTGGTGATCACAGCAAATAAAGACCACCCTTCAATAGAACATTTTTGAATTCCAGTGACATTCCAATAAATTCAAAATATATATGAAAGAATGCTTTAAAAAGTTTTTTGAAAAGGCACCACTCCCCGGACATTACAGCACTTTAAACATAAGCTTTATGAAAATGCTCTTTGGAGGGTTTGATAACAAAGCAACCATTCGATAACACAGGCGGTGGAGGTAAAGGCCACAAGATTTATATATGAGCATTAAAAAAAATACTGCATTTAATTGACATGCCACTTTTATTTTTAATTCAGCTGATCCGACCAAGCCACCCTAGACATAAGAAGAAGTGCTGCTAACCTAGCTCCTTGTGGGTTAATCAGAGGGATATACTTTTCACATGGAATGTATAACTGAATAAAAGGTCTGCAGTCAATTCTGATCTTGAATGATTGTACCTTTTTCAAACTAACGTGAACTAAATATATATATTTTTTCTGCGTCTGCAAAATTAATTAGTTAACACAATGTTATTTGCTGCGGGCCTTTGTGAACATTACAGAACATTCACCTTAGATTGATTTATAATGCACTTGTAAAAAAAAATACACTCAATATTAAAAAGAGTTAGAGAGAGTTTGTGTTTGTACAATCTTAAAACTACTGGACCAATTTCACAAAAACGTTCAGTATTATAAATACACATTATTCCAGATGGGCATAATCTATGTGTTACAAAGCTAAAGCAATATCTTTATTTCTAACTAAAACAAGAGAAAAAAAGACAAAATTGACTGAATTATTGACTTACACTGTTTATACTACTACAGACATAACAAAATAATCATTTCGTGTGGTGTGTGTGTGTGTGTGTGTGTGTGTGCATCTATTTATAGAAAGTGAATATAATGGTTGGATCTTAATCCAGGCTTTTTGTAATTATCTTTGCCATCAAATTGATACATTATTGGTTAAATTTATTTGAGTTTAAAACAAAATAAAAAAAACAATGTTGGTACTTGACATTTAGGTATCACTTTTTTGTAGTGATCCTCGCTAGAAAAATTGCTGTGTTAAAAATCTTGATCCGCCTGTGCGAAGTATGGTACAACACCTTGTTTTTAATAAAGAAAATCCTCAACATCAGATCCAGATTTTCAATAATTGCCTGACTGTAACAATGTTCGTGGTACACATCCTGTCGTTGATGTTCCAGATGCTGAGACAAAGGTTGTTGGCTGTTCTGAAGAACCAGGTACCGCTTCTGAAACGCAATGTCGGCATCTGCGCGCCGGCACTCCAAAAAGCGACAGATCCCATTCAGCAACTTTTCATCGATAAAGTGAGAGAGTACAGTAAGAAGAGCAGGTAAGAATTTTATTTTTGGGTGATTATCATTTTTGTTCGTAGGCCAACCTATTGGCTTGTGTCATTCCACCCGAGAAATTTCCTTTTCATTTTAAATGGCTCTTCGGTTGTGCTTGCGTCTGATGTGAAGCCAGAGGTTTGTTGTAAAGCTTTAAAACATGGAAGCCTAAGATTTGCTAATGAAAATATGTAGTTTTTTTTGGTATGTTTTGCACGAATTAAGTTGTTCCCCCCCCCCCCCCCCCCCCCTCTTTTGATTTTCACCTCAATCCAGTATTTTATAAAATCGGTGTAATACAGCCTTGGTGAGAAAAAAATTCACAATTCAATTTGTTCGCTTTACATAAAAAAAAAATTAGAATCCTCGCAGGCCTAAGGTTAATCAGACCATATGGTGTCAAGTTTAGTTTTACAAATACACGTAACAGATACTTACCGTAGATGTTAAAGAATGTCTATTTCTACTTCGAGACACTTGGCCTCACGCTTATGTACCACATGTGTTGTGTTTGTTGTAAGGCATTTCCAATTTGTTGAATTGCTCTGTAAACACTGATGATAAGAAGCACATTTGACATGTTTTTCTCCACATGATGAATTATCATGTACATTAAACACAGTACAGAATATAGATATCTTCTTATAACTAGGGACAAGATTACATGTTGAATTGCGTTAAAACCAAAATAACACAGAAAAGCATATCAATAGACAAATTTAACACCTAAATGCAACCAAAGTCATGAAATTAATGCTTGAATTTTGTACCAAAATGTATGTACTTAAATAGTTTAAAAAAATTTAAATTAATTTTTCCAAACACACAAATACTGGTCAATTTTTTTTTTTATTCAGTGCAGTTGGATGTGCTATTACAAATTATTTTACTGTAAAAGTGAATAATATATATTAGTCAATGAGAGACTGTTTCGTTTTAACAAGTATCATGAAACATTTCAAGTGTTGTATTTTCTTAAAACAATTTGCCGTCTTTACGAATAAATAGATTTAAAAAAATTCAAACATAATTATTCTGTTTCAGAAACAAAGTCTTGTCTCTACTTTTAACTTCCGTTCTTGCATCCAGATTCAACTGATAGCTTAATTTGTTTGCGTATCCCGACAAACATATTGAGCCGGTAGCAAAAGCTTTGCAGCTTCAGTCATTCCACAGTGGCGTAGCTAAGATGATTGGCGCCCCTGGCCAGAATAGAAAATAGCGCCCCCTCTTGGATTAAAAGAGAGGGGGAGGGATCAAACGCGAAACCGTAGCTGCGGCGCCCCCCCCCCCCCTCTCCTCCTGCTCTGGTGCCCCTGGCGGGGGCCATCCCTGCCACCCGCTTGCTACGCCACTGTGATTCAATAGCATGCTCCCTCCCGCGCATGCCTAACCCCACGCTGTGTGCCTCGCCGACTCAACAGCGCCGCGGGGGGCAAGCTGGTGGACCCGACCCCAGAGATCCAGAAGGAGCTGCAGACGGAACTGGACAAGCTGGCGAAGCAGTACGGCGGCGGCGAGGGCGTGGACATGACTCAGTTCCCGACGTTCAAGTTCCCAGGTGTGTTACGCTCTTACACGCAGTACGCGCACATCTTCCGATCAACTTATTCCGAGGGGACACGGAAAAAAATAATTATACCCAGGAACTAGTCTTATAATCTCTTAATTTTTTTTAAATACTTTCATAGAGAGGCCATTTAGAAATTTGAAAAAGTTCATTATTATGATTAAACATATTTCTCTCTACAAATTTATACACTTTCGCTCAATAATAAATTGAGTCCTGCTAAAAGATCACTGTTTTCATCGGAGCATAATTTTTACGAACCTTTCTCTTAATTAAATTTGTTTCAGTAAAAATCAGTAGGTGTATAATTCATATAATTTCAAAGCCTGTTTCACAATGTTATAGAAGTAGGAAAGATCACTGAAAAAGATAATTAATTTTATGAGTTTTTAAAAATTTTAAGGCAGTGGTTAAAAATAAACTTTATACTAGCAATAATGTTTTCTTCTTTTCAGAACCACAACTGGACCCTATCAACCAGACATCGTAAAGTGCCAGCTGAATAGTAAACTCTTAAAGCAATATTATGTGTGTAAATTATAATACTTAAAAATATATATATTAAGAAACCAATAGTCAATTTATTTTTTAAAATTCATTTACTTATTGATTGTTTATAAAACAAATGTTTACCACAGGTACATCATGTATTTACTCTGCTTCAAGGGCAGAGAGTATTGGAAGGTAGCTGGTGATGACTACATTCTTGAAATAAAACATTCAAATCGTTGAATCTCTGGTGTTCGAAATATTTGAGTTTTGAGATAAAAGATTTAAGAAAAATGTTGGAGGAAATTCAACACTGAAAACTGAAGTTGATTTAGCCTGTTTGTATTTATCTCACACTTATCCCTTTACTGTTTCCCAAGATTTAATTAGTGATGTCTCTGGAAAATTAGTTCTTGAAATGAACATTTAAAGATCATAATGTTTCAATACCATAGTTAAATTTATTTTATTTCTTGCAAATGATTTTTTTTTTTTATCCTTTAATATATCATTTCTTTTGAGGGGTGGATTCTAGGTAGGTACCATTTGTTTTTTGAATTGGAGATGATTGCCAATCGACCCATCACTAATTATAATGATTAAAACACATGAAAAAATTATTTTTTTATTTAAATATTAGTAAAGTTCGAAGTAGCGATAGCAACTGGTCACAAACATAAAATTGTAACAAACGTCGCTAAGCACTTTTAGGACATACAGAACTTTCCTGGCGCACAAGTTTTTTGTAATGTTCCAAGTCCAACTAGATTAATTATTCACGAACTTCAACTAACACAGTATGTTGACTCTTTCAAAATTACTGTCCTGGAGAAAGCAGTTCGTAACCTTGCGGAAGATACATGTTTGATTCGTTCATAAAAACCCCAGACGAGCATCGACTCGTGCCGGATGCTGCCAACACACGCAGACGGCCCTTCACGTCGCTATGCTGGGGCTGAGGCTCAGGGCCCACTTGACCGTCTCCAGCAGCAGAGGCATCTTGAAGTGCTGGGCTATGCTCTGGAAGGTCCTCAGGTGCAAGCCTATGTCCTCCCTGGACACCAGCGTCTGGTATTCGCCCGCACAGCTGCAGTGCTTGGACATGTTATCCATCTTGATCTGGGAAAAAGAAAAGAAATTTTTTTTAGCAAGTCCGTCAGTACCCGCCAGAGATGTGCAACGTCTAACCTCGGTTAATGAGCAAATACATGTGTTCTCAAGTTGCAAATAAACTTATCATACGAAACACTGGCCTCGGACACAGAATTTAAAGTAGAATTCTTTAAAATATTGCAGAACGTAATAAATATGAACAAACTGAGTTTTCAACTACATTTTTGAACACTAGTTTCCGCACCCGCCACCAGAATACACTGCCGGAGCAGCCACGACGAATATAAAAATTATTACATTTGCAGAGAGAAATTTTAAACTATATAAATGAAACTGCTCCATAAAAGTGAACAAGACTTGGAAAAAAAATACTGAACCCCGTATTTTGACCTGATTTTCGACAACGAAATTTTATTGAAACACTGCCCATCTTGTTAAAATTCATTTAAAAAAGTTATGGCTTTGGACACTTTGGTATGTGCCATCCGCCCCACTCTAGTTCAAGGCTTTGCCCTCAAGAGTTGATACTAGGCTGGAAGCACCAGCGAGCTCCACCGACACGAATATCAACCTGACTAGGCGGGGGCCCCTTAAATCACAAGAAGAGGGTACGGATTATGCAATGCTACACAGGATTCCACGAACTGCAGCCAGGGTCTCCACAGTTAGTACTTTCGTACTAGATCTAGTACTTTTATAACATTTTTTTAGTGGTTCAGTACAGATCTAGTACATTTTTCTTTAATATAATAATATTATTGTAACTCCAATATGTTTTATTATTAAGCGTAATTATTTAAAAAAAAAAACTATGGAATTTTATGTGTGTGTGGTGCGATATTTTAAGTTCGAGCATTGCAATGTCATAATAACTTCCTAAATTGTTAAAAACCATAACAGATTATAATTTAGTACTTTTTTTCTAGCCTAAGTTGGTACGGAATATTTTTTTTTCCTTGTGGACACCCTGACTGCGGCGCCGAGGGCGTCGGTTGGTCCCGGGACGCGAGACCCGGAAGCAGGAGGACCTCACCTGCAGGCACTTCCTGCACTGCAGGTCCTGCAGAGTGTACGCCATCGCCTTCCGCTGGACGGCGTCCAGCAAGAGGTGCTCTATCTCGGCGTTGTCGTAGCTGGTGTCGCAGAGCGGGCACCGCCACACCGGGCTGCAACAGGCAGCGACCGTAGCCGTGTCATGGGCACGGCCGTGTGTTGTACGCGAGCGCGTGTACGTAACAGCAGAGCTTCATTATAAAGAACATGAAAGGGACCAAAATCATGGAAGTTTGTTATAATGAAGTTCTTTATACCGAAATCACAATGATTGCCTGATTTGGGGTTTTTCAACATGACTCGATCTTGTTAAAAAAAAAAACAAATTAGAAAATCTAATACCGATATGAGTGGTACAAGCATCAATTACTTTAACAGCTATATTTTGGGATCAAGATACATACTACATATGTAACAGGTAATATTTTCTACACACAAAATATAAAATACGCTATTTTTTATTTTATTTTTAACACCATATATATTCACTGTAACTATTTTAATACTAATGTTTTACACATGCAATCGATAGATTTTGATGAGAGCTGACGATTGAAACTTAAATGAACCTTCATAACTTCTCCGAATCAAAAGTTATACTAAATGGAAATCTCGAAACTCAGCAAAATGACAGAATGGCGGGGCTTCCCCCCTCTACCGCGCGCCTGATGTGTCGAAGTCCTTACTTGGCGCGATGAATTATTTGATCCTTTAGCTATCCAGTGGTGTAATTAAATTTCGGAAGGAGATGATAGATTTGTAGCTGCAACACTAAACTATACCACCCGATTTTGTTACCATACATTTTTTTTGAATTGTCTCCCACTAAGGGAAGCAATTTGAAAGACGTATTCACGTCCAAACCAACCACAGTCCAACAATGAAATTATATTTAGTGTTTGCCCAGTGACGAATGTCTTATTTGTAGGACTGTGCAGATACTGGATTCTGAATTCCAACACGAATATTAAAATATCCACTCACACGAATATTGAATTCAAATAGCACTATAGGAAATTATTTTCATACATTTTTATGATAAGTTCTATTTCACATTAAAAAATTTGTAGTATTTAATACGTGTTCATGGTTTCATAAATGGTAATGTACATTTCTGAATTCTATTATGGTTATAAATACAACAAAAATATGACATGGTTTTTATTCCTAACTTAAACAGATTTTTTTTTAGCAGTGGTAGCAAACTTGCTTTATTATTCACTTGTTTTCAAAATTTCCGGATGGCAGACTGTCCCACAATCTCTTTGGTTCAGAGCAGGAAAGTAGTCATCCTCAATTGTGGTACTCCCCCATTAGATAATTTCTGAAACTTCTGGCACAAACAGCTCTAGTAAAAAATTGCAGTGACGAACAGACACTTTTTTACTCTCTTCAAACCACTGGTGCACTTTGTGAACTGAAATGGTTTTATGAAAAATATTACAGTTTGAAGGATGAAATCACATGTGTTTTTTTACTACACATTATGAATGTTTTAGGAGTGTCAGGGTGGCCACTCTTCTGGGATAATAAAATTCCTGGTTTGTTCAAGGGTGGTTTTTATCAATATTTGCATACAATTTGCATTTTTGTTACATAAAGCACACACAATATGATGTTTTATTGGCGTTAAACAATAGACAACTTAACTATAGGCTTAAAAATTAAATCAATAAACTTGCTTAAAACAAAATCTACCACCAACAAAAAAATTTATAATTTCACGTCACAAAATTTACTTGACACCAAACATACGTGTTTTGACCCTCTTGTGTGGCTGGCTAATGTTGTTCTTCCCATGCTACCGATATTGATTTTAACATTACACAAATTGCAAATGGCGTTTGTCCTGCACTTTGGATCTTTCTTCACCCATTCAACCTCTTTGTTATATTTGTCATTGTATGTGGTGACCGAACTCTTTGACATTTTGATAGTCTGCGCAAATTACATGTTAGATTAAAAAATTCAAAACAACGCCCCGCACAACTAAACTTTTAAAAAACTTGAGAAAAGTATCCGTGATACCGTGACGCAACAACATGAGCGCAAAGTAAAAAAAATATATATATACAAAACTAGTGCTACCATCATGCCGTGCGAGAAATTACTACCACCCTACAACAACATTTTCAGCCAAAATACTGTTGCTTTCGAATACAGAAACATAATAAGTATGGAAGTCTGAATTTTTAACGATTTCTTACGCACTACACAAGTTTTTAAATGCAATATGAACAAATTAACTTTCATAAAATATAGCTCACGAGCATACTGTCATGCTTCGACGGGTGGTGAACGTCCTCACGTTCAAGTTTCTCCATCATAGGCTTTTAACAGCCGTATGTTATTGCAATTGTTACTTCATAAAAAAAAATTCCCGGTTCTAATAAAAATTCCTGGTTCATTCCAGGTATTCCTGTTTTTTTTTTTAAGAAATCCTGGCTATTTCCCGAATTTCCTGGTTGGCTGGCCACCCTGAGTGTTATGCCAGTTTTGTGATTAAATTTAACTTTGAGTTAGTTTGGTTACCACAAATTTCGTCATGGGCGTATATCCTGGGGAGGGGGAGGGCCCTCATGAAATAAAAAAATAAACCTCTCATTAACTGTGAAACGGGAATGATAATCATAATGTCCCTCGAGAATTCTACAGATTTCCATCCCTGAAACTTGTAATGATCTGACGTCGTCCGGGCCTGCGGCCCCCTTTGAGCCCGATATGCCACTGCCCAAACACCATCATCTCTGTTCAAACCTCCCGCTTGTGCGTGCGTGTGTACGTGTGTTGGTAGCCCGGCAAAAGGGCGCTTAGCTGCAGTGCGCCGCACCCCTATATGTATTAATAAGTATTGTAATCCTTTTCTTTTCGCCCCAAAATAGTGTCACGACGGCTATGCATGTGTGTCTTTTGTTTAATTAATTTATGATGTTTTTGTAATAAAATACATGCAAGCACGGACACGGACACTCCCTAGCGGGCGACGAAGTAACTAGCATATAACTTGATTTAAACTAATTTTTACCATATAAGTAATAATTACAGACGGTCTGGTCATGGATGTGATGCGCTAATTTTTATAAAGAGTTTATGTTATTTTCCATAATAACCCGGGGCACGCAATAGCTAAGATGTTAACGGTAATCGTGTTCGGCGCGAAGGGCGCCATGTTGCCTGCCGCAAGCCCTTGCCTCAGCCCAGTCTCCTCCTTCAGCCGGCCGAGAGCGGACGTCTCCGCCTTGAGGCAACCACGTGCGTGGTTCGTGCCTCGGGCGTTTTATAACAGTATCAATGAAGGATTGTATAAGGGCGTGTAACATGAGTAAATAAAACCAACTTAATTGAGTCACGTGTCTTTGTGTTCGGGGGGGCCACGTGGGTCCTTAACCAGTCAGCGGCGTGTGGGACGCCCTGAGAACCCACTGCGGTTAATTAGAAGCGTGCCCGACGCTGAGAGCGGGCTCGGTCAGGAATAGGTGCTGTATTAAACATCTCGCCGCACACGGGCCACGTAACGCCCTGAGTTAGAGTTTCAAGCCGGGTCCACGTGCCCACTCACGTGGTGGCGCCCATTATTTTCCACCAGTATTCAAACCTTAACACCGGTACGCCCTCACATCGTCGTGCGGGGGTTACGACTGAGGCGCCGGGGGGCGGGGGGGGCGGGCCCCCTTACCTGCCGTCCTCTTCGGCGCGGTGGGCGTCCTTGCAGAGGTCGACGTCGCGGCAGTGGTTGCACGTCCTGCAGATGACCTCCGGCAGCACGAAGGAGACGCACGGGTCCCGCCACACGGCACGCTCGCTGAACTCCCCCACGCCGATCAGGCGAAGCATGTTGCGTCTCACGTGCATCACCTCCTCCCGCACGCCCGAGTCCAGCGACAGCACCTGCATGGGCGTCGCAAGGACATATTTTTTGGGGGGGGGGGGGGGGGGGGGGGACTGCAATTGATTTAGTTGTTGAGGAATATCCATTCCCCCCCCCCCCCCCCCGGGGAAAATTTGGGGTTCGAAGGTGCAAAACAGATGGTTTTCAGGCATTTTTCTTTTCCTAAATAATATTCTAATTATAGCTGGTTGCAATACATAATTAATTTTTTTTATAAAAAAAATATTTTCAGAGAAAACAAATTTGTAAAAAAACAACACAGTGCTCACATTACCACGATTGGACTAAATGCACCATGCGCAACATATGGGTTGTATCACAGAAACTACGAAACTAAATATATTATTGGAGGGGACAAAATGGAAGACTTTTATTATTGGGGAGGGGGGTGTGTGTCCCCCCCCCCCGGTTGCAAAGCCCATGCCCACAGTCAGTACTTTCGTACTAGATCTAGTACTTTTGTAAGTTTTTTAGTGGTCAAGTATACATTTACGCTCAGATATAGTACTTTTTTTTCTTTAATATAATATTATTATTACAGTAACTCCAATATGTTTTATTATTAAGCGTAATTATTTTTAAAAAGCTATGGAATGTAGTACCATGTGTGTGTGTGTGTGGTGTCATATTTAAGTTAGAGCATTGTAGTATCATAATATGTAAAAAATTATAATTTAGTACTTTTTTTTTTCAAATCTAGTATACTTTTTTCTCGCCTAAGTTGGTAACGAAATATTTTTTTTCCTCGTGGACACCCTGATCCTGGCACTGCAGCCTGTTATTCTCCTGCCACTGCTCGACAAGAGACACTACCGGAACCAGAGGTGCGACCGCATTGGCGTGGACCTGAACACGAGAACTGAAGAATCAGCATCATTTAAAATTTGTCATAGTTAATTTTGATGCGCACAATTTAATACACAAATGGAGTGTTCCCACACACAGGAAAAATTCGGATAACAAGGAAAACTCAGGGAATTTGAAAAAAAAGTGTTATCAAAGTCTGGAAAACATAGGAAAATAGTCAATATATAAGTACAAAATAGTAATAGAAATTTTTCATACCATTCAGTATCTAAATGACTTAGAATTGAATGTATTTTATTCACAAATTTATTTTCTGTTAGTAATCCACATCCGATTTTCACTAACATTACCATAAAAACAACATCCTGTGCAAAACATATCATGCGCTTATATTTCTTAAATTTTCGGTATTCTCACAACAGTCGATATAACGATTTTCATATTTATAAACCCGGTTCTCACTCCTGATCATCCCAAATTTTATTCTGAAGTTACTAAACAGGAAATGCAAGCACCGATTTTACTCAATCAGCCCCACAAATTATCAAATTTTAATTACCTTGCAGACAGCTTTAACAAACTCAAGAGCTGCATCTTGGTGGTCGAGATCTGAACTCCGAAACGAGGGGAACGCCCCGCTGTTGTCACTTGTCAAGTATTTTGCTTGCTTCCTCGCCTTCTCTTGAACAGTTTGAGTAATGCTACAACAAATATTCAAAACTTCACAGTGTTTGCCCCAACAGGAAAATTATAATCAAGAAGAAGAAGTAAAAAAACAAAAAAAAAAAAAAAAAGGAACGACAAGCAGGTAAAATAAAAGGTCTTTAATCTGGTACAGTAAAGACCACAACCATACAGGATAGAGATTATAACAGATTACTGTAATTCAATATAGTTCTAACTAGTGATGGGTCAAATCCCAATTTTCTCAAATCCGACTCTCTAATTCAAATCCCAGAGAATACCTTGAATATATCCCTCGAATCCAAATGTGTCAAGTGTCAAAAATTAAAATAATGTACAATAAATAAAAAATATTAACTATGGTGTTAAAACATTCTACCCTTTAAATGGTTGTTTCACAAACTAAGTTTCCAGAATCAAAACATATTGTAATTTTATTTATTTAATAACCTTGGGGAATGTTAACAGGGCATGTATTACGAAAAAACCTGATATAGTAACCTTCAGAGGCTATCAGAACTTAAATTTTTAATTTACTTTCTTTCCTCTTAATATTTTTCTTCGAATTTTCTTCCTCGAATATCGAATCCTGGCAAAAGCCGGGAGATCAAGTAAGACTAAAGAGATAAATGAATTAAAAGACCAAACAAGCCCTAAACCCAAATGAGATGAATTTATACGAATCAGACCAAAAATGCCTAAAGAAGAAAAGAGGTTATCTAAAAGAGCAAGACTGAAGATGTAAGGAGGCGAACGTATTAATAATACCAAACAAGAGAGGTGAATCTGTAAGAGTAAGACCAAATACAAATAAGTGCAGAGAGAAGCAAATTTATACGATTAAGATCCAAACAAGACTATAGACATGAACACATAAGAATACGTGAAGTAGTGAATGCACAAGAATAAGACCACACACATATACAGGTGAATATATAAAAACAGGACCAATCAAAACTAAATGCACAAAAGAAAAGGTGACGTAGAAGAATACGAAGAGCCACTGACCGGTACAGCCTCTGGGCCATCTCGCCCGTGACAAGCTGCCTGGCGAACTCCGCGGCCGAGGCGTGGGCCCCCACGCCCAGGTGCCGCGCCTGGGCCTGTGTCTGGCTCTGGCTGCTCACGCGACGCGAGCGCACGGGAGTCGCCGGAACCCCGCTCTCCCGGATGTGCGAGTACACGGCGCTGACGTAGCCGGCGACGACCGCGCTGAAGCTGTCCCTGCAGCCCCCGACGTCAGGCAGGTACTCCACCAGGTTCCAGTTCATCGTCACCGTCGGCTGGGGACCCAGACGAACTGACGACTTGCAGCCGACCCGACCACAACAGGCAAAGACAAAGCAGGGAGGGGGTTTTTACATTAAAACCCAACGACAGTGGAAAGCTGGTGCTTTAGCAAAAATATATAAGGCTTTAGAAGAAATATAATTTATTCATAATAAAATGCCTTTAGAGCAAAACGGAACATGACATAAATGACTACAGTTTGTAATAGTTGATAATTATCATAGGGCAAATCCTAAGGCGCTCCCGCGGGATGCGAACAAATACAATCATTCATACAATTAAAACAATGCAAGAGTAAAGCGGACATGGTGGCGAAGCGCAGTAAGTAGCAAACAAGTAAAATGGGCCCCGCTAGGCTGAAAAAAGCTGAAGGCAAAAAATCAAGAAAGAACTTATAATGCGCTTGACAAGAAGTGTACAATGCCATCGTGGCATGCCCATATACAACGGCAGAAATATTACACAAAGCTACAGGCAGTAATCGGCGTGAGCAAAAGAAACTCAAATCCAAATGACCTGAAGGGTCCAACATTGATAGCTATTACGAAACATTACATTACAAGGCAGCGATACAAAATGAAGGCGCGGCCACGACGCGCAAGCAAGAATGAAACATAAATACTCAAATCCAGACGCTAAGTTTCACAGCCGAGTACATACCAGAGCGCAACGCCACCGCCGCAGTGACAGCCTTCGAGTCCAGAGACCGAACGACTGCGACGAATAAGCTAGGAGCCAGAGTGTATATAGGCCCGGTAAAACACTCGACAGAGAGCGCTGGTGAGGCGGCGGGGAAGAGAGCAAGAGGGAGGGTAGGAAGGGGAAAGGAGGAGAGGGGAGAGGAAAGGAGGGGAAGTAATGCTGTACAGTGCCGAAAAAACGGAGCAACTGCTTCAAACTCATTACAACTTATCTGCATTGTCTTGGCTTCTGGGCGTAGGCCGTGTTAGTCTACCTGATGATGGCAGCTGCAACGACAGCCGAAACGTCGCAAGACAAATTACCTGACACGGCCCACACCCAGAAGCCAAGAAAATGCAGACAATTGCCGTGAAAGCCCGCGATCTTTATTATAACATAACTGTCCAATTTTACTAGTGATGTGCCACCACTGGCCCATATTCCCAATTTACGTCGTGCCCGAATTTGCTTTAAGTATATATACTTGCATGCACTCGTCCTTGGAAGTGACATCACAAAAGCTGTTCAAACTGGAAGTGAAATAAGCACGTATGCAAGCAAAAGAATCTGTGTATTTCTCGCATATTTAAGAGTTAACGACACATCGCCAAATTGAAAATTTTTTTGTAGGTAGTATTTGTTATAGTATTTAAGTCTGGTATTAATAAAGTGCATAAGAAAAAAAAAGGGAACTTTGACAAATACATAATGATTGTAACTACGAAACAAAGTAGATTAAGCTGTAAAGTTGTTTGAAACTAATTAAATATTAAAAATGATTAGTTTCAGTCTTTCCGATTAAAGATACTTGTTGAAATAAAAAAGTTTAACGTGTTTGGTTTGAAGAAGTCGAACATTGAACCCAAATATGGATACATCCAATACACTACAAGGACAAGTGAAGTACGCAAAGTCGCAAGAACTCAAAATGCGTACTTGAATTCGGACACAGCATTACTGGATTTCAGATGTACAAGTATCCAACCAATACCTAAAAAACCAGATACACATGAACAAAGTACAATTTCATGCATTCAGGTGTTGCCCATCTTTTCTACTTTTCTTTTTTTTTTATAAAAAGTTCTGTTGCATCTTTTCCTTCAATTTTACTGTAATTTAAGGCTATACTAGAACCTTGTGTTTGCGAATTATTTAATCAACTGACTCTTCATAAAATATAAAGTCTAAAACCTCCAAAATTTATATAAACATCTACATCATCATCTCCGAAAGTGAATTATAAGCTATTAAAGAACCAAACAACTACTAACCCCATCATCGTCATTTTCATCGTCGTCATTTTCATTCAGGACCTCTTCCACTTCCCCTTCTCTCACGTCGTCACCGTTGCCTCCGTTCTCTTCGCTCTCTGGGTTATTGCTCTCTTTAGTACTGACATCCCCAATAACTTTGGGAAGGGTACCTTGAACGCCGGCATGGTTCGACTACAAAATAAAACAGACAACCACTCAACCATACGAACAACTTAGTAATGCTCATAAAATGATACTTAAATAAAATAGTAAAGGTACAGTAAAAATATGTTAAATATATTTCCCAAAGGAGTTAGAAAATGTACTGGTACTACAGTGAAAGAAATTTTAAGCACGTACACCCAAGACCAATGCCATGCCAGATTAGCGATTATGCCGGATTATCGAATGGCAATATATTTTAAACAGGAATACCAAAGAAAAAATTAACATAAAGTACAATGGTATTTAAAACAAGCTCTGTAGAAAGAGAAAAAAAAAAGTGAGAGAGTCTTTCAGTACACACCAGTGATGTGTAACATCTAACCTCGGTAACGAGCAATTCATGTTTTCTAAAGTTGGATACATAATTTTAACGTATAATTCTTTATAAATATGCCCAAAATGAGTTTTCAAAAACATTTCTGGATGTGAATAACACGCACCTGCTTCTATAATTCGTTGGACCGGAATTGTAAAAAGGGGCTTGGCACCATCACGCGCAAAGAGCAGAATGTTTTGCTATGTCGACTACCGAACCATTCGATTAGCAGACAAATTTTAAACTTATATGGAACTGCTGATTAAAAGTGAAAAAAAAAAAAAAAAACTTGAGAAAACACTAATCCTGGCTTTGGGACCTAATTTTCGACAAGGAATTTTATTAAAATACTGCCCATATTGTCAAAATTCATTAAACAGTCAATACAATGTTTCAGAGACTCATTCCCGAAGAACAAATGAATGGCGCGCTTCTCCCTACTTCCTGTTACACATTTCTGTCGCATTCACGAAATTACTCCGATCAAATGCGTTATACAGAGAGCTAAGATGTTACACACCAAAAACACTTCTTCAAAAAATCATTTTGGAAATGTACACGTAAAATGTGAAATATAACTCGCTAGAGAGCAGGAACTGCTGTCCTGAAATGAAAACCGAAAGCAACAACAAACTATGACCCGGCAGAACAGATGTGGGACCTGGAGGCCAAGGTTCACGGCGGGAATCAACCAAAATATATCCTGATTAAAGCAACCCTGTTGGTGCCGAATTAAAGAATATGTAGAAACATAGAATTCTGGATTAAAGATCTTTCAACGTACATAATAAAATAAACAAAAGTTTTACGCACCGTAACTTCATATCTCAAAAACGTTATCTTTGAACTTACTACATTTGATACATTACATGTTTTCCACAAAAAAAAATTAGTTGAGGCTGATCCTCAACTCGCAAGCGAAAAACTACAACCTTGATACATGACTTGATTGGGAGTTTCATAAAAATTAAAAAGTATTTGGGAGGAAGAGGAGGGGGCACATATATCTATGCAAAATACTCCATCACAAAGTCTGTAGCAAACTATCATCATGATCATGCATTTATTAGTGACTCATTTCTATGCATGTTGGTACTGCTTAAAAATGCCCCAGACATATGCATTGAAAATTATTTAATTTGGAAATGCAATCTGTATATAAGAGTTAAATAATACTTATTGTTTGGTTCAGCAATTAACTAAAAACATTTGGTCATATTAAATATCAAACACTCCTAACTAAAAACCAGTGTTGAAAACAATAAAAACCATTTTAAGAATTTCCCATTCAATTTTAAAATTAAATTGAGCCACAAATAAACTATAAATCCTAATTTCCAACAGTACCTAAATCATTTCAGTTTGGGTGCACATCTCAAGATATTGAATTATTCATTTTGTATTTACTACAGAAGCTCTGTAATAAACTACTAATAAGTTTTAGACCACTTATAAAAAGAAGTCACAAGGACATTGTGTCTCACCGGATCCAGCCACACGAGGTACTCCCAACACTGCTGGTACGTTATTTCAATGCTGTGGAACAACTCCTTGTTTCGTATGCTCTGGACCACAAACTCCACGTAGCCAATAGCATCCTCAATGGTCTTCTTCTTGGTGCAGATGATGATCTTGTTGAAATTAGCGTACACGATAACAGACCCCAGCCTCTTGAACTCTGCGACCAGCTGCATAGACACAACATTTCATGGTTTTATTTTAAGGCCAATTTTGATTGCAGTGTCATTTCTTTTATTTTTTTACGAGTTCTGTTTATTCATGAGGATAGCACCATTGTCAACGAACACGACACTTATGTATTCAATGATACTCGCTTTACCAAAACAGCATCATTTTGACAGACACACATGATGCACTTTTTACAATGTAGTAATTTGTAATAAGGATGTCAAAACTACTGAGAATGATACAAATAAATCAGCAAGCATACGTGTCTTTGAAAAATGTACCAATGTCATAATGTAAACATTACCAATAACAGTCCAATATAAAAAGAAAAGCAAAATATTTTCCAATCTTACTCCATACTAAATAATTTACAGTCATTGAATTTAGTGTAATAAAAGATTGAATTTTTGTAATCTGAGTTGAGTTTTGATTAAATTTACTGATTAATTATATATATATTTTTTAATGTATTTCAGTACTTTATGGTGCATTAACTTGCATTTTGGTGTTAT
Organism: Bacillus rossius redtenbacheri; assembly: GCF_032445375.1. Classification (NCBI taxonomy): domain Eukaryota; kingdom Metazoa; phylum Arthropoda; class Insecta; order Phasmatodea; family Bacillidae; genus Bacillus; species Bacillus rossius. Next base: position 9,458,590 of record NC_086340.1, read on the forward strand.
ATGGTATCCTGACACATGCTTTTTGGTGTTATTCTGGCTTTATCGCAATTCACCATATAATCTTGTTACTGTTTATCACTTAAGACCAGAGACACTGATAGAAACTAAGGGACCAGGGGTGAATAATTTTGTCTGGCTCTCTCACTACTTCAAACTTGATTTGACATTTCATATTGAATAATTTTTTTTTAGTTATTCATTACCAATAGATACATCAAATAGGAATCATTCACAAAAACTATATTTAAATAAATTTAACATGAACAAAAATTTATTGAGGAATTTTCATTTGTTTTCTGCAACACTATGCAGTTTTTATATGAAACAAAAAAGCTGAGATTATGATTAAAAATTTGTAATAATACTCTATTTTTATGTATAATATCAATTAGATTACCAAAACCATATTCAAAATTAAAATTTTATTGATTTAAGAAATTGCATAGCCAGGTTTTTATTTTCTTTAACTTTACTTTCTTTAATTTCACATATAGTTCTCTCTTTTATCATTTTACTGTATTTTGGATAAATTTTTAAGTGTGGTTTCCAAACTCTATTAAATGGAACTCTGATATTTAATTATGCAAACACAAATACAACAGATTATTTTTTTAATTTGATTAAAATACTTAAAAAGGGTCTACATGGAGAACAATGTATCACACACATCCTCTACACATTACATAAATGAAGAACTAAATTAACTTGCCCATGTATCGGTTACTGCTCATATATTAAAACATTTGATCTCAAATGGAATAAGTAATTTTTGTTTTACACAATGATACTACACCAATCAATTTGTAACAAATCACTGAAACATATGTACCAGAATGTTAACTTTTTGCCTGCTTTATAGGTGAGTTTACCTGAATAAACAGTTTCTTCATCAAGTTATGCAAAGTTCTTCTAAGAGCAGGATCATACAGCAGTGCATTTGGGGACCTTATCCACCTAGAAAAAAGTAACACAAACTTCTTCAATCAGAATAACTCTTTTACCAAATCATCTTATAAATATTAAATAGGAACAGTAAAACTCCTCATGTAACTACTATGTTTTACACATGACTAATATTTTTAAAAAAAAATTTCTGTGCCCATCAAATAGGAATTTTCACTTGTTTTAGACTTTCCTGCATTTGCATTGATTTTTTATGGTTCATTTAAAAATTGAAAATAAGTGAAGAAGGAGAAGCAAACAAAACAAAAACTTGTTTTTACTATGGATACTAAAGTACTATAATATAATTTAGCATGTTACTTGAATGGCCTATCTAACTGCACTTATTTTTTTATTCTGATAAAAATGCAAAACAGCACAATTTGTTACACAGGTATTTCAAACAAATACATACTTCATGTACACACTATAAAGCAAATCTTCAATTTACCATTATCTCAGAACTTCCTTTAGTAATAGATATACAATCAGTTTTCTTAAAATCTATTTTCAGTTGTAGTTAAGATCACAATACAGTGTCTGACACTATATTTCCTTATCATTTAATCTGATTCGTATTGATTATTAAAAATTTAGAATTTAAAGTCACACAAATACGTACGGCTCTCTCAACCGTCAACTCAAAACTCATAACATTACTACAATTTCATTTCACACTTATGTTTTCGGTCACTTTCAGTGAAAGGTTATGTAAACTTTATACTGCTGTCATATTAACTTTTAGTTGAAATAAAAAGTGTACCATTCTAATGAAAGCATGTCTAAAATGAATGTATGTTTAGATGAATTTCAATTATTATCCAAACTCAGAAAAAAAAAATTATCATGAGGTATGTAAAAATTAGAAATCACAAATTGCTATAGAAGAAAGAAGATATGTATGTTTATAATGAGGTATGTCCATAAAAGAATGTACCAGTTAAAATTTTTATAATAACAACTGTAAGCGGTGTAAGTTTTGATTCAAGGCAACAAAGAATAATTCAAAAAGTTTTAGATAAGCGCATGCTCGAGTACTGCTTTAATGTTTGTTCGCCTGCAGCGTCACCTACGCAAAATGGCAACTCCTGAGCGTAAAGCGTTTTGCATTCTGCAATTTGCTAAAAGTGAATCTATAATTTCAACCCTCCCCATTTGTACGAGAGTGATTGAATGTCAAAGTCCCTGACAGTCGGATTGGTCGTAATGGTCGAGATGACAAGAGCTATCTTTCACTGGCCTCCACGTTCACCTGACAACGCAATGCGATTTTTTCCCTTTGGACCTTTATAAAAGATTGTGTTTTCATTCCGCTGCTACCTAATGATTTGACAGAGTTGAGATAAAGAATTGAAGAAGCTATTGCTTCCATTACTCCGGACTTGTTAACCAAAGTGTGGGAAGAACGTGACTATGTTGGATGTGTGCCGCACAACTAAAGGTGCACATATTGAACATTTGCAAGAAACACCAGGTGAGTTTGCCTTCAATTTGATGTATGGTTTGTTGTAAATATTCTAAATTAAACTATAAACTGTTACAATATACCATTAAAACTGGGGCATTCTGTGTAATGAAAAAAAAAAAAAAAAAAAAGGTTCACCAAGACTGAGCGAAGCTAACCTGTAGAAATGGACGATCTGAAAGTCGGCGAACACGTTCTTGTAAAGCATCACGTCCCGAAGCCACGCGTTCACCATGGAGCGCAGCACTTTGAAAGCTCCGCTGACCAACGCGGTCTCGTCGTACGTCGGCAAGACCGTGCTCTGACCCCCCACCATGTCTTCCAGGGACGCCTGAGGTATCGTGTCGAAGGCCACACTGGAGCTTGTACCTGGACCGAGTTTTCATCATGGACACATGTCATTAGTAGAGACCTGCAAAATTCGCGGTTTCGATGGCCTTCAGGATAGACTGCTCACACCCCTGCACACTCGGGGCAAATAACGGCAAGTTCATCGGCTGCCGACTTGTAAGTCGTCTCAGCTGGTTTGTCTGTGATTCGATCCTTCTTTGGTTGAGGGTTTATAACTGGTTGAGATTCGTCCAGATGAACAGTAAGTCAATAGCAAAATTATCTAAGAGGTATGTGTGTTTGAATTCTAGCCTATCACCGAATGAATCCGCGAATTTTGCAGGTCTCTAGTCATTAGGGAGGCACAAGGCACTTTCCCTACCTGGTCAATGCGTCTAATAGCAGAAAAATGTTGATATAACTAAAAAAGTTAGTATGGCCCTCAAATGAATGTTTTTCTTTGAAAAGGAGCTAAGAGTTACAGTATTCAACAGTAATGCAGTTCCTAGAAAACACAGACACAGGGAAAATGTTGATATAACTAAAAATGTTAGTATGGCCCTCAACTGAATGTTTATCTTTGAAAAGGAGCTAAGAGTTACAGTATTCAACAGTAATGCAGTTCCTAGCAAACAAAGACACGGGGAATTCAGATAGTGATGGGCGATATCGATAAAAACCAATACCAATCCAAATACAGACACATTTATTTAAAAGATCTGATAACTGATAGAAAAAACTGATCCAATACTCTTTGTAAATAATAACAGTAAAATATCCAGAAATTCGATATTTGTAAGAAATATTGCAGTACCTTAATAGCACTCATTATTAAAAGGATTTTTGGTAGCTGACAAAAAACCTTTGCATAGCACAATACACATTTTGCCTTTGTGTATTAACAAACACAATTTTCAAGTATAGCCCTAAATTACTGAAAAGTTGGAGTAAAAGATGCCTACATAACTATAAACAGGTAAATAGAAAATGGACGAAATTGTACTTTTTTCATGTGTATCAGCAGGAAATTATTACATTGGAAATCCATTGAGCCCATGTTACAGGTCCTCAAAATTAATTACAATGAGCAGAGGTACTTCACTACCATTCAATTTAAGCAACTGCCTAAACTGAAAGGGTTTTAATTAGGCTTTCTATGGTATAGCACATTCTGTAATCCAGCGCTAATCAAGCTAAAGTTTATTGTTATTTCAATAGTGTTCCCTGTTTTCTATAAGTTTACAATTCACATTTGGTATTTCCAGTAAAACTATGCTGATGTTAGATAACACGCAAAAATTGGTAATTTGGCATTTCCGTGAACTTGAATGTGCTAGATTAAAATAACTTTCACTGTATTTCAGAGAAGAAAAAAAAAAACGCTGGCAGGCTATATTTACTTACGGAAAGAAGGAGACTCATTCTAACTAGCTAACTACCTCCTTACAATAACAAGAACCAAGATCGGCAGCAGTGATGTCACATGGGAAGGAGTGCGGGCAGGAAAAGGAGGAGATGTTTAGGAGAGATAGACAGCAGATAGCTTGCAGTGAGCAATTACAGCACCCAAGCGAAATGATTGTAATCCGCTGTTTTGCTATGCCAAAAATTTTAAAATTAGCCGCCTAAGTGACCGACGGCAGAGACGTCTACCCCTTTGAAATGATGCTACACTTAGAAGTTTCCTGTGAATTTCAGTGGCGTGGCCAGGATTTGTGTACGGGGGTGTTAAGAAGCATTCCCCCCCCCCCCCCGTATTAAAGCGGGGGGGTCTGGCGGTCAACCCCCCCAGAAAATTTGGATTTTAAGGTGTAAAATAGTGCTATTTTAGCAGTTTTCGGTACTTAAATTTAAATATTGTAATGGTAAATTTCTTTATTAATTTTAATATGAAATTTGTTAGTGTGATGAATAATAAATTAATTAAATATTTGTTGCTAAGGGGGGGGCGGGAGGAGGTTTGAACCCCTACACCCCCCTCCCCCCCCCCCCCTGGCTTCGCCCCTGGTGAATTTAACTAAGTAAGTTAAATAAGGGCTCCGCGTAGTCTGTGGTGAAGCCCTCGCAGAAGTAGATCAGATGTCATCCCAGAGCACGAAAAGCCCGACACTTACCTTCAATGTCGTTGACGTGGTGGGACTGGAGCAGGGTGTTCACCGCCAGCCCGTCAATGTCTAGCTCCACGCAGACGGAGGAGTAGCAGCCCTCGTTGTTCGTCACCACGCTCGCGCTCTCCTCGAACTCCGTCAGCAGCCTGTCCACGAACCAGCCATCATTTCGCTCATCCAAACCCCAGGTAACAAACGTGAAGTATAGTGTTCGGTAACTTTATATTGTGTACATCTTGACATTTGTTGTTGTTGTTTGAGCTTGGACACATCCAAGTATATTGGGCTAATTTTTTCCTTGCTCATGCGTGCTGTGTTGCGGAAGAATTTCTCATAGCTGCGGCTCCAGACACCGAAGAAAACAAAAGACAGTCTATTTAGAGATGGCCGCCTAAGCACAAGTCGGTGCTAGGCGCTGCTTCAATTTCATCGATTAATTTTTGTTGGAAGTTTTCGTTCCCGTTGTCACGGAACATATAGCGTTGTGGGAATACATTGCCAATAATAGTATTGATATAAAATAAAGACATCCATTTTTTTTTTTTTTTAATTTTTATACAAAAATTTTCTCTATGGAAGTTGATGAAAAGAAAATTTTTGAGTTAGATGAATATCAGAATGCCTAACAAAAATATGTTTAGTTATACTAAATTACTGCACTAGTTTGACAGGCAGTCACATTATTCTCTACCGAATAATACTGAATATTCTCAGTATTAATTTTCATTCAATGAATGTAATGCTATGTATTCGAATGTAGGGTGACCTTGAATAAAATAGTACAAATTTCAATACGAAAATTCCTCAACTACGTACAAAACAATTTTAAAAGTAAAATGATTACGAAATTTTTAAAAATTGTAAATGTAAGATATGTCATGTAAATTATCTGAAATAGAATTGGGAGTACTGAGATGTACTCAAATATAAGACGTACCGTACTCAAGTATAAGACGTGCTCAAGTATAAGACGAGCTCAAGTATAAGACGTGCTCAAGTATAAGACGTGCTCAAGTATAAGACGTACTCAAGTATAAGACGTACTCAAGTATAAGACGTACTCCAGTATAAGACCACCTCGACAGAAGCGTAACGCAGGGAGTCACCTGTTGTCGTCGGCCTCCCTGCCGCCGAGGTCGGGCCGGTCCGTGGGCGAGCACCACAGCAGGAAGTTGTGCCGGGCGAGGTGGCGGGCGTAGAACAGGTCGGCGGCGAACAGGGTCGCGTCGGGGGGCAGGTTGCCGAGCGGCACGTGGAAGTAGCGGGCCTGCTCCACCATCAGGTCCAGCACGGCGTCGCTGCCCAGGTAGCGGCGGACCATGGCCCGGGCGCAGTTGCGCTGCCAGTTCAGGTCCCAGGCAGTCCCGTCCGCGTCCTGCCGCCCGTGCAAGGGCACCAGCGGGAACTCCCCCATGCCCGGGATCTGGGACGCCAGGGTCTGGAGATCTGCCACACGGATTCAGCTCGACTAACACCAGCCTCATGCTAGTATTCCGCTGCTCGCGTCAATACAGAAATTTTTTTTTGAAATGCAGTGAAAATTCTTTTTAATCTGGCACATTCGGGACCACGGTCACGCAGGAGCAGTGGCGATATCGCAGGTTTATTTATTTTGCACAGATTATCCAACTTCAAATCAGTTTTAACGTTTTTTACGGGAGTACCAAAGAAATATCAATACACAGTACAACTTGTATTTAAAAAAAAGTTGCATTAAGCTGCTCTCAAGGAAGAGAATATGTATACAGATGAGCATCGTTCTCCTTCGATAAATCATTGCGGATAATGTGCCCATTAAATTAATGTGAAACGTTAAGTCGCTAGAACACAAGAAATGCTGCCCCCGAGACGAAAACCAAGAGTAACGATAAACTAAGTACACCTGCAGCGTAGTAATGTGACCAGACGGCCAGTGTCAACAACCAGAATTCACCTGGAAAAATTTGATTGCAAGTTGCTCCATTAGTACTCTTGATTGCTGTCATATGTAAGGAAACCTTAAATAAAGTATCAAAAATTTTTATCATGATTTTAATTATATGATGACTTCTATAATAAGGCTACTTTAATAATAAAACAGCCTCAAATATGTGATTATTTCAATTACAGTATGCTAACTACTTAGTATATGACCTCATATGTCGAACTACCTCAAATGTAATACAGCCTTAGTAAGTAAAAAGGAAATCATTGATGAAAATAAAAAATTGCAGTATAATAAAAAAAAAACGGTACTAAGACTACCTATATGTATACAAACAGCCTCAAGTGCTCACCAAGCGGAGACTGAATGGCCACCAGGGTGGGACCTTTCTTCTCGTCCTTGTAGTCTTGGAGCGCCCTCTGTATCAGTCGGTACGCCTGCCGCGCCTCTGTCACCATGCGCACCTCGAACTCGTGGTCTTTGGGCGGCAACGTTTCCTCCGGCTTCCCACGGTTTATTCTGGAACGAAAAATAAAAGTTGCAGCACGCGGTTGAAATTCAGTTTAAAACTCGGTTCACATTATTTCCCAAAGAGTTCCAGTGAGACGTCAGGATCGGCAATGAGTATCCCATCACCTCGGAACCAAATGAGCTCAAGTCAGAAGTGAGGAAACTTCACAGGAGCAAAAATTAAACCTGATAGTTCAATGAATCAGTGTTTTCCATCAACTTCTACGTGCCTTGTGGCCGGCATTAAAGAACTTGCAATTAATTTATTTTGAATGGGGGAATTTTTTCCGAGAACCACGGGTACATAACTTTATAACAGGACTTGAGCTTTTATAACATTGGCTAAATGATTTTTTTAAAAAAAAGAGAGAGAGAGTTATGTTGTTATGGTTTGATACTGAGAATACTGAGAATTCACTTACAAAAACGCGGCACACCACGAAATTGATGTTTGAACGAACTTACAAAAATTAAAATGATAAAGTGGGTCTGAAAATTACACCAAAACAATGAAAATGTTTGCACATATTATTTTTCTGAATACTGTTTGGTTCCTACCAGTCTGTATTATCTGTTGTTAAAAACATGGCACTTTCACCAAAGATAATTATTGGCTTCAATACTGAACTGCATGAAAGCAAGAAGCCAGAAGCTGAAAGAAAACAATTTACACCTTTAAGCGAAGGTCGCATATGTTGCTTTCCCGCTCACATCTGAATTTGGTGCTGGTTCCCTGAAATTCAATGGATTGATGTTTTACTTGTTCACCAAGCCTCCAGTAACAAGATAAATATTCTTTAACTGAATAACATTCTGAAAGCTTAAAAATTCCTTATTTGGTTCCTTCACATTTGCGTTCTACAAAATAAAATCTCGAAAAGATCAAAATTTTGCATTCATTATCAAACGTAGACCTAAGCCATTTTTTTTAATTGTATTAAGATATTTGTAGTTATCAATTTGCTGAGTGGTGTGTTAATTTTGCTGGTACTAGCAATAGTGCTGTACAAATTATATAAATCTGTTGGTAGTTTAAAAAGAATAATGTAACATTTTCATCAATTTTGACGTAAATGTTCGAAATAACTGGGTAAAATAACACCACTCATGTGCTATAAATAAGGCAAGTCTCTAATTATTACGTTACTATTAACTCATTTGCATTTCTGATGTCGATACACAAAACACTTGCTAAAGTATCTTAATCACAATGCCCTAGGCATAATCTTATTACAAATAATTTTATTGTAACAATATAAAAATGCATCATAAAATAGTCAAATTAAACGTATTTATAAAAATAACAACAATCCTGTTTTGAAAGGCAAATATGTAGTATTAAAAATATAAAAAAATAGATCTTGTCAGTAACTATCAGTGACGAGTAGAGACCTGCAAATACGCGGATTCATTCGGTGATAGGCTAGAATTCAAACACATATACCTCTTAGATAATATTGCTATTGGCTTACTGTTCATCTGGACGAATCTAAACCAGTTACAAACCCACAACCAAAGAACGATCGAATCGCAGGCAAACCAGATGAGACGACTTACAAGTCGGCAGCCAATGAACTTGCCTTTATTTGCCTGAGTGTACAGGAGTATGTGTAGTCTATCCTGAAGGCCCTCGAAACTGCGAATTTTGCAGGTCCCTAGCGACGAGATGCACGGCCTCACTTGTTGGCTCTCTCAGCGCTGTACAGAGCACCCATGTTGGGCATCTGGTCGGTGCGCACGGTGTCCAGCACCAGCACCACGGCCCGGCGGCTGGGGGCGAGGAACAGGCCGAACACGGCGCGGGGGCCGGCCGGCGCCCGGGCGTGGTACAGGAACACTCGCTTCACGCCGTGCCCGCCGCCCGGCAGCCGGGGGAGGTAGGGCGAGTGCGCGAGGCTGCGGAACTGGAGCTGCGCCAGGGAGAAGGAGTCCGTGCCGCTGCTGCCGGCCGCCGAGACGCGCCGCGCCTCAGCCCGGTCCACGGCGCAGACGCAGCCCAGGCGCACCAGGGCCCTGAACTCCAGGGACACCTGCGTCTCGTAGATGCCCTCGATGTCGGGCATGGACAGGTCTGCCATCAGCTCCCTGCAAGCAACGGCAATCGCTGATGTGTATACTAGCTGGGCTTTATGCGGAGCGAAGAGACTTAGTCAGGGGTGTGGTCAGTGGCGTAGCTAAGGTGACTGGCGCCCCTGGCTAGACTTGAAAATGGCGCCCCCCTATTGGATTAAAACCGAGAGGGGGGGGGGGGGGAGCGTTCAGTAACCGCTAAACATTCGTGGCAGCGCCACTCCCCCCTCCCCCCCTGCTCCGGCCGCCCCTTGCGGGGGGCCATCCCTGCCGCCCGCCTGCTACGCCACTGGGTGTGGTGGTAGTCTTTTATAACTCTCAGGTAGACGGTGGTTTTCCTTCTTTTATTTGGTCAAAGGTGAACTTGTAGCATTGTTAAGCCCTTCCTTACCCTTTCAACATAATATAAAACATTGACATAAATAATTTTATAATGTGTTTTTTTGATCATTTTTGTTCTTGATTGGGTTTTTCTGTTTCAATGTAAATAAATGGCTGGTTGAATGTTTCAGAGGTAGCAATGTGTTGGTAATCTGTTTTTTTTTATAAGTTAATGTTATTAAGTATGTTTGTTCATTATCTCAATTTTTAAACTTTTAAAGACAATAAAAGTCATTATTACACCTTAGGCTGGTCAGATTAAGTTTTCCGGTGTAAGTCATATATTTTTCTTTACTCGTTTTGTTGTTATCCTTTGTTTGAAAGAATGATGACACAATGTGACGGTAAATTAAATCAGTGTTAGTGTGTGAGAGAGAGATGCCCTGAAGTGCAAAAAAGAGACAGACATGGTAGTTCCCCGCCGAACGTGGGAAGGACAAATGTATCACCAGAATTGGAAAGAAGGGAAAGCCCCTAGTTACATATATGTATGCAGATATTTTTCATGTCTTGTAACTTGTGCTTTGATTGGATGATTTTTGGAAAGTGTGCCTTAAGTTTGTATATGATTGGTTGTGGGGGACACGTGACCACCTCCCTCCTACGTGGATGGAGGCAGTCAGGTTGGTCATTAGTCAAGTTGTGGTCCTGGAACCAAATTGTCGCAGTCGGGTGATGCCTCAAAAATTAATATATTTATGCAGTTTAAGTAAATATTGCAGCTGGCGTCCGGGAGCCACCAATTTAGAAACATTTTTGGACATGTTATTTAGAATTTGTTGACTGCAGTCATCAGTGCTAAGCCCGCAACAACAACAACAACAACAACAACAACAACAACAATAATAATAATAATAATAATAATAATAATAATAATAATGAAACCAAGCCATAGCCACTTGAAAACTGCTCATATATTCGAGTGCTGTCAGTTAAACATAAAGCATTCAAGAATACGCTGAGGGCAAATGTATGGTTCCGTTTCCGTATGTACGTATTTAATTTTTTAGGAGAGCGAAAATGGCTAAAACATGTGTTTTCAGAACAATTCTCAGGCATGAAACATCAGGTGGAGATACTTGAAAGCACTCAAGGGACTCTCAACCTTTTTCTTTCATTTCTCCATGTCATTGTTACCGCTCAAATCTCTTAATTGCTCTGTGCAGGACAAGAGGACTGCGCGCCAGTTAACAGGAGACACCCCACGCTAGAAGCACCAGCGAGCGACACACCTACCAACACTAGGCAGGACCCTCAACCAGTGATGCCAACTCCTACAGAGTGTTCCCCTTGGACCAACTTCTAATCCCCCTAGATTTCGATCAAAAAAACCCCGTGGACGTAGCGCAAAATTCAGTCACCAGCGCCACTTGTGTTGCTGTTCCTTTTTCCACATTGTTTTCAAGATATACAATTTAATTTCACGTCCTCAAAAATTTCCTTGGATAATGTACCCGATAAGAAAAAACCCTAAAAAAAAATGAACCCCCTAAAAAAAAACCCAATACCCACATCTTGGTTCCCCCCTAAATTTGGGGGGGAAACCCCCCCAAGTTGGCATCCCTGCCCTCAACGGGGATGTAGGAAACGTGACGCGCGGGTCCCACTCACTGGCTGTGCTGCCTGTACAGATCCTCCGGCACGCTGTACTCGTACAGGTTGTAGACGGGCCGGGAGCGAGGCAGCACGCGGCTGCACTTCTTCCACAGGGCCCCCCCCGCCTCCGTCTCGTCGCGGGGCAGCCGCTGGTTCACGTAGAATATGCGCGGCACGACCAGCCTGATCTGGTGCAACTCCTGCCCCACGAAGGCCCACAGCTTGAACAGCCCCGGCTGGTTGGTTTCCGAGATCTGTGCACAAAAAAAAAAAATATTTTTATAAAATTTTTTTGTTTCTCAATGAAATGAAATGCCTGTCAGAAGAACATCTCTCCCTACACCTGTAAATTTTGTCATTTTACTAGTGTAAGGCTAAGTCACCAATTTTCTCGAGTTCACATCTCAAATTCGAATCGCAAATAGTACTTTGAAGCCACCCCTCAAATCTGAATATAGGTCTCATTAGGAAAAAAAGAAAATTTCACCCGACATCGACCGGGGCTTCGCCCCATATGCTTGGTTGGACTAAACTTCCTTCCTCGACCTTAACATGTTCCTTTCCGGCATGGAAATGACCGAAATAAGTACAGTAGATGCGACCTCTCACGGTTCCCAGAAAAACGGACTTATAAAGGGAATGGTCGCAATAGAGAATTCAGGCCAATTTTACCCCCCCCCCCCCCTCCCCAAATATAAATGAATTCGCGTCACGCGAGTTCGGCTATGCTAGCCGGCTGGTTGTTATTTTCGTTCAAAACGTGGCGAAGAAACTTGTGTGGATCAGGTAGAAAACATTCGGCTATAAACGAAAGATATAAGAACAATGCTATCCTGAAATGCTGTGACATGTTTTTGGAGTAGATAATCACAGCGACCGACGGACAGGATGCGCTCCCGCCTTGCCATCAGCGATGTTTATTTTGACAGCTCAAGCAATTATCTTTTCCACGTCCCTTCGCAGCGTAAAAAAAAAGAAAAGAAAAAAAAAACACGCTGACAGTTTCTCACGCAGAAGGTTGAAATAAGGGAGGGAATGTGTTGAAATGTTAGTTGGAAAAGCGGGTAAGATAACATGACAGCTGAGACGGCTTTTCGTGCGATAGTGGAAGCGCCGAGCTCGGCTAGACACTGCCGCGTGGACAGTCTAGAGGGGTGGTATCTATTTTTAGCCGTCTTTTGTATGCCTGCCTTCTTACAGTACAGCTCCCGCCAAGATAAACGTGAACACATAGCGCCCAACAAAGTGTAACAGACTTGTTTTTCAGCCGATTTTACTCAAATTTTCGACTTTCTCTGCTTAAATTTTTCACGGTTTCTCAAAACACGGTCGTATAAACGGAATGGACGCATCAGAGGGGGGTCGCATCGGCGGGATTCTACTGTAGTCGTGTGTTTTCAAAAAAGCGTGCCACAAACTAACGGAAGACAGCGTTTTTAAGCTCAGTGCTTTGGTACAACAAAGGCACCATAGTGGACCGGAACTGATATAACCTGGATACTGTTTATGTGTTAGTTTAGTAATAACTGTTATGTTCGCATGTAGCTAAGTAACGAGAGAGCATGTATTTTTTATGTTAGCATTTTAAGAGTTCTTTTCTTGTTTACCCGCGGCACATAACTCGTGTAACGGTTCCGTGGTTCAGCGGAAGATGCCACGCTGTCGATGGGAGCGCGCCTTTCCGGCCGGGTCTGCAACTAACAACGAACGATCACCCCGGTTACTTTATTCATTTGCATCGCCGAACTGTACTTACATCTGTTAACGTTAACTCAATCTCTTAACAATTTAATACTATCCTCGGGGCTTGCCTCGGCCGGCAGATCGTTCAATTCGGTATTTTTTTTTTTAACCCCTAGCGGGGCTCTGCCAGACAGCTCAGCGATATCATCTTGGGCGACCACCGCACGGTCCGGCTCGCGCCTGGCTCAGTTCGTGCCGTGGGTGCTGTGTAACCTAACGTCGTCGAAGCACGATAAAAAAACAGTACTGTGTTCACCGTGTTGTTTACCGACCACGCGCCAGCTATCCCAGGTATCAGACGTGTGGGGTCGTTACCACAATGCTGAACTTAAAATTTAGCCGGATACCATAAAGCCGAATGCCAAATTGACCGCAATGCCGACAGCTAGAAAACTGCTGTGTACCACAACGCAGAAATACAGTAACGCCGAAAGATTTTGCTGCGGGGAGGATGGGCCACAGGAGCAAAATGAAAAACCACTGAATGAATTTGTGTGCTAACCTTACCTAAAGTAACCTTTGTGGCAGTCCTGCAATGACATTTTTCGGGGTTAATGTATTTCGGCGTTGTGGTAATTCGGCTTTGTGGTACACAGCAGTTTTCTAGCTGTCGGCGTTGTAGTCAATTTGGCATTCGGCGTTATGGTTTTCGGCGTTTTTGTATGTTCGGCGTTGTGGTATTTCGGCGTTGTGGTGCGTCCCCAGACGTGTGAGTCGCCTTTAAGAGCCCGTTGGAGTATGCGACCAGTTTCGTCACGTGCAAGCTCTAGTTTCGAGACGACACTGAAGAAGGAGGAGGACACCCGGGGAGAGCGACTGACCTGCACGATCTGCCACGGGGTGTCGAGCAGCGTGCGCTGGGCGCGTCGCAGGAAGCCCCCGAGCGTGCCGGCCGTGGGGTTCCTCACCACGCCCCGCCCGGGGGCCCCCCGCCCCTCCCCGCGGGTCCTCTTCCCGGCAGGGAGGCCCCCTCCCCCGCCGCGACTGGCCCGCTGCTGGGCCTGCAGCTCCCACTTCTTCTTCTGGTACCCGAGCCACGCCAGCCGCTCCTCCTGCGCACGGGGAGCACCACAGCAGCTCAGGCTTCCCATCCTACATACACATGCTTGAGGATTACCCGGGTTCACTCAGCATTATCCAAGGTTGCAGGAAGTCCACTCACACATCAAAAACACCAAAAAAAATCAACACACAAACTTACAACACATGCAAAAACACCAACAACACAAAACATGAATAACACACAACGCCTAAAGACACATCAACAACACCACAGAAACCAACAAAAACACAAACCAAAACCAACATTACAACAACACACACCAACACACCATGCCTACGATACAGAACATCAACATTCAACAATAAACCAAACCAACAACACAACACTCCAAAAACACAAGAAACCACTAAACCAACAAAACACAACACACGACATCAACAAACAAAACATACCATAACCAACAACACACCAACACACACAAAATACACAAACACACCAACACCACACACATAATAATACATCAACACCAACAAATCCCACAAAAACAAACCAACACCAAGAACACAAACAACACACCACATACAATACTACATTCAACACACCAATACCATAAAAATATACTAATACAAAAATAACCACCAACACAAAAAACAGTATAATAGTAAATAATAACTTGAAATAGGATATAGGTATGCCTTGAACTGAATAACTGTTTTTTCTTCTTTTTTCCTTTTTTTCTTTGAGTCTAAGGTACATTTCACAAAGTTAAGTCACAAGTTGATGAAAATCACAAAAAAAAAAAAAACTTGTTGATTTGAATATCCGGTATAACATACAAATGTTTTGGGTAATACTCATACAGTAAGATTTCATTGAGTCTTCTTCATTTTTTCTGATCTCTTCCAAAACAGTACAAAACAAGGGATTCTCAGCGGGTGCTGACCTAATCAAGTGTTTTACCGCAGTCTCCAGCGTTCCAAGACTGAAAACGACGAACACACAGCGTTCTAACCTTGGTGGTGCCGAGAGGGGGAGGCGGGCCGAGGACCTCCCTCCAGCTCTGCGTCATCAGGGACGACGAAGACTTGGAGGCGTCCTGGGAGGTCCCGCCGTCCACTTCCGCCCGGTTCCGCTTGGCCCGCCACACGACGGGCCTGCCAGAAGTAGCGGCCGCTGGCCCCGCGCAGTCTTCAATGTCGCCCGCCCGGCGCTCTGCCTCCGCCTCCGGGGCAAACATGTCCTCCGACTGCGACCAAAAAAAAAAAATTTCCTTCTACAAACTGAATAGTCGAGTACACAATAATAGCTCTTCAAAATTCGGGACCATAGCCGTGCCAGGCTGGCCATATTGCCAAATAATACAATGTTAATACATATATTTTCATTAGAAATACCAAAAATAAAAAGAGTCCACTTAAATACATTTAAAAAATTTTCATGATAATATTCCATATTAAAAAAAAAAGACAATAATAAAGCATGAAAAAAATAAATAAACTTTATGATACAGTATTACCTATGATAGAAAACAAACTCGATTGTTAAATAAATCTTCAAAGATGAACAGAAAAAAATAATTCATATGTTACTCTAAATTAAGCATAGGCATATACACAGGCTTGAATGCAATTTAAAGGATAAAGCGCATTAGGTTACAAGTATTACGTTGTCAATATAAGATGATAATACATTTTTTCCATTGCAGCCGAGATTTGGATCTCTTCTTAAAAATAATAAATTTAAAAAAAAAACCACCACTAAGCGAACTAGATACTCAGGAGACCCCGTGGTGCACACTCTGCCTTAATCAGTGATGGATTACAGAACAAGCCAAATCAAAAAATGCTGGTTTTAAGAGCATCAGCGGGTTAATGAATGAAAAAATAATTTAGGTTTAACACTGTGTGAGAATTGCATGCCCAAACTTACTTCTTGCCGCAGCACCTGGGCTTCTTTAGGCTTCACCACAAACATCTCGTTAATTCTCTTCTGCTTCAGAGTGTCAGTCTTTTCCAGCATCTTCTTGTGCAGCCAATCAGGGTGCTGCACTCGGGGCACTGGATTCGGCAGCTGGACAGAACGAAGGGAAGCTGACGTCGGTACCAGCAACAACATCAACAACAAGCAAGTTTATATTTAAATGTGGACAAAAATCTTAAAAGTAGGTGAAAGCCCACGAATTTACTTGGTCGGGGTGTGTTTCCAGTTTTTCGCAGCTAAAATTAAATTTCTTGAGATCAAGTAACTTGTTACTGTTTTCCCAGGAAAATACAAACAGCAACTACTATGGTTCTAAGGGTTTATTTCTAGAAAATTGGTCACAAAACAATTTTTCTGCAAAATCACCTACCTAAAGGTGCATTCCCCCCCCCCCCCCCCCCTACCTCCTCCTCCTCCACAAGCTCTGTTAAGGAAAACGTAGGCATTAACTCCCATATTCAAAATTTTTATTTATTAAAACTATTTTACAATTAAAATGCATGATAAATCCCCACTGTCACACATAAATTTAAACAGTTATCACACAAAAACGAAAGGTCAGTAGTCGCAAAGGCAAAGAAGCATTCAGCGAAAGCATGAAATACAACCCCATTATCATTCTTCCCTGTAATGGGTCACATGGAACTCCCAGAAACTATATATTTTTTCCTTGTTATATTTTATTTGGAGTTTACATCACAGTGAGGTCATTAGAGATGATATGATAACACATGACACAGAACAGGAATGTCCGGAAAGGGTTTGAATTCCCCCCCCCCCTACCAACCCACCCTCTAATTTACCTCACCCTGGGAAATTCCAATTATTATTATTTTTCCAACTTGGTAAAAGTTATTTTTAGTGTTTATTAATAAATCTCTACTTTTTTTAGTTAGCGGAATACATTTAGCTAGATGCAGCTGAAGTTCTTTAAAGCTGTCTAATGTACTGGTATTTATAATTTTATTTAATTCAAAAACAATTGCTACTATGTCAAGTGAAGTGTGGGAATACTGGAAATATTCGTGTGAAGACTAGTCACACATTAGGTTTTACATTATATTAGTACTTTGTAGGGCATCATATAGTGGTGTTCAAATAGAGCATTTTATAAACAAATGGCTGTTTTTAAATTTTTATATTTCATAGTCAAATTAGATGATAACTGAACTTCCTCAGCTGTTACAAATCACATTAAATACTGTGAAACTTCTCTTAAACTCACAAATTTTCAAGAAATAATGATCTAGAATTGGAATCGGGCTAGAAATTGACGTGAGAATCAGTCTCGGCATCGGAATTGATGATGTGCAGGGACAAGATTATATGGTGATTTGCGATAAAACTGAAATAACACTGAAAAGCAGTCAACACACAGCATCACGCCAAAATAAAAGTAAATACACTACAGAGCACCGGAATGCAAAGTTATATCACGGAACTAAACAGCATTTAACCAAAACTTGATTCAAACCATAAAAAAAAAAATTAATCTTTTAATGTTTTAATGTTTGAAATTAAAGGACTGTCATTATTTCCGGACCAAAGATCGTGCCAAAATACACACATCAGAAAAATTAATATATGTAATTTGATTTATTCTGCACCTCTTATTGAATTACTTTTGAACAACAAATGCTCGCCAATTTACTTTTATTGTTCTAAAAGTATTTTCTGTTTTAGACCAATATATTCAAAAAAAAAAATTTTATCGTAAAAATACAACTTATAAATTTTATCACTATCTGGCGAAACTAAGTATTAGTAAACAGCGTTTATAAAACTAAAAACAATAACAACAAAATCTATTGTCTAAAAAAATAAAACCATAAAAATCTCGACTCTAATTATTAGAGACCGGAAAAATTCGCGAATTCGTTTCGCTATAGGCTAAAATACAAATCGTTGTAACTCAGTGCTGCCTCTGCTATTGGTTCGCAACTCACCTGGATGACTCTGGGCCAATTGAGAAACACCCGACCAAAGCTTTATCGAATCACAGGCTGCTACGCAGGAACGTCTTCACAAGACAGCAGCCAATGAGTGGGTGGCAATTTGACCGAGTGTACGTAGAACTGTGGAGTTCATCCTTACAGGTCATTGAACACCCGCAAATTTTTCCGGTCTCTACTGATGACGCGTCTCATGGTTTCGCACAGCAACAGAGCAACAGAGCAGCAGCAGGTTAGGTTCGGGGTACCCCTTGCATGGCGGCCGGTATGGTGACGATCTTCTGGATGGTGCCGCCCAGCCTCTCGATGTAGTAGTCCCAGTCGAGCACCTCGCGTATGTCCACGTCGTCGAGCGACGAGTCCTTCAGCCACTTGCGCAGGTAGTGCCGCTTCACGCTGGGCTCCGACTGGAAGATGGCCAGCGGGATCGCCCTGCGCCGGTCCCGCCCAAGGGGAACCCAACGTCATCCTCCGAGCGTTTTCAGCACGCGACATCACCTCACCGTTCCAGCATTTCGTTCACACGAGAACGGCATACATACCCGTGAAATATTTCTTCATAGTTACATTTGAAAGAAAAAAAAATTAAACTTTGAAATGGTTATTTTTGCATAGCTATTGACAGCAAACTAAGTGGACATCTACTGATAATTTTTGTTACAGCAGCAAATAAATTCAAGGAAGAATTTAAAAAAAAAAAGTTATTTATTTATTTTAAATTTAATGTCCCGGAAAGTACACTACAATAAAGAGCACTTAATTTATTGTGAATTGTCTTTCATGTTGACAATTAAAAATTGAGTAAAACATAGTAACTAATAGTAATGATACTAATAATACAGTCAAATATATTTTTTTTTTGCTTGACAGTAAAATTAATATCCTAAAAAGGTTGAAACATTTATTTCCTGCTTATAACATTTTCTATTTATTTCTGAAAAATGTTATTACAGGGTTCTTCTACTGTACTACCAAATGTCATGAAATAAGTCAATAAAATAGGTATGATTGCAATTTGAAAGCAACGTAAATTACGTATAATAAATAACTACCTCATATATATTTCAATAATAATTTATAGTGAAAAAAAAAAAATTGTAGAATTCCTGATGTATTTCTGTTTCTACCTCTCCTCCTCAACTAGTCCCTGTCACACGAATGCCGTTACCTCTCTGTGACGGGGGAACCTTCCGGTTTCCTGGAGATGATGAAGCGACAGGCCAGGCCAGCGTCCTTCACCATCTGGTCCCCCAGGAACTCCGCCAGGCGCTTGGCGGTGGAGATGGAGGTGGACTTCTGGGCCCCGTAGTCCTCCAGCTTCCGGGACATGGAGCGGTTCTCCGAGATCAGCTCGAACAGCTCCGAGTCTGGCATGTTGCAAGCCTGCCGCAGGGCGTCCAAACACGCCCAGCGAACCCAACTTTCACGACTTTTTCATCACCTACCAAACTAAACTTTCCTTCGTGGTTTTATTTTTTTGTATCAAAGGGAGATTTTTAAATACAGTAAAACCACATTTATACGACTCTCACTGATCCCAATCTCCAGGTAATCCGGTTCAGATTTGTAGACAGATTAAATTTAATGTTCGCATATAAATATTTAACTTCGTCTGCAAGAACGTAACTATAGGTACGCCAATTGTTCACTTTTTTTAGTTTCATTCAAGCAACAGTTCTTGCACAGATGGTAGAATTAAGGTAATAAAATGCTTTTGGTTGAGTTTCAGGAAGCACACCACGTGACAAACATCATGGTCTACTTGAAGCATCAGCCAGACACCGCTCCAGCTGAACTACTGATGTTAACGCATTTGCGTCACTCTGCTTCATTCGAACACCATTCACGTTTGAAACAGAGAGAGAGTGGATGAAATATTTTGTAAAGAAATGATGTAAAAATTTAATTCTTTATATATTTTTAAGGTCTTGTGAAATAATATAGGGCATTTATACAAGGTATTTTTGTTACTAGACTTAATTTTTTATCGTAATAAAACTGTAAATCTGCTTGTTTTTAAGGATTTTGTTTTGCTTATTACCCATATTACCCGGATTTTCGATTGTGCGGGTTTAGTTCCAGTTAGTTCGGATTGAAGAGGTTTAACTGTATAGATATATTACCAAAATTAAACATAAGCAAATGTAATGACAAAATTGTCTACAATTCGCATAAAAATGCTGTTATTTTTAAGTTAGAAAGCTTAAACATGTTCAAAGATAATGTGTGACTACAAACTAAGTGTTGTGTCAAAAAAACACAATGTAAGTTAGTGAAAGGCTGCTAGAATGGAAAGTTTTGTGAATTTGCTGCTTATTCAGGAACTTTTTAATGACTTTTGTGACCAAATCCTTAAGTTTATTTACTTTTTCATGACTTTTGTGACTTTCGAGACCTGTAGAGACCCCGACTCAACAGGTCACATGTTCTTATAAACTGTAACACATTTTAATGCACTTCTTTTTTATTTACATTTTTTTTTCTGAATATTATTCTCGCACAGTTACAAAACTGAAAACTCATTTTCTTTGTTACACATTAGCATTTTATTCCTTTTCCTGGCAAAACATCCTTCTGCCTTGTTCCCACTTTCATCAGCCTTCCCAAGCTCTTTACAACCTTTACACACCTCTCCCCTAATTGCAACAAACACATAGCTAAATGACAGACCTGTTTGATAGAATAATCACAGTCAAAAAAGCTTATAGAATACTTTAATATAAAAAAAAGTAAACTAAGCATTCAATGATAGTTTCTTGTCAAAAAAATAATATTGTAATGAGGGCTGCGCGCACGTTCCCGGTGATTTTAAGATGTTAAGTATGGGCGCCACCACGTGTAGGGGCACGTGGACCCGGCGGAGTCTCTCGCTCAGGGCGTGACGTGGCCCAAGTGGGGACGAGTTACCAGCCCTTTCTATCCTAGCTACCCAGACCTGGCCCGCTCTAGGCGTCGGGCACGCCACACTCATAGGCTAAGTCACTCACCACATGGTTAAATAAAAATACTCAATTTATATTCATTCCCAGATTTAATTTCACTAACACGTTATCTCCACGTCCGTTACACGTTTCACGGTAGAAAAAGCCTGAGGCACGAATCGACTTAGGTGAAGGCATGGTCCACACACGTGGCCATGCTACAAAATTTACTTATTACACGATTGCTGAAAACTCGACTGAGACAATTAATTAATTAAACAGCCCGCTGACCGAGAGCTGCCCCGAGGATGACGAACGAAAGCGATTTAAAAAGAATTACCGATACAGAAATTACTTGGTCAGTGATGAACAAAGGTTGAGGTCCCCGGGGTGCTGGCGCGTCTGCTCTCGGTCAGTGATGAAGATGGACTGGGCTGAGCTCATCGCTCGCAGGTGGCAACATGGCGCCCTTCGCGCCAACACAATTACCGTTACTATATCCTACGATTCCGTGCCCCGGCGAAAGTTAAGCAAATTACAGATCAACATTAAAAAATATATAAAAATTACTGATAGTTTAAAGTTTGTTAATAGTTACTTATTTAATGATAATTTATATAAAAACATTCCTACCCTCGTCCAAGTCCGTGCCTGTTCGGGTCCGCCCGGGCAACGTCTGTGGTTATTTCAAGTAACATATTTAAATTAAAGAAACACAAATAGATTGCACAGCACTGGGGCAAAGGCGAATGAAAACAAACAAAAAGGTTTACAATTAATATTAAATGTAGCAATTTTAGGGGTCGCAGCACTGCTTCTAAGCGCCCTCTTGCCGGGCTAGACACACACGCACACACGCACGCACGAGCGGGAGGTTTGAATAGAGATGGTGGTTGGGCGGTGTCATATCGGGCTCAAAGGGGCCGCAGGCCCGGACGACGTCAGTAATTACAGTGAGGTGTTGCCATTTGCAATTTTTTTTTTCTGTTTAAAAGTTCTCCGATAAATTAACAGAAACAGTGCCAGATTTTATGACAATTTTAAGGAGTTATTGCTTATGAGAAGTTGGGATGAAAATTAATTATACGTATGTTCAAGCTCCTAAGCTGTAATTAAATTACTTGAGACTTCAATTCAACATTGATTTAAAGAATCTTCGGTAACCCAAAAACAAAAATTTAATGTAATTATAAGACAAAACAATAACTACGTAAATAATGACAAAGGTATGCCACGGGCCAAAATTGTAATAGTTATCATAAAAAAGTAGATAATTAACTTAGTTGAAACAGAACCATACAATAGCCAAAATTTATATTTGTAAGTAACAAAAGGATATCTTAAGAGTTGTTACATACCCGGCTGTAAAGAACGTCAAGCCAGTAGTCGGCCACTTTGGCGACTGACTCGTAACACTTCTCTAACGTGTCGCCTTTCAAAAACGCTTCGAAAACAGACGACTGGAAGATTTTCACCAACTGCAACTCCCCTCTCCTCTTCACTTCAAACCTGCCATGGTCAAGAGGGAAAAAAAAAAAAATTATTTTGATATATGTGTTTATAATGAAGTAACTGTTCGAGCAAAACCTGTAGAGATTATCAAAACACACACGCAATAATGATGTGTTTAAAAGGTATATCCATAATGAAATGGTATAATAAAGTAACTAGGTATGTTTATTTTCATATCCGGGCAAATATTTTTCTCTGGAATACCACCTGTAATATTCTAGTGCACACCAGTGCACTCTGGTACACACTTTGTGAACCGGTGGTGTAGATGATGATGGACAGAAGCGAATATTAATGACTCCTGAAAAATGAAACTACTACAAAAAAAAAAAAGACAGGTAATTTAACAACCCCTCCACAAAAATATCCACCTTATGAACAAGTTATTTACACAATTTAAAGAGTCTCACCCTTTCAACTCCGCCAAGGACCCGTCCAGATTGAAAACCGCATAACGTTTCTTCAACTTCTTCCCTTCCTCCTTGGACGCAGGGAGGACCATCGCCAGGTACGGCCCATCCACTTCGAAAAATATGGAATTCTCACTTCGTACGGTGTACGACAGCGTCTCGGGGTCCACCAGTTCGTGGTACACGTGATTCGTGAAACTATCCTGCAAATACAACAGTATATCTTAAACGTTTTTATTGTAGTGAGACTATATTTCACATAATTACTTTCACTAGTGACATGGTAAAATATTAGTGGAACATCTGATTTACACAAAATGAATAGTATTGATATTTGTTTTAAAAATTTTATATATATTTTTTTCAAATAAAATTTAAAAATCATCACATTTGAATAGTTGCTCTGTTGGCTCAAAGAAATGAAATCGTGAAAATAACAGAAATTTCCTCATAAAGTTCTCTCAATCACTTTGTCATTAATAATTTTAAAAAAAGTTTAAAAATAGTTTGGCTAAAACTTACGTTAAATCTCCAAAACAAACTCGTACCCAAAACATGTAATTTAGAAAAATGCAAAAACTGCACAAAAAAAATAGATTACATATTAAAAACCTGTTCAAATGACAATACAATCAAACCTCAGTAACACAAACCTGAAGGGATCCATAATTTTTCATTAGAATAACAAAGTTTATGCTAATGAAACTACTGAAAAATTTTATCTCTTTTTCTATAGTTTCTAAATAAAATTGAATATATTTTTTTCTCTTTTGGTACCAACATATCACACCTGAAGAAAAGAAAAAACATGCTTCAAGGAATGCTTCAAGGAAACTTGCACACAATTTTGTACAGCAAAAAATGTACTTACTTTTTTTTTTACAGATTGTAAAATACAATTTAAGGATGGCTACATATGTGGCTCAAAAACACATTTGGTACTTTACTACTTTTAATTGTATTTAAGACAGAAGAACAAAGCAAAGATTTTAAAACTAATTGCAAAACAAATACATACATACCTTCATTTTGGAAGAATATGTCATTCCTAAGCCTTTTTTTTCCCCCCAACATGCAATGACAAAAGCAATGGCACAAATATTATTTTGGTTGAAACTTCTCATATTTTTATATTAGCCGTCCTTTACTACATGTAATTTTTCAGAACAAAAACCATTTTTTACTACATAATAACCATATTTTTGTGTTCAACAAATTACATAGCACTACAACTCTTCAGTATTTTCAAGGGATTGTGAAAACACTTAGTATTAATGAGAGATTTGCATTAACAGGGTTTTTATTATCGAGGTTTCAGGGAGATGCTGCAGCGTCTTCTCACATCTGCGCTGGGTTATCCAATACCTGAGGCATGAGACAGGAATAACATCCATCCATGCTACTGGCTTCTTATTGACATTTCCTCACAACTTAATGTGCGTTTGTACTGTAATTTTGTATTTTTTTTTTTAACTAATAAAAAGTAAAAATAAAATTTGTAAAAAAAAAAATATTATATCTCTTGGGTTGGACTCAAAATATATATAAAAAAATGTAAACTAATTACAGTGACACCTTATATATAAAAAACCATGTTACAGTCTAACCTCTAACCTAACAAGGTTTGTATTAACCATCAGTGACGTAGCCAGGATATGTGTATGAGCGGTGTTAAGAAGCATGCCCCCCCCCCCCCCCCTTGTATTAAAGGGGGGGGGGGGGGTCCGGGGGTCCTCCCCCGGGAAAATTTGGATTTTAAGGTGTAAAATAGTGCTATTTAAGCAGTTTTCGGTACTTAAATTTAAATACTGTAATGGTAAAGATTTTATTAATATTAATATGAAATTTGTTTGAGTGATGATGAATAAGAAATTAATTAAATATTTGGGGTTAAAGGGGAAGGGGGGGGTTGAACCCTTAAGCCCCCCCCCGGCTACGCCCTGTTAACCATACTATTACACGAGAACGATCAGGTCTTGCGCGCACCTTGACCATCTTGTTGAGGACGGCGTTGGTGTAGGAGATGGTGACCTTGGGCTTCCCGGCATGCGTGCTCCTCACCACGTAGTTCTCGGGGAAGGACTCGGGCAGGATGCACCAGATGCCGTCCGTGTCCAGCTCGAGCGGCCGGCCGACCTGCTCGATGATCTCCCGCGCCTTGGTGATGATGTGGGCGCCCGTGTAGCACACGATGCCCGCCATCTCCATGCTGTGCCACCGCGCCCTGCGACACGCCATCACGCTAAATAAACCCACCGTCTGTAGGAACGTACCAAAATTAATGTTATAAAGCTTTTAAAAAAAAATATGTGTGTGTGTGTGTGTATATATGTGTGTATGTATATATATATATATATATATATATATATATATATATATATATAGAGAGAGAGAGAGAGAGAGAGAGAGAGAGAGAGAGAGTGTGTGTGTGTGTGAGTGTGCTTAAGACCGTACGGCAGAAGTGAAAACTCCATTGGCAATCGCAATCAATGTTTATAATGTTTTTTTGTTTTTTTTCAATTTATAATATTAGCACGATAAACCACTAAATACACACACTAACCTAACAATGTGAACCAAATAATTGTTAAAATAATTATTATTACGTACCAATAATAACTATTAAATTAATAATGACAATTATTACGTATTAATTGAATGTACTGAACACAGCAACACAGCAGCGAAGAGCAGCTCACTGTATCTTTCTCGCTCGGTTATACACTCGGCGGTCCCGTGTTCACCCGATGGAGCCTTTCACCTCAGAGCGTGACGGATCAGCCTAACTTGCTATCTACGAAAAAAATGTGTGCGCGGTGCGCCAAAAGAAAGTTTTCACTATAAAAAAAAATATATATAAAAAAATTAAAAAAACACTAGATATTTTCCACATGACTTAGTTGGAATATCTTCAACTTGAAACAAGGTGTCAAAAAAAAAAACGTTAGAAAAAAGGCTGCTGGAAATTTAAAGGTTTAGTGACTTTCAGGTCTTTAATTTTTGATTTCAGAATCATTTTGTGACCAGACTTTCAGTTTCCTTATATTTTTTTTGGTGACTTTCGTGTTCTTGCACTGTGAGAGTTGTGAATAACTGTCTCTAGTGACACAGCTGTCAAGAAGAAGTCGCATGGATCTCTTCCTTGAGCATGAAACTTAACATTATTAATCCCAATCCCAGCTGTACTGCAAGAAAACTGTGGACATGCACACAGTAGGTACAATTTCATGTGCTAGGCAGGAGGTTGATTCTGAACAAAGCCTTATTAAATTTCTACATTTTAAATGCATGAAAATTAACGATAAATAGACAGTGAATGAAACATAGTGAATTGTGATAAAACCAAAATAACACCGAAAAACATGGTAATAAACAATATAACACCATTTGCAGCAATGGTTGGTTGTAACCAAAATTGTTTCAGACAAAAGTATTAGATAAAAATGATAGAATTTTTAAACAATTTTAACGGATTCTGTGTGAAATCTTTTTTTCTCCTCTAAACCTTGTTTTATCCACCCCTCGCAGTTATGGTTGGTCATATCAAAAATTTATTTATAAGAGTTTTTGGTATTACTCTTATAATATATAAGATGTGATATAGGTCATATTAAAGGAGTTATAGCGATTTTTCTGTTTTTAAAAAAACCTTCCCATTTTCTACCTCTTTGGTTGGATTTTGCCCATTAAAAAACTTATCAGAGATTTTCCATTACTATATTTTATGCATCAGTTTAAAAGTGATTTGTGAAAAATTGCTACAGTTAGCGTGTCCATAAAAATGTGATTTTATATATAAATATACGAAATAAAAAACTATCTCAAATTTTCTGGAAGTCACACCATGGTAACGGTTAAAATACATAGATAGTATTTCTTTTAAATCCACCTAAAAATAAATGCTACAAGGTACTGCCTAGTAACTATAGGTACTATTTGTAATCAATGTCACTTACCCTCTCCTCATTACGTAACCATAGAAAGAATTCAGAATGCACTTATGTGCTAACTGAAGAGAGTCGTATAAAACTTCTCGATTCTTAGCAGATTTTATTTCGCCGGCATCACCCTTTGCTACGGCGTCTGCAACCTGTTTCTTGGCAGTCTAGAACAAAATATGATCAAAAAGAATTACTACCAAAGTAGGGAATTTTCACAAGTTATCATATACTCTCATGTGGTGTGCTTTGTGTAAACTTTTTACTTTCTAATAAATGGGTGCATGTACCAACTGGGATTTTACTTGTTTTCACAGGTGACTAAAACCTGCAATGGGTCAGCACAAAATATCTAAGTAAGAATTCTGCAAGTTAATCAAATAGAGTCATAGGTACATTCCTCCTCAACTGTTCAAGCCAGTCGAAAGCATAAAGTAATTCCCACCATTTATAAATGGTATGACCCAATCAAACTTTATATTCTCATTCTTCTAATCCCATACTTCTAAGTTTGAAAACCTTTTGAGGCTTGCGACAAATCCACTTCTTATAGGTATGTGTGTACAAGCCAAATTATACGGCCAATAGTGACAAACCGAAATTAATTTAAATTGTTTGGCATGCTTTTGTATACTCTATCCTTTTAATTAAACATATTTTCCACGCAACAGGTTTTGTTTTTACATCAATAACTTTACCTTAAGGGCCCCGCCTACCTGAGCACACATACGGTGTGCAGAGCTTTAGGAAAAACAACGTGATTTCAAAACTACTCAAGATATCCGAGTGGGGCCTATTTACGAATAGCATTTAAGAGTTCGCTGAGGAGCGAAAAGTACTTTTAAGTTCGGATTAAGTTTTTAAACTGTATTTTTAGAAGCGTTAAAATGCCTAAAACGCGTGTTTTCAGAGTGATTTTTAGGCTTAAAACAATCTGTACAGATTCTTGAAAGCACTTAAGGGACTTGCATAACACCTTTATCTTCACTTCTCCGCCATATAATGTTAAGGTCACCGCTCAAATTTCACAGTTATCCTGTGACGACGTGACGAATGCGCGCCAGTTCAGAGACTTGCGCTTAGAGGCTATACCGCGCTGGAAATACCAGCAAGCGTCGCGTTTATCATCCCGCGTCACTAACACACATACACCCCTGACGAGGCGGGCCCCTTAACAAAAATGCTTTTCTCGCATAAAAAATTGCACCTCTACTTTTCGAACTTGGTTTTGAGCGTGCCATGTGCGACGACTGCGCAACGGAACGCGGCGCGCACTGACCTTGGACAGTCCCTTGTACTCGTAGCGCCGGTCCCTGAAGGCCCGCACGGTGTCCACGTAGAAGCTGTTCTCCTTCTGGCAGATGGTGGTGAGCCTCTCCTCCGTGCGGGTGACGTGCGCCTTCTTGTACGCCTTGCGGCAGTACTCGGACAGCCGCTTCTTCTCGTACGCGGCCTGGTCCTCCCGGCTGAGCGCGTGGAACGCTCGGGCCGGCCCGCCGGGGAACTGCGGGGGGAACTTCTCCATCTCCAGCTGCTGCTGGATCCGCTGGAACTCGTTCCGACTCGCCGGCACTGGAACAACCCCCCCGAGGGGACTGTAACTCGAGAACACTAGCACTACATACCTCCAACAGAACCACTACGCCAACTGTTTGTAACGTTTTCAAATCCGGTGAACTGTGAATTTTTCGAGAACGTGAAAACATTCGTTTCCACTGAACTGTACATGTGTTCTGAAAATTATAATAAATAAATAAAAAAAATATCTGTGAGGCTGAAGTGTGCAGTAATTGGGGCGAGTGCTCAACACACTCAAATATACAAACCCTTAATCGAACTCCGTTGAGTTTTGGGCATTACTTAGGTCGCAAGTGTGCACTGTCCTAGGGGCCATTATGGCGATGATGAAACACAAGGAAACAGCGGGCGCCTCTCTTGTTCGAGATGAAAGCAAACAGGACAGCAAGATTTGCAATCGTAAACACTAACAAAATGACTTGCAGACCAGAAGGTAATCAACTAGAATACTAACTCTGCAGTGTTAGTAAGTACATGGTTCACCACATCCATTATCGGTGATATATGGTTTGGACCTCAAATCAGAGCTTTGGTTTCATCCTGTACACATTCTTACAACAGTGATGCCAATGGACACATCGAAAATGTGTGTATGTAGGAGACTTTATTTTTTTTTTTTTTTAAAAAGAAGCATTTAAAAATCTCTCAATTATGGGTGCACATATTAACATGTGATATTATAAGTGCCTAAAAATATATTTTCATTACTTAAAAATAGGTACCTACAAAATTGTACCTAGTTTATTACCAATTACACTAAATTAGGAAAGCCTCATGTGTTGACCAAACTTAAAAGCTCATAGTGTGTGCAGTGCTATAGCAACATTAACACTTTCTAAAGAGAATAAAATGAGAAACTAGTTCTAAGAAATCCCCAGTGGAAAGAAAATTCACAGACATGGCGACAGAGACATTCCAGTGCATGTCTAGACCCTTGAACGTGGTACTCTGAGACTGCCAGACACTGATATACCAAGTAAAACGCAATGTCAGAGAACATACTTATCTCCCCTCGCCACATCCACGGCATCCTTCGCTGACATTTAGCTCCCGGTCTGTTGAAATCGCAAGCGGCACACACCGTTTCGTCAACCATAGCGGAAGGCTGCAATCTGTTCGTCAAAATGATGTTGGGGTACATGGCTCCTAAAAAAAATATATATATTTCGCGACAATCACGTCAGTTAACCAATCGGTCAAGTCCGATTAAATTTTTATGCAAGATGACTGCAGCTGACTCACCCACATCCAAATGGTAAATGATAGGCCTCTCGTTGCGCTGTGGGTTGTTGCGCAGTTCAGACAGCTTAGCTCTTATGTCCGTTACTACTTCTTCGAAGTTTGTCACAGTTTCTAGAGGGATGTTTTCCTCCACCTCTATAGCATGCTTCATCGCCTCTTCCACTCCTTCGGCCAACTTGTCGAACACCTCTGGGACCTGAGTTGAAACAGACGTGCTTAGATATATTCAAAACCATTTCTACTGCAAAAAAAAAAAAAAAAAAATATTAACTTTTACAAGGAAAGTTTAAAGGAACACTTATTTTTTTGATTAATAAAAAATTCAGTAGTAGAAACTGTTAGAAAATAACATTTATAACGAAAAACTATAACAGTAGTCTGTATTTCATAATGTCTAACATCATAAACATATATTTTCAAGAATTAACAAGTAAATGTATAGTGCCAATTAAAAAAAAAAGGGGGTTAAATAATTCTTTGAATTTTGTATTAAAAGTAACAATTCCTCAAACATATTAGTAAAGTTACCTAAAAGATGACATATGAAGGTCTGTCTATAGAAGGGTTATACTAACAAACAATTATTATTTCACGGGAGAAACTATTTGTAGCAGTAGGTCACTACCAATAAGGCATTCCATTTACTAAGTCATATGGTCAAACCGAGCCAAAAGTTTTAATAGTAAAAAAAAATATTATTAAAAAAAAATCATTTTTCAATTACAGTTTCTTAAAAGTGAAAAATTAAATATTATCAGATGATTCTATTGATGAACTACAAGAAACCGTACTTCCAGAATTTTCATATTTATTTTCCTTTCAAAAAAAAAATTTTTTTTTTTTACATTAAAAAAATTTTTCCTTCTATTTTTGTGTCCAAAACTTTTATGGTCTTTGGGTATGCTTATCAACAGGGCACACACGCGCCAACAGCAGTTGCTGCGCGGCGGGAAGAGAGAGACCATGCACCAGGCGGAAGCGACAGGGCAGGTTGGCGCAGAACACGCCCATGCTCTTGGGTATGCTTGGCAACAGCAGTTGCTGTGCAGCGGGAAGAGAGAGACCACGCACCAGGCGGAAGCGACAGGGCAGGTTGGCGCAGAACACGCCCATGCTCTTGGGTATGCTTGGCAACAGCAGTTGCTGTGCAGCGGGAAGAGAGAGACCATGCACCAGGCGGAAGCGACAGGGCAGGTTGGCGCAGAACACGCCCATGCTCTTGGGTATGCTTGGCAAAGAGCACACGTAAGCCAACAGCAGTTGCTGTGCAGCCGGAAGAGAGAGACCACGCACCAGGCGGAAGCGGCAGGGCAGATTGGCGCGGAACACGCCCATGCTCTTGGGTATGTCTGGCAACAGGGCGCACGCGCGCCAACAGCAGTTGCTGCGCGGCGGGAAGAGAGAGACCACGCACCAGGCGGAAGCGGCAGGGCAGGTCGGCGCGGAACACGCCCATGCTCTTGGGTATGTCTGGCAACAGGGCGCACGCGCGCCAACAGCAGTTGCTGCGCGGCGGGAAGAGAGAGACCACGCACCAGGCGGAAGCGGCAGGGCAGTACGGCGCGGAACACACCCATGCTCTTGGGTATGTCTGGCAACAGGGCGCACGCGCGCCAACAGCAGTTGCTGTGCCGCGGGAAGAGAGAAACCACGCACCAGGCGGAAGCGGCAGGGCAGGTCGGCGCGGAACAAGCCCATGCTCTTGGGTATGTCTGGCAACAGGGCGCACGCGCGCCAACAGCAGTTGCTGTGCAGCCGGAAGAGAGAGACCACGCACCAGGCGGAAGCGGCAGGGCAGTACGGCGCGGAACACACCCATGCTCTTGGGTATGTCTGGCAACAGGGCGCACGCGCGCCAACAGCAGTTGCTGTGCCGCGGGAAGAGAGAAACCACGCACCAGGCGGAAGCGGCAGGGCAGGTCGGCGCGGAACAAGCCCATGCTCTTGGGTATGTCTGGCAACAGGGCGCACGCGCGCCAACAGCAGTTGCTGTGCAGCCGGAAGAGAGAGACCACGCACCAGGCGGAAGCGGCAGGGCAGGTCGGCGCGGAACAAGCCCATGCTCTTGGGTATGTCTGGCAACAGGGCGCACGCGCGCCAACAGCAGTTGCTGTGCAGCCGGAAGAGAGAGACCACGCACCAGGCGGAAGCGGCAGGGCAGGTCGGCGCGGAACAAGCCCATGCTCTTGGGTATGTCTGGCAACAGGGCGCACGCGCGCCAACAGCAGTTGCTGTGCAGCCGGAAGAGAGAGACCACGCACCAGGCGGAAGCGGCAGGGCAGGTCGGCGCGGAACAAGCCCATGCTCTTGGGTATGTCTGGCAACAGGGCGCACGCGCGCCAACAGCAGTTGCTGTGCAGCCGGAAGAGAGAGACCACGCACCAGGCGGAAGCGGCAGGGCAGGTCGGCGCGGAACAAGCCCATGCTCTTGGGTATGTCTGGCAACAGGGCGCACGCGCGCCAACAGCAGTTGCTGTGCAGCCGGAAGAGAGAGACCACGCACCAGGCGGAAGCGGCAGGGCAGGTCGGCGCGGAACAAGCCCATGCTCTTGGGTATGTCTGGCAACAGGGCGCACGCGCGCCAACAGCAGTTGCTGTGCAGCCGGAAGAGAGAGACCACGCACCAGGCGGAAGCGGCAGGGCAGGTCGGCGCGGAACACGCCCGACTCGAGCGCCTCCACGTGGCCGCCCACGTACGTCTCCTGGTCCAGCACGTGGCCGTCCGCCGTCATCTTGTTCAGCTCCGTCTCCTGCTTGTTGGGGAACACGATCCGGGCGTGGTAGGCCTCCACCATGAGCAGCGCCTCGCACAGCGTCCCGGAGCCCTTCCTCAGCACCTGCGGGCCGCGAGAGTCCCTACTAGTCCCCCCGTCAGCCTCGCTCCGCTGGTGGTCCTACTGCAGGGTTGCATGTCTGGCACACCAAACTAGATGCGAATATCGTTTTCATTTGTTTTAACGCGATCGAGCCTGTAATTTACTGTCAACGAAAATTAATAAAATAAATACTCAGTATACAATATCAATACAAACATGTATAGTAACCTATGGAAAACTTGATGCTTACAACACCATTCCTGACATTTTAAACACTTCTCTTTGATTCACTTGCAAGGTACTATTAATAATTATTACATTTAATGTTTTTTTTTTTACTTTTTTTTTTAGCAATACAGTAAAAAAATTAGTTGTCTGGAAAGTCGGTTTACGGACGATAGTTTAACGTGTCACGTCATAACAAAACATTGATGAAATGATTGCATACTTTAATGAATTAAATTGAATCATTTTTATTGAATTATCACTATTTCGTATGGATACAAAAGTGTGAAATGAAATATACAATTTAATTGATAAATTTACTCTTATTTGCACTCATTAATTCAAATATGTTTATTACTTTAAGGAACAGATTATTTTAACTATAACTTTTATACAAAGAAGTGAAATGAAATCTACAATTTAAATAATAAATTTACTTTTATTTGCACTCATTAATTCAAATATGTTTATTACTTTAACGAACAGATTATTTTAACTATAACGTTTATACATGTTTGCTATTTAACTTCTTCCAATCTGTGTTATTCTGTTAAGGATAGGACGATGATAGGAAAAGTAGGATACGAATGGGAGTGTTTCAAGTTTAATGTGCCTCGAAAAAGTCAAATCGATGGTTGTTCCAATCGAGTGGAAGAGAGATAGATGCGGCACAACCGTACAATGAGCGTAACGGGACACAGCGCAAGGGGACAATGTGCATAAGGGGACAATGAGTCATCCGTTTTCTTGCGTGCAGCCGGCAATCATCGATTTATTAGACATTGTCACGTCAAAAAATACTTGTGTTAAGGATGCTGTACCATGAATGTAAAACACGCACCTCGTCCGGCTCCATGGGGATGATGG
This sequence comes from Bacillus rossius redtenbacheri, assembly GCF_032445375.1. Taxonomy (NCBI): domain Eukaryota; kingdom Metazoa; phylum Arthropoda; class Insecta; order Phasmatodea; family Bacillidae; genus Bacillus; species Bacillus rossius. The sequence continues at coordinate 9,492,103 of NC_086340.1, forward strand.
TGCACAGCGCAAAGATGAACGGGTGCACGTACTTCATGTACAGGTAGTACGTGGCTACGGCGTCGGACACGGAGTAGTTGGACAGCACCTGGGGCTGCTCCGACGCCAGGCGGCACATGTCCTCCGGGTCCAGCTCGACGGGGTCATAGCGCAGCTTGGCCTTCGCCACTGCCTTCAGGTTCTGGGAGCCGACGGGCAGGTACGAGTCCCGCTTCACCCAGCTGCGGGGGAAGGGGGGGGGGGGGGCGGCAGGACACGTCCGACTATAGCATCATCCCACCTGCTCTCACGTTCAACCGACACCGCCCCGGACGTTCCCTACTGTCCGCAATGACAGGGTCCTGCCACTGAACTGCAAACGAGTCCTCTCGTGACCTCGTTGCCAACATGACACAAAGACAGAATACAACCACTGCAGCTCATTCCCGACAACCTTTACACTTCTCTTTTATTCACTTGTCATGAGATACTTTTTTTTATAATTATTATTTTTTTCATTTTAGCAATACATTAAAATAAATATGCAATATTTATAAAGCTTCTGCTAAAACTGTTTTTTTATAATCAAATATAAAATTATTAAGGATATTTTATGAATCTAAATTTTAAAAAAATACAGAAAAACATTTTTTTTTCACACTTCACATACCTAAAATATATCAAGATGAAAATGAGAGAAATAGATATATGGAACAATAAGTGTTGAGGGGAAGGGGGGGGGGGGGGGAGAGACTGGAAAAGGATTTTCTTAAACCTAGGAATTTTTTTATTTTGATAATAAATTTGTCGATAAACTGATTATATACATAATAAAAAGAGAACTGCTAATAATTTTTAATTATTTGTTACATGTAACAATCTTGCATGTACATATTATGTTGCTGAAAGCAAATCCAAATTTCTCGATAAATCATCTTGGGTAACAGTCTTTTCATTTAAATATTACGTGAGTGAGTCCCACTTGCTGTTGTATTGGTAACAAATAACAAAAAAAATATTTGATTTGAAATGTTTAAAAGAATATCAAATTATTCACGACAACCAAATATTTTCCGAATACTCACAGAGCCCTTGAATTTACCTTTATCATCACCAACTTATAATTAATGTTCCATGAATGTTAAACTAACTAAAGCAATCACAAATAATTGAATTTAGGCATAAAAATTTATTTGGATGATAGTGTTTCATGAATAACATGGGGAAAGATGGGATTTCATATTGCGGATGTTGCTCTTAGGCTAAGTTAGGAGGGACAGTAGAATCTTGACTTACTGAGTTAATATGGACTGCTGCTACCTCAGATAAGCAAAATCTTGGATAACACGGATATAATTCGAAAATCGTCATGTTTTTCAGTTGGCCCAGTGGTATCATTTTACAGGGTAACATTTATCCAGTTTTTCTTCTGTGTAAATTCTTTCACGTTACTTCATGATCCGCTTAACCAGTTAATTGCAATAACTGAGGTTAATTTAGTTACGGCATTCAACAAAGGTGAATCATTTTCTAGTTTCTCAATATAGAGTTACATATTGTATGTTTTTTCATTATATAAATTCATCTTTCTAGGGGGTGAAATGGGGGTGAGTTTGATTTAATATATAAAGATATATATATTAAATCTCAGAAACAAATTAAGTTAAGATGTAAATTATTTGGTAGGAATAATAAACAAACTAACTTACATTATTTTACCACATTGCGAGATTCTGGCCCTAAGTTGGTGTAAAGGGAGTAGGTTTGGTTTCAAGAACAAATGCATACTTCCGAATCAACTAGATCTGAGGGTAAGAAGTTATGAACGTACAACATGCACAACTTAGAGAGTTACGAATTACATTTTTCCAATTTTCTGAAATTCAATTTTTAAAGGGGTGAAAATGGGGTAAGTTTTGTTTTACTATTATGAAGAAAAAAAAATCATATCTCCAAAGCAAATAAAGTTGAATGTCAGGAACTGAATATGAAAAACCTAAATGGCACTCTAGGTCGGCTACGATAAAGCAGACGCTCGGTCAATGGAGACTCTACAGTAATTAAATTTCGAAATTTTCTCGCCGACAACTTACCAAAGACAATCCATGTGCATGGCCGGTCTGCACGCGTAGATGCCGTCCCTGTTGCGGGAGAACCCCGTCTCCTGCTTCATGTCGAGCTCGTGGACCGCGGCGCGGGCCTCCACGAACGGCCAGTCGAAGAAGTCCCCGTTGTACGTGACGAAGATGTGCGGCTTCACGTCCAGGATGTGGTCGAAGAACTTCTGCAGCAAGCTCATCTCGTCCGGCTCGTTGAACACCGTGAAGAGCCCCTCGAACTCGGGCTTGGGCGTGTATTCGAAATCTTCTATGTCGGAAGAGATGATCTCGCGGTTGGTTATCAAGTAGCCCTGGAAAACAGAATCTTAAAACAACGTGCAACCAAAACTGTTAAAACACTTTCACGCGAACGTTATTACTTACCAACACAATGATTTTTTTTACTGACCGACCAAAATGGAATGGACTGAACTGGACTGACTAAGTGAGAATCACTGAATGAATGAGTCAGTGAAAGGGTCAGGCATGACCAATCAATCAAAAAAAAGTTTTTTAAATACTCTCAGGCACATTTTTAACTTGAATGGTCTTAAGTATCTATAAAAAAAAATTTTTTCTTTCCTAAATCAACTAAAACTAAGTGTATTTGTTGGGGAGGGGTCTGGGTTAGGGATAAGACTCTAGGTGCGTCTCAGGCCGAAACCTTTAGACTAATCATGCTGGGTTTCAGCCACGCAGGAAGGGTAGTATGCATTGTGTACTGTGTTAGGGGATTGGCCAGCCATGGCATCAACTGATGCCATGACTAACTCCCCTAACTTAAAACTCTAGACTAGTCAAGTTGGGCCCAGGTGAAACCTGCATAGACACAGGGAAAACCCTGGGCTCATTCATGCGGGGTTAAAATTATTGCAAGCATTAAGCACGCAGGTTCAGCAAAAGGCAAGAAGGATGGTTCTGAAGAAAGAAGAGTTTGTCAGGGGCAGAAAGTTTCAACCGCGCTGGGGTCGGGAGCTTGGGCCTTGCGCCGCATTATTTCTTAGGTGCGTCGATACCAACCCTCTTTCTCCGAGTTGATGACGTTTTGAATTGTGATAAGAGCGTGAGGTAATGTTTTCAAGGCGAACACATGTTTACTTTCTGTTGATGGATAAACTCATGATAGCTGCACATAAACAAATAAGAAATCATTCTTGCAGACTAAACACTTTTGGGGAAAAATCGTAAATATTTTAAATGTTAATTTTCTCTTGCACAACCACCTGCCGGACATTTCCGGTGTTTTTTTTTCGAACACACACACACACACACACACACACACCTGCCCGTCGATCATGTACGAGATCATCATTATCTGGTCGGTGTTGGCGTCCGGGAACTTGAGCGGCAGCTTGGTCGTCTCGATGTCGAAGGCCAGCACGATGGGGTCCGGCCGCTCGATCAGGTCACACCTCTTCGTGACGACCGGGACGTAGCCCGCGACGCACCTCACCGAGTACCACGAGCCGCAGAAGATCTTCATGTCGATCGACACGCGCACGTGGTACGGCACATCGTATTCCCTGGGACACAAACCAACGATTCACAAATTAGTTGCCCTTGTGGCCGAGTACATGATACATACACATATGGCAATTCACATTGAAAATAATATTTAAATATTTAATCAAATCAGGGTGTCCACTCAAATATGCAATAAATTTTCGATGACTTTTCCGTGACCAAAATTTCAAATTTCCCCAGACTACTTTTTTTTTTAAATAATTTACATACTTAACAATTTGTTGGAAAATAAATAAATAAAGTATACACCATTTTCATAGCTGACTTAAAATTATTTAACAAAATTAAAAAAAATGAAACAGAACCTTGTATACGCCATTTTAAAGTGTATTTGACTATGCACTAAAACACCACCTGAAAAAAAATTCTATCACAGTCTACGTGATGGCAGACTGGGGCATGAAATTTTCTTCTTAAAATTACTACAACTGAATTTCCAAGGGTTTCAAGTGAATTCCCTGACCAATTCAAACATCCCTGATTTTCTATAATGCGGACATCCTATAAATGTACTGCTTTGAAGTTTACAGAAGTACAATATTGTTACGAACGTGAGCAAGGCCGCGACACTAGCAGGTCCACAGCTGGCTGACATGTGGCCGTTCAACATGAGACGTTCCGAGCGCACCTGGGTCGCAGCTTCCCCTCCCTCCAGCCCTCAGCTCCCCGCGCGGCGCTGTTAGTTTGACATCCGAAACCTGACAGCTGCGGAGTTACGCGAGCCGCCGACAAGTGCTTCGAGAGATTTCTGCCGTCGGGTCGGCGCGGAATGACGCGACTGGCCCCAGCCGCACTCGCGAATTCGAGAAGGCGCCTGGGCTATATATATATGCCTGGGACGTCGGCCTCGGGGTCTGAGTCAGAGTTGAGGCGGGAGCTCTCCCGCAGCAGAGTTTCCGGGGCGATAGTGCCGCGGGTGCAGCAGAGTGATGAAGTCCTTGGACCAAGGTTCCAGGTCAGGAAGTGAGTGAGTGAGTGAATGGAGTCTGGAATTTTCCCGTGGCAGATTTTCCGGGCGATAGAGCAGAGAAGTCCCTGGACGACGGTTCCAGGGCAGAGAGTTCAGTTCCGGGTGATAGTGTCGCGGGCGTGGCGGAGTTCCGAGCGAAGTTCCGAGCGAGGCGTCGAGTGGGTCCTCGGCGAAGGCTAGTGTCGGCGGCGGCGGAGTGCAGTGACGGAGTCCTGCGACGGAGGACCACGAGGGTTGCTGCGGCGAGAGTTGCGCCAGAGGTGCGGGCCAGCGAGGTGTGCGTTGTGTGAAAACGAGTGACTGGGGAAGCAACATTTTTTTAAGTGCAATTGATAATTTGCCAGTTTAGAAGATTAATTGTCAGTGACATAAGTAGTGGCCATCAATAAAACTGTGTAGTGTAATAAAATCTTTAATTGGGCTATCCCTTTACGAACCCTGTAAATCGTAACTATATAGCTTATATCCAAGATTATACACAAAACTTATTCTATAATCACACTCTGGCACCTAGTACATTTTAGATCAACACGCACAAACAAACCTGATGTCCAATATGTTTTCCATGTGGTCAGTCGACTTCTTTGTAACACTGACGTCTCCGGTATTCACGAGCGCAGTGGTGAGCATTTCCGTGTAGTAGGTGTTGTTCTTCTCTCGTTCGCGATTCTTGCGCACCGCAGACATGATTTCTCTGCGCACTTTCACCAAGTCAGTCACGGTGAAGAACGACAGTTTAAGGTACGTTTGCTTCAGGCCGATGAGGTGGTTCGGCTGGAGCGAGAAATTGAGAAAGAAAAGCATTTCAACACTCCGACACAATTGTCCTTCACACTTCAGTAAACATCAGTGGTGGATGCGGGAATTTTTTTCCATACAATGGTTAAAAGAAAATATAGAAAAAAAAAATTAAATATTTGAACATGTGCATTAAAAATAAAAAACCTTGCCTTACTACGCCTACAGTAGCCGTATGTGATGTGGCTTCTCACACGGTTGAAAACTGCAGTTCTTGTGAACAGCTCACATTGCATCAATCAAAATAACGTACATAAATACTTCAATCATATTTTTTAAATTTTTTCCTTCTTTGGGAGAGGGAGGCCAGGATAAGATATATCCCTCGCTATCTCCCCCCCCCCCCAACCCAACACACACACACACACACATCTGCCACTGGTAAACACAAAGACAAATCTGGAGTTATCTTTTTTTCAACTTACTGCATGATACTCGCAATAAACTAATTCCAATGGAAAAGCTTCACTGAACATAAAAATCATTAAATCCATGATAAAAGTTTTTTTTCCGTAGTACGTGTTGCTCCTACAATCAAACATGCTCGCACGTATACACGTGCACAAATTTGTTAAATTTAATTTAATTTGAACTAGCTCACGTACCAGGTCCAAGTCTTCTTTGGTCACTGGTTCGACCTTGTGCAGGGTCCCCCCGAACTTCTTGGTCAGGAAGGCGGACACCTCCTGAATGTACTCCTTCTTCACGAGAATGTAGAAGTACGGCTTGTAAGGCATGGACACTTTGAAGCGGGTGTCATCTTCTTGTATGAAATAGTAATCCACAGCACTGATCAATCTTTTATCTTCATCGAGAATTTCCGTCTGTAAAAAAAAAACAAAAATAATAAATCCAAAGCGAAATATGGAAACACTAATAAAAAATAAAAAAAAAACAGGCTTTAATTATCTTAAGCGTATTAAAAAAAAATAATGGTATGCTTTTTTTTTTTTAACTCAATACAGTTGTTTCAACATTACATACAATTAAGTAAAGTTTCACTTATGTTAATTCAAGTGTTCAAGTTAACTCAGATTATAGACAGAATTAATAAACGATAAAGAATAAGTCCTTGCCATAGTTACCTTAAATATTTGTGCCGTCTCAGTCCCTACACGAATATCGGCTCTAGAAACATTTCTTAGAACCCAGGCAGTCGATACTGCATTCTTACAAGAAGTTGTGACACATGATTTTTGTGGCTTCCAAACTTTCAATGCGTACACCAATGTTGGTAAGCCCTAATTATAAATTATTAATAACATAGTTAATTCATTCATACTACGGTAGTGTCTCGATTAACCGAGTTAGTGTGGACCTTAGCAACCTTGGATAAGAAGAATTCTCAAATAACATGAATATAATACGATAATCATCTTAGTTTTCAGTTTGCCCAGAGGTACAATTTTTTTGAGTGATGGTTTTTCTAGCTTTTCTTCAGTGTAGATTCTTTTACATTACTCCATGATTCGCCAAACAGTAGGTTAATTTTCTTTACGCTTCGGTTAGATCAGTGTTAGATTACTTTCTAGGGCCTCAAGCAAATGTTTCAACCATCTTTGCCGGTAATGGCGTTTCGGATCAGCTCGGTTAGTCCGAAAACTTGGTTAATCGAGACTTTACTGTACTTCCGATTCGTTTATCTAGCACATACTGTATGCATGTTGATGAGGAAGCCCGTCCGCTCCAGGAAGTCAGAAACTCTCTTGAATCCATATTTGGCATCAATGTCATCATTCTCGAGGGATTCTCTGAGGCGAAGCTCTGATGTTTCTTCTCTGCAAAAATTACAAACATTAAAAATTAACTAATATGTTTCTTACGGAGTTAATCCAATGTAATTCGGCGTTCTTAGGTCCTATCCTGCAGTTGAATAGCAACTTCCATGGGAATAATCAAATACCTTTAAATATTATGCAATAAAATCAATAGATGGCATCACTGACTCTTGGACATGCAATAGCGCCAACACTTGACAGGGAATTTTTAGCCAGTATGGAGGCATGCTATCGAAGGTATGAAGTCGGAACTTTGTGCCTCCATACAGCTAAAAAAAAACAGTCAAGGGTTGACGCTTGGGTTTGGATGCACAGCAGGAAATCTCGTTATTTTATTTTTATTTACCTTCCATTGCATCACATTTTCCAAATACAAAATATAAACATTCTTATGTATGGAAAAGCACAGGATAAAAACACAAAATTGTGATGGTCACTGCACTGCACAAACTATCTAATGTTACCAATAAATAGAAAATCCTTAGAAACCAGCAGTGATTTAGAAACGCTGTTTTCAGGGTAAATACGTCTCTAGTTTTCGAAAAAAATATTTTCGGAATTTTATTATTATTTCACAGAAAAGCCATGCTGTAAGAACATTACCCAAGAAACCAATACTAATCTTAACCCAACCTAATCAAACTGGAGTTTTGTAAAAACAGGAGACGTATAAAATGAAGATGTCTGCAAGAGTGTGTTCCACACTCGCTTCATTTGTGCTCCAGGCACTTTTTTTTTTTTTAAATTGGTTCAATGGTTATCGGCTTTCGCCCACTTTTCTTAGTCGAAGCCTTTTAATAACACATCATCAATCAAATATCCGTAGGTAGATGAACACCCATGCCTTAACCGGGACTCTAACCCAGAACCCCTCGCAGGTGTGCATCCGACTACGCCACGGAGGTCTACAACTCCAGGTAACAGAATGAGCAGATTAGCGACATGCGTAAAAAGATAGTAAAGAATTAATAAATGTAACTTGTTTTTACATATTGACCCAATGTTAATTAAATAATCCACTAAAATAGTACGAACACTAATGAATAAACTTGCCTTGGCCCTGCCTTAAATTTTGGATTTTCCTTTTTCTCTGGTCGGTATTTACCACTATTCTGTAAAACCATTCTGCACAAATTTCAATATTGATGAATAAATCCAATCCTCATTGCATCGCAGGTCAAGATATTGAATACAATTTACGGCTAACAAATTGTCGGCGATGAAGACACGAATAAATAAATTTGTCAATTTTGACAGCAGACAAGATACACGCACAGTTGTTATACAATATTTTCCCGCCAATAATATGGAAGCCTTTAATAAAAGAGTAGCCATAAATAAAAATGCTGAATAAAACTAAAAATTAATTAAAACTGAATCAACATATTAAAAATATTACACGAATAATTACGGATCATGTTTTTCAAATTATATAACATTCGCGTAGTTTAACTGCTAGATTTGTGCTGCTGCTGAAGTCTTACTGGTTCCAACATGTTTGCATATTACAATGTTACGTCGTATCTTCTCTGTCTTTAATTAAAGAACAGGTCGAATCCCTGTTTACAACACGCAGCATCTTTGTTTGTGAAGTTACTTCCGCTCCACGCGCAAGTAGTTACCCGACGTCCTAGTCTCCAGTCTTGTCCGAGCCACGGCCGAGGCCAGATACAGGCGCAAGATGCTCCATCATTTCCATTTTATTATTTTATTACTGTTTCATGATTTGTCTCCGCTATGCGTGTTATGCCAGCAGTGACACATAAAAAAAAATTCACAAATCTATTGTGTGAATTTTGTAGCAGCACCTTTTAATGCCCTGTGCTAGAATAAAAAGACTAAATTCATTCCACTGAACTATATATATTCTTTTATGACATAACATCTTTGTGTTCACAAAATGCCTGTTTTCCAGCTTTGATTCAGAGTATTAAAACAAAACAAAAATCCTAACCTCAACATACACACACATCACAAATGTAGTGATATTTACTCACAAAATCATGCTAAAATAAATAGCCTTGGATTCTGAGGTTTTAGTGCTCAGTGTGAAAAGTTGCAGAATCTCTAACGAATGAGTTCATTCGGCAAGGTTCGTGTATGCTTGTGTCTTTTCGGTTGTCTTAAGTACATAGTTCTTAAGCCTGAAGTACGTTAAACAAAGTCATGCTTAAGCACGTTGTTTTCATGCAGCTCGTCTTGTTCACTGACTATGAAACATGGAAGATTGCGGTCGTGAGATACAAGACTGTCTTTGCCAATAAGGTTTCAAGGCTGTTCTCAAGCCCCGACTGTGAATACTATCCTTTATACCAAATTAGATACCACCTATTTCTTAATTTAAAATTTTAGTGCGCACACATATAACCCAACTGTCTGTTACTTTTTTCGGATAAAGTTTTTCTGTCTAAATAAGGAACATTTTTATTCTCCTTGAGTTGGGTTTTAAAACACACCAGTTTAATGAGTCATTTTGCACTTTCACTCGCAATAGTAAAGTACGAGGACGTTGACTAAACAACTTCGGGACACTCAAGGAACTAAGTGTATGTTGAAAAACACTTATTTGCTTTACGATGTGTTCAGCTTTCTGGTTTCGAGAGGGCTCTTTACTGCAGTCGGGTTGGTCTCCTGACAAACCACCCAAAAAGGTCAAATGTGGTTGCGGCTTTTCGTGACGAGCATTGACAGCAAGCACGTCACGATGTGTTTCACAGCCCATTGTTGCATTAAACACACACCTGTTAAGAAATACATTATTTCCCTCACGTAAATATTTTATCAAGAAAACACGAGTTCACTTATAACTTGACCAGGGGCCCTATTCTTGACGCTGCCGGAATAATTCCGGTAGCGGAATGATCCGCAAGTTTCAACCCGCTAGACAGCTAAATGTCTATTCTTGAAACTGCTACTGCTGCTACCGGAATCAACATTGTCGGGTTTATGAAATGTCTTTATGGAAGTGTGGCAACGTTCAATATTGTGTTGACGTCACTGGTAGAAGGCCAATCACAACGAGGGAAGGACCATTTATTATTAAAAGTTAAATGTTTTCATTATACTCGTATCTTTTCTCTAGTTGATGGACGTGGAGGTTATGTAATATGTATAATAAATACAAAACTAATAATTAAAAATGAATTGTATGGCTTATATGAAAAAAAAAAATCGGGGAAATGTATTGTGTTATGAAATGAACAACTTTATTTAATGTTAGAAAAAGTACTACAAACATACAAACATTTGCGAAAATATTTACAAATTCATGTGGTTTTTTTTATTAAATTTTAAAATTCTTATCCCTTAAAAGTACTCGTTTTTTAGTTTATTGTTTCTGCTTACTTGATAGAATTTAAAATTATTATCACTTAAAAGTAATCGTTTCTTAGTTTGTTTCTGCTTACTTTGCCGCAACTTTTTATGTTAGTGTAAAATTTGAGGTGAAAATAAATTTTATGCGGTGTTTCTTGATTCAGCAAACAATTGTGAATGTGCACATTATGATTTTTATAACTGCAAGTCAATACAAAATTATAAAATTTTATGAACATCATCTGGCAATTATCTCGGTGCGGGGGGAAATGGGTAAAAGTTCCGTAGTGCGTATCCAAGTTAACCTGTGATCCTGTTGGCATGATCCTGTACACCTGATCCTGTGGTACATGATGCTTATTTTTTTAGCAGTGGGCAGGCGCGTAGCGCCGACGCATTTCGCGCGACAGCGCGAAATGTGAAGTTATTTATCATATATATGTAATTTATTTTTTACATCAGGTTTCGCGCTGTCGCGCGAAACAAGTCGGGGCTACACGCCTTCCCACTGATAAAAAAGATAAGCATCATATAACACAGGATCAGGTGTACAGGATTATGCCATTAGAATCAAAGGTATATCTGGATACACCTGGATAAGCAATACAGAACTTTTCCCAAAGTTTGTTATTTTTTGGTGTAGGGGCTTCTTGAAAACAATCTTATGAATTTATCAACAAAATCTTTCAACTATATCTTCTTTCATCATTTATTTAATAATACTTGTGTGGGTTTTCATCGGTGTGTGTTGTTTTCAATCATATTATTTGCGGGGTAGGAATGTTGGTTCTGTTTGCAAGATAGGGAAGGGTAAATAGAATAACCTTTATTTTCAAAATCACTTATCATTGTGGAAAATTCATATATAAATGGACTCATTTCGAGTACTTTTCAATTCCGGGATGGATGTACTTTTAACGAATACATGTGCATAATCTAACTACCACTATAGTTTTGTTCCATCAAAACATGACACACGATTGCAATATTTGGTGTCAAAAACGAATTACGTAATATGGAAACTATGTTACCGGTATTGTATTTATCACAATATACGTCAAATAAGCCACAAATTTATACACAGCAAAAATTTCAATGTTTTTAATACTAAGTAGGTACCATATTAAGTACTTAATGGAAGATGGTAAATATAACTTTCGTAACGTAATATTTAAATACCTGCCATTGCAAATTACACAAACAAATGTAATAATACTTAAAACATTAAATATTAGTTAAATTTTTACAAAAGTTTTCTCGCCACGCACACAGGAATTTTAAGGTTGAAAGCATCACATGGCGTATTTTTATCCGAATAATCACATAACATAATGAGGCGAATAAGTTATTTCTGGTTTTAAATGAAGTAATCTAATATAAGTATATAAACACACGTATTATTAAACGAGATATGTAGCTAACCTAAACTAACCAAACATACAAAGGATTTAAATATTTTTCAGAACCATAACAGAGACTCCATTTTGAACAAATCTTGGTTTCAAAGAACAAAAAACGCTCAAATCTCTACCGGAATTGTGATTCCGCCAGCTCACGAGGTGGCGGAATATATCCGGTAGTTTGTGACGTAATTCCGATACATAATTCCGCTAGCGAGTGTTCAAGAATAGGGTTTAGCAAATTTATGGTGGAATCAAGTAATTCCGCTAGTGGAATTCTTCCAGCAGCGTCAAGAATAGGGCCCCAGGGAACGACTCACTGACAACTCCATTGTCCTTCTCTCTCTGCTAGTTTTATTTCTCTTCCTCTATAAAATAACAGTGGCCGGACGGTAACAAATTAAAGTTCAAAATTCTCATTTTTTAAAGTCTATAATCTTTGCAATATAATTTATAATCATTATAAAATAAATACTAAATACATATATTTATGACCTATGACACTTTAATTTTAGGGCAAGCATATATTTAAAGTTTGTGAGTTTTCCAGTACATTCTCATCGTGCACGGTTGTTAAGCCAGCATAAAAAATTTACTAAACTAAAATTATAAAATTAAAGTAAACTGAAAAGCAACGTAGAAAATGATTCAAAAACTTTTTTCAAAAGCATTAGAAAGTAACCGAAGAAGTGTAAATACATTTTCAAAACTAACATAATCGATTAAAAACGGGCAACACTAGAGAGACCAAAGTGACAGCTATTTTTCAGTGTAATCGGTCAGCTGTTTTCTTCATAAGTTGAGATTTCTTAGCTGTTAAAAAAAAGGGCCACATTCTTAATTATATTGAAAAGTTGCTTTTAATATATTATTCTGTGTATATTTCCGTTTCCTTCTGCCGAACTAGTTGCGTTTCGTTGTGTTTGTTTTAACATATACAAAATGGCTTCGGTTGAAGATGTTGATGTAAATTTACAAGAGTCAGGTCTGTTTTGAGCATATTAATTTTGTGAATAGGCATAATTTTATGGCAAAATATGTACTGATATTAAAAACAGTTTTTAAATTGATGTTGGATACTTTAATAGTTGATTTTTTTGTCAAACACTGCCGGTGTTTAGTTTATAGTTATTTATTAATAATTTCAAGCCATCGGCTATAGAGTTTATTAAGTCTTACACTTGTGTTTATCGGAAGGTTAGAGTTAATATAGTGTTGATTTTTATCTATAGTGACTTGCAATTCTCATTGTATAATTTGGCATGAGAAATAGGGTTTGCGCGTGAGAATTATATATTATTAATGGTTCAGAAAAAAAAATTCCTTTCTGTTGTGTTTGAAATAGTTGAAGTTGTAGTACTTGGGCGTTAACTAAAAAAACACTAAGATCATAAATATTAAGAAAGCCTGAAAACTAAAATTTTTATCGTTTCTAATATGATAATCAAATCTACATAATTAGTTAAACTTATAAGGAGAAGTGCGGGGAGTAGTCTTAATCCCGATACCATAACAATATTGTGGTTGTAGCTAACATGGTAGCACTCCAGTTAGAACACCCCTATATTCTTATGGGATACGCAACTTTAATTTGGTATTTCGGCAGGAAACATTCACATGCTAGTTTTGCACAAAGTATGTTTCTTTATGAAACTTAACTTTCTGGTATATTATGTATATTATCAAAGGTAACATAATGTATTCTACAATCCAACCCAGTATAGTATATTTTGTGATATAAATTATATATAATTTTTTTTATTAATGTTCCCGGGTATCATAAAGTATACTATAGCCCTATCGATTCTAGTATAGTACAGGATACTGAATATATATTACCCTGGATTGTAATATGTACTACAACCCCACCTGGTTTAGTGTCTTTTGCAATAGTGCCATTTTATAATTTGATTGATTTTAAACTATAATTCTAACATCCTGGGTGTTGTAAAGTATACTACAGCCCTACCTATTCTAGTATAGATCATAATACAGAATATATATTATTTTGTATAATATAATGTACTTTCTTCAAGAAAATTTGTACTGTTTGAACGTACAGCTCATATTTACTTCAGTACCACCTTATAGTCAACTTCATCAAGATTGCTATCGTATTGCAATGCAAATTTATAAAATTTTATTAACGTAGCTAAATTAACTCGCCAAACCTTTTGCTTTTTTGCTATTTCTTAGAGTGCAAAATTAACCTAACATAAAAATGAAACATTTTTTCTTACCTTACATTGCCAAATAAACACACACCATGCTTTATCACCAAATACAGAAAATAAAAAGCACACAAAACTCTTAATAATCACAGAAACCTAAAAAAACATTAACCTGGCTTTATGGTAAGCACCTACTATTGATATTACTCTTGTTTATTTAACCTATAACTACATTCAAAATCTGCATTAAATTCACTCAATATCGCAAAACTATTTGTCAGATTTAATGTCATTACTACAATTACACCCACACATTCCTCCTCTACACTGTACCATTAAATTATTCAATGTAAAGAAACTCGACATTTAATTTTATCTGTGATACTACACTCATTACCACACTTACCCAGTAAATTTGTTACAACCAACTAAATACTTTTTATGTACTGTACTTATTTCTATCTTGTACCTTTTATCAAGAACTTCCATTCCGCTTATTACAACCAATATTTTCGCCCCCAAAACTAACACATATTCACATTTATTTTTACAGCAATACTCAATGTTTCACTGCTACCAATATTACATTCTATATTTTCCTTCCATTTTAGTTTATCAATGGCCAATTTGTATGATGTCATAATGCTCAGTGTTGTAAACTGGACTTAAAGTGCACAACCAATGAAAAGCAAATAAATACCCAAAAATGAACTATTTTAATTGCTGACAATTTTTTTTTGTAAAATGCTATAAGTGGGGCTTTGTGCGAAACAAAATCCTAAAAATCAGAAAAGAGCATTAATATATTTCTGTACTTAACGGTAACATTTCTGTTAAAAGGCATTGCGATGCTTAAAGTAGTTTGCCAGTAGTTTACTGTTTTAATGAGTGGTAAGGTTAGGTCAGGTACATTAATTAAAGTTGACTTCCAAAATTTGATTACATAGTTAGTTACAAGTGAAGCTAATAAAAGTTTGTTAAAAAAAATTAGTGTTAAATCATGAGAGTGGTTTGTTAGATTACCTTTGTTTAAAATACTGTGGAATCGAGTGAGTGGTTGGTTAGGTTAGCTACATTAAAAATACTTCAAATTGTGTATACGTTTGGCAATGTTATGTTAGCTTCATTGAAAATACTTTAAAATTGTTTAAATGGTTTATTAGGAATTACTTAGGTATTATAATATAAACCTAATCAACTAGGTATCCACATAGTAGTTTTAATGTAGGTAATCTTACATAGCCTACCATTAACATAATTTTACAGTAATTTAATGTAGTGAACTAAACATACTCAACTGTTCTCATGGTTTTACACTACCTGTGTAATGTAGTCTACATTGTAAATTCTGAAGGAGAGCAGCCACTATTCCGTAAAAGATTTGATGTTTTTTTTTTTGTCCTGACATGTTTTCCAATCATTAGTTAAGAGGGTGTTGTGATGCATAAAGTAGTTTACCAGGAATTGACCATTTTAATATATGTTAAGGTTAGGTTGGTTTCATTAAAAGTACGGTATCGTTAAACTGTGATATTCATTGTTTACCCGCGGTCGTGGATCTCTTTGTTTAGCACAATTGTAGCCAACTATGGAGAATTAAAAATACTCTAATTCTTCCGTTTCACATATTGAAGTTTATCCCTGGATCCTTAAGGCTTGATCCTCTTGACTGGATCCTGTGGTACATGATGCTTGCTGTTTTAGTTCAGTACATTGAAAAATCCTGCACATGAAAGAAATCGAGAAATATGACTTACGAACATAATTCATTATTACATGACAATATTATTTTTTATGTACATAATCCTCCAACATACTGAATTAAAACAGCAAGCATCATGTACCACACGATCAAGCCAACATGATCATGCCATTAGGATCTTTCTTGCTTTCTTGCTTCAGTAAGCTTCTTGAGGAATCTTCGATTAATCCAGAAGGGGTTCTTTCCGAGGCATGCACGTTATGTCAGGCAACTTGAGTAGCTTGCTTAAATGATTTCAAATGCCTTCAGTAATTAACCTACTGTTTGGTTTAGAGCTGCAGTCTTCAAATAAGAATGTGGAATCCCTTCGATGTATGTCGTTTGTGTGAATAAGGAACAGAGTTTGGAGAAAAAACAGGTTTTTTTTAAAAAAAAAAAAAAAAGCCACACAACATCTCGCTTTTTGCCACTCATGTTGAACCAGAAAAGTTGTAACATCAAAGAACTAAGTCCACAAAATCTGCACATCTGACTGGGACTTAACCACAGAATGGGTATTTTCCCACAGGAATAGTATTTTCCCACAGGGAGAGTATTCTACATAGAATGGGTGTTTCCCACAGAATAGGGACTTACGGTACAGTCGAGATAGAATGTAAATATAATAGAAAATAAATTTCCAACAGAATATAATTTTTTTTAAGTAATAAATTTATTTATATATTTTTTTTACACTGTCTACAATTCACTAATTAATTTAATGATATGTGAGACTTTAGCTGTGTATAATTTACCACTTACCGTATTTAAAATGGAAAAAAAAATTTTGTTCAAACCATTGTAGTTAAAAACCAGGCAATGCTAATAAGGAACTCATTGATTTTTTTTTAATGCTTTGTTTCATGTTCTCGCTGTAATGAATGTTAACATTATTTTTGCAGCGCCTGTGCGTCGATCGAAAAATGTGGCGAAGCGTGGTCGAAGCAAGAAGAGGGGCGCAGCGACAGTGTCCACCAGAGCCACTCGGTCCAAGAAGGTGTTGTCGAGCTCTATGGACTCGGAGGAGGAAGAGGAGGCAGAGGTGAGCTTGGCTCTGCTTTCTGCAATCTTGGGCAACAAATCACTTTAACTCGACGTAGCAGCTTGAACGGCTAGGAGAACATGCGTTCTTTTCTGTAATAAAGTATAGCTGTGTGGGAGCGGATTTATCTATATTCAAGAAATTTTTGGGTAGGATAGGATTAGTAAAAATAATTGGTGAAATAAAAAGTATGTACTTACTAATTATGTAGGTCAAAAAAGGATTTTCTGGAAAGCACTTAGACACACAAAAATATACATCTGAGGACTTTTGGATAGTCAAGAAGTGTTTCAAGATTACACTGTTGGTGTCAAAAATTCAATTTTTAAACAATTTTTTTTTTTAATTTTTGATTTAATCTTAAAATTATTAGTGATGTGTCGATTCCGGTTCCGGAATCGGTCGGTTCCTTCAATTCCACAAGAATCATAGGATTCAGAATACAGTGATTTTGGATCAACTGTGCTTGATTGACTAACAAATAAATTTTGAGCTAATTTACATTTACAAAATGGCTGTCTGTATAATTGGTTATCAATTTACTGAGAAAATTTCAACTTTTTATTTAATCGTAATAAGTATATCCCAGTAGAAATTTTAATTGTTTAGTGTAGAAAACTTGTGAACATGACTTTTCCACTACAGGTTGGAAAAATAAACAATAATAATGTAATTATGAAGGTAAAGAGATCTAATGGTGTAAAAATTGGTATTATATAGACTTATAAAACATCAACATATGTAAAAATCTGTTTGCTAAAGGTGCCTGAAAACATGTCTTTTGTATGTTACGGACGTGCTGTATGTAATACAGTAGAACTTTTTTTTTTTTTTTTTTAACACTATTCTAGGGGGTGTCAGAAAATAAAATGGGGGAAGTGTAAAATATGAAAAATGTATTAAAAGTAATTTTTTGCTCAGTGAACTCTGATATTATAATACCTGAACATACCATACTCTAATATACACATAATTCTCCATTAAAAGTGTCTGAAGCATATCTTAATAGAATAAATAACATAAAGTCCCCCATATTTACATTCTGTATAGAGTATAGGTAAGTATATATACAGTATATGTACAGATTATCATACTTTAATCAGCAAGTCATAGTAAAATCAGACATTTGCATGAATGTATTTTATGTTCTTTGAAAAACCACTACACTGTGCTGCATTTCCTTTAATGGTTTCATAATTTTTCACAATTATTGTGTTCAGAGTTGAACTATGCACACCTAACCTCTCAGCGAGTGAAACATGAGTAACTTTATTTTCGTCCACGCACATTAAAAAGTTAAATTTTTCATCACGTGAAATAGTTTTCCATCTTTTACATACTGCCTTCTCGATAAAATAGGTACAGATAAAAATTTTGTTAAGTTCTCCCATTAAAAATAAAATTGTTATGCTTATTTACATTTAAATATGTTACAGACCATGTTATTTTTAACGGATGTAGACAAGGAGCATACTGTAAATAATATTGTATGTATAAGTTACTGACGGACAGTCGGGATTTCTATAAACTGTATAAACTGTAGCACTAGCATCGCGTGCTGACTTTTTCTGTTTCCCATTATCAGGCCAGTGTTGCCAGCCAGTCAATACCGTTTTCAATGGAAGAGCACATTGAAAAATCTAGGAGCTATAGCTATAGCGCTAGTGTTCCCAACAGCATTTTGGATTTGGTATTCCACATGAAAGTGTTATCTTCATATGTACAATGTACACGGGAATAATAAATTTTGTAGGTGTAGCATGAGCAAATAGCGTAAACAGTAGCGGGGAGCAGATTGTAGGCGCAGTGTAATCAACAGGAATTAATTGCATTGAGTCAAACAAATCAGTTTATTCTTTTTGTCATATTACATTAAAGGGATATTTTTTCAGTGTATATTTATGTGTAAAAATTTTAGCTAAGTTGTGATGATTTCTAATGGAGTTTATTTTCATGGCACATAAACATGTCTGCGTTATTTGTTTTGCAGGAAACATCTCAAAATGATGTAGAGGCTCAAGATGATCAGGAAGTTGGACGCGACCTTGATTCGTCTGATGAGTCCAAGAACACTGTTGTTGAAAACGATGTAATAAAAAATGGAGTGGAAGAAACTGCATCTCCTGAAATTAAGACAAAACCTAAAGAAATAAAATCAGAAAGTGGTCTTACGGAAGAAGATGATGCAGAGGTTACGACCAAGTCGAGAGGCGAGACTGGTCCTGAGGTGGATCTCGCTAATGTAGAAAGTGAGACAAAGGTGAAAGTTGAAGCAGACAAGACCATTAGTGCAAGTAATGAAACTGAATGTGTCAAAGCAGAATCAACTGTAGAAAGTGAAGTCCCCAAGTCAGATGCAAAGATAGCTAGCAATGATGACGAAGCAGATGAGGGAGTAGTTGTAGAAAAAGATAAGAAGGCTGCTGAGAAGACGGCAGAAAAGTCTATTGTCAAAGAAGAGAAAACCGCTGCTGTATATGTAATCCCTATAGAGGATGATGTAGCTATGATTAAAGAAGGTGTGTCTACATCTGATGAGAATGCTGCTAGCACCAAAGTTACTGTCACTGTGAAAGATGAGTCTGCCACTGTAGAAGATAAGCCCATCACTGTGGAAGATAAGTCTGCCACTGTAGAAGATAAGCCCATCACTGTGGAAGATAAGTCTGCCACTGTAGAAGATAAGCCCATCACTGTGGAAGATAAGTCTGTCATTTTAGAAGATGAGGCTGTGCCTGGAGAAAATAAGTCTGCTGACAACAAGTCTGTCAGTGCAGAAGATAAGACTGCCATTACTAAAGCCAAAAATAAGTCTGCTGCTGAGCGCAAGATGACAGATGCAGATGATACTGGAGATGTGACGATGATTGGCAAGGAAAAAGTTTCACCTCTAGTACCATCAAAGAAGAAACAAGTCTCGTCTGAAGGTGGTAGTAGTGAAAAACAAAATGGTAGGTATAATTTTTTGTAATTGTGCTTCTGTTGATTAATTTCATAGCTTTTGGTCTAAAATAATTATAACATAGTATTATTATGTAGTTGTGGCTTGTTAATGGTATCATTTCTTAGGTTGTTAGTTCTATATAATAA
The DNA here is from genome assembly GCF_032445375.1 of Bacillus rossius redtenbacheri. Classification (NCBI taxonomy): domain Eukaryota; kingdom Metazoa; phylum Arthropoda; class Insecta; order Phasmatodea; family Bacillidae; genus Bacillus; species Bacillus rossius. The sequence continues at coordinate 9,512,010 of NC_086340.1, forward strand.
GAAAATGTATGGGAACTTTGGCTGGTTTTTTTTGGTAGGAACAAACATGACTAGCACACATTATTTTTAAAAACCAATTTACTTTAGTTAAAAACTTTTTTAAATGTGAAGTTTTTTTAATTTACAGTGCTACATTTATAACTTACTTTGTTAAATAATAATCAGAAGGTTAAATTTAATTTTTATTAATATCAGAATTAAATTATTATACTTTTTTTGTATACTAATAGTTTAATTTTCAATTCAGAAAATAAGATATATACGCAGTAAAAGTTAAGTGTTTTTTAGCTCCTAGAAAATTTTGGTTTTAACGGTGATGGTGTCACTGTTAGAGTTTATTAATGCGAAAGGTCCCAATAGTCCTCGTTTTACTTTTTTAATATCATTCAAAGTCTTATGGTTTGATTATGTTTACTGCCCAGGCGTACTCTTAACAACACTTGTAACAATTTTAGGATTTGAACCAGGAGAAGATCCTTGGGTGTTATTCTTGATCCATTGATTTTTATGTTCATAATTATTGTCCCTTATCGCCCGTAACCAGTAGCGGATCCAGAGGGGGGGCTAAGGGGCTCAAGCCCCCTCCAAAAGCATCTGGGTCCACTATTGTTTTAGTGTTTGCCTCGATAAAGCCTAGCCTCAGCTGGGTCAAGCCCCTCCCGAACCAAAATCCTGGATCCGCCACTGCCCGTAACGACCGCGAAGTGGAGGAGATGCTAAGTCTCGTTCCTCCTCCCCCCCCCCCAGGGGCCAAGCCCGTCGACTCGTCAAGCGCGGGGAGCCCCATGGACGTGGACGGGAGCCAGTCCGCGGAGACGCCGGCCGGCGGCAGGAAGGAGCGCGAGCAGTCCCCCGAGGCGGGAGACATGAAGAACGCCAGCATGGACGACATGACGGTGATCGACGAGGTCGACGACGAGGGGGACGAGAAGGAGGAGGGCGGCAAGGCGGGCGATAAAACTCACACGCAGCTGGTGAGTAGTGCTTGGGCGACGTGCATCTTTTTTTTTTTTTTTTTTAAATAGGTTTTTCGCACTGCAGATATTTCTTCTCTCCCTCTTGTACAAATCCCATTATTAAATACCATAATTCTGTTAACATCAGGAGTTACTGTAACATGAGCTCATCATAGATTAATCAACAACAATTGTAAAGAAATAAGTCAAAGTTTAATAATCACAATTATTATAGGAATTTATTTTAGAATATTTCAGGACCTGGTCCAGCTATCCTGATTTTAGTTTTGCTGAGTTCAAATACTTTGCTGGTAGAAGTTTGTTTCCTATGATTCACGTTTATCAATTTCTGCGTGATGTTTTTGAGAAACTTGTGAAAATAGTTGTATTGTGCCTCAAATTTTGTGTTCCTGAATGTGGAACTTTTGAGAAAAACTTAAAGAAATTGCTGAATTAACCATCAGGGTGTCCAGCAATCGGGAAATTCCGGGAAGTACTGGAAATGTACTTGTTTGTGTAAATGCTCGGGATTGTGCGGGAATGTACGGAATATTTACGTGGAAAACGGGAAACTGGTGTATGGCAATGCACGATCGCTTATGCCCATGGGCTACCGTGCATAGACGCTATATAGGGCAAAAAAAAACAATGCAGCAGTGCTATGATCACTTCTTTCCCATGACTGTTCTATTGCTGCAATGCAGCGCGAGCAAGAAGTATACAGCGCACGAGTGCCAGCCGCTGTACAAATGTTACAGAATAGAGAGACAAAAGCAGTGCCAGCCAGACAATTTGGCTAGCGCGAAAAATAAAATACATTTCGTGCATGCGCAAAAGCGGTGTAATTCCAAACAAGCCAATCTAATCAGAAAATGGCGCTTGTGCTGGCAAGAGCTAACATGGGTAAAACATTGAGATGTTCTGTTAAGTGCTGTTGGCTGCCCTGCATAGGCATTGTTCTTGACTCTGTGAAATGAACTTTCACTCGTTCGCCATATTTGTTTTGTTTGAATTTTACATTTCTAAACTGTGAAAAGTGATGTTTGCAGTAGGCATTTTGCGTTAAATTAAATGTTGTCCGTGAATTTGTTTACCGTTTGTATCTTATACTGTCGAATACGTACCGTTTTGTTGAAGGCCTAGTGAATTATTGTGATGATACTTAAAAGAGGTTATGAAGAGGCCATGGCATGAAATGTTGGCGTAAATTCGTTCAGTTGTAGTGTCAGTTTATAATATATGTGACCTGTGTGTGCATAGACGTCTAAAAATAACTGTGCTGCAAAACTCGGCGAGGAGTAACAAGTACATGAAAATAATAATTTTGCACTTTTTGTAAGATGGGTCGCGCAGGAAGGGGAGAGACTAAGTTCAAACACAGATGGACTGAAGAATTCAGCTGGGTTTCGCCATGCCCTACAGATATATACCTTGCACGCTGTACATTGTGTCGTGTCGTTTTTAAAGTCGATAGTATGGGCAGGCAAGCTGTAGTAAGCCATAGTAAAGGCATGGAACATAAGAGGGCATTGAATGACAAATTGAAAACTGTGTCAATTCGTTCATTTTCAACTCTAGCTAATAAGTCACAAAGTGAGGAAATGTGTTCCAGTGCTTCCACTCCTCAAACGTCTCACTCTACAAAGAATATTTGCATCCAAGATTTAAATGCATTAGATGTAAACTCAGATGTGCAGCAACAGGTGAGTAGTGTTAGTATGAAAGATTTCCTAGCAAAGGACAGCTGTACAAAAGCGGAAATTCTGTGGTGTTTGCAAACAGTAGTATCGCATGCTTCACTGAGAAGTGCAGCAAAAAGTGTGAGTTTGTTTACACTTATGTTCCCAGATAGCGAAATTGCTAAGGGTATGCAATTGCAGAAGTCGAAAACTTCTTATGCAATAGTGTATGGGCTTGGATATTATTTCCATGAAGAATTAATGCATGACGTAAAAAATGTTAATTTTTTTGTGGTGGGTTTTGACGAGTCTCTGAATAAAGTAGCCCAGAAACAACAGATGGATGTATCTCTTCGCTATTGGGACACTTCCAAGAATCATGTCACCACTAGATATTTGAATTCAGTGTTTTTAGAACACACTGCAGCATCTGACTTGTTGAATGGCTTGAAGGCTGCCTTGGAAGGTTTAGATCTAAATTGTATCTTGCAGTTGTCAATGGATGGCCCCAACGTAAATTTAAAATTGCAAAGGGACATGGCTAAAGAATTAAGACCAGGCAGAGAAGATCCTAAAATTCTTGATATGGGTTCATGTGGCCTTCATGTTATGCACAACAGTTTCAAAGCTGGCATCAAAGGAACTGCTTGGAATATAATTGAATTTCTGCGTGCTCTATACTATCTTTTTAAAGATGTTCCAGCTCGCCGTGCAGATTTTGTAGAGGTTTGTGGCGAAAGAAATTTTCCATTGAAATTCTGTGGCATTAGGTGGCTGGAAAATGCTAATGTAGCAGCTAGAGCAATTTCAATTTTACCTGGAATTCGCAAGTATGTCACATGTGTTGCAGGAAGTAAGAAAGAACCAAAGTGTCATAGCTTCCAAATAATTGCTGCTTCAGTAAAAGACAAGTTGCTTCTAGCCAAGCTAACACTTTTCCAGTCTCTGGCCACAGAAATGGAACCATTTTTGAGGGACTTTCAAACAGATGCCCCAGTAGCACCTTTCCTCTACGAGGCAATTGTTTGTTTGATGAAAAACATTATGTTCAAGTTTGTGAAGAGGGACATTATTGAAAGTTGTCAGCTCAAGGATATAGATGTAATGAAAAAAGAAAATCTTATTAGATGTGAAGAAGTAGATTTAGGATATGCTACACGACAGGCTCTTAGGAAATGTGATGGAGCCAACCAGAAAGAGCTCTTACTTTTTCGCAAAGATTGCAGAACTTGCTTTCAGCTTGTTGTGGCAAAAATTATGTTTCGGTCGCCACTTAAATTTCCACTCACAAAATCTTTGCAGTGTTTGAATCCTGCTGTTATAGCTGCTGGAAATGGTGACTGCTATCTTTCTTCAGCTTTGGAAATTTTAACTGAAGGCAATTTGATAGCAGGAATTAATACAGCAGATGATATTGCCAGAGACTACAAAGAATTTTGTAATGATGTACTCATCAAAACAGAGATGAAATCTTACAATAAGTCAGATACCCGTTTAGATTCTTTCTGGATGATGCTTCTTAGAGGTTCAAAGTGGGAAAAATTGAAGTCTTTTGTGCAGCAACTGTTAATACTTTCACATGGAAACTCACACCTTGAAAGAGGTTTCTCGGTGAATACTGAATGCCTCATTGAAAATATGAATGAGGAATCACTCATCGCCCAGCGTTGTGTTTTTGATGCTGTTTCTGTAGCTGGTGGTGTAGAGAGAGTAGAAGTTACAAAAGCAATGATAAACTCTTACAGACAAGCCCATATGAGGTAGAAACAAGCTCTTGAAAGAAAACGGAAAGAAGAAAATTCAAAGATTGAGCGTCAAGAAAAAAAAGTGAAGGTGGCAAGAGAAATTCAAGAATTGGAATCAAAGAGAAGAAAGTTAGTAACCGACACTCAGGTGGAAATACAAAAAATTGAAGAGCAAATAAATAAGCTACAAAAGTAATTTTAGTCTTTAAAAATATTTTTTAATCAAGTGTGTGTATTTTTAAAATATTATTTTCTTGTCTGCATATTTAATATTAAACTTTGGACAGAACTGCTGTATCATCAGTTTTATACAGACAATTCTGAAGGAAAAAGAGTAGGCCTATCTTGTCGAATTTTGCATTAGTCAACTTGGTGAGGTAAGGAATTTCATGAATTCTTAATTTTTGTGTTGTATATTATTTAGTGCAACATTTGTGATTTAAGGTACTTCCTTGTGTGCAAAGTTGTAATAAAATATAGTAACTGAATGCTTTAATTTACTAAACAGGCTGATTGTCAATAATAGTAATCTACCACTTAATATATTTTGCAGTAATTTTGAAGTTTAGAGGTTCGCTTGAAAAATGTCTTTTCTTTATTACTTACAATTATTGGTGTTATTCAATGTAGAATTAAATATAGATTAGGATTATGAAATCATGAGATTGTATTTTAGTTCTTTATATTTTAATATCAATGTTTTAAGATTAGAAAAATTACAGTGTACATGGCCATGTTTACATCTGAGGAAAAATGTTTATGAAATTGCTGTGTTTCAATGTGAAATTAAATGTACTTTACGATAAGTATATATATAATTATATACTGTTGATTTAACTATACGCTATATATAATGGTACATAGTAGGAAGTTTTTTTAACTGCAGACATACTTGCACTATTATGTTCAGAAGTATGTCATTGAGTACATTTTGACTTACTGAAAACAGATAATAAAACATAATTAAGATACATAATTGCTTCTACATATTCTTAAACTGTATTTTATTTAACATACTAACAACCTAAACTTTAGTAGTAGGCCTAGGCTACACTTCTTTTCTGAAAGCACTTGAGTTAGGTGTACATGGTCATATTTTTTTATTGGTCAACAATTAATTTGTTTTAGTAAGTAGATATTTATTACCTGAAATATTTATTAAAGCTTAAGTGCCATTATTTAAGGTTAGTAATTTTTTCTAACCATAAGATTTTTGGCAATCAAAAATTTTTTAAGACAATGCATTTACAAGATGTATTTTTATTTAACTTATAAAGTTTAGAAGGATAGGCAAGCCTGTACTTGAATACTTTAGGGAATGTGGGAAATGTACTGGAAATGTACTGGAATTTGAAACCAGATATTTGCTGGACACCCTGACCATGTTTAGGGTCCCTAACCGTCGATACTTTGAAGTTAATCCAGGCATTCCGTTTATTTCTGGTAATAAGATGTCGCGTTTCTCTTGTTAACTTTCTTTCTGTTAACATCGTAATGACAGGATGTACGCAGTTGGTTTTTTTTGTTGTGTCTGTTAAATCAGGGGCGCAACAGGGGGGGGGGGGGGCAAGGGTATTTTGCCCCCCCCCCCCCCCCTCTGAAACCTTGAAGTGGGGGCAAACGGGGCTAACAGTGCTGTGTAATCAATTTTTAGATAATAAAACTGCTTAAAAAGCACCATTTTCCACCTTGAAATACAATTTTTCCCGGGGGAGGACCCCCGGACCCCCCACTTCAACAGGAGGGATCGATCATTCTTTATAAAAAGGTATATTGCCCCCCCTTTGGAAATTTAGTTGTTGTGCCCCTGTGCTAAATAATGGATATTAAATTCTGCGGAGGGAACGGTGTTTGCGAAGGACGACACGGAGATGGTGTCGGAGGACGAACTGCCGACGGAGACCGCGAAGGAGCCGGAGACAGAGGCCGTGTCGGACGAGGAGCTGCCGGAGCCGGCGGCGTCGGGAGACCTGCCCGAGACGGAGGAAGTGTCCGAGGACGAGCTCCCGCCGGAGAAAACCGAGAAGAAGAAGAAGGATTCCAAACCGGCGGCACCAGTCGAGCCAGGTTTGTTCGCCTTACAAATATGTATTCAGTAAACAGTTCACCAAGCAACACCAACTTTTTAAGTGCAATGTGCTGGCAGTGTGCGTTTTTCGTTGGATATTTTAAATAAATCTCGGAATTAATATCTCGGCAGTTATTTGCAAATAAACCCATCTGATTTTATGTATGCTTACGGTTCCACAGATTGCATTCGTAAAATTAAGGGTTACCTATATACCACAAAAAAAAAATATATATATATATATATATATATATATATATGCTGTGTGTTAAAAAGTAACTTAATTTTGTAAGCTTTTTTTAGCCTTTTTAAATTTTTTTTTCTGATTATTTATATTTGGATGTCTAAATTTCAGGTATTTCAATGGTTCCTGGGATTTTTTTATTTATTAAATCACTAGTTTTCTTAAATCCGGGTTCGTAAAATCGAGCTTCTAGTGTAGTAATTGACTTAGAGGTTTGATGTGTGTGTGTTTTTCTGTTTAGACAAAGCATCAGAACAAGCAAAGAAGAAAAGGAAGAGCAGATTTGAAGCTCAGAAGAGGAAGCTAGCTGAAGGGGACACATATGATCCCAGCTCACCAACATCCGAAAATAGCTGTGACGAGACTCCTTCGGCCAAGAGAGCCGCCTTGTCATCCGGAAGCACGGACGGCAAAGTGAAACAATCTGTTAAAGGTCGTAAAACTCTTCCAGAACTGGAGAAATATTGGAAAGCGGTTAAGGAAGACGCATCTGATTTCACAGGATGGACATATCTTCTTCAATACGTGGATCAGGAGGTTAGTTGTAATATACATAGCAAGTACATTGTTTATGGCTAGTGTGATAGATAATACATAAATGACTTTTTAAGGCTTATGACGTGGTAAAAAATATCTGAAAGTTAATTGCAGACATTTGCAACATAACTATGGTCTTGTAGGGACCTTGGAGCTCTATATTAAGGCGAGTCAAAGTGTTAAATAGTGTAGCGATGTTTTACTATGCATTCAGTCTGACATAATCTCAAATCTTATGATGCTTGCATTATTATTAATATGTGTATTGTTTTTGTGCCAAACAAGTCAAGGTGTTTGTGGAAAATAATTTCTTGAGAATATCGCCATGTAGACATGTATTGTCCCTCTGGATTTTGGATATGGGAAAAAAATATCTTCCCGTGACTTGTAAAAGTTATTTCCTGTATTTTCCCAAAAAAAAAAAAAAGAGTGGGGTTGTTCTCAGCTCTAAACAGACTGTATTAGCTTTTGCCTCATGTTCTTTGTTTTCCTTATCATGTTCTCACTAAACTATTTGATGCTAGTTTTTAATTTTGGGGTCTAGCCTTAAGAAAATGAATATTCTAATACGGCAGTCGTACTCCTAAATATAATTTCTCCTCGCAGGGTCAGCCTTTGCGATGTAAGTGGACCTGCAACTCAGTCCTTCATGTGCTTTCCTGTACTGATCCTTCCACTCCAAAGTCCTTGCATCAGCATTATGGTTGCAAAAAGGTATTCATGTGCTTTTCGTATAGTTTTACAACTGTTTTGATGATCATCCTTTTTTTCAATTAGGAATGTTGGGAACATTGGGAACTACTAGCTTAGTTACCGTATTGGTCCGAATATAAGGCGACCATTTTTACATAAACGAGAGATGCAAAAATTGGAAGTCGCCTTATTTTCGCACCCAAGACGTCAGAACCGCAAACATTAGTTCCAAGCTGAAAGCTACAGTAGAAACATTGTTTAACAAAACGTTCACGATTTTTTATATTAACTAAAACTTTGTTACCTCACACGGTAAAAACAATAAATCCACCTAATATTGCAGTAATTTACAATTGTTTGAAGTTGAAAATTAAAATATTTGTTCTTGAGTAAAAACGTGAATGTTGAAGCATCTCAAAATGGCAACCTTTTATTTCACAATTCATATTTGTACTTTGTGTACAATCGCGTGTTAACATTTACGGTAATTTATCTTCAGATTTTTAACTGAAATATTTGTACTAAAATATCACAGTTATTTTCAGAACGATTGTTTACGTTTACAAACATTTCGGATGTAATGTATGGAAATTCACGGCTGCCAACTGTCTTTCCACAATATTTCTTTGTTGTAAAACGAACATTGCCGAACACGCTCGAAGACGCCATATTAACAGGAATTTGGTACGTTGCTTCAAAAGCTACTTTAATAATCCACTCTTTATTTATGTAAAAACCTTTCATAATTATAATAGATTATTCTTTCAAATTCATAGAACAGACTCTCTCTGTCAGAGAGTAATATGGACAAATATACGCGGTCACGTAACCGAAGTTATTCATGGCCGTATGCTTCATCATGTCAGCTAGCCACTTGTTTTGTTCCGGCAAGATGCATTATTTGTTTGCTTTTTTTACGTTAAACACACTACTAAATAGTAATACATCTTGTTCTGTGGTAATACGTAGCTTAAGTCAAACGGAAAGTTAAATGCTGTATTTTAAGAGTGATTAATAGCCATTGTAAAAATTTTAAATTCGTAGATACAGTAAACTGTGAAAAATCAACAATCACACATCGGTGGAACGGCGGGGAACGAGCTCTAGACAAATAAACAGCTCTGAAGATGACAATTATGCAGCTTCATTAGAGTAAACACGAAAAAATTTCTAGTGTAATATTTAAAAGTGTAAATATTTTCTAATTGTTTTCTTTTGACTTTTAGGGTAGGCCATTCAAACTTATTTTAAATAAGTAAAGTGATAAATATAAATTAATTGTTATACATAAATGCAAAAACGATTTATCAACACAAAATGTATGTCTAATGAATTTTCACATTAATTTCTACCAAAAATTATTTTTACATTTGTTTGGCCTCCTGAAACTGCAGGTCGCCTTATATTCGGGGTCGCCTTATATTCGGGCCAATACGGTAATTATTGTGTTCATTAGTGTGTGTTTGTGCGTATGTATGTGTGTGGTTTTGTGCGTATGTGTGTGTGTGTGTGTGAAATCTTGTTTCTGTGTTTAAGCTTTTAAAGTGGCCAGGAAAACTCTTAATGAATTTAAGGAAAGTTTAAATGTCTGAAACTGCATTAAGAGAAGGATTTTAAGGGCCCCTGCTGTTGCTTGAAGTTAAGGGTTCTGAAGCGTGTGGTTGTAAATCTTGAACTTTGATTGGTGTTTATTTTAGAATGACATTGATGCTGCTCGCGAGGCATACGATGCATTTCTTTCCCACTATCCGTATTGCTATGGATACTGGCGCAAGTATGCGGACTACGAGAAGAGGAAAGGCAACAAGGAGAAATGCGAGGAGGTACGTTTACTCTTGTCGGGGAACAGGATCGCTCACTTCGTAACATCACGGCACTCGCAAGTTGTCGTTTGATGGTGACGTTGTGAGTGCTTTACAAGTATTGCCCACACACGCACAGTAAGTTTTTAAAATCGTGACTTTTCTAATTTTTTTTATTTTATATTGAAATGAATTTATTAAATTTCTTAGAAACTAATGCATGTGTTGGCTTCACAGCATATTACATCTGAACATACCACTGTTTTTTCCAACAGCACCAGCGGGAGTCTACCTAGAACCATTTCAGTTGGCACAGTGTCAGGAAATCCCGGGTTGTTGCATTCTCTGTAAGAACGGACTGTCAGTAGTACTGTTGCTGCTGCTCTGAGCTGGTGTGGAAATGAATTGTTCGCGGTTTTAATGCGTAGAATAAGCTGTGATTGTATTATTGGCTATTGTGCTTCTAGGCTAAGTTTGTGATTTGTATTCACTTATTCACATTGAATTGTACACTACTGTTTGTAATATGCTAAGATGAGCTAGTACGAAGTGTAATTGGTAGTAGTTAAATGGTAAGCCAGGGAGGATAGTGAATAAGTATTATGGTGGTGCCAACCTTTAACCAGTTGGAAGATGGGGGAAGGAAGAAGAGCGATCACCGGCAGCCTTCATATTGGAGGTCATCGCTGGAGAGCCATGCCAGTATGTCAATAAGGTGATCATTGTATTGATAACTTAGTTTTAATGACATTTTACTTTTTTTTTTAAAGGTTGGTTTAGTTTTTTTTTTTTTTTGGACTTGCAGCGTTGAGTTAATTTTTTTTGCTTTGTTGGTTTTACACTTTGTGCACTTTGAACTCCGGCATGGTTTGTGTTTGCAGGTGTTTGATCGTGGTTTGAAAGCAATCCCGCTCAGCGTGGATCTGTGGATCCATTACCTGCACTACTGCAAAACAGCATTTGCAGATGATGAGGAGTTTCTTCGAGCACAGTTCGAAAGAGCTCTCACTGCATGTGGGATGGAATTCAGGTACAGTTAAACCTCGTCTGTCCCGACTAACTGGGACAGAAGGCAAACAGGGCTATCGAAAATATGTGTAATCCAGGTAATATGGGTAATAAGGCAAATGTAATTCTTAAATAAAAATAAGCTTTGTAACAAAAATACCTTGTATACATGCTCCAAATTGTTTATAAGTCACTACAAAAATATAAAAATCAAATTTTAGATCATTTATCAACAAAGAATTAGTCTACTTTCTTTTGTTTCAAACATGAACGGCGTTCGAATGAAGCAGACTGACGGAAATGCGTTATCATTTATAGTTCAGCTGGAGCGGTGTCTGGCTGATGCTCCAAGTATGTCAGTTCATACCAAAAAATTATTTACCGAATAGATAGAATAATTCAACTTGATAGTTTTTGATCTTGCAGCTGATAATATAAATTTCTTTTTAAATGGTATGTGGTTGGTTCATATTTAAAACTCACCAATACGCTTTTTTTTTTTGTTTCAGTTAGCTCTGCCCCTAGAAATCCTTATTACAAATTATAACATTGTAAATCAGGCAAAATGAGACTGTTCTATTGAAATATGTATCGCGAAACAGTCAAGTGTGAGTAAACCAAATACCGTATATACTTGTGTATAGCGCGCCCTTTTTTCCCCTCAAGTAAATGAAAAAATCAAGGATGCGCGCTATGCACGGAAAAAAAAATTGAGAGGGCGGAGGCGGGGAGGAGGAGTGGTAGTCAACTGCCGGGTGATGGGTGATGTTTCTGGCCAGCCCCCACACATACGCACAAGCGACGAGGCTTCTCTTTCACACACGCACACACGTGCGCAAGCTCGCACATCATGGTCTCTTGTTTATTTTTAGACCTCCCCCTCTACAGAAAGCCAGCGCAGCAGCTAGTAAAAATAAAAGTGTGAGAGAGCGAGAATGTTGTCACTTCCTCCTCCCAGCAGCTACCTGTGAGTCATCTAGTCCTCCGCGCCAGCTTAGCAACGTAGCATGACGGGAGTAGTGGTGTTTAGTCCTGTCAACTGTCAAGTTACTTGATGGTCTCGTTCCTGCCTCCCTCCCTCCCTTCCTCACGCCAAGAACCAGTTGTGATGATACAGCGCTTCATTATCTTCCGTCTACACAGCAGAGTTTAGCTTGCTCGTGTCGTTTCAGATGGTACAGTATGCCACAAAAGTTTCGCTTTCAGGTGGAAGAGTATTTAATTTAAGTATTTTCCTGACACATAACCACACATCAATTTAAATAATAATTTGTTTCGTAAGTAATTACTTAACAGGTACCACAACATGTTAGTAAAATTTATTTATGGGGAAAAAAAAGTTAATTTTTTTTCTTTGGAATTTGTTGCAAAAATCGTGGTGCGCACTATACACTAGTAAATACGGTACTTCAAAAATACAAACAATAACACAGAAGCTTCCTGTTTTAAAAATGAAATGGACCCAAAAATAAAACCATATAATCTCGTCTATAGTGTTGGTCGAAGCAGGATTTTATTTATTTTATTAAATTGGTAAATTGTTTGATTAAGATTATTTGGGGAATTTTGAAACTATGGTTTCGGAAAAGTCAGAATATTTTTACAGATTTGTGTGGACAGCATGGATGCGTATGTAGATCATAGAAGCAAGGAAACAGCTCTACAGCTTCTCATAGAGGGACGGGAACTATTGCCGCTCGATTGAATGCATGCGTCCGATTGTTTTTTTCCAGATCCGACAGGCTCTGGGAGAGCTACATCAAGTGGGAGACGGAGGGCAAACGACTGCAGAACGTCACAGCTATTTACGATCGTCTTTTAAACATGCCAACCCAAGGTTACACGTCACATTTTGAGAAGTAAGTTTCACTACTTGATCAGATGTTGCCTCTGTAAAATTCACACTTTTTTGACATGACAACGTCTAATAAATCGATGAACGCCGGCTGCACGCACGATAAAGTGTCCCGTAACGCACATTGTCCCATTACGCTCTGTCCCGTTACGCTCATTGTACGCTTGTGCCGCATCTATCTCTCTTCCACTCGATTGGAACAACCATCGATTTGACTTTATCGAGGCACATTCAACTTGAAACACTCCCATTCGTTTCCTACTTGACCTATCATCGTCCTATCCTTAACAGAATAACACAGATTGGAAGAAGTTAAATAGCAAACATGTATAAAAGTTATAGATAAAAATAATCTCTTCGTTAAAATAAACATATTTGAATTAATGAGTGCAAGTAAAAGTAAATTTATCAATTAAATTGTAGATTTCATTTCACTCCTTTGTATCCATACAAAATAGTGATAATTCAATAAAAGTGATCCTATTTTATTTATAAAAATATGCAATCATTTCATCAATGTTTTGTTATGAGGTTGTCACGTTAAACTATCGTCCGTAAACCGACTTTACAGACAACCAATTTTTTTTTAATCGTGATGTCGCACTTGATAAAAAAAAATAACATATGAACTATGCCAATCTTTAAATACTGGTGTGTCGTGTATTGTTTCAACGTGAACTACGGTACTTAAGTGTCTAGGCTTTCAAAGTTAATGTAACTCGTATGTTGCTTTAACCATACGTGAATTTACTATGATGTTACAAGTTTGTACATACCACCCAGGCCTAACACATAATTACTGAACACCATGATGGAAACTATAAATCTATATACACCGTGCTATGTATATAAAATGTCAGAGAAACTTAGGTTTTTATATAATAGAACATTGTCTCACATGGTAAAACAATAAATAAACTTCACACTATTCACTTTCTACTTTTACTGTTTTTTTCTAAAAAAAATTTCTGACGGTTTGCTATTAATGCATCGCTGTTGGAATGTAAATTGCGCTCAATGCTTTCACATAAAGCGTGATAGAAAGTCACCTTATTGAAATGACAAGGCGATGAAATGACCTATGTGGCGTGTAGGAATGTGCTAGTATTTGAAAAATATTTAATATTCATTATTTGATTCAACAGTTCAATTTTTTTTTTTGTTTTAATTTTTTGTTATCAATAGGATACAGCAAGTGGAAATTATTCACATAGTACATACACACTCTTTATGTGTATCATATATGTGATCGTGATTAAAAATGATTTTAAAAAAACTTTATTTTTATGTGTATAACTTTTTTTTCAACTTGTAAATGCATTTCTGTTTCTTTATTTTATTGCGTTGTACATCACTCTGTGGTGTAAAATTTGCGGTTTAATTATTCATGTGTGTTTCTTAGACTCCTTTGAAGTGTGAAAAAAATTTCACTGTATGTTTTTCTTACTTGTAAATTATTAGATACCTGTGAACGATTTAATATTTAATTGGATTTTGGTTGGAATAAAATAAAAAAGGAGTATTGACAGAAGCATGTCCGGGTGTGAGACCTGGTGCTAGTGATGAGGTGGCTCGCAGCGTGAAGGGTTGTAACTGTGGTGGGTCGGCCGGCAATTCGGGTGCTGATAGTTCCTGGCGCGAGATGAGATGGCTTGCAGCGTGAAGGGTTGTAACTGTAATGGGTCGGCTGGCAATTCGGGTGCTGATAGTTCCTCGCGCAGGACGAGCTGGTTCGCAGGGTTGATGGGTCGTGACTGTGGTGGTGGGTCGTTGCCTCGCAGCTTCCAGGAGCACGTGAGCAGCAACGCCCCGCAGAAGGTGCTGTCGGTGGACGAGTTCCTGTCGCTGCGCCGCGAGGTGCTGCAGCTGCTGAAGCAGTATGACTCGCCCAAGGCGGAGGAGGCGGCCCCCGGCGAGGAGGTGGAGGCCCCGCCCGGCGAGGAGCCCGAGGAGATGCCTTCCGTGGTAAGCGACTACCGTCCGTTCCTGTCCCGCGACCACGGCTCCAGCTTCAGCCCGTCATAATACCTGCTGTCTCCCGCACTGGTCGCTCACCACTCCGTCCGTTCCTGTCCCGTTACCACGGCTCCAGCTTCAGCCCGTCATAACACCTGCTGTCTTCCGCACTGGTCGCTCACCACTCCGTCCGTTCCTGTCCTGCGACCACGGCTCCAGCTTCAGCCCGTCATAATACCTGCTGGCTCCCGCACTGGTCGCTCACCACTCCGTCCGTTCCTGTCCCGCGACCACGGCTCCAGCTTCAGCCCGTCATAATACCTGCTGTCTTCCGCACTGGTCGCTCACCACTCCGTCCGTTCCTGTCCCGCGACCACGGCTCCAGCTTCAGCCCGTCATAATACCTGCTGTCTTCCGCACTGGTCGCTCACCACTCCGTCCGTTCCTGTCCCGCGACCACGGCTCCAGCTTCAGCCCGTCATAATACCTGCTGTCTCCTGCACTGGTCGCTCACCACTCCGTCCGTTCCTGTCCCGCGACCACGGCTCCAGCTTCAGCCCGTCATAACACCTGCTGTCTTCCGCACTGGTCGCTCACCACTCCGTCCGTTCCTGTCCCGCGACCACGGCTCCAGCTTCAGCCCGTCATAACACCTGCTGTCTCCCGCACTGGTCGCTCACCACTCCGTCCGTTCCTGTCCCGCGACCACGGCTCCAGCTTCAGCCCGTCATAACACCTGCTGTCTCCCGCACTGGTCGCTCACCACTCCGTCCGTTCCTGTCCCGCGACCACGGAAGTTAACACATTTGTGTCCACTCACTTCAATGTTAGACATACCACGGAATCCATGAACCTTTTTTTTATACATTACTATTACTAAAGTTATTTTCTATTTTTATTACATTTTTTATTCTTCAAATAAATATTATTTTTAAACAGGTTTGAGTTTCACGATAATATACCTTTGTTATAACAATACCAGCCACTCTGAGGGGTTATTTTTCATTCCAAAGGGATGATTTTTTTTTTTTTTCAAGTTTTTCGGGCAGTTCGGCCATTCTGTGTACCGGTACGCCTGTGGTGTTATCGGCCAAGAAAAAACAAACCGCGTACTAGTACGCTTGCAGATGCGAATGGGTTAAAGAGTTCACCCCTGAAAATCGGTGGATTCTAGCGGCGCTCGGCGCCCGACTCGTGTCCAGGCGGCTGTCTTAAATTTTTACTCGTCCTTTGTCAGACTTTCAAGCGAGGGAGGAAGTTTCGTCCGCATCCGACCAGCAACCTAAAAAGAAAAAAACGCTGTTACATGTCCACACGCTCCGGGCGCAAACAAATGAGAAATATATACAAAGGGTCTTTTTTTTTAAAGTCACTGAACAATTTTCCTTCCGAAATTAACATCTGTTATTGTGGAATTAGCATATTTATGCGACTTGTTTAAAACTTAATATTTATGTTCTAAATGTTTTAAAACTTAATATTCTTGTTTACAGATATGTACAAATATCACCATTTTTTGGTTTTGTAGTAATTAGTATGTTTCGTACTGAAACTGTTACCAGATAACATGAACGTCAAAAACGATAGCCAAACGTCCGATGACGCCGGTACCAGATGAACCACTGGGTTTTTCCTGGCTGGCCACCAGAATCGCTCAAGTTAATGGCGGCAAAATGGCGCCATATTTGAATTTTGAAGCGTCCAACACTTTGGATTAGTTAATATAAATCTAGGATAAGCACTATTTACAAATCCAACATAGTATGTAATTAGGTTTCCAAGGGTCACAAACTGGATATCATTCACAAAATGCTCAAAAAATTTTAACATTTAGTACTAATTTAAAATTCAACATTCCTGTAAAGTGTCTATTAAAGAAAATGTCTGTTAATTATCACATTTCCTATTGAAGCAATATTGTCAGTGGGCCTTCAAAAATTTTTACTTTTTACATTATAACTTAAACTGTATGGGATAGGGGAAACAATAATCGGAATAGTTGTTTGTAAGAACATTTTAGACAAAGTCTCTCTGGAATAAAAGTAGCTTGTAACAAGATTATTAGCAAAAGCTTTTAACAATTTTTTGAATTTCTTACCATTCCATGATGTAAGGCTAAGTGTTCTGTGTAAAAATATTTTCAAAGGTGACAAACTGACAAACTTAGGTATTAGCCCTCAGTTTCACAAAAAAAAAATATATTATTTACACTTAATTTTAAAATTCTTAGTTACAGTGTCTCAAGGTTTTATTACATTTAGAATTGGAGAATGGCATCATTAGTATAATGTGTTCTATTAAGAGTACAAAAATTCACAGGTACTTAATATATATTCAGAATATTTATACAGTCAAACCTCTATCTATCGTTTTTCAGGGGACCAACAAAAAAATTCAGTAGATGCGGACATTCAATAGATGTGGACTTCACTCTAAGAATTTTTAAAAAATAATATTCCAACCTCAAAATTAGTGTCAGAAATATATCAGTTACTTGTCATTAAAGTTAAATCAGTTGAAAAATAAATAAAAATGAAAGTATTTTACTTAATTCAATTAACACTTGCAAAAAAAAAACCTTCCGCACAATAAATCTACATGGAAATTAAAGTCTTTTTCAATATCCTGAAGTCTGAAATATGTTTACTCATGTCATCAAATGTAGAGCTGTACTGAATAAGCCGATTTTGCCAATATTTAGTTGAATCGGCATTTCTGCCGACTTCCGATACGCTTGTTAATTTTCGGCCGATATTACTGAAAAACGAGAGACTGCCATAACCTAAAAATCTACGAGTACACTTTTCACTTTTCGTAGTAGTACTGCATTCTTTCAGATCGCATTATTTCTTCGCAACATGTGCCAAACGTACATATAAAAATTTAACATCCTTTTTTTTAATAATGTTCTTTAATTTTAATATGTCATAAATAAATACATTACCGTCACGGTAAATATACTTCTCGGTTGTTACGGTAACTGTAGTGCAAATGTGGTAGCTATCGTGCTTCTGTAGTAATTATGGTATCGACAAAGAATATTTAGTTCTTTTTATGGTAATTATCTTAGGATAACAATTGGGTTTGTACTGTAGTTATGGTACATCATCCATATTTCTTCGTAAGGTGTTGTTCATTTGTCTTTTATTCATATTTACGTGCTCCATTACTCGGCTGCAGATTTAAGGTGATTTTTACTACTGTATACTATCGTTACTGTTTTTATGACGGTTTCTTTCTAAGAAATGGTTATTTCTGCAAAATCTTTATGGTGAAACGATCATCTATTATAATTTATAGTGACGGGACCACATATTTTGTACGATCAATGCGGACAAAACGATAATTCGAACATCGGTACAAGCGGACTTTTTTAATCTTAGTTGTATGTCAATATTGCCGGGACCGTAGAAAGTATACGATAAACACGGACAAACGATACATGCGAGTTCGATAGATAGAGGTTTGACTGTTTATACAGTAGAACCTCGATGATACGTTCCCGTTTCATACATTTTCCCGTGTCATACGCCGATTAATTTCGGTCCTGCCGAAAGTACTATATTTACAATGGTTTACTTTCCCGGAACATACACTTATAAAACCATTAATTTCCCGTTTCATACGTTTTTACGAAGCGGAAAAGTCCTAAAATCCACAAAAAAATTTTATATTCCTCCTTATAAACTCAGTTTTAATGCTTTTATTTTGAAAAACTATCATTGTTTACATTTGCAAACGTAAGAAAATAACTATCACACCATAGTTATGGATAGTATCAGGAAGACTGTGCACTTTGCTAGTAGCATCTATGGCCAGCACCAAGCGAGACTAGTGGCGCAAACAAGAAATGATCATGAAAATGGTGCACGTGCTTTACCAAGGCACGGATCTCATATTTTGTGCAGTCGTTTATCTTTGAACTGAATATACCCGTTTATTGTTTTTTTACGATTGGATTGTTTTGAATTTTACGTTTCTCAAGTTAAAATTTTATTGAAAATTGTTCTGTTGCATAAAGTTGTTTGTAAAATGTACTAACAAGCAAAAATTTCTGATTTTTTTTTTTACAATAGCCTAATTTTTCAATTTCTTATTTAGTCTTGGTGACTTTTCCCCCCCTCCAAGAAAGGACTTCATAACATTTTTTAAGGCCACTGTTTCTCATGTCAGCTTTACTTGATTATGGACTGTATTTTACATTTCTGGTGGTTTTATTATATGTATAATATAATGATGAATTCATATCTTTCATTAATATAATGCAATTATTTACACATATATATATTTATGTTTAATCTGGCACTGTGCTGATATGCTAGATTGGAAAAAAATTTCATTATTGCCATTCCCTTTTCATACACTTTCCCGCATCATACACCATTTTTGTGCCCTCCGTTGAAAAGTGTATGACAGGGGTTCTACTGTATTTTCATTTTTGTTCTGTTTACGCTAATGAAAATGCAGCAGTAAACTTCCAAACAGTTTTATTTTTAGATAGTGCAGAAATGAAATGAAAATAAATGTTTAAGTGATGTTTGCGACTAAGAATTTTGTGTCCCTTGTTACAGAGCGATGAGGAGACAACAGCTCTGAGGGAAAGAATTGTTTCGTTGCGACGAAAAGTTCACAAGGCCACCGTCGCTGCTGTGGCTGACCGATGGAATTTCGAAGAAGGCGTAAGTTCAGTGTTTGCTTGAAACATGTCAAAATTATTTTTTTTAAATACGGTTTAAGAAATGGTGATTGAATGAAATGAATTTGTGTTTGACATCGGCATCAAGGTTGTTAGAGGTTGTGAGGGGTCAAGGAAAAGGAATGGAGCTGGGATCTAATGTATTATTTGGGGAAACGGGAGTGCCCCGAGGAAAATTCACCAACTCACGGCATCGTTTGACATGTTTTTCCAACTGCTAAAAATCTGGGTGAACTTCATCTGACCACTCAGTGAAATGCCTTTCCTCCCTTCCCTTTCCATTCCCATAAATGGTGGGAAATTGAGACTAAGTGCAGGAAATTTGTACCACATAAGCATTACATTTATGCAACAGTAATTATATTAGGGCTGGGAGGAATCTTAATCTTGTTTTCAGTTCTTTGAAATTTAAAATTTAAACTAGGATTAGAAAAACCGGGTTCGTGTCTGTCTTTGAAACATTAGGAGGGAAATTACTTTTTTTTTATTATTTCCTGATTTAATTTTTATTCCAGCAGTATTCGTGCACATGTGCCAAACTTGTTGCTGGCAACAACTGTACTCTTGACCTGATTCAATATATGCATGCAATGGAATCACTCTTATTTTCAGTATATCTAACTCAAACTGTTAACGGTGGAATAAAAAATATTCACAGGTACAATTTTAAACAAGTACTTAAACATACACCAAATAGTCCTAGCCATATTAAATAAACATGTAATAGTGCAATAAAAAGTTTTTTGTTTGTTTCATATTAAATCCCAGTATCACATAAGAAATTAACAAAATAGGCTTTGACCATGCACTGCATCAACAAAAACATGGGCTGTAGTTGAAACTATGTTTAAATCGATAGTTAGAATTTATCTATCATCATGTGCACTCAGTTGTAGATTACATACTTACTGCATTTATCTATAGCACATGTTGTAACTAGCACCTTGAAAGAGACATAAACAAATGTAAACCTAAATAAAAGTTTGCAGAATTCAGTGGAAATATTCAGTAAATATTTTTGTAAAATTGCAAAATGGGTACTCTGCCGTTTTAATTAACTAAAATGTGTGAATCTTGAGTTGAAAGTGTAAGTATGAGCTAATTTTGGCACTATTTTGCAAATAAGAGTTTTTGTTTTTATTTTGTGGTTATCATTAAATTTAATTGGATCTTTGAATATTACCTGCCTGTATCAGTGTATTGTTACTAGATTTTGGCTGACTCAATTTTAAAAAAGGATGGAGTCGAGTCACTCTTTTAGATTCCGATTCAAGAAATTGGTATTCAACCCATCTCTATTTTTAAAACAAATATTTTTTTTTTATTGTGGGTAGTTATGGTACAAATAATTTCTATGGTTTGTGTAATATTTTTGTGCTTATAAGTAGTAAAAGATTTAATATACCAAAGTATTTTGAAATTTATTTTTATTATCAATGTTAATATATGTATGTATTTATAAGTCAAGTGCAAAATTTTTCAAACAAATTATGCAAGTGGGAAGTAAGTCGAAGTAAGTAATTAAAATGATAGTGCAAGATTTTGTGTAGGATACTTAATGTGAAGTCATTTTAATTTTTTATTCATGTCTGTATAGAAAAAAGTTTAAATGACTTCATTAAATGTAATACAACAATTATTTCACTGACTTACTATGTTTTTGACTTCTTTTGTGACTGACATTTTAACACATTTGTATGTTTTTATTTTATTTTTAGATCAAGCGACCCTACTTCCACGTGAAACCACTGGAGCGATGTCAACTAAAAAACTGGAAGGAATATCTTGATTTTGAAATAGAGAAAGGAGATAAAGAACGTATTGTCATATTGTTTGAGAGATGTCTCATTGCCTGTGCTCTTTATGAAGAGTTTTGGCTTAAGGTAAGAATCAGTTCACATTATTCAATTAGTTTGATCGGAGGCGCAGTGGTCGAAAGGTTAAAACACTGCCCTCCCACCAAGGTAGTCCGGGTCAAATGTTAGTCATTTAATGCAGTCGGTATTTTTTTTTTTTTAAATTTTGTGTTTATACTAGGGATGGGATTTTCGAATCTTGGATTCGTCGAATATACCGAATCCTTTGGATTCGAGGATTCGTAGGATCCGAGGTGGGATTCGAGGTGGGTTTTTAAGAGTTTTAGGTAGTAATTGAAAATTGTAGTGCTGGGCGAAGTTCGAAAATTTAGAACCGAACCCTTACGTTCAGTTCAGTTCGAAACATCATAAAATATATTCGAAAAACCGAACGTTCGTTTAAAAAAAAAATGACGTTTTTCTAAATTTCTAACCCCCATTTGAGAATATTCACAAAACAGCACAACAAAATTCCATTACTTGTAATATTCCGACTTTTATCGCATAATCGTCGCCTCAACAGTTTCAAGCGCAGACAAAATTTAAAAAAATTATTAATCGTCGCATAACTTGCATAGCATTTTTTTCATATAGGCGCGCTTTGTTTTTTGTTTACTTTAGAGATTTTTGTATGCATTTCTCGTACTACGTAATATAAACTATCGTACAAATGCCAAAGGTATTGTATATTATACCTTTAACTATAGTGCGTGTACGAGAAGTGTTGTAAAATCACAAAACATTGCGTACCCCATACGTTAGACTAAAGCGCATGTACGATAACTCTCGTATTTCGGCAAAACTAACGTGATCAAGTTAACACAAGACAAATGCGGTAGGAAATGATTACGTGAATTACGTATTTTAAATTACTGGGATGTATTTATTTTCTTTGGCCTTTTTGGTTATAACAGTCAAGTACTGAAAATATTAATTTAATCTTGTGTATTAAAAGTACTGGTCCAGTAAATTTTACAGTACGGTACTAAGTTGACTAGCGTAGTCGCGGCAGCCATCATTATTTCTCGTGTTTTCTTTTTCCTGACGCAAATTTCTATAACCACACTTCTTATTTTACGTTTACAATGTTATTGTTCTTGAGGTGATTTGCGATGAGCAGGCTTACGTCGTTGAAGTTTTCAAAATGGAGAAAAGATAATGACAACCCAGATGACCCAGAACCACCCCAAAAAATGTCTAAAGTTTCTTCTGACGAGCAGCATTCTTCCAAGAAAACAGCAACTGCAGTCAGCCGGTTTTGTAATGTAAATAGGTAACTTAATTCACATTCGACTTTTTTTTAATGTCCTATTAAAAAGTTTTACTTATTAAAAATGTTAGGTTATGTCTACCACAAAAATATGTTATGCTGAATGTTACGTCATCTTTATAATATTATATTTTTTTTAATGAAGGTTAGTATACACTGAAAAAGGAAGATACTCCTTATGAAATTTAGATGGAACTACTTCATGAATTAAAAGTATGTATATATAAAGAAATTAAATGCAAAATGATTTTCTCTAAACTGTTTTCTTTCCTTCATTATTTATTGCATAAACTTTACTTATAAAATGTTTTGCAATTTAATAAAGCTAAGCTATATAAAGTTTTAATTTTACATATGGCTGGAGAACTTTTATTTCTCACCATTCAGTTAAAGACCAAAATGCTGGTGGTCAGTTCATTTTAATTCAAAACAATTATTTCTGTATGAGGTTTGGTTCAGCTCGGTTCAAAATTTTTTTGCTATGGTTTGATTCAGTTCGGTTCGGTTCGAAACCAGAGAACTGAGGTTTGTCCAGCTCTAGAAAATTGTATACCTAAACATTATAAAGGTAACGGAAATAGCACAAACATAAGATAAACAAAGCTGCATTTTGTCAATTAGCATAACTACTCAATCATTTCCAACCTTAAATAATATAACATTGCAGAAAAAAACGTAACTTTTTTTAAATGGTATTTGTTATACAAACGTATTTTATTGAAAACATAGGAAGGATTAATTTAACAGAGAATTAGACAGATGCAAACTTACGTGTGTGGTTTTTGAGGTTATTTGTCTCTATTTTATATCAGGTGTATACACTATGCACTTATTTTATAATTTTATAAATACACATGTGATTTTTTTTAATACATAGGCCTATATATTTTTTTAAAATAAATGTGTGATTTTTTTTAATAACATGTGAAGTTTAGTGTGGGACTGGGATTCGAGATTCGATGACAAACACTGAGGATTCGAACAAGGATTCGGATTCGACCAAAATGTGGATTCGTCCCATCCCTAGTTTATACTGATGACCTCTGATGGATGGCTTGAATACTATTGTTTAATTTTTCACGGTGCTAGCACACTTACCCTTTTTAAACACTCTAAAATATTTACTTGCAGAATGTGACAGTTATTAAAGATATAGAACTCTGTAAGAGTAGTAAAATTTCAATTAGGGTTATTGAAAATTTATTGACAAGTGCTACTGAGATAGATTACTGCATTTATGTTGGATAATCTAAAATATGTTAGGTTAATTTGTAGTCATCGTGACAAAGATAATGTTCCTCCTTTTTTTTTTTTTTTTAAGCATTATAATTGTTTTTCACCTAACAGTAATTTATTTATATGCTTTCTGTATGGTGTGACATGTGACTTTCATCCTGAATAGACTTAGAATCAGATTTGACAACATGTTTTAATCTTACAATAATTTTCCAGATAAAATATAAATGTTAGGATTCCTTTGTGTACTTCAATATGTATTTGAATGAGTACTACTAATTTTTATGTATTTTTTGTTGTGTTTAACATGTCAACAGGAACTAAGTACAGTATCAATTAAAGCTTCATTGTGTACATAAATGTTTAGCTTTGTACAAGCCATTTCTGTGATTAAAAATTTATGTTTTCTTTTGTTTCCAGTTTGTGCGTTATCTTGAAAATGAAAAAGACGAGGACATGGTCGACAAAATAAGAGATGTATACGAGCGTGCTTGCACGATCCATCATCCAAAAAAGCCAAACCTCCACTTACATTGGTCCGTGTTTGAAGAAAGCCACAGTAAGAACATTGTTTAAATAGTGAAATGTTAAATTGTTAACGTGGAACAGAAATGTTTAGACCAAAGATAATTTCATTTCATTCCCCCCGCCCTCTAAATTTGGCTGTCTTATTCCCCCTAGTACAACGATACAGTAGGGTAATTACAGCCATTTTGACAACCAGTGCCAATGCAGTAGTTGCGTGAATTTATATTTAGATCAAGCCATGGATTATATAACAACAGCTACATATGTTAATTTAAGGAACTTGAGACGAATCCAGACATACAGGACTTGAAGAGTTGAAGTCATTTCCCTCCTATTGTCCTTTTCCCTTCCTCTTTTTTCGACTAAGATTTACACCGCATAAAATGACGAGAGAAATGAGGGGAAAATGGAGCCTTGATGGAATGCTGTTTGATGTGAGGAAACACTAGTATCTTGAAAAAACTCACCAGCTTTTGGTAACGTCGAATTTGTGGTTAACCTGGCCAGGAATCAAACATGGTTCATCTTTGTGGAAGGTGAATGATCCGACTGATCAACCAGTGTTGCTTCCCCCCTCCCCCCCAATTCCTGTTTGTGTTGCGTTAAAGCAATGTACATACTATGTGAAAGGCTAGTGATCTTAAACCGTTGCACCAATTAAAATTATTTTTAAACATTTCTTCAAAAAAACATGTATTATAGAAGCGTTACAACAAGCCAATTTTTCTATTTCGTTTTTGCTGTGACGTGAATCATTACGTAATTTTGTTTCAGAAAATTTTGACAAAGCTGCGGAGATCCTGACTAACTTGGAGAAGGCTGTGCCGAACCTGGTCCAGGTGTCATACCGACGCATCAACCTCGAGAGGCGGCGTGGAAATCTAGACAAAGTGTGTTCCTTGTACGAGCACTACATCAACGGCTCGAAGAACAAAGTCATCGCCAACAACATGGCAATCAAGTACGCCAGGTTCTGCTGGAAAGTGAGTACTCGTTGCGGAGCTAGAGCGCAGCTGTAAGTTCCATTAACATCCAGTTCCATTTTTTAATCCGATTTTTTTTTTTTAAGACCTCCGTTGCTAACTTGTTGTTTTGGAATTGTGCGGGTGGGCGTGTGAATTGAAGAGTTTTTAAGGTGTCGGTGGTTTTTTAAATACACATTCCTACTTTCAGCAGTATGGAGAGAGAGCTAGGGGAAAGCACTCCACACTTCAGTTTGGCCACAGAGGTGAGAAAGGCCCGTACGTTCTACTCTTAACGTGCTGTTCGTCGTGAAGCAGGAAGCTTGAAGGCTGCTTGGGGCAAGGACGCAAACGTTTTATTGCGTTCTGCTTTTGTTTCAGGTGAAGGGCGACGTTGAGAGAGCCATTTCCATTTTGAACAAAGCGCTGGAGAAAGACAAGGTAAACAATAAATTAATAACTTACAATGAACTTCTCCTTTTTCCAAAAATACATTGACCTGGAAATAAAACCATAACATTTTGGTCTCTACTTATAAACATAGAAATGTTTATTGTATTGTCATTTACTTGAATAAGCTGGTGGGGAAAAATTCTGGTACGATGTAAGATCATTTTTCCTACCGAAATGTTGGGGAATCAGTTGTTTTCCCATTGCTGTTGCAGGAGAATCCTCGTTTGTACTTGCAGTTAATAGACATGGGCATGCAGAGGTCCACGTTGGATGAAGCGGAGATAATATCCACAATAGACTTGTTCCTCAGCAGGGACGTGGACCCCGAACAGAAGGTTTTGTTTGCCCAGAGGAAAGTCGAGTTCTTGGAAGATTTCAGTTCGGATATCGTCAGGTGTGACCATTAGTATAGTACTAATTTAAGATGGGTTTGGAACATACGCTAGCAATGGAATGTGTCTAAAAAAAATACATTTTAAATCAATCTTCCTCATCGAATGAACCATTCAAAGTGTAGTACTTTTTGAGTACCCCATGTTGCTGGGTGAGAATTTTTTTTTTGTGTTTAAAATTTTCATGCACTTGGATGCATAGTGCATTATATGCATATGCATTCATGTTTTGCATTACATAAAAAGTATGCCATGATACAGAATTTTTAAGTATGATGTATAGATCTTAAGTTCCCTAGAAAATGTGCACATGATCAATGGTCAGAATAAAATACTTTTATCATTAAACTGTGGGTTTTTACTAGGGCTATGTGATTCTGGTTTTTATTGGTTGGTTTGGTCTCGGTTTCATTTATTATAAAGCAAAAAAAAAAAAATCTTTATGCTACACTTGAAATGGAGCATGTTAACTGCGTCATTATTAGGTTATTAAATATAATTAAAAAATACAGAAAAGGTACATACAAGCTTCATTAGCCTAAAACCTTATATATATGTATGTAATGTATGTATGTTATTGTTATGTATATAAAAACCGCAAACCTTGGAATAGGTAGGCCAATCACTCAGACGTCAAAATTGGTGAAATATGTTTATTTGATCGAGCTTTTTTTATGTCAAAGTTTACGTGGATATTTCTTGGTGCACAATTTCAAGCCGACCTTTAGTTTTCGTGAGTGGTTTTTATGAATAACACTTAAGCCTATATGGTGTTTATGCAAATAAGTTAATTTTAATTTGTTGAGGTTCTCAGTGGTCAGTATTATTAGCGCATTATGCCCATGTAGCAAAGGTCCAATCCCAGCATCCCGGCTTGACTCAAATTTACGACACTTAGTCAGTACACAAGTGGTTCTGACCCCTCTCGTAATCTTGAAGGTCTTGTCACCTTACGCTCTTTGCATAGACATTGGGTGTTGAACTCTCTTCAACTATGTAAAATATAATATTGTATTTTTTCAGTGTTCAGAAGAGCCATGATGAATTTTTACGTTACTGCAAACAAATAAAAGATCGGAAGAAGAAGAGTGCTGATGAGGCAAAAAGGTAAATATGTTTGTAGGAACATTAATAAATATGAGAGAAAGTAAGTAAGTTAACATTGATTGATTTATCTTAAAGTACATAGTAGCAAGTACTTTTCAAGGATGTTAATGAATGGCAGCTTCACCTAGCTTTATGATATTCATTCATATTGACTAAGTATTTGCATGCATATGCAATTTATCTACCGTATTTACCTGAATGCAAGACGACTATTTTTTCTCCCGGCAACGGTAAAAAATTTCACATTCGTCTTGCATTTGAAAATCTTTATTTTTGATGGTAGTTTGTCCCACATTTTTAGGCTAATACAATGTGAAATTACTTTTATGGGTACAGGCAATAAATAATTATTAACATTATAATCATTTAATGAAAAATACAGTACAATTTAAAGCTAATTTGTACGCAAAAAGATTATAAAAAACATCTACGGTACTAGTCGCCATGCTTTGTTTATTTGCGCTCACGCCATAGATAAAGTATGCACGAAAGAAGACGTGAAACCTAGACTTGGGAGTTGATAAACCAGGTCATTTCTCATGCTGAATTTTGTAGTACATGATATCTCCACTATGTTGCGAGCGCTGTAACAATTTTAGTAACCCAAAGTGTTGTATACGTTTTAACTGTTATTCTATGTAAACAAT
Source organism: Bacillus rossius redtenbacheri (assembly GCF_032445375.1). NCBI lineage: Eukaryota > Metazoa > Arthropoda > Insecta > Phasmatodea > Bacillidae > Bacillus > Bacillus rossius. The sequence continues at coordinate 9,539,700 of NC_086340.1, forward strand.
ATTGTTTATTTTCGTTAAACAAATGCTGTAAATTGCGGGAACCTAAAATGGATAGTGTTGAAAGGCGAGGAACATCAAGTTCTTTTATAAAGAAAGGCTCTTGAACATATCACGATGCAAATTTTAAGCTCATTGTGGTAAAATATGCAGAAGAAAACAACAACAGTGCTGCATCAAGACGTTTTGGCATATCCGAAGTAAACGTGTGACGGTGGCGGTAAAATATTTACCGTATTGGCCCGAATATAAGGCGACCCCGAATATAAGGCGACCTGCAGTTTCAGGAGGCCAAACAAATGTAAAAATAATTTTTGGTAGGAATTAATGTGAAAATTCATTAGACATACATTTTGTGTTGATAAATCGTTTTTGCATTTATGTATAACAATTAATTTATATTTATCACTTTACTTATTTAAAATAAGTTTGAATGGCCTACCCTAAAAGTCAAAAGAAAACAATTAGAAAATATTTACACTTTTAAATATTACACTAGAAATTTTTTCGTGTTTACTCTAATGAAGCTGCATAATTGTCATCTTCAGAGCTGTTTATTTGTCTAGAGCTCGTTCCCCGCCGTTCCACCCATGTGTGATTGTTGATTTTTCACAGTTTACTGTATCTACGAATTTAAAATTTTTACAATGGCTATTAATCACTCTTAAAATACAGCATTTAACTTTCCGTTTGACTTAAGCTACGTATAACCACAGAACAAGGTGTATTACTATTTAGTAGTGTGTTTAACGTAAAAAAAAGCAAACAAATAATGCATCTTGCCGGAACAAAACAAGTGGCTAGCTGACATGATGAAGCATACGGCCATGAATAACTTCGGTTACGTGACCGCGTATATTTGTCCATATTACTCTCTGACAGAGAGAGTCTGTTCTATGAATTTGAAAGAATAATCTATTATAATTATGAAAGGTTTTTACATAAATAAAGAGTGGATTATTAAAATAGCTTTTGAAGCAACGTACCAAATTCCTGTTAATATGGCGTCTTCGAGCGTGTTCGGCAATGTTCGTTTTACAACAAAGAAATATTGTGGAAAGACAGTTGGCAGCCGTGAATTTCCATACATTACATCCGAAATGTTTGTAAACGTAAACAATCGTTCTGAAAATAACTGTGATATTTTAGTACAAATATTTCAGTTAAAAATCTGAAGATAAATTACCGTAAATGTTAACACGCGATTGTACACAAAGTACAAATATGAATTGTGAAATAAAAGGTTGCCATTTTGAGATGCTTCAACATTCACGTTTTTACTCAAGAACAAATATTTTAATTTTCAACTTCAAACAATTGTAAATTACTGCAATATTAGGTGGATTTATTGTTTTTACCGTGTGAGGTAACAAAGTTTTAGTTAATATAAAAAATCGTGAACGTTTTGTTAAACAATGTTTCTACTGTAGCTTTCAGCTTGGAACTAATGTTTGCGGTTCTGACGTCTTGGGTGCGAAAATAAGGCGACTTCCAATTTTTGCATCTCTCGTTTATGTAAAAATGGTCGCCTTATATTCGGACCAATACGGTATTTATAGCTTGTTATATACAATTTTCTGGTTTATAAAGGTTAAAAAGTTGACCTCGTCATGCATTCAAATCGTCTTGCAATCGGGTAAATACGGTATTATTCATTTATTTATTTATTCTTTTATTATTTCATGGGTCATGAATCTATTTTTTTTTTTTTTTTTGCAATATTGCTGTGTAGAATCGCACAGTGTGTTGCATAGAGCCAAAAAAATAGTGTGAATAAATATTGTATGTCAGGGCATTCATGTTCTGCATTACATAAAAAGTATGCCATGATACAGAATTTTTAAGTATGATGTATAGATCTTAAGTTCCCTAGAAAATGTGCACATGATCAACGGTCAGAATAAAGTACTTTTATCATTAAACTGTGGGTTTTTACATTGCTTTTCAGCATTGTTTCTGTTTTATCACATTTCTTTGTATCATCTTGTCCGTAGTTCTGACCCATATCCGTATGCCATTAACTCGCAGTTTGTCGTCGTCTCTCACAACTGTGCAAAAATTTCTTTTCCTGTATGCATACAGTACCAGGCTGTTAGTAACTTGTGTTCGGTGACTTTAAAAAAAGGACCATTTGTGTATATTTCTCATTTGCTTGTGCTTGGAGCTTGGACATGTAACAAGAGTTTTTCTTTTTGTTGTTGGTTGGGTGCGGATGAAACTTTCTCCTTGCTTGCGTGTCCAGCAAAGGACATTAAAATTTAAGATGGCCGCCTAAACACAAGTTGGTGCTGGGCGCTGCTAGAATTCACACCGATTTTCGGGTGAATTCTTTAACCCTTTCCTGCCTGGCGGGACTTGTGAGTCCCACAATGTTAGAAGCCCCATAGAAATAGTGTGTGCATGTTTGAAACCACATGCTGCCTGTCGGGACCTCTGGGTCCCCTGTATAGCTCCGCTCTGCCAGTTGTCGAAGAAGTTCGACTGACAGCCGAGAGGTTGCAGCACCAATACAGCAGCGCCGCACCAGTCTGGAGCACGCCTTTTTTTTTTTGTTCGTTGAGCTGGACATATGATAAATGCCTGTCAGGACTTAAAAGTCCCATCATTAAAAAATATATTAAGTATAAATAAAAAAAATTGGGAAAAAATTATGGACTCCTTTTATGCCTACTTAAATATAAAAATGAAATAAAAATTACAAAATTCAATTTTTTTTACATTTCTAGGCAGGAAAGGGTTAACTTCCGTAGTCACGGGACGAACTGTTAGGGGTTCTCTTGATCCTCCTGTTGGTTTGTCGCAGCAGCGACAGCGCGTCGAAGAAGGCCAAGCCGAGCGGAGGCAGCGGCGGAGACGCGTCGCTTCACGTGTCACAGTCCCACGCGGGGGCACAGTCCCAGGCCGTGCAGCCGGCCGGCGGCCAGAGCACGGCCGGCCAGTACGCCGCGCAGGGCTACGCTCAGGGCGGCTACTCCCAGGCCCCGCCCGTTCAGGGCAGCTACCAGGGGGGCCAGTACGCCGCTGGGTCCCAGCCGGGGCCCTACGGCCAGGCTGCCTACGGCCAGCAGTACGGCCAGTCCGGGGACCAGAACTACGCCAACTACCAGAACTGGGGCTACTCGCAGACCGGCTACGGCGGCTACAACCAGGGCTGGGGGAACTACAACTACTACTAAAGAGTCCCTTCTCCCGTCACTTGCGGACCGTTTATCAACTCGTACGGTGTGATTTTAAAACTCACACTCCGTTTTTTTTTTTTTATCTCTCTCTGTCTTCAAGTGTGTCTGTGCTGAAATTTTTTTTTTCCCCCTTCTGTCGAGTTCAAGAGTTCAAACATTTCCATAGGCATTAAGTAATTCAATGTGTGTCGTAACAAGTGTGTATGTGAGTGTATATTTTTTTTGTATTATTGCTGAATTTTACACAAAAAAAACTGCTGTATAAAAATAATGATTTATGTTTTAGTAGTTTTTTTTTTTTTCATTCAGAAAAGTTTTGAATGGTAATTTGTGTGGGTATTTGTAAGTAAATAGGGATTTTAGTAAATTGTGAGGATTTGAATTTAGAAATTCTGATTAAGAAATTTACTATAATTTTTTGATTATAATCAAAATTTGATATAGCATTAGTTTTTTTTCCATGTTTTATTACAAAATTACAGTACAAAACATGTTTACTGATGATTATTTTATTTATGACCATTGACTACGTATATAAGAGTTTTCAGAAGTAAAAAAAAATATTTCAATTATAATCATTCAATTTTCTAAGCTTTCAGATTTTATATACATTTTAGTAGTGAATAAACTTTCTAAAGGTAAGCATCTCCTGATGAATTATTTTTAGGGATGGGGCGACCGAATCCAATATCCGCCGAATCCGCCGAATCCTAGGGATTCGAAGATTCGGCAGGTCTGATATAGGATTCGTCAAAGGATTCGGTGTTTTTTTTTTTTTTTGTTTGTTTATTATGCATAAACTGCTTTTATGGGTTATTTATAGAAAAAATCCTAACCGCTAATCTGTACTAAAATTGAAATTTTTTAAGAAAAAAATTTTGTCTTTATATACAGAAGAAACAGTAAAAACACAACATATTTGAGGTTAGGAAGGCATCAGATGTTATAAACAAGAATGTACCCAGCCTAAGCTGTGTTGATATTATGTTTTGCCTACATACAACGTTTAAGAATTTATTAATAAATCTGCCACTTTTCAATATACAAGCAGTGAAGCAAAAGTATTATTGATTTTTACTGTTTGCGCCGTAACCTAAACAAGCACCACTTCCGACTCGCAACCGCGGCGATAATCAAGAATGTACCCAGCCTAAGCTGTGTTGATATTATGTTTTGCCTACATACGTTTACGAATTTATTAATAAATCTGCCACTTTTCAATATACAAGCAGTGATGCAAAAGTATTATTGATTTTTACCGTTTGCGCCGTAACCTAAACAAGCACCAAACTTCCGACTCGCAACCGCGGCGCATCGTCAGCTGCATTATCTTCGAACTCATCAAACACTGTTCCGTTTTCTTTAAGCATATGAAAATTTGTTTTTGTAATGTTTTAATCAAGAATATAAATGAATAAAATAGTTCACAAACAAACGTAAAAGTTTTCAACAGAAACGAAGTCCAAACAAAACAATATTCACAACACGCAATTCACACACGAAGTATTGGCGACACTGGGCACGAAACAATGGCGTCAAGTCCCGTTTGTTTATTAATTTGTTATCGGTATTGAGTTTATCTGTGCGAGTTTTTCTACTGAGCTGAATATTTACATGTAACGTGTGGTTTATCTTTCGTTGTGAATGGTGATTTAAAGTCATTTACGTGACGTAAATCACAATCAGAGATGTCGAACGTATGGGAACATTTTGTTCTGGACAAATCCGACACCACCAAAGCTGCATGTTTGTTTTGTGGTGCAAAAATATCCCGCGGAAAGTCATGTACAACAAGTGCGTTACGTAAACACCTTAAAATCCACTCGGCCCAAATCGCTGTTGATAAACGGGAGAATAGTGAATCTTCCGGTTCAGGAGAAATTGCAGGGCCTAGTAGAATATTATCTGAACCTCAAAACAGTGAACCATCACTCACACAGCCCACACTAGCACAGTTCATGACTAAAAAATGTAAGTTTTCAAGCAAAGATGGCAAAGGAAAACACATAGGTAGGCTTATTGCAGAAATGATATGTGTAGACAATCAGCCACTGTCTGTTGTGGAAAACAAAGGCTTCAGAAAGCTTATTGCATTTCTGGAACCTCGTTATTCAATGGTTTCAAGAAAATTTCTGGCAAATACTCTCATACCAGAAATGTACCAAACTACATGTGAGAAAGTCAAGGGACTTTTAGTGCAAGCAGAATACATCTCACTCACATTAGATATGTGGACATCATCTGCTAAGGATGATTTTATGGGCATCACAGCACATTTTATTGACAGTGAATATGAAGCATGTCATGTTGCTCTTGAAGTGAGGCCATTCTTGGAAGTCTCCCACAATGCAGAAAACATCATCCATTTCATATTGGAGTCATGTGAATCATGGAACATCAAAGACAGAATTTTTGTCATTGTCAGGGATAATGCTCGCAACATCACAGCTGCCTTGAATTCTTCAACCTATCAACATCTTCCCTGCCTGGCACATACCTTACAACTGGTCATACACGACGCAGTTTTAAAATCTGCCAGTTTGTCTAATATCTTTTCTGTGTGTCGTCGGGTGGTTGGACACTACAAGCATTCTACTGCAGCTACCAAAGTGCTCAAAAAAGCTCAAGCTACATTGGGGGTCAAACAACATCGGCTAGTGCAAGATGAAACAACGCGGTGGAATTCTTCGTTGCACATGATTCAGCGCTTGTTGGAACAAAAGCAGGCAGTCACATTAGCATCTAGTCAGTTAGCAGGCGTCAACGAAGAACTAACATCAACTCAGTGGGAGCTGTTGAAAAATATAGCTGAGGTATTAGAAATTTTCAACCAAGCAACACTTGTTCTTTCGTCGTCAAGTGTGACCATATCTGAGGTCATACCAATTGTGAACAGCATAATCAAGCATTTGGAAGACCTCAACCTACCTGGTTTAACTGGTGTACGGAATGACTTGCTAGCATCGCTGAAGCTCCGATTCAAAGAAATGGAAACACGCAAAGTAAGTGAACTGTATGATTAACATTATTTGCATCAGTTAGCATAATTGTTGCAAGAACTAATACAGCCAATGTATTAAATTTTAAACATTTGGTTGCAAGCACTTTATGCAATTTCAGCTAATATTTACAATTTGAATTAATTTTTTTTTTTGCATTTTCAGGAATATGCTGCTGCTGTTCTTTTGGATCCACGAATCAAAGAAAAGGCATTTAACAGTCAAACTGAATGTGATGCAGCAAAACAAATGCTCCTAAATGAAATTAGGCCTACTGTGAAAGATAATGTCAGTGAGACTGAACACAACTCAAATTGCACATCTGATAACACAGTAAGCAAATACAACAGGAACCCTAAGACCCTAATATATGTTATGTATTTAAGAGATAATTTGTGGTGTCTGACGTAGGTTTGTTGTATTTGCAGTGTAACAATGAAACGCAGTGTTCATACTTTTGTTACTGCTTGCAGGTGGGTCCTTCACATACAAATCAACTTCATGGGATGTGGAAATTTTATTCAAAGCTTTTGACTCCAGGTGCACAAGCTGCTGCTTGTGATAAGTCACCTGAAGCAGAAGTTGACATGTACCTGAAAGAGGTGCCACTTCCACCAGATGGAAATATTCTAAAATTTTGGAAGACACGGAAATCAGATTTTCCTAACCTTGCAAAAGTCGCCAAGAAATATCATTTGTGTCCACCTGCAACCGTTTTTTCTGAACGACTGTTCAGTACTGCGGGGCTAATTGTTGACCAGAAAAGGAGCCGACTATATCCTGAACGTGTGAACATGTTAACTTTTCTGAACAAAAATCTTAATATGTTTACAAATTGTGAGTAATTTTTTTGTACATGAACACTAAGTGACATACTTCAAGATTTCATTCTTTTAGTTTGAATTTGTAAGTGACCTGTTTTATTTTTATTTTATTACTTTTTGTGGATGTTGCTCTTATATCATATTTATGTCATGTAAATACATCTTAATTTACTTCACTTGGTTTTTTTTTTCTTGTAACTTGTAACTGCTATAAATACATATAAATATATGTAGGGTCTATAATACTATTTGCTTGTTAATTTGTGATTAATTTTAAAACATGAGTATGGTGCCTCACAACTGTTAAAAGATTCGGGTTTGGGTTCGAGATTCGGCAATTCCAGTCGAGGATTCGAGTTAGGATTCGGGTTTGGGTTCGAGATTCGGCAATTCCAGTCGAGGATTCGAGTTAGGATTCGGATTCGAGGAAATCAGGATTCGCCCCATCCCTAATTATTTTGCATTTAAAAATAAGTTTTATTATGCTCTCTAATTTTACAAATTGATATTTTTTATATTATTTATTCTATCTCATTAGCATAGTTACTAACCTTTCTAATAGGTATATATATTTGCACTTTTCATTGCCCGTTTTTAGGTATGTGTTAGGTTTAAATATTTAAGATCAAGTTGAGAAAAAAACAATTCTAATTAGTTATTAGTCCCTTGAAGTAGCGCTCTAATTCAATCCAAGAAAATAGGGCACGTATCAAAACCACTAATAGAATTACCGTATTTACTCGCATATAGGTTGCCATCGCAGATAGGTCGCACCCATAATTTGAGGTCTTGAATTTGGTATTTAAGATTCCCCCCATATAGGTCGCACCGGTAATTCATTACCACGCCGTGCGCCGTGCGCGGAGAAAGGTCATTGTACGCGATCAGCTGCTGTTACGGCGCGCCTGCTCACTCTCTGTTCACTGAGCTGCGCATGCGCTGTATAACTCACTCAACGCTCCGCCCAGACTCGTGACCTTGCATCAGCAGCCAGCCAATAGATGCGAGCTTAGCGGAAAAAAATATAAGCTCCACCTCCCGTGTACCAGTTTTGTCCAGTTCTAATACCAGTTTATTGGTATACGCACCAGTTTTCTCGCTGCCTTGACATGTTCAAGTTTACATCCATCTTGATGTCTTGATACCAATAATTAATTAATTAATTACGATCCCCAGAAATAAATTGTTAGTTTAAAAAATATGCGTCAACTGTACAATACTTCCGAAATTATAAAATACATATAAAACAGTTACCAAGACTCCGCTCATTTTATCTTGTGAAGTTTGTCTCGTACCAGTATTTCGGCTAAGTTGTGACATAAATACAGTATCAGAAATTAACAATCAGCCACGTTCATACATTCGTGAGTTTACGTTTTTCCCTTGTGCATTTTGATTGTCTCCTGCTATAATAACTCAGACTTTTACACGCCTAGGCTTAAATTATTACATGTTTAGAAATAAAAGCAACTTTTCATGTTATAAAATATGTATATTTTGCGATTTAAAATGTTCATTGCTGACTATAAACGTTACGTTTTTCACGATGTTTTTAGGCCTACTAGCTAATCTTATCTACTTTTAAAGTACCCTTGATATTTTCTGGTTGTTTATGGTTGTTATGTGACGTAAATAGCGGGATGGATTCGATTTTTGAGTCGTAATTTGCGTGAAAGTATTGTATTGGACTAAATGGGAACTAAACGGGACCTGAAGAATATAGTGCAAATAATGGGAAAACGTAAATAACGGTAACGTAAATAAGGGGTTTCGCTGTATGTGTACATTGTAAATAAATTTCCCTATGCCTATATAAACTTCTTTTTCACATTTTAAAGCAAAATATTGCAAAAAAAAATTCCTCAAAAATTTTAAAAAATTTTTCTTCACATATAGCCTGCACTTCATTTTTTCCCCATCAAATCTGGTAAAATTGCCGCGACCTATATGCGAGTAAATACGGTAGTTTTTCCTTAGAATGTTTGTAATTCAAAATATTTGGTTTTCTAACCATTGCAATCTGTTCATTTACTGTACCATTTTCGACACATTTCCAGTTGAGATCTATTTACAAAATACAGCTAGAGTATGTGCGTGTATATTTATAATGATTGAAATGCATTTAGAATAAACATCCTAAAAAAAGAGATAGTGAAACTCAGTACACATTATAGAAGTGAAACTTCATTGGCAATTCAAACCCAAGGGTTGTTTGCAAAAATAACAACTCAGAGAAATAACACACGATATGAAAATATGCACCTATGTGTTTCTATGGAGAAAAAAATTATGCCACTTCAAAGTACCGACTATACAATTGGCAGCACCAAATAAAAACTAGTTTCACCTCGGACATGCATTGCAATGTAGCAACACATACCCTTCGGCAAAAGTCGCATGCAGCGAATAAATTATTTTTCATGCATTTGAGGTAAGTTGAACGATGCTGTTAAAAGAGTTAAAAGACATCATAGTGAACAATTCGGCACTGGCTTCTCTCTGGTTTAGCGGTACAAAGAGTTTTTCTGGTGCCATTTTGTCAGTATGAGTGTTGTACACATCCTCTTTTAAAACAGCAAATGGCAGGAATGAATGTATAAATTGAATTTTACAACAGAAGAAGAAAAACTGTCCATTAGAAATTGAGCATATAAATGAGACTGTAGAAGGGGAGAGGGTGACCTCTGCTAGCTGACATAGGAAAGAAGAGAGGAAGGAAGATGGTGTGGGACTCCTGCCACAAACTCCTCGACACCCTTATGCACTCCAAAGTGTTATCATGTCTCATCTTTAAAACTTGTGTTGGTTGAGGAGACAGCTAAAAGTGGTGTTAGTAAAACAAGTGGTTGTGCTATGGGAGGGATGATGAAGGTAATTTTCCCCCTTCTCCATATTTCACTTCATCCTCTCTCACTAAAACCCATTGTTGGAACTACAAAACTGTAGAGATCACAAACACTCAATATCTTCAGTAATGAATGAAAAATATGCCAGAAATGTGTTGAAAAGATTTTTTCAATGAGATTGGTATTTTTTTTTTTAATTCAAATTTCCCATTTAACTGGAATATGTTCCGTATCACCCAAAATCCTCCCGTCATTTGTCCCACCCTAGATTCGATGCTGGGATTTGAGTGACCCAGTTTTGAGGCATGGCCTGTATTTTTATGCTAAGCTCTTCCTGTGGCTGACAGTGTTGGGAGGGCTTGAGGTTGTAGGGTAAGAAGTACAAAAAAGATGCACTGCGAGGCATGTATAGATTTGTCAATAAAAATTTAACTGTAAGATACAACAATTTTTGTTCATTATTAAATTTGCCACAAATTAAAATTTAAGTCTATGAATTTTTTTCTCTGTGATGCACCGTTTTGAAATATTTTCGCGGAGAAAGTTGTGAAAAGAAAGAACTCTCAAAATTCATGTGTAAGTTAAAAAAAAAAATTAGAAGATTGCTTTTCAACCTTGAAGCAATATAAATTGCATGTGTTTATTTTAAGTGCAATCAAAAATTTTCATGTGTGCGCATCACACTATTACTGTTACTGTAGACTAAATACAAATCTGTACTTATATCCCTAGTGTCTCTATACACGAGTCTGTAATGACTGTACAAAACCTGAGAAACTTATTTGTTTACGTGCCTGTTTTGCTCGGAGATGACCTTGCACAAACTGACCTGGGATGTCTTAAAGCTGAGTTCAAAGTTAGTTGATGCCTGGCCCACAGATCATGCGAACACAAATTTGGGATTCATTGACTATGAAGACTGCCTTACCACTAGCCTGAGTGGTGATAATTCTGTAGTGCGGGATGTATCCTGTTTCGATAGCGTCACGCCATTCAAAGTCTTTTTTCACGTGCCCAAGTGCGTAAAGCATGTTAATTTACGTCTGGGAACATTGGTGTACAGCTAATAGTTTTAAGGGGGTGCCTCCCATTTCAGGTCATGAATTTATATTTATATTAATCACTGGTCAACTTTTACACTTTTTCAGTTTTTTAACTTTCACTAAATGAAAAATATACAGCGTTTACTTTTTGCATAATTAGCTGCCAAAGTTACATTTAATGTTTTTAAGGACTACCTATTTAGTTTATTGCAGAACTAAAACTTTTTAGGTTTAACTGCAATACCACTGGCTACTTAATGATATGGTTTGCATTTCTATCACAAAAACTCATTTCATGTTTCTTGGCTGTAAAAATCATGACAAAATTGAGAATTTTGAAATGCCAGGTAAAATTAATTAATATTTTCTGAAATAAATTCAAACCATTTCTTGTAGCCAGTGGCATTGCAGTTAAACCTAAAAAGTTTCAGTTTCTGCAATAAATTAAATTCTCATTATTTGTACAGCCCAAAAACATAAAAATGTAACTGGCAGCTAATTATGCAAAAAGTATGCGCTGTGTATATTTTTCATTTTGGGAAAGTTAAACAATTGAAAAAGTCTAAAAATTGATAAGTTATTAAGTAAAATAGACAATATTGACTACATATGGTTTTACAGTTATTTTGCTAATACAGTTAGTAACTAGCGAAAGTCTGTAGCTCCATGATTGGCATAGCGATAGGCAGTAGTTGCATGAGTGAGTCACTGCCCCACGTGTCGCTACACTTTTTCTTGTGATTTTATTCCCACGGCCCTCTTTAAACGTCAATGGGACAACAGCCTGTGCAAGCGGAGCGAGCACCTATGACTGTTGTCGGTTCTTTAACCCTTGTAATTATTTTCCTTCTAGTTTTATTCTATGTACTTTGCCACGTGAACACAGAACCTTGTACACATCGGCTAGATTTTCGGCTGGAATTTTACCTTTCTCTAATACTAGGGATCCCTCGGTCTTACTTTTTGGTTTGAGAATTGCATGTATTCTGGCTTCATTGTCTGAAAAAAAAAAAAATATATAGATTCGGGAATCAGTAAAAAAAAAAAAATTAAAACACCCATTGGACATTAATAAAGAGAGAAGGTACAAATTAAGCAGAATATTGGACCACCCTTCATAAATCCTCAAAACCCAATTCTGCATCCAACAGACATCGCTTCTGGTTGGCTAGCATTCTCAGCCTATCACAGAAGCCCAGTTTCGATGGATCAAGCCAACAGGCCAACCAGAAGAAAGGAAGTCTCTGATTGGCCCACAGCTGCAACCAATTGGGAAACAGTCCCCTCTCAGGAAGAGCATTAAAAGGCAGGAGAACTTGCAATAACCTGATAGGAATTTATTTAGGCCTTGGTATGGCACGTAAAGTTCCCTCCTTAACTTCATCTTTGTGACCAAAAAGGGCCCACAACCACTTTGGCTGTGTGGGTCTGACTAGAGTGGAGGGGCTGTAGTCTAAAAAATTTAAAAAAAAAAATAATCTGATAGGCTGTCTGGCAATCTGGCGAGATACAACACAAAGTCGCCCCCGAAGAAAACCAGCACTTACCAAACCCAATGCGGACATAAAGTCCAAGCGCCCAACTCCGCGTAGTAGACTGCTCTGTCCAAATCTACCTGAACCATCTGTTTCCAGTAACTACCTGCTTGTAATTAATGCATGAAATTTTGCATCCTGATTGTAAGTGCCCAGGGTTTTCTCTGTCTCTCGGCAGGTTTTACCTGTGCCCAACTTATCTAGATTTTGAGTTAAGTGTTAAGAAGTGAGTGAATTAAGTCTTGGTGCCAATTGCTGCCATGGCTGGCCAATCTCCTCCTAGCACATGATGCATGTTAACCGTCCTGCATGACTGTTGACGCAGCATGAGTAGAGCCTCGGTCTGAGATGCACTTAAAGTCTCTCCCTAACACAAACTCCTCCAAAACACACTTAAATTTAGGTTAGGGGAAAAAAATAACTTCGGTAGGTAACAACACCTTGATAATGACGACTGAAACGTTGACCGAAATGTTGGTGATATCCTCGCCTTCGATACGGCTATGACCCAGAAGCCCATCAAATCCAAGCAATGGATATAAAAGCTTGCAATGTTTATAAATACTAATTGTAAGTTTTGGTGGTGCCTTAACTTATTGCACACTCTTCTGTTTTGAAGCTGAAAATAAGGGACTGGCCTTCTCTCAAAAATTGAAATTTAAAAAATCGAAGGGTTAGGTTATGTAGGTCAGTCACAACATGCTTGTTTTCATTGGAAACTTCTGATTTAGCGGCTAAAGTGGCGTTAATACCAAAACGCAAAACTTCGGAAATCTTCGGAAATTCTTGCAGGGAACCGAAACTAAGTGAGTTGTAGGCTTCCCGTACAGGCTGACGTCGTACCGACCATGGCCGTTAAGCCCGTGCTCCGCACCGCCAGTACCGTATCCCGTTTTCGGAGCGCGCCCCTTGCCCAGCCGGATTGAGTCAGGCGAGCACCTCGGGCGTGACCCCAATAGACATAATGATATTTAAAGGTACGGAACCCAGGAGGCTCGAACCCATAATTCAATTAAGGGAAAAGAAATTAGTACGAAATTACTAATTACCCGACATGTAATAAGTGTGTCGTAGCCACTCCGGGCGAGTACACCACGCACGGAGCAGATAACAAACCTCATTAACAGTCACCGCGGCCACTGGCCTTAATTAAAATGCCCGTGACTATGATCAAGTCAGAATAGGAGAAATCCCTCTAAAACACTTCACAGTGTGACAACATGTTAGTAAATTTACAGTCGCCAACTTGATGTCACAATTTAAATAATTAAATACATTAAAACCATTGTTAAGCCTTAAGCACCCAATTACCAGGTGCTACATTTTAGTTGGGCACCTGGAACATGTTTTAACAGGTAATAGAGTAAATTCAAATAATATAAGTTTTTTGACGCCGACTCACAAAGAAGAGAAAGTTTCTCTACCTTGCGAGGCGGCCATGTTCGGCAGTCTCCAACCACTCCGCACCGGGAACAGACGTGTGTCCGTGGGCAGCATCCAAGTTTTCTTTCTTTGAGTATTTTATGCTATACTAAATCTTTAAATTTAAAACCTCTTATTAATTCATCGCTGCCCACGTCGACTCGGCGCGTATTTTACGGAACCGGGCCTATCCCGACCGTCTTCATCGTGATACCGTGACGTATCGTATCACAGAACGTACGGTACTGGCCGACTCCAGCGAAAGTGTTTAAACTTAAGGATGCTGTGCATATGCCTGCCGGCTGCACACACGTAAGTGTTTCGCCGAATTTAGGAGCCTGCTCATAGAGCCCCCCCTGCACCGGTTAACTTTCGGCGCTGGCCGTCTCCAGCGAGCATCGACCCACGTCCCGCGAGACTGCCGCGGTAACCATTGTCACGTAGTGTTGTGTTTAGTGTTGGTGAGAATTTTTGTAGCGGGACTGAACCGCGGAGCGGACTTGTAGAGTGTACCGTGTACCCACATGGACCCCTGGTGAAACTCCAAAAATAAAGGTATTCTCGCCAACTCGTATATCATTTTCCGTGATTCCCCGTCCTCCACACGGCCGAGCGGCCTTCACAGTCAAGCGTAGAACCATTCAGGTTACATTCAAGCCGTGTACCTGGCGGGGCACGCGGGGGCAGAGTACCCACGACCCCACACCAACGGCCTAGCAGCCCGCTAGCCTGGCGCCCCTCCGGACAACAAGAGCATCGCGACGCCCGTAGCGCCCGTCAGGTACCCCCCGGGCCTTTCACAGAGGTCGGGTGACGGCAAGGCATAGAATATTTACACCTAAAACCTCATTTTTGTGACTTGGATTACTGGCCTTGGTGTCTTATCCAATGCCGTTCTGTTGCCCAAATTCTGCACATGCGTAGAGCTTACTTTTTCGTTGATTTCGACCAAATGGCTAACTTACTTATGGCGTCATTATTTCGAATATAGTAATTTTTAGTCATCTGTGGACGTAAAAAGCGTGTTGATGTACCAAATGAATTTTTATAGTTTATAATAGCGAAACTACCTTGGTATGCATTTTGTACAATTTAATGGCCATAACAACTGCCGTCGTCCGGGTTCTTGTGTTCGAGACCAGGTGTGGATCCTAGCGGGTAAACAGGCTCTTAATGAAAATGTGTCCGGGAGGGCGCCAGGCTAGCTCTGTGTCTAACCAAATAGTTGGGTTCTGTGGGTGCGTTGCCCCTGTGTGGCCCGCTAGGACCGTTGGCGATGGTTGCGGTTGGAGGATCCCTGGCTGTTAACACGTCACATGCCCTGTGCAGCATAACACGCTGATTTCTGGCTGGGTTAGGGAGACTCAACACAATAACACACACGAATTCGGATTTTGTACTGTCAGTGACACGTCGCGCACGGAGTGTGTGGAGTGGACGTTTAATCGGTTCGAACAGTTACAATTACAGTTTACATTTACACGACGTACATTGAATTACGCTACGAAAGTACATTGCGTTAACACTGAGTGCTCTGACGCACTGTCGTTAATTTAAACCCTCATGCCAGTCGAGGTTAAGGGGGAGGTTGATTGGAGATGGCCAGTCCCGAAAATTGCTAATGCGGCGGTACCCGGGTCTACCTGTGTGGACCGCGGCCCACAGTTAAATTAGATGCAAGTTATATGCGTAGTTGTCGTCGGTGCCTGTGCACTCGACGTCCAACAAAAAGTCACTGGTAGTGGGAGCCGGCCCGTGGCGTATGGTGAACTGCCCTGCGTAATGTCTAGTGCGGAGAGTTTATAGTTAAGTGGCTGGGTTAGGCCCTACACCGTAAAAAGGACCGGGGACGCACAGGGAGTTTATGCAACGAAAAAAGGATTTGGTTTAAATGACTATAGTTACCAGCAAGAATGTTCAGAGGAGACAGGTCTCAGCGTTCTCTCGCACCAAAGTTTCTAAAGTTCGGTAATTCGGAAATTATTTTAATAACAAGAAACTGAGAGTGGCTCTAAATTCATACATTAATTATTAATGATTAATCTAATTGGGAGATACTCTCTAAGAATTAGGATTAACAAATTTACATAAATTAAGTTTAAATAAGAGTCACACCAGAGACTGTTCGTCACTTGTTGACTGCTCCAGTGGCATGTTATACACAAAAAATGGGGAGGTAATATTTATGTTACACAATACTCTAATTAATTTAGGCTGATGACCGCAAGGGAAACACTCACAAATGTATTAACGTAATTTCACACGTGAGTGACCCGGGCACTCCTGGGTCGCACTCTCCTTGGGTGGGGTTTTTAATAAAAAGTGGCATTACTATTAAATTACGTCTGATTTCTAATGAGCATTGCCCTTGGTTCTACCTGGTCATCAGGGGCTCGCCTGACTCGGTTGAGCTATTGCTAGGGGTGCGTTCCGTTAGTGGGGTCGGTGGGGTCGGATACTGGCGGTTGCAGGTCGGGCTTTGGGGTGGCCTTCAGCCGGACGACGTCACGACAAATAATAGCAATTTTAAAATTACTTGAAAAAAATAAAATTTTACAATTTATTTCGTGCGTTAGTTCTGCTACATGTATGCATTTTAGCGAAACAAATATATCAATAGTTGCTAAACAACCGCTAGAAAGCATTAAAATTATTTTATACCCTTGTGAAGTCCATATATTTTTTTAAAACTGTTGGTTTTATCGTTACAGTGATTGGGTTTGGATATGTTCTGGAACATGGTCTGAATTTAATTTTACCGTTCGTTGAATTTACAAATTTTTGTCATTCTTTAAGCTTGTAAAATTCTTGAAATTCATGCCTTTTTGGTTGATGGACATTAATTTAAAGATTTTATTTAATCAATACGTACATTTTTTACAAGACTATTGCTTAAAAATTTTTTTTCTTGAATATCTTGTCCTATGACTAAGTATTTTCTTTTTCGCTCGCTGAACATTGTGGTCACGGTGCAATACACTATATATTTAGTATTTAGTAAAAAAAATTTTTACTTTTAAAAGAATGTCACCAATAAAATACATACGGAAAATACCTCCACGATCATTGACGAAACGCCTTGGACCAAATAAAATGTTCAAAATAGCGCTGCATTTGCCCTGGCTTGGCACTGTATGGCTTTGCTGCATTTATATTTGTTATCTTTGAGTAATGTGTTTTTAAATAAATATTATTACTCTTAATTTTTTAAATAATTACGCATTTTATTGTTTTAAACTTAGGCGAGGTATGAGGTAGGCGTCAATGAATGTTGAATTTTTAACGGCATCATTAAATTAATAATTTTAAAAATAAAAGTTATTTTGCATGTAGGGTAATTTAATACTGGGAGGTTATATTCCATTTTATATATATATAAAAAGAAAATAACTATAAAATGTAAGTATGAATTGAATTTCGTCCACACATATTAACACCTAGACAGTATCAACATAGTATTAACACATGAATAGTTTAAATGATAAGCACATAACCTAAAAACAGTGATTTATTTTATGCCCTAAGTCTCCTGTTCTATTTCCTTTGATTGTTTGTTATTATGTGTTTTTCCTTATTCGTTCTCTGGTGGCACATTCCAGAGGAGCCAACCTTCATGATTTTTGGTTTTCATGAATTCCCAAATTCACTAAAGGCATATGCTTGGATTATTTTCTTA
Organism: Bacillus rossius redtenbacheri; assembly: GCF_032445375.1. Taxonomy (NCBI): domain Eukaryota; kingdom Metazoa; phylum Arthropoda; class Insecta; order Phasmatodea; family Bacillidae; genus Bacillus; species Bacillus rossius. The sequence continues at coordinate 9,557,221 of NC_086340.1, forward strand.
CCAAAGGTTTTGTCAGATTTCCTGCCTAATATCCCTGGTCTGTGTTATTGTGTGTTGACAGTCTCTTATGACCTGGTCTTCATAGGCGTGCCTACAGAGGGGGCCAGGTGGGCCATGGCCCCCCCTAATGTAATCACTCAGATCGGCATTTTCTCTAATGCATTCGTTAATATTCGTATATTCCTGGCACTGTGGCACTCAAACTGTGTTTCAGTGTTGCAGCATGCTAATTAACAATATTTTTAAACATTTTATCGGTCTGGAAATACAGACGCCTTAGTTTATTTAAAATATGAGGTCCCTTAAAATGGCCCAGCAAAAAAAAAAAAAATTATTTTAAAAGGTTTGTTAAAGTTCTGTTGTCTGAATTGCTGTGTTTGCATTCACTAAAAAGAAGTTCATTTCAAGGTAGATCTGGACCAAGCTATTGGAAATTCGAGTGGGGAAAATGTGTAAGTACACTTTAAACATTGTCCATGAAAAAAAAACATATTTTCAAGATTGTTAAAAATATACGGATATAAATATTAACTAGTAAACATATCTCGTTGATACTGCACAAAAATATAAACAAGTCAATGAGTAAATGTATTTAGGCTATTTAACATTCTAAATTCAGCTTCTGATTTAAAAATTTAGCAGGGCCCCCCCTAATGGAAAGGTCTGGGCACACCTATGCTGGTCTTCCAAAACGTTAAGTCAAATAAAACAAAGGTATAAACTATCCCCCCCCCCCCCCGCTCCCTGTGTATGACACAGAAAACTGCATAACTGTATCGACCAGAAACATGCTTTCACCATTTTTATCACCCTTATTTGAGTCTTAAGCAGAGAACAGTTTATGTACGTTGTAGCTAGCTGAATATTTTTTATTTTTTTTTTTGCTGCAAAATTGCTGTTATGTTAAACCATTTGATTGTAATTTTGGTAAATATGTAGTTGAGCAGTATTTGCGAAAAAAAAAAAATGTTAAAAATCCGAAAATACCTTTATTATATGCTTTTCAACTTCCTCTTTTCATTAAAAGTGGCGGAGGTAAGAAATTCCAAATAGGCTACTTTAGGAGATATCAAATTTTTTAATTTCATCATATGTAGTTCAGCGGTATTTGCGAAAAAAAAATGTTAAAAATCCTAAAATACCTTTATTATATGCTCTTCAACTTCCTCTTTTCATTAAAAGCGGCGGAGATAAGAAATTCCAAATACTTTAGGAGATATTGAATTTTTAAATTTCATCACAATACCAGTGCATTCATGTGGCTTACACAATTGTTTCTTGTTTACGAGTATCTATTTTTTTATTGGATAATGATGTCATGTGATTGTTCGTGATAGGCCAGAATTAAAATGAACCAATACGTGATTATTTATTTCATTTATTGTTTAAAACGGTGTTTAATTACCGCCTCCAACTTAGGTGAGTTTTTAACATTTCTAATTTTAAAGTCTTATTTGTTATTTGAATATTGTTGCGCACGTAATAAGTAAAAAAAAATTATTACAAAAATGGTGACAGTCGAATGGTTGCACAGGTCTTGTATTGCAAAATTAAAAAATTCGATATCTCCTAAAGTATTTGGAATTTCTTATCTATGCCGGTTGTTTTGAAAAGAGTAAGTGAAAGAGCATAGAATAAAAGTATTATCGGATTTTTAACATTTTTTTTCGCAAATACCGCCCAACTACATATTTACCAAAATGTTTTTGTTTTTGTTAAATGATATAGTTTTTTTTACACTGCATGTTTAGTTTATTTTTGTTGAGAACTTTTAGTTACATAATTTTTTGTTTTGTTTTGTGTTCAGCGATCCAGACACGTAACCTGATTGGTGGGGCACGAGGCCATGCAGACGGAAACTATGGACGACTTGATACAAATCAAAGCTGGGTCGCACGAGGTTGGTAGGTCCATTGGAAAGTGACGGTAGCTGTATTGTTTCCGTGCTGTCCGGCCGGGGTTGCAATATTTTGGTGGGGATGGTCCTCCGTGCCTTGCGATCACAGCAGTCTGTAGGCAGGCTGGTAGGTTGCTGGCACTGCTGATGAGTCAGCCCCCCCCTCCGCTTGTCACGAGTCACCCTTGGACCCTCCCAGTTTCCATTTGTGCTCCCATGCAGCTCCTTAATAGTCTTATATGAACGGTTCTTTCACTATAAAAGACCTCGGTGTTTAGATTCTAAATTATATTATCATCAGCATGTTAACTACTTACCTAATCATAAGCTCTCAATGAACTCTATCTAGCCTTAATTAAATATATCACTTTTTATGTTACAAATTATGATTCTATTATATCACACTATTTCAGCATTAATAAGGTCTAAATTAGAATACTGTTCAGTAATTTGGAACAATATTTAATACATTCGATAGTGACAAAATTGAAATTTACAAAACAAGATAATCAAGCGTATTAATCTAAAACAATTTCCTCAACTTAATTATAGCTTCTCCTTCAGATCGCAAGAGTTCCCCCAATTCCAACAAAAATAATGATATTGTTTTAAGACTTGATTTAAAAATTTTGATAAACATGATAAACTTAAAAAATAAATTTGGTAAGTAATTGTTTTTACTAATGCAGTATATTTTCTCCTGAGTGGCTGATAAAAAGTCATCTCATGTTGCAATGGGGCAAAGGGAAATTTTTGCATGAGCAGATATTAATTAGAGAGAAAAAGAAATGAATGTGCTAAGCTTTTACCACCAAGTATTTTTTTCTAATCTTTATTTAAAACAAAACATTAAAAGTCATAAATGTTAGATAACTAGACATTCTTTAGTCTCTATTTTTCCATGTGATAAAATTTTTATTGTTTCTGTGATCTGACCCGACAAGAGAAACGGATGGAAGTGTTGCGACGTGGCTTGTATCGACAGATCCAGCGTCGCATCGCCAGCTTCATGAGGAGCAAGCGGGAGCAGCTGAACCTGGGCAACGTTGCGGACTTCTGCTGCCACGGCGGCTTCCAGCCCGAGTCGTCGTGCGCGCGCGTGGACGCAGTGTTTGTGTGCCGGAAGGACAGCAAGAGCCACCTGCGAGGTGGGCTTGAGTGACTAAAAAATTAGTTCCACGCGTTTGGGACCACGTCCGTCCCCCGAATGAGCGACTCTTCCGGGTCACTGAACATCGGGATAGTTTCAGGGTGGTCTTCCGAGACGTTCGGGTGAGGTAGCGAATAACCACTGCCATGTTGGGAAACAGCCGTAACCTATCTTGCGGGCCGTATTCCAGAACGTGTCCGAACGGAATCCCAGTAATGAAACAAATCGGCAGCCGTTTTAATGTGCGAGGCTAGAAACTGGTTCCAGCACATTATAGTGGACGTTTCTCTGCCATTGATACATTTGTTACGGAAAAAAATCCTAGAGATAGCAGCACCATCGCACAAAAATACAACCGCATTTCTAATTTTCTCAAGTACTTTTAAGTTGCGATTATTTTTTGTTATGACCATTAACGTATATAAAATGTATTCCAGACTAATTTTGCTATTATAAAGTTTATTTTGGCACACCAATACGTCTCCTGATGATCACAAAAATGACTATATACGAGTTAATGACACCAAATGCGGGTTTGCCATGTGGACGAAATCAACATAAAAGTGAGCTCATACGCGGAATTTTGGCAACAGATCGGCAACGAATAGGACACCAAAATTTGTTCCCTCAAAATAAGGGACTGGCCATGTCCTATTGTATCATATACTAGGAATACACCCATCCCTCACTTAGCACGACTAATTTGTTCCTCAAAATGCTCATGTTATTCGAAATCGCGTATTCTGAAGCATTAGTTTCCATAAATGGCAAGGCTAATTTATTTAATGTGTTCCTAAATTGTGCCAGAATATACTTTACGTACATAATATAAATGTGTTGAATAACACTCAACTATAAATATGTCACCATTTATCTTTATATGCCTCTCATTGCACTTTGTATGACAAATACGACACTGCATAATGGGAGATACGTGGTTATGTATTTTATTGTCAGTCGGCTGGCTGACTTGCCCGCCTGGGCGTGACCTTCAACTCACGTCGCATACTTTTCCCAACCATCTTTTACTGACAGTGAAACCGATATTACTGTCGGGATAATTATTCGCGTATCACCACCTGGTTCACACCAATCCTGTCAAGCCAATTTTTTTTCATTGCAACATTCATTTAACAACCTTTTCCACATGAATCATCTGTTCATTTCTTTCTTCAATTATTTAAACCAAAAAATAAAAAATATTTTATTTGAGATATTCTTGAGTAAATACTTTGTATTACAACAGGTTGTTTTATCTTATTAGTTTTTCATGAGTAAATGTTTTCCTTGCAGTGTGTTTTTAATTACCTTAAAGCTTTTAAAAATTTTTTGCAATGAAATACATGTTTCAGTGCGGCGAGTGTTGAACGAGTGGGGCCCGCAGACAAGAGGCGTCAAGGAAGCGAATGAAGAAGAACCGAAGGAGGAGATGGTAAAAGCTCCAGAAGGTGTTGAGGAGAGACTCAGGGCTGCGGAAACCCATCTAAAGATAGATGGGCCTGTTCCTAGTGACATCTATGAACGAATCAAGAACATAGAAGATAGAATACTTTATCTGGAAGGACTTTCCCCGGAATACTTTCAGTCTTCGGTGAGTCTTTCTTTCAAATTAGAGGGATTAAATGTACCAAGCATTATGAAATGCTTTGGTGAATACAAAGTCAGTTTTTGTTTTTACAATAGTGACTAATGTGGTGACTGTCCATTCGCTACGGTTGTGCGCAGAATAGTGCACAGAAAGTTAGGCAATATCGTATGATCACTGTGCACAGTGCAACCACCACGCGTAACCAATCAGAACGAGTATACCAGTGAGCATTTGTTACAGTGAAAATATTGGGAAATGATTTGACGTAAGTCAAAAGTAATATACAACTTATCTCTTCAACAGTTTTATGTGATATTGGAAGAAAACAAATTCTGTTAATGATTTACTGTATTTGACAGCAAGAAAAATTTGGAAAGATTTGTTCTAATCAACTCATTCTAATCAAAATGTCTGTGTATATGAACACACTAATTAGTATAAGAGTAACAGTGAACTAAGAATTTTGATAGTAAATGTGCAAGCACAGTAATAATTTAAAACTGTAATACCATGCCAAGAAATAAAATTCAACAATTATTATTGTAATATTGAAAGTGCTAACAAAGGGTTCGTACGCTTCTTTAATATTCTTAAAAATTCCTTGATTTGTGTTTAATTGAATAAGAGCCCTTTAAAGGCTTAAATTTTCACCAAGAAGTGAAAATATCATTTTTTTTGGTTTGAATCAAATACGAATACATATTGGATTTGAATAGTAAGAATTAGAATTAAAAAACTGCTAAAAAATTTTTTATGACATGCAACAACTTTGAACATTAGATTTTATGAATAAAAAACAATTTGAATTAATTTTTTATCTCACCTCTATATCTACATTTCACATTTTGTGTCAGTGTGCATGTAATTGTTGTATAAATCAGTTGAAGCTTAGCTCGTTATGGATTTTGTGCTCTGTTTGAGCTTCATCTGAGATCTACTCTGACAACTCAATGACATGACTTTAAACACAAGATTGTGGTTGCTTAATTTTTTATATAACCACAGCCATATGAGATGCTATATATTTTTTAAATTTTGATATTACATTAAATTAAATTGAAAAGTTAACATACTTTATTGTAATGATAGTTAATAGTTTCAACTGTCATTTTTTGATGTTAATACATTATTTGTCTTGTATCAGTAATTTTATGCTCATGTGGTACACTTTGCATGAAGCCACGAGACATATATAATTAATTTACAATCATGTCAGGATTACTGACAAAAAAGAAAACCCACATGAAATGCACAATTTTTTTGGGGAATAAAAACAGATTGTTTTTTTAAAATGTATGTTTGCTCAGCAAAATTATAGGTTGATTCATGTAACACAACATGACTTAACTTTTTTTATGCTGAGCTAAAGTCTATTCTTATGTATTACTTTGTGTTGTTTAGATGCCTAATAATTCAAGCATGTGGGACTCGAAGCATTCTGCAAAGAAACGTGTAAGTACAATAATAATAATAATAATAGTAATAATTCTATTAGTTCAAGTCTGTGTTGTACAAATATCTTACAAATGATATTTTGTTTGATGCAATGTTTTTTTTTCTTTCTTTCAGAAATATTCTGTTGATGATTTAAATAGTAAAATACAGAATCTACAAAAAAAACTAACTATGTAAGAAGCTTACGGAGAACGAGAATGTAATAAAATTATGTACTTATAAAAAATACATAAAACTATACACTAGTCAAAAAAAATAAAAATATAATATTAAATTCTTTTAGATGACTAGATATTATATAGTTATGGCCTTTAGAAATTTTGAACTTATCAATGAACCTGTAAGCCCATTTTACAGACATGTACAGTTTCACTGTGTGAACGTAATCCTGTGTGTGTTTCATGTTCATGACGACACACTTTTGATGCTTGGCCTCTGATTTTTTTTGCAGTTTCACCACAGATTTTTAATTGCACAAATGTAAACTCTTTAATAATGTGAGCTTAGCACGTTTGCAGAATTCTATGAGGGCTAAATTTTATGTTATTAGTTGAAATGGCATTGTTTAGTGTTATAAACATTTTTCCTAATAAGAACTTATTTGATAAATTTCTCTCTCTTCAGTTACTGTATTGTATTTACCCGCAGAACAGTCTCCCCTTTGCATGGGCCAGGCCGCACCTATAATTTGGGTCATAAAAATCAAACTTTTTGGTTTAAGGGTCTCCCTCGAATATGAGTCGCACCATATACCTGTCTACAGTAGAATAGAAGTGAAATCTTTGTTCCTTGTCTCAGCTTATTTGCGTAAGAAATATGGTACTTATGTTAACCCTCGGTCCTCTTTTTGTCTACTTTCTGTGCTACTTTATTACTGTAGGAGGGAGTGAAGTGGGGGGGGTTTTTGCAGCCACATTTCTCCCTCTCACCCCTACTGCTTGATGATCCCTCCTAATAACAGAAGACAGCAGTGTATCCCTTCCCGGCTATTGTATTTTTTTTAAACCAGAATTTTTCCAGAATAGAAAAACAAAACAGGAAGCTACCCTTTCTTGAAGTTTCTTGTATATAAACTAGCATGCACGGTACAATCAGCGAGAAATTTGTTCGTGCGGGAGCTGAAGAATGGTAAAAAGCCGGACTTAGAAGTGCGGCTTTCAAAGCACCAATCACGGCTGTAGTTTTGTCATGGAATGTTTCTTTTGAAAGCTGAGGAATCTCACGCAAAAAACAATTATGTTGGGTCACAGTTGCCTCCTAATAACCTGTCAAAATAGACACTTGGAGATATATTGTGCCATTTCGCGGACATTTACAAGTGTGGAAAAGAGCGGGAGGGAGGGAGGGAGGGAGGGAGGGAGAACTGTTTACACTTTCTAGATTACCCCTCCTCCAACCGAATGCCAGCCCAGCAAGTTACGTCACTCGCCAACCATGGCAGCCATTCATAGTGCTTTGCACAGACTGCTCAGATATTTTAACTACAATTTATACTTACTCGTAACATTTTTATTAAAAACCAACACAGGATAGTTATTTACACAAATACCCAAGACACACCACAATTATTATTATTTTTTTTACCTAAAGTTATTAATTTGCATAAGAATCTCACTATACTTTTTTTAAACTAAAAATCGGCACAAAATGTGCTACCCATATGCCGGTAAATACGGCATTTTTAAATTGAATAATAACTGCACATTGCAGTTATGAGCAATCTTTTTGTTTCCCACTTTTCATTTGTCCTGGATTTACAATGTACTAATGTAATTTTTATGATATAGACTTTTTGGGTAATCAGCCAAGTTTTTTTGTAATGTTGCAAGCATATGTATTTGGTTTTATTGTTGACATGCCAGCTTGTAAGTCATCAAATACAAGTTGATACATGTCTACCGTATGCATCAAGATGTGAGATATGTGTATCATAAGTGAAAAGTAAAATATTTTTATAATTTTGTTAATGTAGTTTTCAATGTCTATAATTAAAAATTGTTATCATTACTATTAAAGTATTTCATTTTATCAAGGTTTTTATGTCTTGTAAAAAAAAATAGACACAGTGTAGAGAAATGTTAAAAGGAATTAAAAATTTACAGTGACCTTTAATCATATTAAGGAATGATTTTATGAAATCAGGGTTAACGAAAATCAGAACGGCCAAACTGGGGTTTGAACACAGGTCTTTCCACTCACACATTTAGTGTTTTACCACAGAATAAATCTTTTAATTTTCCCTTCTCAAATGATCCCGTATCTTGAAGAAAACATTTTAAGGATGACTCTCTCTATGTTAGAGAAAGGTATCAAAATGCATTTTCATTATCTGCAACATTTATATTGATAATATGTAATGATAATAGAGTAAATTGTAAAAATATACTACATTTATTAACTGCATTACATAGTTGCCACAAAATATTCTTTAGGAACAAAACAATTGTATAATATTGTGATAAGCAAATGCATATTTATATAAAGTTTCTAAAAGTTTCAAAACATTAAGTTTATCACTATAAGTGAAAACCTTAATTTCGTAACATTTCAACAACAGCTATATACACTGCAGAAAATACTATGATAATTGTAAATGTTCTCTACAGCCATGTCATAATACAAAGAAACTATTATACGTTTAACATAGGAACACTATTATCACCCATCTTTAATAATCCTCTAAAATGATACAACATCTGAAACCTTAGGCCCATCGTGTTGCTGTCCAGAACACTAATAAAGATCATCCAGTATGCAATAAAATAAAATTATTACAGCCGCAACACACTAAAAAATATACTCTACCAAAGGTTTATAGATGCCCTAAAAGTCAACAAAAACACACAACAGTGGTATTTCACACCATAGTATCTCCCTTCAAAATTTGTTCAACATTAAACAATGTTATTAAGTACCAACATTGAGGAATATTTCTGGTAGGCTGTAATGATATTTCACTGTACTATGTGGTAGAAATGTTACGTCCAAGCACACTCCTGATTGGATTTCCACTGTCCTGTATCCCCTTCGTAAACCTCCTTCTTCCATATCGGAACAAGCGACTTGAGAGCGTCGATGGCAAACTGAACTGCTTCAAGAGATTCTGCTCTGTGTGGGGACGAGACAGCAATGACGACACTCGCCTCTCTGACCGGGACAACACCAAGTCTAGAAACATCAGAGACCATTATTTATTTCCCCCCTCTTTAAAAAAAAAAACTGTCCGAATGACTAAATTACAGTTGGCACTGAATATTTGACTCTTGGCAAGTGATGAGACTACCCCTTAACAAGAGTTCTAAATAGTTATTTTTAAAATTCTTTGAGTTGAAAAGCTGTTCAGGAGAAAATACTAGCTGTAAGTAAATCCAACTCGTCATGCTTTCAAATGATTGTGCACGGTGTGTACTAAATAAATTAATGGAAGTAAACCAAATTAATTCAACTAAGTAACAACTTCATCACGGAAAGTTTTTCCCGGCAGTGATGCAACTAAGAGACTAAAACTACAGTAGACTCCCGATTATCTAGGTGCGGGTTATCCGGGACAGATTTCACTTCCATAAACCATAAACAATTTTGACTTTTGAATTTTTAATTTCTGTGTGCACACAGTGGCAACGACACTAATGTACATTAAATACGATGCAATGACTTAATAATGTGAGGAATCAACAAATTTTGATTGTTTCTAAATAGCTATTTGCTTCCTTTATTGCGTATTTAAATCCGACGAAACCCAAGCCAACATTTATATTCCGTATTCCGCCATCACGTCAGCACTTTGCAGCAGCTCTGGTGAGAATGCCTAGAAGCTTTCAGGGCTAGTTAACCTAGCACTACTAGGATGTGGTAGTAGTTAATCATGGCAGAAACACATTTATGAAACACAGTCAGGATTTACATTAACAGGTTACATAATCTTTCTAATGATAGAAAACATTAACTTTTTGCTTTTTTTTTAAATCTTACTATAACTGAAATATATTTCCTATATTAATATTATTATTTTGTGAATCAGAACTGTTGGTAGTGCCTACTTAGGAATGTTATATGTTACGCCCTGTTATTAAACAATGTGTTACGTGAATTTTTAAATTTAATCTCAAAATGTTATTCAACATTTATTTAAATGTACTTCAAATGTATTTAGACATATATTAGTACTGCAAACCAATTTTAACGGTAGTAGCGTCTTGATTAAAACGGTAATCAGCAAAGCACACTAGTTTCATTAACGTACTGTCTTATGGGGAAAAAAAAAAGTATTAGATTTGCGCTGTTTTAATAAGCGTATGTTTTCGTGGAACAAATTAGGGCGTTACTTCGAGGGGCGTATGTTACAGTGTTTGTCTAAATAGTTGGGATTAAATTTTAACAGTTTTTTTTTTGACATTGCTTTTACCGTGTGTTTCGGTTATCCGTGGACCCCTTGCTAGTCAGTACCTTGGATAATCGAGAGAATACTGTATTTGCTTACAATCTGCATCTTACCTGTGGACAATTGCTATGTTTTGAACCTCCCATTTTCCCCTTATGTCCGAACATATTTTTTTCATGGCTGTTTCAGCCATTGCTTCGTAGGCTTCGTATTCTAACTGGACTACCTGTTAAAAACAATATTCATGCACACATTTTAAATTTACTTTCTTTGATGAAAGGTTTAGCTAATGCTAAAGCGAAAGGTATGATCGGGAATTTTCAGGATCACAGCAAGGCCGGATCAGCAATTATTGAACGTCAAATAGTTTTAAAGGGAATAACAAATGAAAATTAATATGCAGTATATAGATATTCAAAAATAGTGGTAATAGCTACTCTATTGAAAGAATGAATACAGGTGAGCATTGGTCTTCTTCAAAGAAATCATTATGGAACCGGGCAATGTAATCCGCTAGAAAACACAGTACTGAAATGAAAACCTACAGCAACAAGAAACTATGAGAGAATTAAAAATACTGGCAGTGCAGTAATACTACCTTCAGCTGCAAAACACTCAGAAGTGGGCGGCTCTATTGTTACCAGATTACAGAAATTGTATAACCATTAGGCCTGAGCAAATATTCTAATTTTTGAATACAAATAATAAACTTTTTGTATTCGATTCGACCTTGAAGACTAACACTTAAAAATAATGAATATTCATTTTTTTTTTTTTTTACGAATACTTGACATAGCATACCTCATGAGATTGTCATATATCAACATTTACTGCTGAAATTATAAGTCTTTTGTGCATTTGACTTCAAACTAATGTTAATTATGGTTTCTCAATTTAACCAGAACTGTGAATAAGATTTAAGATAATAAATAAACTAATACTAATCACGTACATTTAACACTTGACAAAATCGTATTACAATTGGTTAACATTTTAGAATTGTAAATAAACAATCAAAGTAAAACTGTGTTGTCAAAATATTACCAGATATTAAATCCAACTGATAAATCACAAATAAAATAAAAATAAAGCATTCATAGAGGTAACATTGGAATTACAAAGAGTAAGTTAAAAAGAATAATGTTAGAACATCAAAATAGCAATTCCTTTCCTTTAGTCACCTGACTTGAGGAAGAATATTCCTTACAGTATCTGTTACGAAACTGATTGCTGCGACTTGAAAATATATATTTAATAAAACCTAAATGATGGTTTAAGATTCCAGATGAAATTAGCAAAAATTTTGTTCATAAAATTGCTGAACTAAAATACAATTTACCTGGTTGCCGTTTACAATGAAAACTAATGAATAACTAGGGTTTAAATATGTAAATATATCATTCAATAACTAATTTGGGAATACAGCATTTTAAAAAAGATTAAAGTTTTTCATAAAATAGATCGCAATGGCTTTCATGGTATTTTGCAGTTCGTGAAAATTTTCTGGATTAATATGTAGAGTAGCAAGTTGTGGAAAATAAAGCGAATAAAAACTAAAATGAAAGGTTGGTTGATTAGTTTAAGTTAGGTTAGCTTCATAATTGAAAAAAATGAATTTCATTATTTAAATACTTTAAGAAACATTTTCCCTATAATTATTTTAGCTGGCTAAACTTAATCAACCTTTCATTTTAGTATTATTTAATTTTACAGAATTACAGAAGTTGTTACACAATGTAAAATTATTTTTGTGGACTTCTAGGTTCTAATTCTTATTCTATTTGAATTCTACATTCATGTTCCCAAATAATTTTATATTCATATTCGATTAAAATTAAAAAAAAACTGATATTCGCACAGATATAATAATCATAGAATGCCGGATTTAAGACCTTTCACTGTACTAAATAACGACATCTGTTAGTGAGGCGGGATGATAGCGCGACGCTCGCTGGTGCTTCTAGCGCGGTGTCTCCTCTGGACTGGCGCGCAGTCTTCTCGTCGTCACAGGACAACTATTAAATCTGAGCAATAATCATATCATCATATGGTGGAGAACTGCAGATAAAGGTGTAATGCAAGTACCTTGGGTGCTTTCAAGAATCTGCACCAGGCATTTCACGTCTAAAAATAATTCTGAAAACACTAGTTTTAGCCCTTTTCATTCTTCAAAAATACAGTTTAAAAAAAAATATCTGTAAACACAATCACCTATCTGCCATCAGCATGTTCATCTTTTGTAAACAGACACCACTCGGATGGATATCTTGGGTAGTTTTCAAATCATAGGGATTCTTCTGAAGGTCTTTACACCATGTGTGCACCCAGGTATGCAGGCCCATTGAAGAAGAATATGTGACACTTCTCAAAGAATTTTGACACAATAGACATTCAGAATAAGACTAAATATTACTATCTAGAGCTGATTTTGGGGAGAAAAAAAAATCTCCAGCCTCCTAACTGAAGCATCATCTTTCTGTGCCAAGCCAGGAAATTTCAGGTTCTTCAGTTAGATAGTTATGAGTACGTGTATTTAATATAATATTCAAATACAGTATAAAACGAGCACTTTGTTGGGGGTCTTTTGAAACCAAAGATTTGAATAAAACTATAGAAAATTCTGAAACTATTTTTATTTTTCAACAGTGAACACAAGACTAAGACTCAAGTACAGTTAACTTTCACTTGCTTTTATGAAACCTATGTACTTCAATGTTTTATTTTACAAAGAGTTCCACTGTGTTATGTCCTCTGATGAACCTCTTGTCACATCATTCGTGTACTGAAGAACAGACATCACCTCCAATTGTCTTTTTCTCTTTGCAATAATAGTGTCTTACCAACAACTGCTAAAATAACTCCCTTTTGTCTCTCACCTTTTTGTTGTCGAAGTTGTCCCGCGTTGTGCCAACGAACAGTGACGTAGCGCCACAGGAAGGTGAACCGACAATGTCTGCTACTTCTTCTATGCTGATTTTGGTACTAAGCAACTTAACTGTATCCATGGGGTACCTTTTAACCTAACAAAGAAAAAATTATAATAGTATACTAAATTGCAGTTTATCTTTCAAATAAGGCAACCATGGATAAAGTCCATATACAAAATATTCACAGCATCACTTAAAACTGTACAAAGAAGTTTAAATAATTAAATGAACTGAACCATTTAAGATGTGACAGTTTATGTACCTAGACTTTAACATGTACATTTTTTTCCTTAAAACATTCTTTGTAAAAATGTGTAGAATCTTAAGAAGTTACAGGAACCAGTTTAGTGTTAAAAAAAATAATAATCTAAAAACACTTAAAGACATAAGTTGAACCATTTTCTAGGGATGATGCAAGAAAATCATTCAACATAAGGAATTATGTCCAGATCCAGTTTGTTGTACAATACAGTGACTGATGTATATTTGAAAGGACTGTACTTGCTCAGATACTTGGGGAAAAAGGGGGTGTTTTAGGTGGGCACTGTGTGATGTGACATGCTTCCTGGAGTCCTGCATACGGATATTGTGGCAGTATGCAAGCGTTTCCTTGATCAGTATTCACTGATCCCTTTCAAATAAACTACCCACGGTTACATTTACTTGTTCCACCTACCATGAACAAAAGTGTATAGATTATTATTATTATTATTATTATTAGAGACAAGATTTTATGGTTTTATTTTTAGGTTGATTACATAAATAAAAAAAAAGTGTTATTGTTTTTATTTTCATACATAGTGTATTATTTAACAAATATGAAAATTAATATTTACCAATACTAACTTCAGCAATGTCATATTTTTACTGATACATGATACATTTTTAGTTCCCTCTTTGTGCTAAATAAATTACTTTCACTGAATTTACTATAATACAAAATTATATTTTTGTAATTTGAGTTAAATTTTGACAAATTGCTGGTTTGTTTTCATGATTTTAGTTGCATTTTGGTAGTAAATGGCGTACTAACTTTCATTTCGGTATTATATGATGTAGTGACGACATGCTTTTCGGTGTTACTTCAGTTTTATTACTAGGCAAAATATATTCCTGTCCGTAATTATTACAGCCGCCTGTTTAGCCGTGTTCAGAGAGAAACCAATCTAGTGCAACAGTTGATTCTAATCTCATTTTACAACATGTTGCTTAGCTCTTTATCATATCAGCACATGATGATGCAGAATACATTTATAACAGCTGTCAAAATCAGCTTAATTGATTAAGAGGTTATGATATGCTTGGTGTTAGAGCTGTACTTTGTTCAGTTCAGTCTAACCAGTCAATGCTCACAATGCTCAGTGGCCCTCTGATAGCGTGACACAAGAGTAAAACGTCTAGCATCGCGCCCCACATTTGGAACATTATGTAACAATTTACTGTAAGATTAATGTGATGGTTTAGGAATTTTGATAAATTTTTGACGTGATAAGGTCTTATAAATTGATGAACGCCGGCTGCACGCACGAAAAAGCATGACTCATTGTCATGTTCCGCCTGAGTCGAGCGTGCAAGAATCTGCCAACCAACGTGCGAGAAAATCTTCCATATTATCAAACAGGTTAAGGCAGGCTTTTTAACTAATTGTTCGTGATTATATTTAAACAAATTATTTAAATTAAATTTGCAAAAACTGTAAATAATATTTGAAAATTAAAAATATCCATTTTTTCATCAATTTTTTTATATGACGTTATCACGTAAAATTATCGTCCGTAAACCGACTTTACAGACAACCTCCCTTTTTTTTTTTTTATCAAAAACTCTCTAAACGTTGACAACGTTACAGTTAAGTGATCTGCCTAGTCAGAGGTGCATTTGTGTGATAGTAACTATAGTAACTGATAGTAACCAAAAAAATATAGTGTTTAAACAGTATCTACAATTCTCCAGAAAAATTATTTATAATGTATATCAACCCATCTTAAATGCTGTAATTAGATGTTGGTAATAGAAAAAAAGGAAAATTTTCCAGAAAAATATGTTATACAGATTGTCCATAAAATAATATTCCAATAATTTCAATAATATAATAGTTTAATTTATAACAGTTTAATTTAGACTATGTATTTCCACAACAAATCACATATCAAAGTGAAGGTGAACCAACCTAGTTTTTCTTACAAATGTTCAATATGTGTACTTTTAGTTATAAGGCACAAATGCAACCTAAAGTAAAATCCTTCCCACACTTTGGTTAACACGTCAGGATTAATGGAAGCAATAGCCTTTTAAATTGTGTGTCTCAATTCTGGCAAATCATTAAGTAGCTGCAGGACGTAGACACAATCTTTAATAAAGTCCCAAAGGAAAAGATTGCATGGCGTTAAGTCAGGTAAACGTGGAGACCAGCAAAAGAGAGAGCTCCGTCCTCTCGACCATTACGACCAATCCCACGGTCTGGGACTTCAACGTTCAACCACTCTCGTACGTAAACGAAACACACGTTGAACTAAAATTCCAGATTCATTCTTAGCAAATTGCAGAACACAGAACTCTTTTCACTCATGATCGCCAATTTTGCACAGGTGGCGCTGCGAGCGAGCAAATGAAGCAGTATTCGCGCATGCGCTTATCTAAAACTGTTTGAGTTACTCTTCAGTTGTGACCTTGAACCAAAAAACTAGGTATAGCACAGTTGATACTGTTAAATTTTATAACTGGAACATTCTTTCATGGACATACTGTATTTAGCCACAAAATTTTCTCACTCACAATAAGATTAGGCACAAGTGAAAACCTAGCACGGCAAGGCAAGTGCGGAGTCTACCTCCGCTCAATGGTGGGATCACAGCTATCTCGTCTCCGGCCTTCAACTTCAACGTCTGATCCGCACTTGCGTACACCTGGTTCACGGCAAGGATCACGCTGCCTTTTATCAACCCCAAGGAGAACTTGGAGACGATCCGATCCAGCACTCTCGAGTAAGTCGTCTCGGGCTCGACCAGTATCGTGCTTTCTGTCTTGCCAGAGAGCTCCCTGGCTTTGGCGAAGAACAGAACTTTGACCCGGACCTTACCGCTATCTGTCATAACAAGTCTGTAACAAAACATATTATAATGCAGCAAAATAAAATCTTATGTAAACATATAAAAAAAAATCTTAATAATTTTATTTTAAACTGTACACATAGAATCGCAACATAAAATTTTTTGGTACCTCTGCAACTTTTCAATTTAGTTTTTTTTCTTGTTTCCCAGAAGCCGCTACTCTGCAAATACTTACTGCCCTAAGTACGTAGGCTATCATACTACGAATACTATACTGAAACAAACAAAACAGTAGGAACTTAACTTCTTGAATAACTACATTCAGATATTAAAAATATTGTAACAATTTTTTTATTTTATTATATTGGCCAAGTTTCTCAATAGCATTCGAACTATTAAGAAAAATACATGTGTTTATTTGTAATACCTTTTGTAATGTTATGTGACATATCTAAGAAACAATTATGTATATTTTTGTGAATGGATAAATTAAAAAAGAAAGTAATTTTGCTATTGCAGATGTCTACATATACCTAATGAACCAATTTTGAGAAATTTTTACAAGTTTCTTATAAAAGGGTATTTTTTAATCAATATAATTCACAGGAACATACAGATTTTTAAGTTAAAAAAAGCTAAAATATTATCAGAAATATAAAGTGAAGTGAAGCAACCAAAAACAAAATATAGGTTAGGAAAATGCAGCTGCTTATTTAGGGACTTATTCATGACCAGTCCTTCAGTTCCCTTTCTTTATCGTACTTTGTGATCAGTAGATGGATGTATGTAGTAGTATAAAAAAATATATAAAAAAATCATTAAGTGAAAAACTGTTGCAGGTAGTTAGTTTGCAAGAGTTGTGAAGACTTACTATCAAAAATTTTAAAAAGTAAAAATCAATGAACATACGTTTCGTTAAATTTGGATCTATTAACATGATGGGGGAAAGGGGAAACCTGAAAGGTGATCTGATAAAGCTGGAGCACTGGTCGAGGCAAAAAGGCACTGGAATAAATGTCAACAAAACTAAGGTGACTAGGTTCCAGAGGAGATGGAAGGTAGTAAAGGAAGTCTATTGTTGAAAGAAGCAGGAGATACAGGAGGCACAGGCACACAAGTACCTACGGGCGACACTGCAGAGTGACTTGGATGGGGGTAACACGTTCAGAGGGAGGTGAAAAAGGGGAGGCGGGCAATAGGTTTTCTTGGGAGAGTTTTAGAGAGAACAGGAAGGAGGATGAAGAGGCAAAGGGGTTAATTTGGGTTTCCAATGATTCAACAAACAAAGCTAAGTTAACTTAGCAGAACATTTTGATACAATTATTTAAATAATATAGTTATGTATCATACGATAGCTAAGAAAACGGTAACTTACATGTAAGGGCTTAAATTCAGAATCTTTACGAGTAAAATCTTGTCCAGTGGATACGTTGGTGGAATAACTTATATATTCAATTCAACGCCCATCTACCACCCAGTCACTGACAGCCAAGGAGTTAACTGACAACACAAGTGACATAATAACCATAGATAAACTGATAATCAGCACTTGAAATAAAATAAAAATATTTGAGCGGCGTCCATGGCTGCTGTATTTCCAAAACAAATATCCCTTTAGAATCAGCCAAGAATACACATAAGTGAAAATTTTAAATGATTATCTTTTTATTTATAGAAGAAAGTGATGAAATTAATTTTTTTCCTTTATTTATTACGAAAATGAAAGTAATTATTTGTTTTTAGGAATTTCTATATTAGGGTAAATTTGGTACTGTGATTCCGAGATTTTATTGCATTCTTGTGACTGGCTCTAGCTGTAATATTACCAGAGATTCCATATGTTCTATG
Organism: Bacillus rossius redtenbacheri; assembly: GCF_032445375.1. Classification (NCBI taxonomy): domain Eukaryota; kingdom Metazoa; phylum Arthropoda; class Insecta; order Phasmatodea; family Bacillidae; genus Bacillus; species Bacillus rossius. The sequence continues at coordinate 9,575,517 of NC_086340.1, forward strand.
GTCTGTGGGGGAGGAGGGTTTATTATTGTATGTTTGGGAGTTAAAGTGTCTGTACAAGTGTACATTTATGCTGCAGATATTTGTTGGTGTCTTGTGCATATGGACGTTCATGTTCTGTGTATGTAATACAGTTTATATATCTATGGTTTAAGTTTTAAAAGATCTTGGTATACTTTCTGGTATTTAGAGGTGAGTAAAAAATGTTGTGGATTATTTGCTTTAACTATTTGATATCTTCAACCTGCAGTTGGGCTTCGACTCAGCTTCCTTAGTGTCCCCATATTCTATTCAAATACCTTCCCCTCAAGACCACTCAGGCACATCAACATTTGTAATGTCCCAAATTGTGTCCAACGAACACTGATCGCTGGTTGGTCTACGTTATCCTCTGACGTCATGGGTGGTGGGGGGGGGGGGGGCGATGATCCGAATATAACTTGGCTGAAGTTGGTTTTATTTCAGACTTATTTTTCTATCCCTCCCTGTTCTGTGATTTCCTCTAGCCGGCTAGCTAAAAGGTACAGCACTGGCCATAATTAAGGGAACAAATCAACAGGTACAGCACTCATAATAAAACCAAAATGTACAGCACTGGTCAAAAACGTACAAGACTAGTCATAAATAAAGGCACAAGCCAACCGGTACAGCACTGATCAAAAACGTACAACACTGGTCAAACACATGCACAAGCCAAAATGTGCAGTACTAGTAAAAAAAAGTACAGTACTGGCCATTAAATAAAAATTGCATTTAAAAAAATGTAAAGTACTGGCCATATATAAAGGCACAATCCATTATGTGAAGTACTTATCAAAACAAATATACAGTACTGGCCATTAAATTAAACCTCTCGAAAGGTAGCACTGGCTAATAGGTTACAGCAATGGCCATAAATAAAGGCACAATCCATTATGTGAAGTAGGGCCTACTTATTAAACAAATGTACAGTGCTGGCCATTAATTAAACCTTTCGAAAGCTAGCACCGTTTAAAAGGTTACAGCAATAGCCATAAGTAAAGGCACAAGCCTACATAATAATGGAACAGTACCAGAGTTTGCAAAGGCTAAAACTATACTGTGGTGTCCATTAAAAATTACATGTTCGATATATTATAGTACCGGCCAATAAAAATTTTACGAATAAAAAACAATTTTAAAAAATAAAACAATGTTCTTAAAATAACCATAAATAACAATATTTGTTGTACATGAAGTACAGCACTGGCTAATGTCTCCAAACCACCACAAAACCTACAGCACTGGCTAAATGCTACGAACCACCAGCCCACACAAATTTGCTTACTTGTTTATTAACAATTTTTTTAAAAGGTATAGAGAAGCAATGCACCTATAAGTAGAGCTGATATTACCTTGTGTTATGTGAAGTCTTTTCTACCCACTGATATTTTAATAATCGGTTTCGTGCCGTACAGCACTGGCTAAAGACTACGAACAACCAGCAAACACATGATTGCACCCTAGTGTCATATGCAGTATCGTTAGAACTTAAAAAAAAATTAACAAAAATACCTAATATTTTTTATCACATTTTTTCTTCTACAGGTATACCTCATATATCAACTGTTTATCAGATAACTGATTGACAAGCTGTTTTGATGTATTGATGTTAGTTATCATTGATTTGACTATCAGTATTAAGTCACAAAATTTTACAGATACAGTATAGTCTACAGTTGGGAACAACAGTCACAAACTGTTCTCCCAACACCTTGATTGTGTGGGAATTGGATGTGGTAGGTAAAATTTATTTTTCACTTTGAAGTTTACTGAGATAAAGCAAATATTCACAGATCATTTGAACAATTAAATAAGCTGATTTAGATGAATGTTAAAAAGATACCTATTGTTAGTAAAATTATTAGTTTTTTTTTACATAGTATATGAATACTTTCCCAGAAGTTTGCAGTTGCTCTGGGTTAAAAACTATGGAAAAAAATTGTGTGTTTTAATCCGGTGTTAATTTTACCTGTTGCATATTTCATTGAGAGGTTGATAATTTTTTGCTGTGCAAAGTTTTTTTATATAATCTTGCCTTAATATATTTTTTATGTAGGGCTTTCCCCATTTCTCCTTTAACATCATAAGTAAGCCTAAATGTTTGAAATGCTGCAAAAAAGAAAGGCCTATATGTTAACGTGCAGGTGTGATTGTGAAACTCTAATCTACGTCTTTATCTCCAAGTTCATGTGGGGTTAGTGACCTTGAACATTTTAAATTACAGTAGGCTTAAAGTCATTGATAAGAAAATGTTTTGTCTACATGCAGTTTTTCTTTATTTCACCTTAAAAATTTGTAGGCAGACTAATTTTTTTTTTGATATATAAGTTTTTCTATATGGTTTTAATAAAAAAAAATCTGTAATGTATGTTGAGAAAATTTTGAAAATTGTTGGTATAATATTAATTAAAGTTGTATTTAATTTTTTAGGATGTGTAGTTGTATGTGAGGCAGTATAACTGCAGGATACACATGAAGCCATCTTCAGTTATGTAGTTTTTTTAACTGTCTCTGTACAGCTGAGCATTCACATTTGCCATTTTATGTATAGAGTCACTAGTTGTAGTACATGAGTATGTACAACTATCCATACGTAAGTAATGGCATCAATCTTCAGACTCGCAATTCACAAAGTAACCCTACATGAGAAAATTGGTTTCTCTTCAGCAGCCGGTGCCTGCACCGCCTTGAACATCGTTTCCTGACGTGTTTTGACAGTTGAGTTTATATAAAACTGAGTGTGAAAATTGTATACAAAAAAAAACAATTCCTCCATGACTGTATTGTACTAATACATGAGCAAAACTGTGTGTGTGTGGACTCTCTGCTCAGTTTTAACTGCACAAACAGATCGTTGTTCAAAACGTTGCGTGTGGACCGACCATGATACTTGCATTGTCCATGGACAACACAACCAGGAACAATGGCTTGGAACAGGAAGTCTTTCTTGGGCCAAGCAAAACAAATTTGCAACAGCTTAGTAAAGTCACTTGTATCAGTAAATTTTGCTTCCGAGTCCTTTACATCTGTATACCTTTTTAATGTTAGCATGCTTCCTTCCTGATGTACATACAAATTTAATAAAAAAAATGTTTTAAGACTTGCCGTTATTTTCATAACAAAATGTTATTAAAATTAAACAAGGGAAAGGAAATAAAATTCATCTTGGTAATTAGACATACATTGTAGGGTTTTTATATAGAAACCAGTGCAAAATGCGAGAAATAGTTTTGAGTAATGCAGCGGTTATTTTAAATATGTATTTAAACTTATTTTGCAGTAAATTATTTGTTAGTCTAGTCTTACGTACAGTTTTAAAAAAATATATATATTTATATTTTTGTAGAGCTGACTGCTCAGCTACGATGGCCAAGAAAACGTTGCAGTGTCTAAAGCGTCTGCGCGACCTCATGAAGGATGTCAAATACGTGTCGGAACCTCTGAGTGCTTACATCATCACATCCGATGATGCTCATCAAGTAAGTGTTTTTTCCTGAAGGAATTTTTACAGTTGGTGGTGTGTTCCGCGTATATTGTTCTTTTGAGCAAGGTGTGTTCCGCATATATTGTTCTTTTGAGCAAGGTGTGCTCCGGCGAAGGTTTAATTAAAAGTGCCGTTGTCCGGCTCTGCTGTGGCTTAGCTCAAATTAAGTGGCGTGTTTAGCTGACATGCACTGTGCTCCAAAATATGACAGCTTGCCACTTCAGAGGGCGGTGTGGACTAGGACCGGGGTTAATTTACATGAACTCTTGTAGGCCATTGTCGTAAGAGTGTCTATTCACTTGCCTCACGAGTCAGTCTGGGTTCTGTTCCCAATGAGGTCAGACCCTTATTTTTATTTACAGTTGGGAAATGTGGCAGACATTGCCAAGAGCCAATTGTTTCCATCCACGCATGTCGTTGATGGTCTATTCTCATCTCTTGTGCGAAAACTATGGATAGAGTGATTGTAGGAGACTGATTAGCCGATCCAGCTTTGAAATGACACTATGCTGGCTTGATGGAAAAAAAAAAAGGTGTGTTACCTGGAGCGTGGAGAGGCCCCATCCCTGTGGGTAAGTGGTAAGACAGTTTGGGCTCAGTTCGCGATGGGTTCGAATCCCAGAGTTTTTTTGCAAGTGGCGCAAGTGACGTTGCAGCGAGATGGTGGATTTTCTCAGGTGCTCCTGTTTTCTCCCCTCACAATGAATTCTATCACTGCTTCATCCACGTCACTTCATCCCTTATCTTCTCTTATGACCTCAATGTCGACAAGATGTCCCACTTCATTCATTCATTGATTATTTTTTTTCCATTCTACCATTCCAGGATTTGGGGATTTTAAAAATCAGTCGTGTTTCAACATGTGCGTTTGGTAAACGTAGAGAAAAACGTTCCTGTTTATAGGCTGCTTCAATTTTTGTTTTCCCATGATAACATAATATCCTAATTAAAAGTAGTCTCTCCCACTTTGTTGTTGCACCAACTTGCTGATCTCACATAAGGACTAAAAAATGTACACTGTAATGCGTTTCTTAATATTACTTAAAAACCGTTTATCAGAATATTTGTGTTGTTAAATTTGTGGTTCATTTATTACAAACAGGGTGGAGTTATAAATATTTTCTAGTCTGTGCACTGCTACTAGAGAATTTGATCCTGGCACTTATTTCTAATTCCGTAATCCTGGGATAATACCGGGATTTGGGATGGCAAATAGAAACATACAAAAAGTATGTAAAAAAAAAAATCTGTTTTTTTATTGTAAATTTAGTAACAAAGTAATTATATGTTCTTACACAACAGCCATTTATGAGTAATCAGACTTGAATTCACATAATCTCAATAATTTTTCCACAAAAATTGAGATCTTAAATTTAAATAAATCAACAATATTATATGTAAGTAATAAACAAAATAAATTGTAAATTTTATGTAAAAAGAAAATCAAAGGTATATATAATCTGGGAAAACGGGAGAGAGAAAAATTTTGTAATTTTTTATCGAACATAACACTTTACAAAAAAGTAACTATGAGCTGCAAGAAAATATTGTCTGTGTACTATTCACAATTGTAAACAATAATAAAATTACTTCCAAATTTATTACATAACCATTATTTTATGTAATTTGTGTTGATTAACCAAAAAACCGATAAATAATGCTGCTTTTGTGATGCAAAGCCCAGATTTTTAGACACATTTTCATCACGTCACAACTCCTACAACTCACAACTTCTCTGTTTTCCGGCGCAAACACGACTGAAATGAGCTTGTTAAAACAAGATGGCGTACAAGGAAGTCAAAAGTGACAGTTACAGACAAAAATGAGTGCATTTTGGTTTAATAATTTTGTTTGTTTTATGATGTATGTTTCCTACCCATTTAAATTTTTTTGTCAATCTTGAAAATGCCAGGTTTAGGAAATTTTTATCTCGAAAATTTCAGGACTAGAAATGGGCTGGGATCCCGAGATCGAATCCACTAACTGCTACCTTTCTGATATCGGTAGCTTGCCGTGGATTGCCACTAGGTGCTTCTAAAGTTGCGAGTTTGTCATTAGGTTACGTGGAATATGGGAAAGTTGGGAAACATCCCAGTTTTGTAGTTGTTTAATCGCAGAGCGAGTACCTGGCAGAGTGCGACAAGAGAAGGCAGTTCGTCTCGGGCTTCACGGGCTCCGCAGGCACGGCCGTGGTCACGGAACACGAGGCCTGCTTGTGGACGGACGGCAGGTACTACCTGCAAGCCACGGAAGAGATGAGCGATGAGTGGAAGCTAATGAAGGAAGGTTAGTACGTGGGACTTACTCAGGTGTTACTTCGGCCAATATTTGTTTTGTCTGAGACAGTAATACTACACTTGAAGGGCCATAACAATATTTAATAACTACTGTACATTTTTTCCTCTTTTATCAACACAGTTGTTACAATGCTGAATTTAAATGGTTTTTTATAAAATGAAACATCAGTCAAATTTGTCTCTTGTTGGTTCATGCTGTAACATTATAAATATTTAGGATGGATGATAATTACTTGATACAGTTAATAAAACTATTTAAAAAAAAAGTTAATTTGATTAGTATTGCTAGCACCAAATCTACTGTACCAATGTGACCAGAGTGACTTTGCTGGGAATGTTGCATAAATAAATAGTGCCATGTTCACAAGAAAAATTAGTATTGAGTTTTTTTTAAAATTTTATGTATGTAATTAGAATGGAAAGTTACTAAGCTACCTAAAATAGTTTTAAATAAAAGTATGTCATTTTACTTTTACAGAGGAAGTCATTCTTTAAAATATATTAAATTTTGAAGGGGAAACTATTTGTTGCGGCCAATCTGTGTTAACTTGAGACATAGTATGAAATCGTGTACTATACCTTAAAGTGGGGGTCTCGCACACCATGTTGATTTTATTCGTTTTCTTGTTATTACCATTAGTTAAGGACTTATCACTGTAAATTCAATACTTTACCTCTCTTGCATGTGTTCTTCTATCAAAAATATTAAGATAACTTGCAATGGGTGCAAAAAATTCAGACTAGTGTTTGTAATTATCACTTGCACATGACTAGAGTCCCGGAAATTTCGCGGATTCCTCTGGCCTCAGGATAGAATTCAAAGTTATAGGTGTGCTCGACCCATGTTTACTTTCCCATTGGTTGATTTCTTAGCGAGGACCATTTTTATCCTTGTCAATTGGCACTACCTGATTTCGCTCACTTCTCTCCTGGCTGGGCATCGTCGGCTCACGGTCGCGGAGGGGCGTGTCCAGACGACTGCGGTCCAATCATGAACACAGTGCGACAGTGTGGAGGTTTGCATTCTAGCTTGCGACTAAATTAATCCGCGAAATTCCCGGGTCTCTACACATGACCTTTTACAGCAGTTATGTGACACTTAGTAAATATCTGTTGAAAAAAATTTGTGACGCAACAACAAATGCGAGAGAGGTGGAGTTCTAAATTTACAGAAATAGCAATGATAAGAAAATGGGAAAAAAAAAATCAACGTAGCATTTGAGACACTGCCTTTACTGTTTAGGAACGTAAAAAATAAAGGGCGAAGATGGTTGGTTGCTTTAATGAATTATTCTATTGTTCGTCGCTTTGTTTATAACCTACGACGTCGCACAGATTCCTTGCCGCATATTACGTGAGTAGGCCTATTGCCGAAATACCTTTTTTCCTGAATTGCTTCTGAGCTTATTAAAACTTGTTTTGGGTTTAATTATAACGTAAAGTAACGTGATATTTATTATAGAGAGGGCGGGCAAGCGTCAACTGCTGGACCCGCGCGTTGTCCCGCTGCAGGCATGCCGTCCACGCCGTCCCAGGGCTCGTGGCTGGCCAGGACGCTGCAGCCGGGCGCCCGGGTGGGGGCCGACCCCTGCCTGGTGTCCTACACCACGTGGAAGACCCTGCAGGACGAGCTGGCGGCTGCGGGGCTGTCCCTCGTCCCGGTGGCCCCCAACCTGGTGGATGTCCTGTGGGAGGGGCGGCTGAGTCCTCCGGCCGGCAGCGTGCAGCCTCTCGCGATCAAGTACACCGGCAAGTGTCACCCGCGTGTCACAGCGACCCAGATCCTGAATCCTAATGATATCCTGAATCCTAATGACATCCTGAATCCTGATATCCTGAATCCTGATGGTATCCTGAATCCTGATGGTATCCTAAATCCTGATGATATCCTGAATCCTGATGATATCCTGAATCCTGATGGTATCCTGAATCCTGATGGTATCCTGAATCCTGATGATATCCTGAATCCTGATGATATCCTGAATCCTGATGATATCCTGAATCCTGATGATATCATGAATCCTGATGATATCATGAATCCTGATATAATTTGGGACATAACTAAACTTCTTTGGTTTTAAGCTGTGTGGTCGGTAGTGTGAGAATCATTAGTGACCGATTTCACAGGAAAAAAAAAAGGAATTGTGATTAACCTGGGAGTGAAATATCTGTTTACTTCTACACTCCACACACCTGACCATCGAAAGTTCAACTTTCGCCGGCCTTCCCGAGTGTGCTCAGGCGCGCTGCAGCTTCCTCGCGGGACGCGCAGTGTTGTACGCAAGCCCGCGGGACGCGCGGTGTTGTACGCAAGCCTGCGGCCGCGAGTCGCTCGCGGGTGTGCAGGGATTGGTGGTGGGGGCACTGTAGCCTGTCACTTCCTTAGATTGCAGTGTGCGTTTTAATAATGGCCTTTCACTCTCTCTTCCCGATGCCACTGGTGCTGTTCTTGTCTCAGTGTGCTCTGTTGCCAGATGTTCTCAAAGAGCACTATAATTTTAGACATAAATAAGCTGATGTGGCGAGAGCCACTCACAGCTGTCTGCTCTTTCACCCGTGTATCTATTATAGTGGGCTGGCTACCAACCAGTATTCATGAATGCGAGTCGTGCCATGTGTTGGGATGGAACAATTTTCATGTTCAAGGTTGGGTTTAAAACCCATGACACCACAGTTGGCCTTAATGAACTGTAGACTGTAAGTTTTTGGAAAGTCGAAGGCGTATCAATGACTACCTGATTTTCTTTGTCTTCTGGAAAATAATTTTTTTTTTAAGCATTTTGTTAAAGTAAAATATTTCAATATTTCAAATGCTGTTAGGAGTCACAAATAAAATCTGTGGTATCAGCTTAATGTGGTTTTACAGGTTGAAGAGGCGAGTGCACCATTGTATAAAACTACCATGTTTTAGCGCATAATCGTAGCACATTTTATGCTAAAATCAAGTTTGAAAATTAGGTGTGTAATTTTTATGTGAGAATAGCATTGTTTTTTAGAGGTTATTTTTCATAAAAACTACATATGTTGCATTGAAAGTATGGTTAGTTAAAAAGCAAAGTATACAAAAGCACACCAAAAAATTTAAATTAATTAATCATGCATCAAAAACATACTTCATTACACTTGAAATAGAACAACGAAAAATGTGAGCCGGATCTAACAAAGTGTTCCCATAAGTATCATCGTAGTACACACTAAACCATGAAAGAGTGTGAGCTATTATCATATGTAGTTTACCTGGAACAAGACAGAGTGCACATAATGCATGCATGCAATTGGCGAGCTATCTATATCAATATTAGATTACGTGAGCACACACTATACGGACATTAACCTAACCAAACATGATGCCAACTATTGCTGGCTACATTTTTATACACGCTACACAGCAGCGATGAAAAATTAAAGGTTAAAACATTTGGAAAAGTCTTTGAAAGAAAATTTACATATAGGACAACTTTGTATTATTTTCAGTTAAATAAGTAAGTGGTAATATCCTAACAAATAATGTATTTCAACTTTAAAATACTACATTTTTATGAGGAAAAAACCATCATCTTATAATATACCATTATAACTACCACACTGCCTGACAGCAATTTGAAATCAGATTGCTGTAGCACAGTTCTTTGTGCTGTGATCTGTGTTAAGGTCATGTTTTTCTACCTACACAAAGAGCTCGGAATCGAACAGCTGGAATCAAAAACATCATGCAACTTTTGTGCAAGTATTTGTTTTCCAAATTTTGACATTCTAAAATAACTGTGTGACGGATCATGCAATAAAATACGGTAACATTGGTTTAAAATTGTTATAAAAGGACTTTAAGTACAAAAAAATTACCTTTGATGGTTCATTTCGAGGAATGACTCCAAACCCTATTTTGATTCATGCTAAAATTCTAGGCCAAATTTCACTGGAAATTTTGTAGTAAAAAAATTAATTGAAATCTAGGCTTGGAATCATAAAAAATAAGATGCATACTTTTTTTGTAATGATATAGAATATTAACTAACAATTTATTGATGTTACCAAATGTTTTAGCAATATTTTGGCATATTTTAAATTAATTTAAGTAATATAAGAGTGTGAAAAAATGTGTTATAAAAATTTACCCCAGTACCAATTTACCCCATCTAACCCTGCATATTTTATTTATGGCTTTGATGTTTTTGGTAGCTTGCTTGCATTTATTCTTGTAACTAGCTAGATGTACTGTAGCATGGAAATATGCGGTGGTGCGGTGCGGTCGTGATTACAACGGATTGTGATTGCAGGGAAAACTAGCAAGAAGAAGGTTGAGGAAGTGAGGAAGAAAATGAAAGAAAAAGGAGCAGCATTGCTGGTGGTTACAGCTTTGGACGAAGTGGCATGTGAGTGTATCACATTTATGTGTCTTAAGTGTGTTAAATTTACACAATTTATATTTATTTTAAGTGTGAGCCAGTCGTATCATCTAATACCATCAAACCTTTAGTGTTAGAAAGATTTTATATTTGAGAAAAAATATTTGAAGAAATTTAGCTACAGTCCTCCCAGAATTTTTGTTTAGTACTGTAGAGAACATAAGTGTTTCCTAAAGAATTTGTTTTCATCCTGTCCACTTAAATATAATTTTTCTACTTTTAAATAAAAAGTTTATGTTTTTAATTTTTTTTAAATCATTTTTTTTCTCAAGTATTATTTTGTTCCTGACTTTTGAGAAGATCTAGTAGTCTATGTTCAGATTTAAAAAAAATTCAAAATTTATTTTTGAATTTGAGAAAGTGTTTAACCCATCACCAATTTTTATATTATTTTCATGCAGAATATGCAGAATATACAGAATATAAAGTTTGCAAATCCTCATCTACAATCAAATTTTCATGAAAGTATAAACATTGTACATTAAAATACGCAATATCCCAAAGCCTTGACTCCATGTAGGATCCACGGAACAAAAATAAAAAATAAAACAAGGAGAATACTGCGTGGCCATTCAGGTACATCTATGTAAATGTGTTTACGACGGAGTTTGATAGTTTTTTGCATCAGTCTCTAGTCATTTGTAATATTTTTTATCATACGTACTACTTATGTTGAGTACTATTATTTCTGTATCATTTTGTACTCCAGTTGTAAAATCCTGGCTGGAATGATTTGACACTTGCTTGGTCATCCATGTTTGTCAAATTAATTGATGTAGTACACATATCCTATTTCAGGGCTGTTGAATGTACGGGGATCAGACATAGAGTTCAACCCTGTCTTCTTCTCGTACGTGGTGGTGACGAACTCGCAGGTACACCTGTTCGTTGACGAGAGTAAAATAAGTCTGGCGGTGAGAAATCACTTCAATGAAGAAGACTTGCCCGTCAGCATCCACCCGTACGATAAAGTTAGTTCTTTCCTGTCGGAACAGGTCAATCAGGTATGTGCGATTCAAGGAAAATTTTCGTAAACAGAATAGACATGTGCCATTTGATAGAGCTGTTCCAATGTCCAATACTTGGTGTCAGATATCGGTACATATGGCAGTACATTTGTGTTTTCTTGCTGTGAGTGCTTAACATCTGTTCTACCACAAATGATTGAAAGAGAGTTATTTATTTCAACCCTAGACATTTGGGTTGTTTTATAAATCTAGTGGCCCACCTAATGTGGTCGTTCATTTAAAAATTTTTGCAGCTGTCCGGTCAGGGCGGGAAGGTTTGGATCAGCAGCGACAGCAGCTACGCCCTCGCGAGGCTCTTCCCGGACAGCTTGAGGATCCTGGAGATCACGCCCATAGCCGTGATGAAGGCGCGGAAGAACCCGGTGGAGGTGCAAGGTGAGGGTCGGCAGGACAGACGCGGCCCCTCGTCTTGCCTGGCGCGCGGAGGAAGCTCTGGGCGCTCATTAACGCTTTGCGTGGTTTCAGGGATGGTGAACTGCCACGTTCGCGACGCAGCTGCTCTGTGCTGCTACTTCGCCTGGCTGGAGAGGCAGTTGAAGGAAGGGCAGGTGGTGACGGAGATATCAGGGGCTGACAGGCTGGAAGAATTCAGGAAGTGAGTTTTTTTTTTTAAGCCTCGTAATGTTTCGTTTTCCATATTTTAAGGGCTTCGCCTACCCGGGCACACATCCGGTGCGCAGAGTTTCAGAAGAAACCACATAATTTAAAAACTGCTGAAAATAATTCGAGTGGCGTCTGTTAACGAAAAGCATTTAAGAACACGCTGAGGACAGATGAATAATTCTGTTTCTATATATTGTTTTTAAAGTGTACTTTTAGGAGAGTGAAAATAGCCAACACCAGTGTTTTTAGACTAAATTATGGCTTGAAATGTTTGGTAGAGATTATTGAAAGCACTCAAGGTGACTTGTAGTATTTCTTTCATTTCCTTTCTCTGCCCTATATAATGTTATGGTTACCGCTCAAATCTCATAGTTGTCCTATGCACGACGAGAAGACAGCGCACTAGTTCAGAGCATTGCACTTACAATCCCTCTGTACTAACACAACTACACCCCTGACTAGGCGGACCACTTAATAGTACTCGTGTTGATGGTTTAAACTGCTAAAATGTCATTCACCACGTATAAATGGTGTATCTTAAATACGGTTCAAACCTTTGGTACGTATGCAGTACATGTTGAGGAGGCAGAAATGCTTCTGTTTATCACTAGAGCAAAGCCACTGAGAACATTGTGTGCCCTTTTGTGTGGAATGTCATAATGTCATTTTAACAATGTACCATGTGCAAATTCACTGATGTCACAATCGATCTATCACCATGTGATACATTAGCAGCTTACTTTTATATCTATGATGAAACAGACTGAGGGCGTACCGGTGTTACGTTTTTAACTAGTGGTGGAAATAGTGGGCGCCACCACGTGAGTGGGCACGTGGACCCGGCTAGAGGCTCTTATTCAGGGTGTTACGTGGCCCGTGTGAGGTGAGATATTAGCCCTCCTGACACCGAATTCAACACCTGTTCCTAAACCGAGCCCGCTCTCAGCGTCGGGCACGCTTCTACCTAACCGCAGTGGGCTCTTAGGGCGTCCTACATGCCGCTGACTGGGTTAAGGACCCACGTTCCCCCCCCCCCCCCCCCCCCCCTCCGAACAAAAAGACCACGTGACTCAAATAAGTTGGTTTTATTGATACGTTACACGTCCTACAATCCTCCCTTTACACAGCTAAAATGCCAGAGGCACGAATCTATATAAGTTGAGGAGGCGGACCACACACGTGGCCGCCTCAAGCTTTTACTTAGAACGAAGGTGGTGAAAATACTCCTGAGAGTATAGAATTCAATTATTAAACAGCCCCCACTGACCGAGAGAGGCCCCGAGGATGAAAAAGAAAACAATTTGGATTAGTTAAGTTAACAGAGCTACTTATCGGTGAGACAACGGTGATGTCCTCGGGGTGTCTGCAGAGACGTCCGCTCTCGGCCGGCTGAAGAAGGAGACTGGAGCAAGGCAAGGCTCGCGGCAGGAAACATGGTGCCCTTCGCGCCGAACACAATTACCGTTAACATCCTTGCGACTGCGTGCCCCAGGTTATTACAGAGAATAACATGAATCTTTTATTAAATTAATATACACATACCCACGATCAGACTGTCTGTAATAATTACTTGTGCATGAAATTAGTAAAATAAAGTTATTTACTAGTTCTGCCGTCGCCCGCTAGAAAGCGTCCTGGGCAGTGCTTGCACTTACTTTATTACAAAAAAATATTATATTAAGAAAACAAAAGACACTCACTTGACTGACCCGTCGTGACACTGTTTAGGGGTGAAAAGAAAAGGTTAACAATATTAATTTAAATACCTATAGGGGTGTGGCGCACTGCAGCTAAGCGCCCTCTTGCCGGGCGACCAACACACACACACACACACACACACACACACACACACACACACACACACACTCTCGTTAGCGGGAGGTTTGAATAGAGGGTGGTGGTGTATGGGCGGTGGCGTATCGGACTCAAAGGGGCCGCAGTCCCGGACGATGTCAAGACATTGATACTCAAAAATATATTAACAAAAGTTAATAATGGTTTAACATTGCAGATGAAATTTAATATTTTGCGGTTTGCAAATTTTTTTTTTGGAATAATACATAGAGTAGCAGATTGTGGAAAATAAAGCGAATAGGAACTGAAATGAAAGGTTGGTTGGTTAGGTTAAGTTAAGTTAGCTGCAAGATAAAAAAAATTATTTCATAACTTAAATATTTAAAAAACATTTTCCGTATAATTTTTGTAGCGGATTTAACTTAACCAATCTTTCACTTGTTGTTACATGATGTAAAACTTATTTTTTGTGGAATTCTGATTTCATTCTTTCTATTCAAATTCAATATTTGTATTCGTGAATAATTTGGTATTGTTGTTCATATTCGATTCAAACTAAAAAACTGATGTTCGCACAGGCATAGCTACGTGAACCCACAGTTGTGTGTTTAAAATGTAACCTGTATTTTGCTACCATATTGCTCTACACCGGTGGTCCTCAACGTATGTGCCCTAGAAGATATACAAGTGTGCCCTAGAAGATATACAAGTGCACCCTGTGGTATTCCAGAGAAATGTGTGTCCAGTTGTAAAAAATATAGCTACTCTGTTATACCATTTCATTACGGTAACTTTTTGTTTAACACACCATTATTGTGTGTTATTTGAACGACACTTCATGTTTTACTCTAACAGTGACTTAACCATTGTAACATATTTCTTGGAAATTCATGTATTGAGTGCCTACAGTTTTTTGTTGGACTTTAAATGGGCCCAACTTCAAAATGTTGGAGCATCACTGCTCTGCATACATTAATCATTTCTTGGTCTTGTGTGATTGGACCACCGTTAAATATGACACACATTGGAAGACAGTGAGCCAGTAGTAATAATTAAGCTATCTTTCATGCAAATCCCAAGTGAATTTGTAAAAGACAAAGTTGGCGCCAAACACGCGTGGCAGCCAATGAACATTTTTTTCCTGTGTACGTTTTTGGGTCTCCAACTATTGTGAGCTGTGTTTGGTATGTCATTAATTAATTTAGTTCTCTCTCTCTCTCTCTCTCTCTCTCTCTCTCTCTCTCTCTTTTTTAAAATAAATGCAAGGAATTATTTTGTTTGAAGGCAGCAGGAGGACTTCATGGGCCTAAGCTTCGACACAATATCGTCGGTGGGACCCAACGGCGCCATCATCCACTACCACTGCACGCCAGCAACTGACCGTCCAATCACCACCCGGGAGCTGTACCTCTGTGACTCTGGTGGCCAGTACAGGTAGACCAGTGCAGTGGACGTACGCTCTGACCATAATGGCTGGCTCTCTTAAACACCTTCCCAGGTTTAAAACTTTTCAATCAATGTCTTTATTTCATGGGACAGTTACGCTTTTGTAATAGATGGATTTTAATTAATTTAGTATCAATGAAAGGGATAGATTCAAGATGTATATATTAGCCATAAGTGATGAAACATCCCATGTACAGTGGAATTACCCTTTTACAGACATCATTATTGGGAAGCTTCATCAATGTGATAGTTGTTCTGATGAAATTTTAATTATTTGTGTGGGGTTACTAATTTTCACTACAGAAAATATTTACTTTGGTTGTAGAAATGTTTTAGCAGTGTTACACAGCAGGGTACAAACTCATTAGAAACTTGCTGAATTTAACGTAATTTTAATTTAAAGTTTTCACTTTTCTAGAAGTAATGATTTTAATTTTTAGTTTGGTTCTTATAAAAGCAAGAAGAAAAATGATTTTTATTTCTAAGTGCTGAATTAAAATTATGAATGAAGTTTGTAATTCTTGCTGGATCATAAAATATTAAATGGTAATTAATATTCAGTAACTGAATAGGAGGACACTTTTTACACTAATGACTAATGTAAAACTTAATTTTTTTAAAAGTAATTTTAAGCTAACCTCAAATAGGCCAATCACTGCTGGCTTCCAGATCCAGATGGTAGGGATTTATTCTCCTTTTCGAGTTCAGAGTTTTTTCTTGAATGCTTTATTGATATAGATGGTCTTTAACTTGCTTAATGAACAGTACTAACAATGTAAGACTTGCAAAAGTAAGTCTAAACTTCAAAGAAGCTGGATTTTCATGAGGTCAGATTCAACCCTTAATTCTTGAAACTTGACTGCACAGGTCTGTATTCAATGTCAGTTATTTATAAATTTTCATTGTATTTTTTTTGCTTTAGAGATGGTACTACTGACGTGACACGAACATTACATTTTGGAACACCAACAGATTACGAGAGAGAATGTTTCACCAGAGTCTTCAAAGGACAGAGGCTTCTTGGCACTGCAATTTATCCTAATAAAATTAAGGTAACCAGATGAATCTCAGAAGCCATTCTTGATATTTTCATATTTTGCTTATGTTTGTGTTACCTACTTTTTTTTTTTACTTTCAATTGCTTGACATTAAATAAAATTGTTATTCCTAAAATAAAATTTTTATCTTTTCATTATAATGGGTAGAGATTTTTGTAAACCGTCCTTAAATTGTTTATAATTAGGGATGGGGCGACCGAATCCAATATCCGCCGAATCCGCCGAATCCTAGGGATTCGAAGATTCGGCGGGTCTGATATAGGATTCGTCAAAGGATTCGGTTTTTTACTATTTACGGAAAAAAAAATACAGTAAAACTCGCTTACGAGGTTCCGCATGGTAGGTTTTTCCGTATAAAGCGTTTAAATTGCCCGAGGTCGCATCATTTACGCCATTAAATGTGTGATATAAAGTCCGTTAACATTTTTTTTGAAACTTCCTGTCTCAAATAATGGCTCACGCCTCACGTAAATATAAAGAAAAGACAAATGAACAACAACATACGAAGAAATATGGATGATGTACCATAACTACAGTACAAACCCAATAGTTATTTTAAGATAAATACCACAATAAGAACTAAAGATTCTTTGTAGAATACCATAATTACTACAGAAGCAAGATAGCTACCATATTTGCACTATAGTTACCGTAACAACCGAGATGTATATTTACCGTGATAGTAATGTATTATTTATTTATGACATATTAAATTAAAGAACATTGTTGAAAAAAAAAAGATTTTAAACTTTGATATGTACGGTTGGCACACGTTGCTAAGAAATAATGCGATGTGAAAGAATGCAGTACTACTACGAAAAGTGAAAATGGTACTCATGGATTTTTAGGTTATGGCAGTCTCTTTCGTTTTTCAGTAATATCGGCCGAAAATTAACAAGCGTACTGTATCGGAAGTCGGCAGAAATGCCGATTAAACTAAATATTGGCAAAATCGGCTTCTTCAATACAGCTCTACATTTAATGACATGAGTAAACATATTTCAGACTTCAGGATATTGAAAAAGACTTTAATTTCCATGTAGGTTTATGTGTGTATGTTTTTTTTGCAAGTGTAAATTGAATGAAGTAAAATGCTTTTATTTTTATTACTTTCAATTGATTTAACTTTAATGAGCAGTAACAGATATTCATGACACTAATTTTGAGGTTAAGCAATTTTACTAAAGCATTCCAGCCAAGCAGGTTGCCAGCGAGAGACACTTCTCTTCTGCTGGAAACACTATCTCCAATCGTAGAGCTAATTTAACTCCTGAACGTGCAGAACAAATTATTGTTCTGCATGATAGATTAAAGAACAGAATTTATTAAGACTCTGTGACAATCTCTCTCACAATTATTGTGCTGAAAAGTGGAAATGTTGAAACAATGTGAATGTACTTTTCAAACAACATGATTTTTGGTGCTAAGTTTGTCGAAGCTCAGTAAGGACTCCAGAAAAATTGACAAGGATGAAATTTTCCCAAGATATGTTACATTTACACAAACATATACTTGGTTATGATACTTGGATGATATCAGTTACTAATGAACCAATGGAAACAGGTAAGATTCAATGGAAAAAAAATGTTATTTTTTTCTAGCAGTCTAAAATGTAAACACACACTGTAAATAGTTACCCAAAATTAATAAGCCCACTTCATTTTAATACTTTATTCAAACATTAAGTATACTAAGTTTAAGATAGAAATAATTTCCCAAAAGTGTAACTGTACCACAAAAGCTCGAGCTCGGCTCGAAGTAAAATTCTTAGGCTCGCAGACCTCTAGCTTATTTATAGAAAAAATCTAACCGCTAGTCTGTACTAAAACTGAAATTTCACAAGAAAAAATTTTTGTCTTTATATACACTTATACCAGAAATGTACCAAACTACATGTGATAAAGTCAAGGGACTTTTAGTGCAAGCAGAATACATCTCACTTACATTAGATATGTGGACATCATCTGTAAAAGATTCGGGTTTGGGTTCGAGATTCGGCAATTCCAGTCGAGGATTTGAGTTAGGATTCGGATTCGAGGAAATCAGGATTCGCCCCATCCCTATTTATAATGTTAAGAAAAGTAAAAGAAAATAAATGATGATTTCAGAAATTCCTAAAAATTTTTAAAATTGTCATTTTACCAAAACTTAAATAAAATATAAGTTTGTATTAATTTGGAAATATATCATATTTTCAAGTCTACATAGCACCACCTATTTGCTATTTCTTTTTGTTATTTTGTGCATGTTGAATTGTTTTTCAAATGGGAATTTATGTATCTTTAAGATTATTTTTTACATAGGTTGGTTATGAATAAATATGAGCATTTTAATTCTCCAGGATTTTAAATTTTCTCTTTAGTTTGCATGAAAGATTTGCTAAAGTTACGTAACAATAAAACTTCATGCTCATATTTATGTTATTTGCAAATAACTTAAAATGTGTATTCTTATGATTTTTGATCAGTGATTAATGATTGTGTATGTAAATTGTTTTATTACTTTTGGGATGATTCTTGCACATCATACAAGCACAGTATTTTAGTCTGAGAGTCAGCACTCGTATGCTATATAAGAGCAGCAACTTTCCTTCATCTTACCTAAATACATTGACTTGCTTTGCACACTATTGCAGACTCTTCTGAGATGTATGTTGCTATACATACTATGTGACTAAAAAGAACAAATTCCAAGCAATCTGACTCGTGATGTACCAATGTAATCGTTTTAGTATCTATATCTGCTGATATTCCCAATTTTCTGAAAACCTGATATAATATTTTCCAACAGATAGTTAAAAAACTGATACCAGTGGAAAAAAGTACAATAATTTTATCCATTCAGGTGTCGTCCATATCTTCTATTTGTTTATAGTTCCGTAGGCATCTTTTACTCCAATTCTTCTGTAACTTGAGGGTATACTTGAATGTTGTGTTTGTTAATTAGTCAAAGGCAGAATGTGTATTGTGATATGCAAAAAAACTTTTTGTTTTCATCTACCAAAAAAATTTTTAATAAAGAGTAGTGATGTGCGAGTCTCGGCATCATCGAGAACGAGTCGAGACAGAAATTTTCTCGATCTCGTCTCGAGATAATTTTTTTGGCTCGGAATTTTCGAGAATTTTGTAAACAAGAAATAGGTTAGGTAATATAATATATTGAGGCAGCATTTTGTGTTGCGTGTTGAAATAATTAACATATCTTCAATTAACGTAGATCGAATAAAATAAAATATACTTGTTACGATAGTATACACGATAAATTATTAAAAAGTTAAAAACGAACAACTTCCGTTCACAAGTCACTACATGAAACGGTAAACGTAAACAATGAATTGCGCTGTAGTTATCACATTAAATTACAGAAGAAAATGATTATTTTCCGTTAATAACACCAACATTAAAGTTAAAAATAAATCATTTTCGGTATCAATATCAAGTATCAACGTAAAACGGTACGGTAAAAAATAAAAATATAAACATGACTGCAGAATTCTTCCGCGATTGCATTTTGTTTTATGGCCTTAGGTTATACACACGGCCAGCAGTATATAACAAGCAACATGATGTTTAAATTGCGGTCCGTATCGATAGTGACCTATCGATAGTGGCGAATGTTCAGACTTTCATGATCAAGTACCGTCCATGGCTCAAGGAAACTGTATAGACTATGGAGTCAATAACGTATGTTTACATACGACAGTAGGCAAATAAACTTGAGTGTAAAGGTAAAGTTGTAATTGCAATTGCAATTGTGGATACTTGATAAAATTATTGAATAATTATGTATGTTTGTCAGATTATTGAGTTTTACTTTTTTGGATCATATTATCCTGTTAACTAAAGTACAGATTTCTCGATCTTGACTCGATTCTCGAGAATTTTTAAATTGCTTTCTCGATCTCGTCTCGAATTCAAAAAAGTCTTTCTCGCACATGCCTAATAAAGAGTTTTACTAAGGAACTGACTAATTACTTAAAAGAATGGAATTTCTGGAGACTTGCACTGTGATTATTTATCGGATCTATTAAAGAAATGTACCTTTAATTGCATCATTTTGGTTTTTATCCATATCGCCCTAATACTACGTAGTTAACAGGGATGAAAAAAATTAACCTACTAAAAAACATTTTAATAAAGGAAATTGAGGAAAAAATTGGAAGATTGTAGTAGGCACGTTAAACATAGCCAACATAGCATAGTTTGAATGTGTTCAAAGTTAGTAGTAAGGACATACGTGTGGTTTTTCAGGGAAACTGTTTAGACACGCTTGCCAGGAAGTTCTTGTGGGACGTGGGGCTCGACTATCTGCATGGGACAGGTCACGGGGTCGGGGCTTATCTCAATGTGCACGAGGGACCTATGGGTATCTCCTGGAGGATGTACCCGAATGATCCTGGCTTGCAGGAGGGAATGTTCCTGTCTAATGGTGAGCTTCATCATTTTGTGCTCATCTGTCCTGTAGCTTTTAGTTAGAAAATATGAATTCCTTGTACTTGGAAAAATTGTTCTAAATGGTAATACAGTATTAGTCTTGATAAGATTAATTTTACTTTTGTGAAATTTTGTGTTTAGTTAGTGTCAATGAATAGTTGTATATATATTTTTTATTTTCATTTAACCATTTTGTGAACCATATACTACATACTTAAGATGATATTAACAATGTAAGCTGGCTTCAAAATATGATGCAAAGTAGGGAAAGTATTTCAAATATTTTTAATGTAGTTGTTGGTAACATATAGAAAAAAAGTGAGATTAAAGTTCTGGAAGTGTAAATGTCCATTAGGATGTACTAGTATTCTAAAGAGGGTGTTAGGATATTAGATGTATCACCTGGTCTAAAAATTAAAAATTAATCACTTTAAGTCATGTATTATTTGTAGCTCAATTTTATTTTTAAAATAGATGATTTCTGTGTTATTGTTCTTATTTTTATAAAAGCAATTTTGTAATATCAACTGCACCAAAATAAAGATAAAATTTATATGCTGCATTTTTATGATAAAATAATTTGTTATAAATTGGTCTGAAACAGATACATTGTGAAAAATTAAAATAAGTTTTCAAGTTTTTGTAGTTTAAAAGTGATTCAATAAGAGATGCACAATAAAACAAGTTAAATTAATTTTTCTGATCCATGCACTTTGGTTAAATTTTTTTGTCCGGAAATGACATTCCTTGAATTTCAAAGATTAAAAGGTTATCTACTTTTTTTTTTGTTATTGGAATTTTGTTTTAGTTAACTGCATCGTAATGCCATGATATAACTTACATTTTGGCGCTATATGTTATAATAACTGCATTTCGGTGTTATTTGGTATTTTGACATGCTTTCCGGTGTTATTTCAGTTTTATCGCAATTCACCATATAATCGTGTCCGTAATTATATGATATATGAGCTGTATAATACAGTAGAGGCATTATACATGAGCATTTTTTTTGTCTGTTTCAGAGCCTGGGTTCTATGAGGATGGGAAGTTTGGGATTCGGCTCGAGAACGTCATGTATGTTGTTCCTGCACAGACTCGATATACCTTCAAAGACCGTGGCTTTTTGACTTTCAAGACTGTCACGTTAGTTCCCATTCAAACCAAGCTGATCGACAAAGATTTGCTTACAGCAGAGGAGGTAACGTTTTATTTACTTAAATTCTTGTATCTTTACTAGGATAGTAGTAGCTAGAGATAGTAGAGATAGTAGTAGTAGATATAAAATTGAAAATATGAATGTTAACAAAGGATTTCAACCACCACTTTTGAAATACTGTTAACAGTTTATGTACAAACAGAAATAAATACCTATATGGCTGGTACTGTAACTGTTGGAAACTGTTGAGAGTTTCATTATGCTGAGAAACTAGTCTTATAAAATGGGCGCCATCTTGTGCTATAAAACATTCCAAAAACATAAGTTGTAACATGTGCAGCCAATAACTACTGCACAACCCGAAAACATTGACCAAAAATAGGTATGTTTACCTAAAAATCAGTGTATCTGAATCTAAGGCGACCCCCTTTGTTTTGAATTATAAATTATGGTAAAAAAATGTCGTCTTAGTTTCGGGTATATACTACTTGTCATGGAGAAGAAACAAAAATTTTTAAGCTATGGATTAGTAAACTCAGAATTTTTTTTTTGCAGAATTTAATTTAGTGTGTTGTGTTCAGGTGGCGTACCTCAACAGCTATCACCGGGAGTGCAGAGAGGTGGTTGGTGAGAAGCTGAAGGCCGCAGGGCAGCAGGAAGCCTGGGAGTGGCTTCACAGAGAGACCGAACCAATATGAAGTCCGGCGCGGGAAAACTCGGGGGGAGAAGTCGGCATGGATCAACCAGCATCACTTGCAGAAAGACTTCACAGACTAAAAAACAAACTGCTGTCGTAGGGGATGCCGTGATGGTGTGAAACTAAAGAAGGAAGCTTTATAAATATGTGAATGCCTTCTAACGCAACCTTACGTATAGATAGTCTGTCTTCCACGATGCAGCGGTTGTGATACATTTCCGATTTTGTTACGTTGTTTTAAAGCATTAGTGATGTTTACATGATTTTTTCTAGATTTTTACAGGGTGCAGTGCATTTATGTTAGTATTATATTAAACTTGTTTAACATAATCATATCTTTATCGAGGAAATATATGCTCATGTAGATATTTGTGTGTGTGTGTTTTTTTTTTCTTCCTTTTGCAGGATTTTCAGTAGATTAGTGTTACGGTAAAATTCTGTCTACCAAAAGTGGTAAATTAAGTTAAATTGACAATTGTCATCTACTGGAAAGTCCCTACCATCTCTAAACTAAATTGCTCAAATAAATATTTCACATGTCTGTGATTAAAGGAAAAATCTATATTATCATTGTTTCGCCATTGTTCACACTTTTGAAGAACCATACTAAGTAAAATGGTGGTTCTACATGTTTGTCCCGCATAATTGGTTTTGTAACCCATTTCAATTTCGGAGGTCACTGTGCATAATGCTGTGACAGTAACCACTATCAAACAATAAATCTTAATTAATTACTAACAAAGATTTTATCTGTGTACTTACAATTATAACTACTTAACAATAATGTAATGTTTAAAATATACATCTTCAACATTAGGATTATTTCAAAATTAATAGTTTCAGCCCTTTTAAACTTCCAAAACTGCACTTTTTCGACATGTAAAGGAAGTGCATGTGTACAGGATCATCGAGGGGGGAAGGGGGAGGTAGTAAAATCTCTGGGGCGAAAGCTCCATGGGGAATTGGGGGGGGGGGGGGGGGTCTGTTAAATTCCAAAATATTTTATATGCTTGTGATTGCCCTGAGAGTATGACAAACATTACAATTCTATAGCTGATTAAGGAAATCTTAACAGTGTATGCTATTTTTCCAGATCACGTTTCAAGTTATGGCCACAGTAATTTTTAGTCTTTAGAATTTTTTCTTTCTTTTTAATTTCAATTTTTTTGAAAATTTGTACATTAAGCACTAGGGAGGGGGCCCAAAACAATTATTTTCCCCAGGCCCTTGGTTTCTCTCGACGATCCTGCACTTGTACAGGTACTTGTAATGATCATTAAATGAATGCTGTTCGAATCAAGCAGAATGTTGAATGGTTTGTAAATAATAGTTGGATTTCTACAGCTCTCTTGTCAGCCCATACTTATTACAGGTAAGTGTGTGAGCAAGGGTGATGACTAGATTAAAAATTTTATGGTTTTTATTTTTTATGAATTCTATTAATTCTTAAAGTTGGCATAGATATATATATTTTTACTACTTATTTCACTTAACAGTGTCATTTTGACTGATAGAAGATGCACTCTGAGCAATAAAAAATAAACCTGCAAGTACTTGTTTGAAAAATATACCAACGTCGTAATGTAAAATTGAGTTGCTAATAACAGTTGCAAGATCAAAAAAGAATAAAATAAATATTTTCATGCTACTTATTAGCTATTACATACATTTTTTGTAAAAAAAAAAAAAACCTTCATGCTGATTTCATTACATTCAATGAATTTATTATATTAAATACTAGCGACCCACCCCGGCTTCGCACGGGTGCAATGCTGATACTAAATATACTACAGAATGTCTATATAATATTGATTTAATAATAATAATAATAATTTCTGCTCCCAATTTAGTTTGATTATTACTGTTGTAGGCCAATCTCTCAGATTCCTTTTTCGCATATTGCTGTATTGCTTAAAATCGCTTCGTAAATATTATATTAAGAGTAAAGGATAAAAAATGATTATTGTGGGTTATCCCTAAGAGAGAGACATACACCATCATGGACTTTTTTTTGAATACTGTAGTACATTATTTTGATCTATCTCGTAGGGTTCTGCCAGCGTTTACAATGTAAGCGCAAAAAAATGTGTTTATTTACGACGTCACATTAGAAACCTCTAAAATTATCAGTGTTTCTCTACTATATCATGCATGTATTATACATATAAACCTTCCTCTTGAATCACGCTATCTATTAAAAAAAACCGCATCAAAAACCGTTGCGTAGTTTTAAAGACCTAAGCTTACATAGGAACAAACAGACAGCAGGAAGCGACTTTGTTTTATACTATGTATTGAGTACATTTTTAGTGTATTAAGTTTTGATTAAAAATGCTGAATAATTTCATTATTGTAGCTGCATTTCGGTGCATACTTTTTTGGTGTTATTTTGGTTTTATCGCAATTAACCATATTATATTGTCCCGTGTAATGACTCATTACCCAGGTACAAGGGAATTGGGTTGGTTGGTTGTTTCTCTCACTTTGTGTTAACTTGGTGACTAAGGTAGTGTTTAAGTTTTATCTTGTGGTGATATGCAAGAGGCCCACAAATTAACTTGCAGTTGCAGACCTTCTGAATGTTCTAAAACCAAAGAAAAGTTAATACAGATACAGGATTTGTATTTTCTATGTGAAAATATACTACTAGGGTTCCATGGAATTATCTATTAATTTTTTGGTAGCTATCTTAAACCTTGGTGCAAAGCAAAATTTTGTACGACCTACCTCTGACTACAAACATCCATTTGGAAAATTAGTTAAGCTGCATAAACTACCTAACTATTGGCAAGCTTCAAGTTTAGGAATTATTTAAAATCAAAATTTGTTTTTGATGTACAAGAAAAAAATTTTAGTATATTTTTTATTTCAGAGAATCTACAAATTATTTATTCTCATGGGAAGAAGGTAATTTTATTTGAGATCATACCTATGTCATTATTCTCAATTATTCTCTCTTGTTCTATTAAAGAATATTAGTAATTTATCTTTATAAGTAATAAGCAAGAAGTTTCACTTTTGAGGCATGTGGATTCCACACACATTTTCTTTCTTAGAATAGCCAATAAACTAATCAAGAATCAGGCTTTGGTACAATAAACAAGCTAGTAACTAGCACATGATTACATATATTAAGAAATAAGTTGAAATTCAAACAAGGGTGAAATAATGATGTAGTCAACAGGAAAACAGGAAGTAAAAAGAAACAATTATTAATGTAAAAATCTATGTATGAATAAGATCTTATTATAATATTAATAATTATTGAAGTATATATTATAGTAATATATACTTAATTAATAACGACATATTTAATAACATAATATATATTTATATGATAATAAGATATTAATATATGAGATGATTACATTTTATGTAATTTTCTGTAATATGCAAGTATGAAAAGCAATTTAGTTCATTCTGGTATCCCGCAAAAAATACACAATAAAATATTTAACTTGTGTTAAACATAATTCCAATCATAAGAACATCCATACCACACAACTACTCCCTATGGTCGGAACAGCCCACGCTGCTCCCATTTGCTTAGTTCGACGCCCTTTTCTATGGCGCCCTTGTTGCAAGACGTACCCGTATTCGAGTACACGAATTTACACAAATTTAGTCAAAAAAATAAGTGAGCAATATTCTCTTGGAATGTTGGAATAGAAAACCAATTAGAGAAGAAAACCGTTTTGCCCTGTCAGTTTTTTGAGGAAAAAAAGCCTCGGCTGCGGTATATATAAGATCTCTGGGGAATCAAGTTGCAACTAGTATCAAGTAAAGAGTACGGCGGTGACGATAGGATCAGAGATATCTCTCACTGAAAACAGTTTCGGCTACACTATTAAAGCACAACATAAATTTACGTCTCCATATTCATATTACAGGTAATATTTACAATAATTTTACACTAAACTTAACCTTAAAATACCATTTTAGTAATAGTAGTATTCAACGTTTAGGTATATAGTCGTTGACGTTTACATTCTACATTGCAACATCCCCACCCCCTCCCCGGGCGTACAGTATTCAAAGTTTCAAACCAACCAACGACCCATTTTCAAATACTACGTTCCTCAGCAGTAGAGCCAATATTGCATTTACTATAAAAATTTATATTGTCACGCTATTATGATAGTTAACAGAACAGTGTGTATAATTGTATTAAAGAAGACCGTAATATTTTGTTATCATTTTTTTTTGTGTACGTACCCGAATTACACCCGAACTGATAACTTCATGTACCCCGAAGTACCCGAATGTAGAAGCGAGTGTACTCGAATTGTGGATTATGGCTGGCAACACTGTTTGGCGCAGTTCTGCGCTCCGCGTGTACCCGGCCTTACGTAGCAAACAATCAAAATAAAAAAAAATTACAAGTTGTGAAATTTGTGTTTGCGTGTGCAGCTAGTACAGAATTGATCGTGTTTCGGAAATGCGCCATTGAATGATTTTTTTTGTGATATGCGTTTTCTAACTGTAACGGTTTTGCTGTATCCATCAAGCTGGTTTAACTGAATGTGATGTTATTAACGGCCAATTACTTCCGATCTCACAGTGAAGTAAAAATGGCGTGGTTTCATTGTCATTGGAACTTGCTTCTTATTAACAGGTAAGTGAAGTGCTTGATTATTTATAGACAGAAATATATGTTTACAGTCTCTGCTAGGATTAAAAATAATATAGTGTGGTTTTTTAACTCCTAAAAGTAAGCTAAAATTAACAGTTATCGTTCTTGTGGAAAGCGTAGTGTGCTCTATTCCAAACTTTTGGCTGTCGTAAATTATTTATAAGCATTGAGTCTGTTTACAAAAGAGAAAAATTCAACGAAACTTAAAAAAAAAAAAAAAAAAATCGCACCGTACATGTTTATGAACTACGCTATACGTAACAAGGTAACGAGATGTTACGCAACAATTAAAGTACGTAAGGCGGGAAATGCAAGTCGGAACGAAAGAAGGCGATTCTTGCGTTGCGTTTTGTGTATGCTGCGTAGTTTATAAACCCAGCCTAATACGGTTAAAGTGGATGCGTGTTCTGACGAAAGCAGCTCAGATTTGTTCGTCAAAGTGGTCTCAGTGCCAGGGGCGTATCCAGGGGGAGGGGGGGGGGTTAGGGGTTCAACCCCCCCCCCCCCTAAGCACCAAATCTTTAATTAATTTCTTATTCATCACTCAAACAAATTTCATATTAAAATTAATAAAAATTTTACCATAACAATATTTAAATTTAGGTACCGAAAACTGCTAAAATAGCACTATTTTACACCTTAAAATCCAAATTTTCCCGGGGGGGGGGGGAACCATGCTTCTTAACACCCCCCATACACAAATCCTGGCTACGCCACTGCTCAGTGCTGGTGTGTTCTGATATCATTTTGCTTCTATTCACCAGCGAAAATGGAAACACTAGACGATGCGTATTTCCTTGAAAGTATTAATTAATAAGTTTTGAAAAAACCGAATATGTAAAAGATATTTGGCTGCAAGAATAGATAAATGAAAGTATTAAATGCTTATTCAATACCTTTTAAGTCAACAAATAAAGTATTTTTCTTTGCATATACAACATACACTTGTTTTCAAATACAATAATACTATTTTCTACATCTATTGTTATGACCATACGAAAAATCAAACTGGTTTGAACGACCAACTAGTTCTGACGTGTTCGTGCGTAATCTGCAGACGCAGTGTAGACACTTCCATTACATTCGCGTTGTTTTTGAACCCACTGTAACTGTAGCCTAACTCAGTAACATCATGCTGCGCCTCTTTGGGAGAGCTGTTCTACCACTGCGGAGGCTGGCTCCAATACTGCTATTCCAGCCACATGTGAAAAAAATGTTATTTTCAGGTTAAAACGTTGAAAATTATTGAAAAATAATACCCGTAATATAAATGTGGCGACGTTAATTTGGTTCTGCTTTAATAGTGTAGCCGAGACTTCAGTAAGAAATATCCCTGATCGAGATGCCGCCGCACTTGATACTACCGGACATTTGATCCTATGGTTCACCAGAGATCCTTAGGAATAAAGCGTAGACGAGGCTGTTTTCGAAAAGACAGGGATGGTTAATGTCAGGGCAAAGACTGTTCCACCCTAATTGGTTTTCAATTCCAAGTTAATATTAATATTTTTTTTCAACTTTAAATTTTTTTATTTTTCTTAAATTCGGATACATTTAAGTACCCGAGCCTACCTTCTCGGGTACTGGGTACAGAAATAGTAATTTGGGTACGTGCACCCGTATTCGGGTATGGTTGGCGACACTGCTTGGTAGTTTGAGTCGTTTCGGAGTCTGGGGCCGAACCCATGGTCACGCACTTCGTTGACGAGCGTGATGCTGGATTCACGATAACGCGATTTCTAACCAATCACGTTCGGCACATCTATGACGTCAGCGCCAGTGGCGTAGCGTGGGTGGGGCGGAGGGGGCGGCCCGCCCCGGGCGGCAGCCCGCGGGGGCGGGTCGCCGGTGAAGCGGGTTGAGATCTGATCTATGATTCATTCATTACATGTGTCAGACACACTATAATGTTACATTTTTATCTAACATTTTGCACACCAACTATTTTTTAATATTTATTTAAAAGAAAAACTGCGAAATCACTGACAGAGCTCTTTATAACGTTTGTTTGTTTACATACGAACGGCAACATCGCATCACGCCGCGCGCGAGCCGAGTTGAGCGGCACTCCTTATTATGTTCATTACTCATACAAAATCTTTTGTTTCACGCGTCGGCCCGTGTCGATGCCTCTCTTTCGCACTCATTGAATTTAGTACTACGCATTGTACTGTAAAGTTTGACCTTAACCCAGGGAAAACCAAACAACTTCCACAAACCGGGACACAGTAAAACTCCTATATTGCCCCGTACCGCGAGCGCAGGTAAACCCAAAAAAATATTAAAACCCAAATTAATAGCAGGCTTAAAAAATACTAATAAGGTTGCGAACAGTGAGAGGAGGCAGCAAGTTAAAAGACGCAAAATTTATATGACAACATTTAATATATATATATATATATATATATATATCGTTTCATCACAAATCGGCGCATCCATCATAAAATACATACCCTATTACTACTTATAAAAATAGCTATATAATAATACTAAAAAAATACTTTAACAATTCCCCCCAAAAATTATAATTTGATCATATACTTCGGAGCTCTGAAAATTAAATATAATTACCAAAAAGGCATTAAAAATATATAAGAACACATTAATACAAATACAAATACAAATAAAGATACGCACCGGGCGTATCACCGCTGTAAATACCAATTAACATAGGCGAAATCTAGCAAAATATTGACACACCTTAACATGCAAATAAAACTCTGCGCTTTAAAAACCCTCTTAGTGGAAAGTAGAGACCGTTTCGTGCAAGAAGCAATTGACTTTGCTAAGACTCTCTGCGAAAAACTCGGAATCGAACTCAAAACGAGAAGAATTCGCAGGAAAAAACGCATGCATGGCGATGAATCTTCTGAAGATGCAGCTTTGTCTCACGAACAGGAAATCCGTCGAGAGATTATCTCATCATTCGACAAGATCATTCAAGAAATGACGACTCGATTCCAGCAAATTCAAGAAATATCGGACAAGTTCGGATTTTTGATGCCAGCGAAACTTTTGGACAGCAAGTTCGAGTGTGATCTTACCCATGTATTAGAAGACATCGACAAGGACGAGTTTAAGATGGAGCGGAAGCGTCTTCAGCAGTTTGTTGTTGTTGCCTGTTCTGAATCAGAGGAAGATATAAGTGGTAAAGGACCACTGGAGCTCCTTCAGTTCATTCAAAAACTGAATCTCGTAATTTCGGTTCCAAATATAGTCATCTTGATTCGAAAATATTTGACTTTGGCGATTAGTGTTGCAAGTTGTGAGAGAAAATTTTCGAAGTTGAAGCTAATAAAAAATTACCTCAGATCTACTATGAGCCCCGCTAGACTATCAAACTTGGCTATATTGTCGATTGAACAAGAATTGGCTGCTAATATTGATTTTGACAAAGTTATTTCTGACTTCGCTGCTCATAAGGCCCGTAGAATCCGCTTGTAAAACCGCTCATCCTATTTTAACTTCAATAAAAGGTACCTTATTGCATGTGAAATTTAATTTTAATTAAGCACCTATAGAATGGGGGCGGCAAAATGGGTCTCCCGCCCCAGGCGCCGAGATGGCACGCTACGCCACTGGTCAGCGCTACAAAAAATGGTGGAAGCGACAGAATTCCCGATTAGATATCGTGTTCGCGGGCGCGGCGTTACTGAAATACGTGTCAGTATTTTGATTTCGTAAGATGTTTAAACTGGCGCATTTATAATTCCATTATTATTCTTGTATTTTTAAGATTTTGGTTTACTGAATTTATCTGTGAAACCTCTAAAATTCGTTCACGCACAGTTTTTATTATGTTTAAATTTGAATTAAACAAATTACTCTCTCAAAAATAACATTAAAAAAACCTGCAATCATTGATGGCTGTCATATGTTTGATGCGTATGTAACAGCAAGAAACATTTTTTATACAATTGTTTATTTTCGGTTGTCGCTTGTGTAAAAATAAATTGTTGTTTACAATAACGCGATACTTGCTGTCGCGCTGTTGTTATTCCAGAATTACATAGTCTCTATCGAAATACGATGTCGTGGCTGGATTATGACATCACTAATTCCGTTTGACACCTTCGTTGCATTTTTATCTCAAAACAAATGAGAGAGACTTTAATTTTAATTTCTGAAACTTAAAAAATTAAAATTTTCCCATGCATTATTATTCCTGCTCAAACTATGGCAGCTGATCATGCAAAATGTACTCTCTCTCTCTCTCTCTCTCTCTCTCTTTCTCTCTCTCTCTCGGTCTCTAATTTTCATTTATTCTAAAAGTTAAGCTGCTCAAGAAATCTACAAGTTTAGCATTTCTTTAATGTGATCATAGCATAATAAGCTGAAACGGTCAATAGTTTCTGTGATAACTGTACAAACCCTGCTGGATTATGCAGCCAGCATCGCTGGATGTCAAACATATTTCCCTCCCTGCAGTCTTGATCAAATTTTGTCTACTTGCCGTGTAACTTGCAGATATATATTTATTTAAATTTAGTTTTATGTAATTAGTTTTACAAAAAATTTGGAAGAATATAAAAAAAATGCGTCTTGAAATTTTATTTTTAAGAGCGCACATATATTTTCAGTGATCACATTCGATCTTAACACGTAGATGCATTTACGTTTTTCTAAACAGGAAAATGTAATTAAAATATGTAATACGAATACAAAATAAGTTTATATGTATTATTTCTTGCTTTTAAACTCTAAAGTTTTTACATATATTACATTAGTTGATGACTTACAGATAAATATAAATATATATGTCTTCTTGTGAATAATGAACTGAAGTGCATTGTCTTTAGCAACTGACTTAAGACTTATCAGTATTGTTCATTCATATGTCTTAGAGCTGTACAGCACATTTAAATCGTTTTTATCAGCCCCTTCTGTAAATTTATTTCTTAGACCAGCTTCATAATGGCAGGCAACAAGCTTCGAAAACTTTCATGATGTTCTATTCGGTCTCATTTTGACCTTTTAATTGATCAAAACATTTATACTGCTCATGAAAAATGAATTTCAAAGGTATTAATTTATATATGTATATATATAATGCTTTCATTTAACAATAACCTTTTTTTGCAGAAAGTGTTTTTGATTTTTCCATCAGTTTATAGATATAATGAAATTGTCTTGGTTATGGATATCTACTACTTGCTACACATATGAAACTGGAATTTTATTTATAATGAGAAGCTCTCGGCATCTGTTATTAAAGAAGATTACAAGCTTTCCTTACAGTACTTACCCCTTAATTTCGACCAGACTTTGAGCCTGTCCCTTTCAATTTCATCCAATCTGCAGCCGATTCATTTCTATTTCCAGCTCGCATCTTCGCATGCCCGGTACTAATTAGTTAAATAATTAATTTATTTTTGCAATATACTACCTCAAGGCCGGGTCCGAATTCCAGTTCAAAGTCGTGAACTTGTGACCTTGTCTACTTAATTTGCCCTTGACAAATCCGGGTGTGTTTGATGTTCGGCCTCTTCAAACAATATTAGCCAGTCGAACAAGTTATTCACATTATTTTGTTTCAACAAATAAATTGTATGGGAAAAAAAATGAATTTTTACAATTCGTTAAGTGTCACAGCCTCTTCGATTTTATCTGTTTGTATTTATGTATTAATTTTTTTAACCGCATGTACGATGTTTTTTTTTTAATTACCGATAGTACTTTTTTGGACAGTGAAAGTTGGTAACATGAGTTCCGATTGATCGCTCATGAATTTAATCATGCCAGGGTTTAGGATCGAACCTTTGAACCTCGCCCTACGGGAAATCACGGCTGCCAAGGACCTATAAAAAATAATAAAGGCACTATTTTAGAACACATTTTATGACCCACACTGTCAGTTTACAACCTAAATGAACATGCATCAAAATTCCCGCCGAGAAGGATGAAGCGAAACAGAAATATTTAGTGACCAGGCTGGTAACCAATAAAGCTATATTTAACGGGGAAACCACAAAGTTGTAATTTCTCTTAAAAGCGTAGCATATACAGGATGAGTCTGACTTAAGACAAACAAACTTAGGCTACAGGTTCATCCTGACAAAATAAGTTGAAAACATTTGCACGACGTATGGCTGGTATAGTTACGTCTTTAAAGTTGGAGCTCAGCAATATTTTTAGTGTAAGTAATGGCAAAGTATTTAAGATAGAACAGTGAGCGTCTGGCTTAAGTTTAATTTGATGAGATTGTACAAATACCGCGAATTATTTTTCGCTGTAGCAAAATTATTTTATTGAAATAATTGGGGATAGTAACACGCCACAAAAATATGCGATGAAATTCGCGATGGTGTATAACTCCATTGAATTAAACATAATTCAGACGCTTAATGTTCTGTCTTAAATACTTCATATAATACTAGCTGAAGTACCAGGCATTACCTGGGCTAAACACCACCATTGGGAGCTGATTTTCGAAAAACCTTGTAGAGTTACCTACTTACTTATGTACTGCTACTCTTAAACAACACTGCAAACCCGAAACACAATCCCACCCTCTCCCTTTTAGAAGACGAATGTTCAAAAATAATGAAACACGTGTTAAAAGTTTATAATCGGCTCGGGGTTTCTTAGGGCGTGTCAAAATAACAACGGCCGAAAAACACTCGAGGCTAGTTTTCTCACGCCACGTTGATTTTTTTCCCGTATTTAATTACTTTTATTAAAGGGATGGTTATATAATTTTAACTCACTACCTCCCCAGAGTTTGTTGTTCTGACTCACAAATGTTTGCAACAGAAATAGGTATCCACCCTCCTTGCTTCTTGTTCCTACCACCACCACAGTCCGTTATCGTCGGCTTACTTCTAGAACCTCGTAACTCCATTTCAGTCAATTTTACAGGAGAACTTATGAGCTTTTGGAGCACGGTTTCGACTGACAAAGATACGAGGTTTTATAATTTGTGAATAGAAAAGAGACTAAGGAGAGTTGACTTACGAGTTTTTATCAGCATATGCACTATGAAAAAAATACACCAAACACATCCGGAATATCGTCGGCTTACTTCTAAAACCTCGTAAGTCCAGATTTTAACAGTTTTATATTCCGGATGTGTTTGGTGTATTTTTTTTCTTCATTTTTTCATAGTGCATATGCTGATAAAAACTCGTAAGTCAACTCTACTTCTAGTCTCTTTTCTATTCACAAATTATAAAACCTCGTATCTTTGTCAGTCGAGACCGTGCTCCAAAAGCTCATAAGTTCTCCTGTAAAATTGACTGAAATGGAGTTACGAGGTTTTAGAAGTAAGCCGACGATATAAAACTGGGAAAATCTGGACTTACGAGGTTTTAGAAGTAAGCCGACGTTATTTTCTTTTGACATTTCTAGAAACGGGTACAGGAAACAAGCAAATGTCAAGCGTGTTATTCTTCTGTGCTGCCAAAGGACACAGATAGGGACAAGAAGTCCAAGTGGACCAAAGGGAGACTGGGACCATGGTGACGTCGGAGGTAGGGTTACCAGACGTCCGGCAAAAGGAGGAAATGTCCTCCTTTTTATGTATTTTTTTTGCGTCCGGCCGGATTTTCCTTAATGCTCCAAAATGTCCGGCTTTTTTATAAAGTGAGATAATTCCTGCAGTTACACTCTGAGTAAAACGCGGGGTGTGCGCTAATGAGCTGTCCGCAGAGTCACCCCACTAGTAAGTAGTTCTATGACAGCTTGACAGGTAGCAGCACATGCAGAAGCGCGTGTTTTTAATAAGCTGTATATGCGTAGTTTGTCTGATTCCTTATACTGAAACTGTATTAAATGCCAAAACATTGTAAAATATCGTACTCCATTGTAATTAATTCATGGCTTTATATATATATATATATAGTCCTCCTTTTTAGTGAAATGTCCTCCTTTTGCGAGGTGAATGTCCTCCTTTTTTGTTATCAGTGTCTGGTAACCCTGGTCGGAGGGTCCACGCGGACCAGTGGTCCGTCGGACACAGTTCAGGGCGTCGCAGACTTCTGGACGGGCCTCCATCCTCAGCTGTAGAACGGTCGCGGCCCTGCGCGCTCGCTGGACCGTTAAACCAGCGCAGCACGAACACTCGTCACCAGAAATAGCCCCCCCGACCTCCGCTTAGCCCGCGGCGTGGTCCCGCCGGTTCCCACGACGCGACGACTGCTGCGTCCCTCGCCGGACACCGCCTGCACCAAGTTTTCACGGCGGTGCGGCTCGCGAGTTCATTTATCAGTCCCGCGCTCACGAGTGTACACACGGGTGTGTATTCATTTGAAGGACGGGCAAAATTCTATTGACGCCCGGCATGCGTTGCAATGCCTCATTCTTTTATTGACGTGACAACGTCTAATAAATCGATGAACGCCGGCTGCACGCACGAAAAAAGATGGATGACTCAATTGTCCCGTTACGCACATTGTACGCTTGCGCCGCATCTATCTCTCTTCCACCTCGATTGGAACAACCATCGATTTGACTTTTTCGAGGCACATTAAACTTGGAAACACTCCCATTCGTTTCCTACTTTTTCCTATCATCGTCCTATCCTTAACAGAATAACACATATTGGAAGAAGTTAAATAGCAAACACGTATTTAAGTTATAGTTAAAATAATCTGTTCGTTAAAGTAATAAACATATTTGAATTAATGAGTGCAAATAAAAGTAAATTTATCAATTAAATTGTAGATTTCATTTCACTCCTTCTTTGTATCCATACAAAATAGTGATAATTCAATAAAAAATGATTCAATTTTATTCATAAAAGTATGCAATCATTTCATCAATGTTTTGTTATGACGTTGTCACATTAAACTATCGTCCGTAAACCGACTTTACAGACAACCCCCCCCCCCTTTTCTTTTGTAATTTGTTTGAATTAGGTACACATATACAAATCATCTCTATTTCTTAATAGATGCCCCTCTATAAATCTCACCATATCTCTCTCTATGTAGATATCTGTATCTCTCTTTGTATATCTATATGTATATCTCTATCCATATCTCTCCACATCACTCTGTATTTCTCTACATCTCTATATATGTTTCTATATATCTTTACCTGTCACAGGTGTGACATGGTTATATAAAACACGCGCGTATTTGAATGCAACGGTGTGTCAACGTTTCGAAGCAATCAGTGAAAAATTTTCGAAGATTTTAGATTTTGAACAAACGAACATATACATATTTATTTACATAGATTTTTAAGTACCTACTCTACAGTTAACTAGCCTTTAAACCAAAGATCAAGAAACTAGAATATTTTTTACTACATTCTGATATTCCTTTTTCGTCACTCATATAAATGTAGATTTTCCCCCCAGTGTATATTGTGACCACGCTATTAAGATTTCCTCTATCGGCCACCCTGAAATATTTTTAGATTTTTATTTTCAGGTACATTAAGGGAATTCATGAGTCCCTGTACATTATTGTGTACCTATACTATTAAGGTGGGATTACGATTGAGAAACATATGAACTATAAACGAAACCTGTAAGTACATGAACACAGGGTTATTTAACACTACGAATTTCCGGTGGTCATTAATTTTAGCCATTGAAAACGGGTGAGAATGCAGCCATGTTATGAAAGGGAAATTTTTGTATTTGTAGGTATCGTCTGCATTTTGAGTGCATTTTGGTTAGGAATCGTTGCCGACTGATAATTTGTTCAATGTTGCTTTTTTACTCATGGAAAATTGGTTGTGTGCCTACCTACTTGAAATATCAGACATATGACTACGATGTAATGTAAAATTTTCGTTTTAGCTCGTAATATAGAATTCTTAAACAAATCAGACTCATAATTACGATCAGAGTTTTTTATATTTCGTGAAATTGTATGCTAATAATCTTTTCATTTAATTAAATGATGATTTTAATTTCTTATTCTTCACTCCTTTCGTATTATATATCCTCCTTCCCCGCCCGAGATCATTATTCCGCGTAAAGGAGTATATAACACATTATACTATGCTTTAATAGATGCTTCCCATAATTCTCAAGGCAAAAATCAGGTATGACCATCTCTGTTTAGTCTTAAGTCAACGTGTGATTCGCGCACGACCCGTCAAAATTTCTACACAACAATCATAAACCATCTCACTTGTGTACATAAGAGTCATATCGTAAGTACACGACGTATTCCTAATTCTAAATTTTTAATCGTTAACTCAACTTTATAAATTTTTTCTGCATAATGTATTTTTTAACTATAAATAAAACAATTTAATAAATATATCACCTATTTTTGAATATAAATTTAATTAGAATAGATTTAAAAAATATAAATGCCGGTTAAATCACGGGGATCTTCGGGGTGGTTGTTATTTCGTATTTTGGCATGTGTGTGTTTATTTTTGGCGGACTATCAGTTTGCCAAGCCTGCAAGGACTAAGGCCTGATGCACGCCGACAGGAACCTGGCGCAGCGCCGTTGCATAACAGCCAGCTATTTAAGAGGGGGCGTTAAGCCTCGCTATCTTGCAAGTTTAAACATTTTGATACCTCTTGGCAACAAAGCTTCAGGTATGACGTGGCAGCACAGGACTTAAGCTTCGGCTACTTGTTGAAGTCAACAGTTGCGAACGGTTGTGATTATTATCGTGGGCTTACATCCTCGTTGATAACGGGGGGGGGGGGGGGAAGGAGGGGGGCAGAGTGGCCCCCTGGAAGTAAGAAGCCCCCTCACTTAGGGAATCCACTTGCGCTTGCAAAAAGCGTGACTGCGGAACGGGTTTTATGCCGAAACTATGTCTTACGGAAAACTTTCTGTTGATTTTTATTACAATTTTCGTTCTTATTACATGCATTTAGGCCAAATATGTGTAGTATACAACATCAAGCACCTTGTTTAAGAGATGATTTGTGTCGGTTAAAACCCACGCACAAAACTCTAGGGCAGCGCCCCTCCCCTCACCCCCCTAGAAATTTTCGCGGACCCCCCTCCCCCTCGTTAAATATACAGATTTGCGCCCTTGATTATTATGACAGATGTAGTTGCCCGCGTGAAATAAATAGTTATTTTCTCGCGGCGCTTACAGGCTGGATACTGCTAGTAAATGTGTGGTTGCAATAAAGTTAAGAAGGTCTGGATGATATTATACTTGCCAAAAAAATTGGGAGTAATAAAGAGAAAATAGAATTATAGAAAAATAATGGGAAAAAAAATTCAAGATGGTGGGGCACATTGGTTTCAAGAGTTTTTAAGTCTTGAAAATCTTCTATCGTTTTGATTTTTAAAATTGGTCTTCATTAAACTAAAGTACACAAACAAATATTGTAATAGGGACAACATGGAAAACTGGTATGAAATAGACGAGAGAAGTGATGCCAGCTAACCTGGAGTGTACCTACGTTTAAAGTGTGCACAAATTGGTTTACAGTAGTGGCATCTAGCGACGTGTGGAGTGTAAAATAGGTTGAAAGCGATGCAGTAGATTGACAACCTGTGATTTAGTCGCAGTTATTAAACAATCGCAGTGACAATCTGTGGTTCATCTCACGAAGTACCTGTGTTCAGAGTAGCAGTTATAATCGATCGCAGTCTTGTGTGCGACGTAACTAGCGCTCCATCAATGGGGCAAATGCTCCCATACCACCAATATGGTAGAGTAGCTTTTCAGTAAACTGTGATTGCTAGGGACAGGAAAAATTCGCGGGTTCAATGACCTGTAGGATGAACTCCATAGTTCTACGTACACTCGGGCAAATGCCACCCACTCATTGGCTGCTGTCGTGTGAGACGTTCCAGCGTAGCAGCCTGTGATTCGATAAAGCTTTGGTTGGGTGTTTCTCATTGGCCCAGAGTCATC
This sequence comes from Bacillus rossius redtenbacheri, assembly GCF_032445375.1. Taxonomy (NCBI): domain Eukaryota; kingdom Metazoa; phylum Arthropoda; class Insecta; order Phasmatodea; family Bacillidae; genus Bacillus; species Bacillus rossius. The sequence goes on from NC_086340.1 coordinate 9,614,362, forward strand.
CAGGTGAGTTGTGAGCCAATAGCAGGGGCAGCACTGAGGTATAACGATTTGTATTTTAGCCTATCGCGAAATGAATTCGCGAATTTTTCCGGTCTCTAGGTATCGAGCAATCGCACGTGTAGCACTCCAGCCAATGACAAGGCCACGTTCGTTAAACTGTGAATGCTTCCAAACCACCAATAGCTGCACGCCGCATTTTATTTTAACGACTGGGCATTTTTTTTTACTTCCTGAATATATCTTTTAACTGGCAAAGTTAAATTCTTACTACTTTTGTAGAGTAAAGATATGGAGTACCAAATGTAATGAATAACTGAAAATTTTTGGGTTAAAAGGCAATGCTGATGTCTACTGCTAGATATGATTTTAATTCTTTCAGAAAAAAATAAAATTTTATGTAGACTTTTAAAATCATAAAAAATCTGAACATTTCAAAAGGCTAGTTCAAATTAATTTTTTCCCTGAAAGAAATTAAATCATATCACATAGTGGCCAGTAAAATAAACATTAAAACTAAAAAAAAAAAAAAAAAAAAAAAAATTGGGTGCGTGTACGTATGTCCTCGTCTTATAAGTTATACTGACTTTGGCGTAATAAAAAAATTACTTGAATTTTTTGCATGCAAATAATTAATATAAATAAAAAAATAAAAGGACTAGAGTGATATTATAAATAAGGTTGGTAAAGCATAGATGCAATAAAATTAAAAAAAAATATATATTCAGTAGGCCTATCAATATTAATATGAACATGTGTATAAAATTATTAAATTTAGTATAATAATTGAGATAAATTTTAATTAATGATGAGAATCAATAAATATGCTGAATGTTTATTCTAATTTATTAATATTTGTTTCGGGTACCCGTGTATCCGAACACGTGAACATGTGCGAGCCCCTGAAAAAATTCGATACTGTCCCGCCACACACGGAGCTTGCAAGCCCGTGACCTCTGTTTCGACGAGGTCGGGAAACTTCGGCGATCTTCGGAACTCTCGCCCAGTGGTATTCTAAGCCTTTTTTTTATTTTTTTTTTTTAGAATTGGCAGTCAACGATGCTAATCGCACAGCCACGAGGCCATGCCAATTTGCATGCCGCATGAATGTGCCCAGGGTTTTTCCCTGTGTCTATGCAGGTTTTACCTGGGCACACCCTATCTCTAGTTATAGTCTAGATTTAAGAGTGAGGGGAGTTAGTCATGGCGCCAATCGCTGCCATGGCTGGCCAATCCCCTCCTAGCACATGATGCATGCGACCCTCTACCTGCATGGCTAATCCCAGCATGACTAGGCGTATAGGCTTCGGCCTGAGACGCACCTAGGTCCCTCCCTAACCCGGACCCCTTCAAAATACACTTAGTTTTAGTTAGGTTAGGGGGAAAAAAAAATCTAAACCCGCTGTCCTGGCTGGTCTGGATGCTTCGACGAAGGTATCGAAATCCCAGCTCGTTCAAGGAGGAGAAGCAGCATACCAACCCGGCGATTGCGGCCATCGGCGATTATGACGTCACGACACCCCGTGCTCATAGCTGCATTCGTGATTTTCTGTTGCAAGATCCCCCCCCCCCCCCTGACCTTATTGAAGAACCGAGTCCTGTCCTCCCCGCATTGGCATGACTTTGCCTGCTCCCTTCCAACGTGAAGATTATTTCTTCCCTCGTGGCTTCTTGCTGACCGCCCTACCTGTTCATCAGCACCGGTTCTTCTTTTGTTAGCGAAACGTCATTTTGTTTGCTTTTGCTGCCTCTTCCTCCATGAGCTGCGGGCTGGGTTTTCCATTTTTTCCCCAGCATATTATACCTTTGCTGGTAATACCTTAATTTTAATTCTTTTGCTTTATTTTCCCCCGCTCGTAGCAGTGTTTACGAAAGAGCTCCAAGGGCTGGAGCGTCTGAACCCAACTGTTGGTGGTGGGATTGTGTAATTTACACGAGTGAGGAGTATCTTGCTCAATAGGTGGTACTTGACTTGTCAAAACTATAAAACTAAAAACTAAACGCCGTCAACAAGCTGCCCGCCGATGACGTCAGGAGAAGATGGACTTAAGTCGCTGGTGTGCCTCGTCGACTACTCTTTTGCTTGAGTTAAAACAAGTAGACCGGTCACAGTTAGTTGCAGAAACGAGACGCAGTAACTTGGAGGCTGTGACAGCAAGGAGTAACGAGTGGTAATATACACTCGTTCACTAAAGTTGAGCGCTCAAGCAACCACGTGGTTTGAGGGCACGAGGGCAGGCGGATGTGGCGAGGTTCGCGAGGTGCAGGCAAGAAAACCCTGAAAGACACTACAGAAATACGTTGTTCGTAATATGCTGTCTTTGTGTAGAGTGATATATATACTAGAATTCAGTATCAATCACTGAAGTGTAAGATTTTAAAGTACATATAAGTATAATTTTTATTTGTATGTAGCTTTTTTTTTTGTATTTAGCCTTTTTCTCATCCTGTGAAAATTTCGTTGCATGTTGCACGTGTATCGTAAAATTTCACTCTCATAATTTTTCCAATACTAAAGAAGTATAACTTCAAAAGTTCCATTATTATATTTGATTTCACTCTCCTTATCCAAACTGCACGGAAACTTAAAAAATGCAACGTTTGCCAGCTAATTATTTAAAAAAAAGTATGCGATATTATTATTTTTTTTCATATTGTGAAAGTTGAACCAATCACAGCGTCAGCAGGTTTAACAGTGCGGAACGCGAGTATAAAATAATGACCAGGAATGGAACGTACACCTTTAAGATGCTCTTCCATCTCTCGTAGGAGGAGGAGGCGAGAGTCGCACGGCGCAGGGAAGCCTAAGATGTACATCAAGTTCTGTCCCTGCCCGAACACGCCCGAATATTCACCTTCGGCCAACCTCGGGTTTATTTATATATATATTTATATTTCTCTGTTTATTTTAATGTAGCTATACTAACCTAACTAACCGTACATAGTGTTTTAATGTAGCTAACCTAACCGACCACTTTTAATATTTTAATTCATTTTTCCTGCGTAAAAATAAAACAAATCCCGAGGTTGGCCGAAGGTGAATATTCGGGCGTGTTCGGGGGCAGGGACAGAACTTGATGTACATCTTAGGCTTCTCCACGGCGCAGGACCGGGGCTGCACGGCGGGTGGCGGCGTTGCAACATCCATTCCGGACGCGGCGCAACGTTGCCACATAATAGCGTTGCCAGTTTATCAGGGGTTCCTTTTCGAGAAGCCAAATGATTTAAAACTCGTTTGGAAATTCCGTTAGAAAATAATTGTCACAGTGACCTTCCCCGCAGACGAGGGCCACCTTGAACTTCTCGGGACGCGGCGATGCGCTCTGGCGGTTCTCCAACGGTTTTGTCATTTTGTTGTCGGGTTCAAAATAATGCGCCAGTGAGAATGCGCCTGGAGAAGAGCCTCGCCCCAAAGCGCGTACCGGGCCAACTTGCCTCCTCTGCGCTTCGTGCTCCTGTGATTGTGATGCCCCAGCACCTCGGTCACCAAAAACTGCACTCTTTCTCCGGAAATTTTCAGTTCTGTGGCGATCTGACGCCACAAAATTCCAGAAGGTAGATCTCATGAAAAAAAAAAAAATATATTTTTCTGACCAGCAAAGGGAAACTAAACAGCGGGAAAAAGCTGTTATAGGTATTATTCACCCTCTCCCCCTGAAATGAAATTCTGGTACACTCCTGTCTGGAGGATGCACTTCTTGACGTTAAAAGTTCTCACCGCAGAGCCTAGAGACCAAAAATTTGCCGTACTTCAAATCAGAATACGTTTTTGCGCATATATCGGTCTTACTCCATGAAGCAGAGTGACACTTAAGTTATGGCGTGTCAAAAGTTTTTACTCATTATTTTTGAAGATATCTAATTAAAGGATTCGTGTTATTCAGTCTAAGTCCGTAAGTGGAGCTGACTTTTAAGAAAGGCTTGGTTCTCACGATAACCATTCATGTAAGTTACACGGTGATGCTGTAGACTTAATGAAGGCTCATTTACAACTAATACCTAGTTATTTTAACCACTATTGTGTTCATAAAACAAATCTGAAGTAGGTATTTTAAAAATCTAGAATTCACTGTCAAAAGATGTTTTGATTTGTTTAAGATCTATTATCAAGAAATGACCAACAGGTCTCTCAAACTTTCATATGAACATTATCGTAAGCTGTTTAAAAGCCATTTTAAATACGGGTTTACACGCCCTAAGACAGACACGCGATTTTTGTCGCGAGTGTTCCCAAAAGCTGCAAACGATCCTTGCAAAGTGAATCTGGAAATCCACAAAAAGAAATACAAAAAATATAACTCTCTAAGGTCAGATTTTATTTCCAAGGATTAAGATGAAAATGCGCCTTACTTAGTTGTAGAGTTTGATCATGGCCAAAACAACCATATTTCCAAGCTTAGTGTGAACAGCCAGTTTTACAAAAAAATGTCTTTGGCTATATGTCTTTAATGTTCATGTGTTTAATGACGATTCGTCGTACTTCTATTGCCACATGGGAAAACAGGCGAGTAAAAACAGTGTCCTTTGTATATGACACATTGAAGAAAAATCTGTAGAAATTCCCAAACACCAAAACAATCGTTTTAATGTCTGATGCAATGGGATGGAAGAACCGGAATGCTACTGTAACTAAATGCTGTACCATGAAATAGAAGTGGTTCATTTATATCCAGTCAGTGGTCACTCATTAAGCCAGTGTGACCGTAACTTTGGTCTTGTTCACTCAGAAATGAAGAATAAGGACGTGATTGGAAGTGCAAGTCCTTGGTTATGAAGCTATTGCTACTTGTGGAGAAAATCCTACAAGATTTGAAATGACGATGGATCGAGCCTTGGTCAAAGATTGGGTAACGGCACTATACAACTTTTTTTCCTTCCAGCACCAACATATAATTTAAGGAAGTTCACTATAATGAAGTTTGTGATGATGAAGTACACTAAAAATGGTAGTGTATTGTTTTCAGAAAACTACTACCCAATGTACACACCATTCACCTACTTGGCAACATTCAGTTTATAAACTCTGCATAATGTTAACGTAACAACCTCCCCTTTCCCACTGTTAGTGCTTGTAAAATAGATGATGTTAGAAGTTTGTATGCACACTTGCCCCAAAGAGAATGTGATTGGATTGAACAAATATTGGATGAGGCTAATCAGTAGCATAGGCCACCTAACTTTTATGCTATCAGCAGATTTGAATATGTCGGCCTCTTTAACCACCTATAGTTATTTTTCTTCCACATACTTATTTATACAACCAAGATATTTTATACTTTTTGAGTGTACAATAAATGAAAATTATTTTTTTTTTAGATCTTAGAGTACACATTATTTAAACCCTAACCCCTGGTTGGAAAAAGGGCACATAACATATTTTTTTTTAACTGTCTAATTAAAACTAGAATTTTTATGATCAGTCACACAATACAAATAAAACGTAAGTTGTTATAAAATACTTATGATAAAAATTAAATAAATAATTTATATCTTAAGAGTTATAATGTTTAAAAACTTTAAGGCTCAGTATCTCGAAATCAACTTTTGACTTATGTGCCCTTTTTCCGGATGCCGCGTCAATTTTATCCAATTTACAGACTTTTTGCCTCAAAACAGTTTTATTTTTTTACTATAGATAAGCAGAAAATTGTTTTAGCACTTTTTAAAATCTCTATTGTATGACGAACGTTGCGCTATCTATTTCTTTTGATGTTAACTATGTTATCTGTTTAATCATGCCGTTAACTGTATTCTTTGTTTAATCATGCCAACGAAGTATACATTCTAACGCGTGTACAAATGTAAAAGCATTTTTATATGTTTGTTTGTAGCATACTGTTCAGTGCTATCAAATACACTAAAGACAAGTTCCGGACAGCTCTATACTAACAACTAAGACGAAAATGTGAAAAAAAATATCCTACCGACAAGAGGTTTGACTAAGTAAATATTTTATAGAATAATTGTTAAATTATATATTATTGTATCTTGTGTCAATCTTAATTAACGTCTCTTTATATCTGAATTGTAGCTGAATGTTTATTTTCCCTTATACATCTGTGTAATGATTACAAAATGTTTTCCTCAGGAAAAAAGAAAGTATTTTTCGGTGTCACAATAATGACATCATAATATGTATTTAACATATATTAAATTGTTCATATAGTGCGTACCGTCTGCCATCTGTCGGAGTGACGTGACAACAACGCCACGTGTTCGCACGGATATCTCGGCGTCGTCCAGCATTTGTCTGAGGTGTTGTGCTCGCCTGCATGTTCCCTCCCTACTGCGAGAGTCGTCCAGAGGGGAAGACTTACAGTTCACAGGGATGAGAGCCAATCCCGAACAGTTCCAAAGTCCTCCGAAGTTTACCGATTGCCCGTAAAAAAACAACACCTTATTTATAATATTTTACGGTCATAGAGTATTTTAAATAACGCTAACGTAACCTCACGAAACTTTTATTTTAGTCACGCAGGAAAAAAGAGAACTATCATTGTTATTACTGTGACCAGGGGCGCAACAACAAGGGGGGGGGGGCAAGGGTATTTTGCCCCCCTCTGAAACCTTGAAGTGGGGGCAAACGGGGGCAAAGAAAGTGCTGTGTAATCAATTTTTAGATAGTAAAACTGCTTAAATAGCACCATTTTCCACCTTGAAATACAAATTTTCCCGGGGGATGACCCCCGGACCCCCCGCTTAATAGGGGGGGGGGATCGATGATTCTTTATAAAAAGGTATATTTAGCCCCCCCCCCCCCTTTTGGAAATTTAGTTGTTACACCCCTGATTGCGGCCGAACCTAACCTAAAACCTTTCACCACCGTGAAAGTTCGGAACTGTTCGGGTCGCGGGAGGCGAACCGGAGGCGACCGGCGGGACCTACACGGGCGTTCGGCGTCGCGACGCCAAGCGCGCCGCTATCTGGCAGCGCAGATAAGCGCACGGGGGCGCCTCAGTCGCGCCGCGCGTCTCTCGCCGGACAGACGCCGCGCCGCGACGGTCCTCCCTCCCTCCCTCCCTCCCTCCCGCGCTTGCGCGTCCAGAGGGGGGAGGCCAAGCCGCCTCGAGATTCCGCGGGCGCCCGAGGAGAGAGATAGAGTGAGGAACAAGTCGCGGGCGAGATAACAACACACCCGGGGTGGATAGGTATAAATAACCCGGCGGCTATCGATGCGTTATCTCGATGGGGGTCTAGAGATAAAGGCCCCGCGCGCTGCCCGTCGTCGTCGCGAACAGGTGAGCGCCGAGGCACGACGGTCGGCTCCCGCGGGGGGCGAGTAGTCCGGACACCCCCTCTCCCCTCCAGGCCCCGCGGTCGCTCTCATCCCGAGGGGGGAACCCGCCCGCGCCGGCCGGCGATGAAGGAGCCGGGGCTGCGCTCGAGGTCGCGTCCGCACGTCAGGAAGAAACCCAGGCCGCGAGCGTGCCCCGGGTCGTCGCGTCGTGACCGGACCACACCTGCGTCCAGCTTCTCTCCCGCGACGCGCTGACACACGGGCGGACCGGAGTGGAAGGAAAACAAAAAACAAAAAACACTAATCTCGCGCGTGGTTGCCATATCTGCTCGTCCAAAGGGCTTGTGCGTATTTGCAGACGGACCCAGGCGGGCCCGGTGGGCACAGACGAAAAGCGGAGATTTAATTAACAAATAAAAAAAAAAAATGGGCGCGATATTGGAAACGCCATCTGCGTCGGCATCTGGCCGGCCGTGGTAGCTATCTGGAGTGGCGGTAGCTGCGCGGTGGTTTGTCGACGTGGTTGTGTTCGTGTGGTGACGACTTCGTGTGTGTGTGTGTGTGTGGGGTTTTGTCGACGGCGGCTGTCATGGGGACAAGAAAGACGGCTTGACGGCCGCGAAGTGGAGTGACTTTTTGCTGTCTTTCTTTGGTTTTTTGTGGGGGTGGGGATAAGGGATTGGTGAGTGGAGGAGGACGATGACCCGGGTGTTGCTGGTGCTGGGGTTCCTGCTGACGGCGGCGGCGGCGGCGGCGGCGGCGGTGGGCACCTCGCGACCAAGGTCCTCCGCGCTGAACCCGGACCGCTCGTGCAGCGACGTGGAATCGGCGCTGAGCAGCGACTGCGGCGCGCCCTGCCCGCGCGGGGCCCCGTCGTGCGAGGTGCGCGCGGCGCTCATCGTGCCGCTGGACGCGCGCGACTACGTGGCGAGCGCCCCTCTGGTGCGCCCCGCCGTCGACCTGGCGCTGGCCGAGGTGACGGCCCGCCGCCTGCTGCCCCCAGGGTACCGCCTGCGCTACGCCTACAGCGACGACAAGTGCTCCAGCGAGTACGGAGCCGTGCGCGCCGTCGACGCCTACGCCAGGGAGTGCGTGCACGTGCTGTTCGGGCCCACGTGCGAATTCGCCGCCGGTGAGTGGCCCGCTGGCAAACTTGTGTCACCAATAGCTATAGACCTGCGAAATTCGCGGATTCATTTCGTGTTATGCTAAAATTAAAATAATTATACCTTAGCGCTGCTTCTATCACTGGTTCACTGTTAATCTTGGAGCAATGAGGGCCAATCAGAGACCCTCACTCACAGAAGTGTCGAATCACAGGCCACCCAGTCGAAAAGACTCACAAGTCAGCAGCCAATGAACAGGTGGCATTTGCCCGAGTGTGTAGAGTGTAGTGGAGTCTATCCTGGAGGTCATTGAACCCGCGAATTTTTCCGGTCCCTAGCCATTGCACTTTCGTATGCAAGGTTCGTTTCATGGTTTCGTTTTTAACATTTTTTTTTTGGACAGCGAAAAAGGTATAAAATGGGTGTTTTCGCAGGCGTTTTTACGTATGAAAAATTCAGAAAAAAAATAATTGTAAAGATTTAGAGACGTATGGGGAGCTATATATTTAATATTACATCATAAAATGATAGGATCACCGCTACAGGCCCCATGAAAGCGCGTTACCGACGCGAAGACTGCACGCCAGTTCCGCGCCTGGCGCGTAGAGGCGAAGACGCGTGCGATGTGCGGACCAGAGTCGCCCTTACCGACCCCCGCGCTATTAGAGCTCGTGTTTGTTCGACCATACAGTCTTGATACGTTTTCTGTAGTAGCAACCTTTCATGTCTTATTGGGGGGGTAAGGGCGAAGGCAGGTGCCGCCGGGTTATAAAGGGCGCAAAATGGGCCGGCAAAATTTAGTGGGAAATATAAGGCGAATAAAAAAAATTTCAATACATACAAATATTTTGAATTTATTCATTATCGGTAATCACGTTTTCAATGGAGATCTTTATTACTCAGTTTCTAGTGTGTTTGCGTGGCATGCAAAATAAATGATGCCTGTTAAGTTTATAGCTTTATTTTTTGGTGGGAAGGGAAGGAAAGGAACTTATCACAATTTCTGACCCGGGCGAAGAGGTAGGTGTCTAGATCCACCCCTGCTAGCAGCGAGCAACATTCACGTGTTTGATGCATCTCATTCACGTGATAATGTATAGCTAGATAGCATTACGGTGGACTGTATTTATAAATAATAATGGAAATCTAAATTAATGGATTTTTGATACATTTTATTTCAATTTATCTGACAAGATATAATGGTGAAACCTGTTATTTTTATGCCTATATACGTTTTTAATTTTTAATTACAAATACAACAAAATGGTGCCCGAGACGTAATCATGAAAAAACTACAACTGAAAGCTTGCTTGTAAATATTTTTTTTTTTTTTCGCGCGATTTAACAGTTTCGTCTGTACTCGACGCGCTTCTCATTAGTGAAAATAATTCGTGACGTCGGATGCAGACGGCGCTGTCTGAAGTCAGAAGTCCAGCTCTGGTCAGACAGATGCGCTTGACGGTATCTGACACCAGCAGCGTCGGACGGACGAGACCTCACGGACAGTGAACCGGACACGGACACAGCCCGCAACTCGCCAACTGCGCTGTAGGAAACCGGTCTCCCCGATGTTGAACGGCTGCTTCGCCAACATAATTGTCTAATTCGCGTTATGGCCGACAAAACATGACAAGTTGTTGATTTTTTTGTTAATCCAGGTCTCAGTGCATTTTAGAGGTTGATATTTCGTCAATAAGGAAATTTTAATATGTTCTGTGTCTGCGCCTAATACTTAACTTAAAAAAAAAAAATACGGATTTATTTTTTGAAGAGTCATTTGTTTACAAGCGCACGTGTAAAGGTTTACAACACCTGATCTCAGGAGCGTACGCAGACTTTCATTAAAGGGGGAGGGTGAGTTTAACCCCCACCCCCTTGCGTACGACCGTCTGATGTCGACAGTTCTGATGGCAAATATTGAACCAGTATCAACCTTACGTGTAGAAGACAATAATCTGTCCATAGTCGACTAGGCGAACTTAACCCTCTACTACATACTGTGACACATATGGCATACATCATTTTAGATTTTTCTCCACAAACGAAATTACTCCAGGACAGCAGCTGCATGGGGTTCCATACGTGGCACAAGCTACAGAAACCATTTCTGGCAGCCCCTGATGATCATTACATAAACAAAAATATTTTTTTTGTGTATATTACCTATTGTTAATTAATATTATTTACTGGAAGAAAATGTTCAGCTGTAGAAGTTTTTATATTACATTATTTTTATTTTCCGATAACTGCATATTGTGCATTAAATGGCACAAATCGATTATATTAAGTAAAAAATTTAAAAATTAAGTTAAAATTTAAAAAAAAATATTTTTGCTGTAATCTACATGCTGTAAATGATAAACATATATTTTTTCCATAAAGATAAAAAAATTCATGCAGTAGAGGGTTAAATATTATTATTAGTTTATTATTTATTTTTGAAACATAATGCTTGAACATTAAAGACTGATGTAACCGGAGTCGTAATTTTGCTCCTGAATTATTAAAGAGTGCTTTCTGGAACTAGGTGAAAAAAATTAATATAAGGGGTGACCGAGCCTTAAATTCAAAATATTGTATGTGGCATATTATTTTTGGAAGGGAATATGTTGATTATTTTAAGTTGGGTGGCTGTATTTAAATGTGAAACTGGACACGTTTTGAATTCTCATTTCGAGAGCTGATCAGTTTTGATTATTGTTTTTGGAACTGACAAGTTTATTGTCTATAGATTTTAGTTGTAACAAAATTGAAATTTTCACCTACTTTCAATGAAATTAATTATTAAGTAGTATCTGTAAATGACTTTAATTAAGCAGTGGTAGTGGATCCTGTGCGTGGATTTTTATTATATTGTAGTTTTCTTTTCTGTTCGGGTGCTCCGCCTTTCTTAAGAAAGGATCTATCTCCAGTTTCACTATTTGATCCTTCTTGAGTGGTATTTGCTGTTGGGAAATACTTATCATGACTTACCAAGATCACAGTGGCACATGAAGGTTTATGTGACTTAACCATATTGCTAATCAGTGCAAATGAATTACGTCATTATATCACTTTAGTGGTTTCATTGCTAATTATTTTAAGCTCGTGGCCGAATAGAATGAGACATGTAAGTGTTGTGGTTCTGCTGCCTTCGTATAGTGGTCTGAACGGAAGATTTTTGGCGTGAACATTATGAATTGTAATGTTGGACATTTATGTTACATGACTGTTTGACCGAATAATATTTTCAGATCTATCGCTGTCCCTAACATTAAAGGATTAAGAGGGAAGTACATGGAATTGCTAAAAGAAATTACCAATATCGTGGCACATCTCTTAAAAAAAAATACAAAAAAAAATCTAATAAGAACAAGGTTTTTTGTGAAGTTAAAAAAAATTACATAATTTAAATTAAAAATATTTGGTTAAATCACTCTTGAAGATAATTTTCAGCTTTAAATAAACCTGTGAGAGATGTTTTTATGTGATCCACATGAACGATTTATTATACCGACTAGTAGCTCTGAGTCCAAGATAAGTGCTTGGGTTCAACCAAAACGGGTGTTGAAAACAGCACTTAAGAGCTAGACAGGGGGAAAAAAACCTATGAGTAATATTACTCTACGATTCCATGCAAATGGATATACAGAGTCGTCCAAGATTGAAATGGGCACAGGATCCATTTTGGTACCGTTTCGGTGCTCATAAATTGAGTCATGCCGGGTTTCCCTCTCTACTCCCTTCCCCCCTCCACCGCACTTTTCGCATCTTGCAGTTCACTGCCACCGAAGATCCACCATTTCGTTACAGAAATTTGAGAGATAGCACTGCGACGAAAACACACATGTCTAGCTGCGCCTTGGCGAAATGTGATACATTCTCAGTATAAGGGCTTAGCCCATCTTTTTGAGCTTGCAGCATTCTTCCACAGTTTTTCATAACCCAAGAATACAGAAACTGAATTATAATTGAAAGTGCGAATATAGGTATGTATATATACATACATAAATTATAGTTGTGTAGCGATAATTTTGTGTGTAAGGTTAAATTTCTCCGAAGTAATTTGCGGGTGATTTTTACACTTAAAATCAATGGGAAATGTATTTTTAAAATTGTTTATCAATCTGCATTGTGTATTATTTAATAACTGTAGAACCTCCGAAACTATTTACACGAATATATTATTTGATGATAACCTCAAAGTCCAAAACCTAAGATTACATAAATAACGGTTCAAATCATTACTGAATGTTAGAGACAAAATATAGTTTGATTTAATGTAGATCACGAGTGCCAGTGGCTTATCTCCCGTCTAAGTGTATTCATTGATATCATTAAGACTTGATTAAATAACACTCACCTACTTTTCATTTTTGAAAGAAAAAAAAAATTAAAACACGTGCCTATCTTTTTAGTGTAGATTATTCCAACTTCCTCATTTCCAGTTTCATTTGATTGTGCTATAATTATAAACTTAATTCAAACAACCACTAAACTCGCGCACTTATCACCTCATACCTCTTCTGCCCCATGGCTGGAACTGAAAAATTAAACCTTTTATTTTGAACGTGAAACATGTTTGTGAGAATTCGCATTTCCGCTTTTTTGGATTCAGCGATGCCCGTTGCCGTAATATGCAACATCAAACTGATCACGTTTGTACACACTCAAGGGTATTATTTTTTAAAACTTAAAAAGTAAACTTTCAGTTATTTTCAAAATTACATTCATAATGTCAAATTCATCTCTCGTACTTTAGTGGATACCAACATTGTATGTACTCCCAACACACACCGCTTTCACCTAATTAGAAATGGAAACGCAATAAAAAAAGGTAAAACAATAATAGGTAGTATTTTATACATATGTCTATTTGGTAATCATGTTCAGTTTATTAGCTCTTTCACAATACTTGTCCTATTTACGTCACATATGGCTGGCATTTAGGAAAACAAATAGAGGTGGAGATTTTTGCTTATTTTCTCTCCATAGTCAAAAATTTTTTTTTTGTATATTTGAACCATATTTCCGTTTTTAATCCCTTAGGGGTATTTTTTTTGTAACTGTATATAGTCTAGTGTTTAAGTTCAGGTATCTAACAAAAACAATTTTTTAATCGAAATCCACGACGGAACTAGCAGACAGCTGTTACAATTAATGTAAATATAATTTTCATAGAGTTCGTTTCTTAAATTAATGCGATTCTCAGACGTTTTATTCTGAAACACTTCGTTATTAGTACAGATTTTAAATTGCGAAATAAGTATTACCAAATTATACGTTGAAAAAAATCATTTAGTTCGCTTTCTTTCATTGTTTTTATTTTACGAGAAACGCAAAATACTTTATGTTTATTTGTTTTTATGATGACGATCCATACTATGGCAGAAGTTTTTTTTTATTATGGGGATTTAGATGCGGGAAAATAACGCAGCTTTCCGCGTGAGAACTCTTCGTTTCGGAACGTAAATTCAGCCCTTTAAATTAAGCGTACTATTGCTAACGTAGTCAAGCTAAATAAAGAGTGCATCTTTACTTTATTGTTTTTTTTTTCACACTCACCGCTGTGTTCCACTGCTGTGTTTGTAAAGACCGGCCTTCGCAGCTAACTGGGTCAAGTTCTTCTGACATCTCGAGAATAAACTGTTTGGAGCGCGCTGGTCTCGTCCCACCCTGCGCCAGGGGGCAGGGGGGAAGGGGGGAAAGGGGCAGTCACTTGTGTAAACACAATACACTCGCGCGCGGGCTGGCAAACACCGCCTTCGCGCTCCGCCAAGCGGGCCAACTATGCACGACTCTATATATCTCTCTATATCTCAATCTCTCAATCTATATCCCGCACCATAAACACTAAATAAACTCTTCAAGCTACTGAGTAGTAGTGACATTTGAACTGCGAGCCTGTCAACTCCTGCAGTCAAACTTCATCATTCCCTAACCTAACATCTTAACATTGTGTATTTTAACTAAGATATTTTATTAAAACAATTTTTTTATAAAATTAAAATTAATAAATATAACATTATAATATAGAAATAATAATAAAATTTACTACCGAAGCATGAAAGGATTATTTCAACTAGAAACGTTCAAAGTCTGAACCAAATCATATCATCATTGGGGTGTAAATCGTACACCACAGTGGACAAAATAGACTGAAAGAGTTAAAACAGGCTGATTTAAAGATATAAATCTCAATAATATTTATTCATCTTACCACACACCACACACATATACACACATAAAATTGTATTAGATACACGAAGGTTGCCACAGCAAAACGTATTTTAAGTACTGTTTTACAACTTTTTCAGCAGACAAACTAATATTTACATTCAAGTTTTGTTACGATAAACTTGTATCTCAAGAAGTGGTGGGTAATTACAACGTTTTGATGAAGCGCTTTTCATGGTAAGATACATGCAAAAACTACATAATTATCTTAGAATTGGTCAATGAAAACATTTTAAGCTTGCTAATGTTAATTTAATTGATGTCATAGAAATGTATGTAGAGTTATTTTAAACTGTTTAGCGCTTGGTGTTGGATATTTCATTTACTTGTAAATTACTATTACATAAGCTCTATTCCTGTGAATCTATTACGATAGCTCTCTTGGTTTTATGTTTCGTTCAAAATATAGCACATCTAAATATTTACCTACTTAGCGTTATCTAATAGCGTCGAAAACCCACACAAATGTGACATACTACACCTGATACATAACGTTTAATTATCATCTGGAGACGGAATTTGCATTGAAACGCAAAATACAAGAATACTAATGGATAAATCGGATAAATTTACAGGAATGTCCCTTAATAGTTAAGACAAGAAAATCAAAAAAACATACATGGGGGGTAAGATCGGGCCTTATCTTAAGAAGGGCGTAAACACATCGTAGATCTTGTACCGTGTCAACTTTTAGGAAAGTAACGGTTCCAATTATCTTGGAACAACGCGACTCGGAGCAAAACATTGTCCCGTGGCTTGGTGGTTGGACAGCGGGAGGCCAGCCAGCCGTACACGACTGTAAGGCGGATTGCCGTGCTAGCAGGCGTAATGTCTCATCACCACTGTGCCCAAGTCAAAATGAACGATGCACTCCTTAACCTCTCCTTGAACGTTTTCGGACGATTATTTTCGTAGCACCGCTGTGTTTGTGTTCGCCAGTGGAAAGGCAGTTTACTGCTGACAACGGAGTCTTGATCTATTTGATATACAGGGTGAGTCTGAATTCGTCCGACTAACTACGGATGCAGGTTCATCGCGACGAAATTAATTCGAAACCTCAGTACAACTTATGGTATAAAGTGCTCCCCAATCCTGGAATACGTCTCTGAAGTTGGTGCTGATAAAAAATTTTTTTGTCAAAAATATAAAACATTTTTTAAAGTTAATTGAATGAATTTCTACAACCACCGCGGTTTTGTGGTTGTAGCAAAATATTGCATTGAAATAAATTTTTATTTTTCAAATTACTTTTATGACATTTTACTATTCCCAGTTATTTCAATGAAATGATGTTGCAACAACGACAAAATTTGTTGTGGTTGTAGAAATTCCCTCAGTAAAAAACAGTAAATATTTTTGTGCTGTCATAATTTGTGGTTTTTTTTTCGTTCTCTTCTGTTTTTTTGGAAAACTATTGTGTTTGTTTCGTCTTTTCGTTTTGCTGTGTTTTTGTCTCGTTTCAACTGTTGTGCTGAATTTTTTGGGTTCGATATTTTTGTGCTGTCATCATTTGTGGTTTTTTTTTTGGTTTGTTAGTCCATATTTCTTTGTTTTTCTTTGTTTGTTGACCATATTCCTGTTGTGGAGTATTGTGTGGTGTTTATATCCTGACAACAGCAAATTTTTTGCTTAATTTGTGTTTTTTGTAGTTTTCTTCTACAGACATACGTGAGCATAGCAATGGCGTATATCCAAAAGCCTACATCAAGTAAAACACAATCCAGACGCTAAGTGTTCCATCTGACATATTTTATCTATTAATTACAATAAAAGTGCTGTTAAGCCGCAACTCTACCAGCCTCGGGAAGTTCTTTTGATCTTGAGTCGTATAAAGTTTTTCAACTTGTTTAGTTGTGATGAGCCTGCAGCCAAAATTAGTCGGTAGAATTCAGGCTCGTTCTGTGAATAGTACAAGTAATGTTTTAAATAAATCTTCTCCATTTCAAGAATCGTTCAAAGAAAGTGTCGAACCAGGGACGTAACTTGACTAGTTTCCACCCGGGGGCAAGAACTCATCATGATCCCCCCCCCCTTTTTTATATTTTTGTCGCAAACCAACCAAACCAAAACCTGTCCAGAAAACACCTCATATCTCCACCACACATGAATTCAACCATACAAAAAAAAAAGATTCAACTTAGATGGTAAATAAATAAATATTTTTTGCACTCATTTAATTTTTAATACTTCGCAAGTTGGAAAAGTGAAAAATAAAAGTTATTTTATTTATTATTTTGTGTTTTACACTACGATATTCAAGTGAATAACATTTATAAGTAGCTTGGCTTCTGGGTTGCAGCCGCGTCCTTAGCGAATAATTCACCAACGTTTCGGTCGACATTGTAGTCGCCATCATCAGGGAGCAGTTACCTACTGAGTAGGTAACTGTAGGTGACTTCTCCCTGATGATGGCGACTGCAATGTCGACCGAAACGTCGGTGAATTATTCGCTAAGGACGCGTCTGCAACCCAGAAGACAAGCTACTTCAGGCAATGGCCGTGAAAGCCTGCGAACATTAATAAAAGTTACTCTGAAATTTTAAGCCTCTCCCCCCTTAAATGCTTCGCCCGGGGCACAAGCCCCGCCTCTGGTTACGTCCTCGTATCGAACCAATAGCTACAAGTGCTTGTGCCTGTGCTGAATCCAGCGGACGCGCGACCGCGAGCGACGCCGGACGTCGGCGGACGGGTCACCGGGGCGTCGACGTCGCGACGCCCTACTCCGCTCCCGGTGACTGCCTGCCTTATTGATTGCCTCCCTCGTCGGTGTGTGTACTCGCCACCCGACACACGCCTCCTGGCGCCGGGGCCGTAGCGAGCCTTGGTTTCAGCCCGCGATGTTCCCCTGCTCGCGAGTCGTTCGATTCTGCAATCGATTCCACACTTCGAATCGAATATATTTATAAAATTATTCTTTACTAATCGAGACTCATTCACAAAATATTTAATTGAAAAAAATTGAGGTTTGATTTTGTTGTGAAACCAACAGCAGATGGGAAATAAAACACCATATGCATAACCTCAATAGCTACACCTGATGGGCAGATTTTAGAAAATTCCACTCGAACACCAACCTGCAAATCTACACCAAGCAGTTACAAATACTCCAAACTATGCCAAGGTCAGTAAATCATTAGATAAAAGACATCAAGCACGGAAAATATGGATAAGTTTGACACATGATATATCAAAAATTGGTTGTCTGTAAAGTTGGTTTACGGAAGTTTAACGTGACAACGTCATAACCAAACATTGATGAAATGATTGATCCAGAAGAAAATGAAATATCACATTCGGCCTGAGACTAAGCCGTAATAGGTTTTTGCAACCAAACCATTTAGGCATTAAAAATATTATATTATTTGAGGAATAAATTTTTAAAATTTTTTTTCTTATTTTTGTATGATAAAATCTACCTCTGCATACTTTTATGAATAAAATTGAATTATTTTTATTGAATTATCACTATTTTGTATGGATACAAAGAAGGAGTGAAATGAAATCTACAATTTAATTGATAAATTTACTTTTATTTGCATTCATTAATTCAAATATATTTATTACTTTTGTAGTGTCGCGCGCGCCGTATTTATTCTTACATGACAGTACAAAAATGAAAGTATTGCAGCGGCCGGGATTCGATCCGGCAACCTTTGGATTGGTAGTCAGCGATGCTAACCGCACGGCCACGAGGCCACATTGAAAACAATTGTTTCAGATGTTATATATAGTTATAAAAATTTTGTTTTGTGTTGTGGAAGTTTTAAAAACGTATGTAGTCCACCATGTTTATTTCTTATAGTGGTAGGCGGGAAATTAATAATTGTACCGATTGTGCTGAAAATCGGTGGACGATCGTTAAATTACATAATATTAATAATTTAAACGACGAAAATATGATTGAAAAGTCAAATCGATGGTTGTTACAATCGAGTGGAAGAGAGATGCCACGCATGCGTACAATGAGCATAACAGGACACATCCGTAGTGGGACATCCGTAGTGGGTCAATGTGCGTTACGGGACACTTTTTCGTGCGTGCAGCCGGCGTTCATCGATTTATTAGACGTTGTCACGTCAAAAAAATTATCACGTTAACAGCTAAGAAGATTCATTGAGGAATTTGGTTTTGTTTCCTGCAACATTGCGCATACATAGTTTTAACAGTTTTCAATATTATAATTACACTGGTCTGTTTATTTATTTTCTTGCTATTCAAACCACTCTATGATGGTTCCTAATGCATTTATATCCTTCCATATTAACTACTAATTTAACATTCCATTTTAATTTAAAAATAACATGATATCGGTAGCTTAATGGTTAGTCTAAATACTAACGAAAAAAAAGTCGTCAACAGTGCATCTCACGGGAGAAGTAAACTATGCCATTTTTCACATCATCATTCGAATACTATTATAGATTTTACAAGCCCTCGCTTCACCACAAGTAACGGGAGCCCAAGTCCAAAACACTGGCTGGGCGGTAATTTCAAATAACAAAGTCCTCGACGCTAATATCCCTAAGTAAAGCCCAGGGGAAACACCAAAGCCGCCCCTAGTCGCGGTGTCGGGCAAAAAAAATGTTAATAATCCAAAAGAAAAGACACTAAATAAATAGCAAAATCAAAATCGAGCCAAACAAAAGTGGTCTTTAAGGGAGTTTGTACTAACGTGGTATTAAAAATCTGTTTAAAAATAAACATAGATTGTTCTGTTAAATAGCAATACAGAGCATTTGACATACTTGAAATTAACTGGCATGTACCTTAATTCAAGAAGTAATAAAAACCTTATCACTAAAAACACATCACGTAAAATATTTACAGTTAAACTAATTATGAAAAAGGGGCTACAATTTTAGAATTTTTTTTTAGACGTATGGCATTGCAGGCTTTCACTGTTTATCTCAGAGACAAACGGACTGATCAGTCTGTTCGTGACTGAGGACGGAAACAGACCGTATTTCCCGAAAAGTTGTAACTGCTTTGTCTTTGGAAGCTTTCTGTGTTCGTCTATGCTGACGTCGTGGCGTCCAGAATATATGTTTTGTCCGCCTGAGCGTCTCTGTGTTGTTTTGTCCACATCTGCTGAGTATCATCCTTGAGTTCGTTCATTTGTCTGTCGCTGTGTTGTCTAATATCGTTTTTTTGACTTTGTTTACTGTGATTGTGGAAAACTCTCTAAAATAAATTTTATGTAACAAGCCATTACTGCAAGGGATGGAAATAACAAGGGCTGAAAGACAAAAAAAAAGTCATTACTTTTTTAATAGCTACACTATTAAATCCATTATATTTGATTGTAAAACTCGTAAACTATATCTAAAAACTTTGGATGAAACAATAATTTTTAACGAAAAAAATAATTACTACCCGTAAAAACAGGGGTTGAAATTTAAAAAATAAAATTATTCCTTAGTATAAAATTTGTCGAAATTTATTTTTAACCATCTTAATAGTTAAACACCACGTATTAGTGCCAGGGATGAAAAATAATGTTTTAAGGTCAAAAAATAATTGCTAGACTACCTTAGTAGCCATAATATGTAATTCGTTAAGACATTGAGTTTAAAACATTCAAAATATAATCGATGCATGGAATGTAGAAAATGTTTAATCGATTTTTTTTTGATGTTTGAAAACATATAAAGGATGTTCTGCACATTAAGTTCTAAAAATGTTCCCGAAGTTAAAAAAAAAGTTTCCTAAACATTTTCAGAAGAAATAGATACTTCGAAATCTATCTACGTCTGTAGGCGGTACCGAAATATTTTTTTTCTCTCCTGTTATTTAGTTATAGCAATAGCGTATGACCACCAAAAAATATTTTTAATCAATCTTAATCATTGTAAGAATCATTCAAAGAATATAGTAATCTTTGAACTATTTTTTATTACAAAAGTTCAATTTTTTTTTCTTTTCAAAACGATGAAAATCTTTATCTAGCGCATGCTTTTCAGTTTACTGAAAACACAACAAACTCTTTGGAAATAAAAATAATTGCAAAATAGAAAAAAAGTTGTATGATCATGAAATTTGAATTATGTTCATTTTACAGAAAACTATCGATAAGTTTCGCGCGAGACAGCCCAGAACAGCTAATGAGTTTTTAAGGTAGCAATTAAGTAAAAAAAGTCACCTTAATTTATTACAATTTCATTGGTTATATTGTATTAAATTGTTAGCGCCCAATCGGGTATCACATGTGCGCATGCGTAAAAGGACAAATTGACTGGCTTTGAACATCTGCCACAGTTCAGGATAAAGACTCGATTCATTTTTTGGACACTTCATTTCTTAGTCACGGCTTAATTCGCTTAGTTCACAACTTAATTCTTGCTTAAGTGCACAAGTGTGTGATTAAGTCCCTCCGAACCTTTACCGAACCTTAATAGACTCTAAAATAAATTAAGGCATGAAGACATTACAGTAGATAAATTTTTTTGTTTGTGAACTTTATTACTTAATTTAACAATGTTAAATATATTTACATCAACATATAAAATACTAAATGATTTTGTCAAAAATGATGTTTGTACAAAATAAATAATTAATTTGTATAAGTACAGCCTTTTGAATTAATTTCTATCTTTTGCAGGAAAAACAGTTTTACCATCACTTATTCAAAATTAAAACCTTTCGTAAAACGTATAAGGCGTTAAAAAATGTACAACGCACGAACAATCCATTCTTGCAGTTTTTCAGTGAAAAGCGGGCTGTTAAATAAGCACACACATTTTAATACAACTGTTTACACAATATTTACTATGTGGGTGTAGTTTTTTTAAACATTTCATAATTCTTTAAAAAATTAAAAACTTGTATACGCGTAAAAAGAATCTATTGCACAATTTTTTTTACTAATGCAAAAAAAATATCCAATTTTGAAGCCAACTTACCTACGTACCAACAGCAAGCATTTTGCCAGCTATGAATTTATTTGGCCGTTTGAATATGTTTTCTTGTAAGTTGTAAGTTTTAAGTTTCCTGTGTTAATAAATAGTTATTTTATTTGGTTCTGAAATCGTAATGGAAACGTTTGATAATACCCGATTTTCTCACATCGGAAAGTTTGTAAAAAACTGTCAACTAAAATTCACAACAAATAAATTGTATGGACCAGTATTATCATTCATACGTTTGTGATAATAATTATATTGATGACATGGACCAGTAGCCAATATCAATCACTTAAATGTATGATTTAAACGCACATGTCATTTTTTTTTAATTTTTATGTAACTGTTTTTATTTTCATCCTGTGAAAATTTTGTTGCATGGTGGACGTGCATCGTAAAAAACGTAACTCTAGTCGTTTTGTTTTTCATAACGCACCTAAAAAAAAGATATAACTTCAAAAAAATTCACGATCATCCCGTAAAGGACTGGGGAGATGCAGCGGGCTAACAGTGTTCCAGCGTGCACGCGAAAAAAGCCTTTTCGGCCCCGCGGTGTTGCGGCGGAACGCGACGGGACAGACGGCTCGTCGGCAGACCGCGCGCGTGGTGGTCGCCTGAGAATAGCCGGCGCCCGCGGTTGGAGGCGCCTCTGCCCTCCGCAGACCGGAGGTTGCCCAGGCGCGCTCCTCCCAACACAACATCGCGGTCTGGCCCCGCTCCACCCCCTCCCCAGACACCACCTCCGCATTGGTCCTCCTTGCGATGACGAATGACCGCGGCGAAACACCGCGCGCGGAGCGGATACCCGCGGCTGAGTGGAACAGGTCTCTTCGATTCGCTCGAATGCACTGTCAAAGACGTTATATATATATATATATTGTTAAAACCAGGCAACAGTGGATACTTTGTCTGCATGAGAACAGGATTTTGCATTGTTCATGCCTTCTGCGTCTCCATGGCAACGGGCATCGCGCGGCAGTGGCGTACCCACAAGGCGGGGGCATGTATAATGAGCGGCGCAAGAGTGATCTGCCTGTAGACTGCCGTAGCGAAGTACGGGTACATCAGTTGTACGTTGCGTGCACTAGTCGGGAAACCATCGGTGGTATTCATTTTCTCTCCGGTACATTATACAGCATTGTAATAAATTTTCACTGAATTTTTATTTTATTTACCGTTACTGTAAATGGGAGATGTGGCTTAATTTTTTTCCATTAGTATAGCCATGCGAAGCCGGGTCGGGCAGCTAGTATATATATATATAAGGGGGTTGTTAATTTTCAAATATTATTTACAATTTTTGAAAATTTAATTTAAATAATTTGCTTAAACATAATCACGAACAATTAGTTATAGAAATAAACTGAAACCAAATCAATGTCAATAAATTGTTAATTTGAAGTGACGAAATTGGACAAATAAATCAAATTTATTTTAAATTGCTGCTTTTAAAAAGCCCGCCTTAACCTGTTTGATACTATATAAGATTTTCTCGCACGGTGGTTGGCCGGTTCTTGCACGCTCGGCTCAGGCGGGAACGTGACAATGAGTCATGCTATTTTCGTGCGCGCTGCCGGCGTTCATCGATTTATAAGACGTTATGACGTAAAAAAATAGCCGAGAACGTTAGCCATGCGACGTTGCCAACAAAGCGAACATAACGAACACAGCTTTGTGTGACCAGTGACACCCGAGGTGCAACTGGCTGTATTTCACTCGCGTGGCGGTCACAGCGAGCATAGCGCCCTGTGTGGCCGTAGCTTAAGGGGCCCGCCTCGTCAGGGGTGTATCTGTGTCGGTGAGGCGGGATGATAAGCGCGACGCTCGCTGGTGCTTCTAGCGCGGTGTCTCCTCTGGACTGGCGCGCAGTCTTCTCGTCGTCACAGGACAACTGTGAGACCTGAGCGGTGACCGTAACATTATATGGCCGAGAAATGAAGATAAAGGTGTTTAATGCAAGTCCCTTAAGTGCTTTCAAGAATCTGTACCAGTTGCTTTACGCCTAAATTTACCCTGAAAACATGCGTTTTAGCCATTTTAACTCTTCTAAAAATACAGTTTAAAAACTTAATCCTAAATCAAAAGAACTTTTCGGCCCTCAGCGAACCCTTAAATGCTTTTCGTAAGCAGACCCCACTCGGATATCTCGAGGATTTTTGTATTCGCACGTGTGGCGGAGCCAGGCTCATCAACAAAAGAAATACGTCCACGATTTCAAGCGCGTTTGTCATGAAATTATCTAAATTATTTTTTTATATTAAACAATTTTATAGCTCTCTTTGTACATAAACATAATTTATGTAATGCCTTTGTATTGATAACGAACTGATTCAGATAATTACTCCTGGAAAATAGTAGTTGGTGTTTTAGAATTTATTTTTCTTTCTTTCAGAATGATTAGAAACTGTTAATCATACTGCCTAATGACACTATTTTATGGTCCCAAAAATCGACAAATATGTTAAATTAAAAAAATACTAAAACTTGTTGTAACCATCAGTAGTATAGTATACAGATTAAGAATTTTTAATGTTAACAAGCTGGCTGGTATGAATGTGGCGACAGTGGTCGCCATTTGCTCTGAACTGAGCCGAGGCCACACAGAAAGCTTCGCTATGTTCGCGAAGTTAGCGATGTTCGCTATGTTCGCTGCGCCATACAGTTCATACAGCCACGGCAGTGCTGGCCTGGTCGTTAGGTACGGGGACGCACCACAACGCCGAAATACCACAACGCCGAACGTACAATAACGCCGAATACCATAACGCCGAATGTCAAAATTGACCACAGCGCCGACAGCTAGAAAACTGCTGTGTACCACAACGCCGAATTACCACAACGCCGAAATACATTAACGCCGAAAAATGTCATTGCAGGACTGCCACAAAGGTTACGCTAGGTAAGGTTAGCACACAAATTCATTCAGTTGTTTTTCATTTTGCTCCTGTGGCCCCCCTTCCCCGCATTTAATATTTCTGCGTTGTGGTAATTCGGCGTTGTGGTACACAGCAAATTTCTAGCTGTCGGCGTTGTGGTCAATTTTGACATTCGGCGTTATGGTATTCGGCGTTATTGTACGTTCGGCGTTGTGGTATTTCGGCGTTGTAGTAACGACCCGTTAGGTACCCCGCGCGGCTCTTCATACGTTGCAGTTCTGAAGCAAACAGGAAGCATGTGCCCGATTGTTTGCCAGCAGTTTCCCCGGCTCGAGATGCTGCCGCGAATCATGACGGCCGCGCGATACTGCATCAGTGATAACGGCGTGCAAATAAAAGTCCGTATGCGGACCACAAAAAAAAAACCTTTTTTTTTCCGCTGTGCAATTCATATGTCAGCGAGATAGGTTGTGACAAAGACTTATTGTCCGTACCACGAATTTGATCTCTTATCAGAGTAAATTGAGTAAAGTTACTATTGGAGTTAAGATACGCGAAGGAGGCTCAACATCAATTTTTTTCCCCACTTTAATTATGTCCACCACACGGGCGGTATATGTACGTTTTTGAAGTGAAACTTCTAATGCGACTTCCAACAAGGTTGCGTTAAACGTTTAACGCTCCTGGGGAGGGGGAATAGAAAGAGACAGAGCGAGAGTGAATGCGTGGCACTCGAACGCATGCGCGTAGTTTACCTGTTACAGGCCAGCGCGAGCGTTAGCAACGAGTAGCGTCCAATATTCCAACGCAAGAGGGAGAGAGAAAGAAAGATACACAAAGGTAGAAAGTAGGAGAGAGAAAGAGAGTGAGTCGGTAGATCCCAAGCACATGCGCGTGGTATTCTTGCTATGCAGCGAAGTAAACAGTGTGAGCGTCGTGAAAACCAAAGGGGGAACTACCATTGATGCAGTTTTTGCAAGAAATATTGAAAAAAAATAGAACTCAAACATTTCGTATCTTACTTTAGTTATGATAATCCCATTGTAAATGTTATAGATTTGGATATTTCTCCACTCGAAAATGATGATTAAAAGATGCTATCAATTGTGAATTGTAAGCAATGTTAATAAAGTTTGTCTTAAAGAAAAATATTATTTCACTAAAAATCAATTTCTACCCCTTACTATTTTCATTTCCACATTACGAAGTTTCACTTCTTCCGCGCGGGGGGACTCCACGCACTATTTTTTTTTGATATGTGTAACCTGTACGTAATGTATATTTCAAAATTCGTGCTGGTGCTTACGTTAGGGGGTGATAGGAAGCAACTAGACAAGCACGAGTCAACCATGAAACGTGTTCCCGAAACTCGATCGGTGACGCGCCACGCGGCGCTTTCCAGCAAACCATAGAAACAAGTACCTAGTCCGTAGTTGATTTCAAATACACTAGAGACTAATACGGACAGCTCTATACTAACAACACAGGCTAGAGCGAGGAGAATAACCTAGCGGCAAGAGGTGTAACTACAAATATATTTTATATATTAAATTTCAGATTAAATAAAATATTATGCGGTGTCAAACATTATTTACTTATTTTTAATGATTAAAATAGTTTTATTAGAGAGATAGAAAATTATTATTTTTTATTTGCATAATGTTGGCACCACATGTACTAAACAGATACATTGTTCACCCTGGGCATACCGTTTTCCATCTATCGGACTGACGTGACAACAACGGCAGGTTTTCACCCGAAATTCTTGAAGCTGGCCGGTATTAGTCTCTTGTGTGTTATTTAAGTTACATTTGTTTTGATTTTTTCTTGTTTCCAAGCAGTTGGTTTTATTTAAGGCTCGAGTTGAAAGGTCATCAGGATCGTGGTTCGTGGGCAGCGTCCGTGTTTGGGACATAGCCTCCTGCTCGCACCTAGCCCTTAAGGTACCCGCCTGGTCAGGGGTGTGTTTGTGTCGGTGAGGCGCCGGTGCTTCTAGCGCTGTGTCGCCTCTAAGCGCAAGGCCGTGGAGTTCTCGTTGTGCATAGAGTCAACTCTACGACACTCGAGCGGTAGGCCTATACGGCGGAGAAATGAAGATGAATGTGCAATGCAAGGCCCTAGAGTGATTTCAAGGATCTGTACCCGTTGTTGTTACATTCCTAGAAATTACTCTGAAATAACGCATTTTTTATAGCAATTTTCACTCTTATGAAAATACAGTTTAAAAATGAAATACGTGATCAGAACTATTCATTCGCCTTGAGCATATTGTTGTGACAACGTCTAATAAATAATGAACGCCGGCTGCACGCACAAAAAAGTGTCCCGTTACGCACATTGTTCCGTTACGCTGTGTCCCGTTACTCTCATTGTACGCTTGCGCCCATCTATCTCTCTTCCACTCGACTGTTTATAAAGTGAAGTGAAAAGTTAATGTGGTTTTCATTGCTTATTACAACAACAATTTCGGCAATAAAGGTTAATTATTCTTGCATTTTAAAAATCTGATTACTAGTATAATTTCAAGCATTTATTCTTTTATTATTAAAATAAAAATGATTCAATTTTATTCATAAAAGTATGCAATCATTTCATCAATGTTTTGTTATGACGTTGTCACGTTAAACTATCGTCCGTAAACCGACTTTACAGACAACCAATTTTTTTAAAAATGATTTTCGTAAACAGACATCGCTCTGATATTGGGAGCAGTTTTCAAATCGCGTAGTTTCTTCTAAGCTCTGTGCACCGTGTGTGTGCCCGGGTGGGCGGGCCACTAAGGCAGCTCCGGCCTGACCTTACTCCAGCCGTTGATGAAAGTGCTTAAATCACCGCATCATTAAAAGCCAGCGCGCAAACTGCTAGTCGTAAAAAAGCACACTTGGAGCGAGCCTCGCACATGGGGGACAGTAAAGTGACACTCCCCTACTACTCCCCCTTCTTTTCCCCCTGTAATGACGTCATGCACTGCGTGTCAGAGCCTACTATTTTTTTTTTAAATTTTAATATTTATGTATTATTTGTTAGTGTTTCTGTTATTACCGATTTCTTCTCTTTAATGACTACTATTTGACTTCGTTAAATTATATTTCTGACAATTTTCATGACGGTGACAATTGGTGTACTTAACTGGACACTTAGCGATTAATACCCGTGCCGTACCCGGGACTTGAACCCAGAACATCTAGCACCGAAAGGCGACGTGCTTCTGACTACACTACGGAGGTTGGCTACTGACAAGAATGCACGACGATGCCCTGATGTAGGAATCTGTTTTTCCATGACTGCGTCAAAATGGTCGACGCAGATTTAGGCTCAGAATGATACAAAAAAAAATATTTGGGGTTCTAAAAAAATTTCAAAAATTGTTGAACTGAGTTTTTAGTACTTCGATATTTTGGCAACATACGTCTGACAAAATAATTTTAAGATTTAGTCTATAAATATAAATTATTGCTTGACTAGAAATATTTATTCATACGAAATTTATTAACAGTGGAACAAAGTTTTTTTTATTAAAGTAATTAATTGAAATAACGTGGCAAGGGCTCGTTACGTTGAACATAAGTTTATTTATTTATTTCTAGATCATTTAATACGACGTGTTAGGTTATATAACTGCATAAAGGATATGATAATATATCGTGAAAACTACATTAAAATATGGACTACGTCAAATCTGCACCTCAGGGCCAAACGAACCTAATTTAAAGGATAGTTATCTATCGAATCATAACACCTTAGCTAACTAAACAAAATGTCTAAACCATATAGTGATAGTATAAGCGCCTAAGTCCAATGCTTTAGTCAATCAAGACAAAAGTTAAGTCCAGTTACAATGTTATGTACCTGTGGCTGTTCGAAAAGTACACCGTTTTAAAAGGATAGGAAAGGTTGCATTGTACATGAATGACGAACATACAATAACAATAGAATCTGAACGACTTGGCAGATAGGGTTGGTTTTGTCGGCTAGATATTTTCATCACGGAAACCTGAATATCCATAAATAGTTAATATAATGTATATTAAAAAAAATTCAAACAGTTTTTTCATAAAACATGGGCTTGAAACAAATAAAAATAAAAATATTTTGCTGTAAAATTATTAAAAACACATAAGATAAGCCTCTATGTTAACCAAATATAATAAATTAAGTATATTTCCATTTTTAAAAGACAATTTTAACTTATTTAAACATTATATTATGCATTTGTAAAAGAAAATCATTGAAATAAAACCAAAGTTTCCTGTAGTTGTTATTATTTTACTTTTATTTTCTTTCTGTCTTGCAATCGACAAAAAAAAAAAAAAAAAACAAATGTCGACACGAGTCTTCGAACAGCGGTTTGCGAAAGTGTTTGATGCCACAAAAAAATCTGATGCAAATTATGCGTTGCAAGTTGTGGTTACGTATATAGGAAAATCCGAGGGGTTGGAGATTAACATCCCTTAACCAAGATATTTACGAGAAACAACATGCTAATGACATTATCTGATTCGTAATTAAATTCGTGGTAACCTCAAGAATAATATTATTATTTAAACATCGTAAATCGTTGGCTTGTATTTCACGTATTTGGATGTCGGAACCTTCGTAATGCACACAATATATAGGTTAAAACTAACTCGATTTGCAGTTATCAGATCATCAATATATAATAATATAACACCAGCATGAGAAGAGAAACGTCCGTGGGTTGAGTAACTGCGGCAAAAATCGTAAATAACAAAAGCGATTATGTGACACCAAAAATTTATATTTCATGTACTCTGCTTATCTGTTGAGCAGCAATGATTCACGTGGACTTCATCGTGACAGAAGCAAATACTGAAAATAACACAGGCTTCTTATCTTATCTGCGGGATTCAATCTACAGTGATGAACGAGAAAACGGCACTTTTAAAGCTATATATCTCGCTTCTGTCGATTTATGAACAAGGTTATAACTTAAGACCTCAAGTGCTCACTTTTACTCTCTGCGGATTTATTAAAGGTTCTGGCACGTTGAAGCGAGATTGATGTAGGAATTTAATATAAATTTCACGTTACAGTAGTTTACTATGAATACTCTAGCATATTTATTTAATTGTAGAACGTTTTTTACGTACACCAATGTACACGAAAGATAAAGTTTTATCAAAATGAGCAAACTGTTTGCCTACACAGAAAATATTTCATACCATTACAAAAGATTTCTTTGGAAATTAGTTGCCAATAAATAGTCTTTAGAACTACAATAAATATATTGCAAATTTGTACCACAGACTGCAATGGTTATATTTGCATATATATGAAATACTTTTTTTTTTAAATATCACTAAATATTTATTGTTGCGCTTACGGAAAATGTCAATATTTTAAAATTTCTATTAAATTTTGATTAAATTTGATTAAATTGATTATTTCAAAACATGGAAAAAATAATCGAATATTCAGCAATAGAATTTCATTTAGTTTTATTGTGCTTATTAAGGCGCGGATTTGATTCTGGAAAGCTATACAGGAAACCGTTTAAAAATAACTTCAACTAATGTAGGTAGGTACTGGGACAACACCGGACAAGAATCTGAACCCAGAATTTCTGCAAACAATTTTTCTTTTTCAAAGCGATACATAAGAATAATTTAATGTAAAAGCACAAATTTACAAATATTTGCATATTTACACGATTTAATTCAGTTTCACGTACGACAAAAATGCTTAAAGTGTAATAGCTTCGCGTGTCGGAATCACCCCGGTCATCTCACTCACCTCTGACCTTCACAGCCACCCGGCGAGTAGCCTCTGGACCAGTGGCGTAGCCAGGATTTGTGTATTGGGGGGTGTTAAGAAGAATGCCGCCCCCCCCCCGTATTAAAGCGGGGGGTCCGGGGGTTCTCCCCCGGGAAAATTTGGATTATAAGGTGTAAAATAGTGCTATTTTAGCAGTTTTCGGTACTTAAATTTAAATATTGTAATGGTAATTTTTTTATTAATTTCAATATGAAATTTGTTTGAGTGATGAATAAGAAATTAATTAAAGATTTATGTGTTAAGGGGGGGGGGAGTTGAACCCCTAACCCCCCCCCCGGGCTACGCCCCTGCTCTGGACACTGGCAGGAACTCAGTCGAGAACTACAATAACACGTCGCCTACATCTGTCTGTAACAAGCACCGCGTCCAGGGATAGCGTGTGTCCGTTAAGGGGGTGCCTCCCATTTCAGGTCAAGATTTTATATTTACAGTAATTACAGATAAACTTGTAGACGTTTTCAATTGTTTAACCTTCACGAAATGAAAAAAATATGTATATATATACAGCGCATACTTTTTTTTGCATAATTAGCTGCCGAAGATACATTTTTAACGTTTTTTGTGTTGTACAAATAAGGAGAAATTTAATTTATTGCAGAACTGAAACTTTTTTAGGTTTTAACTGCAATGCCACTGGCTACTTCAAGAAATGGATTGAATTTCTTTCAGAAAATATTAATTAATTTTACCTGGTATTTAAAATTCTCAAATTTGTTACGATTTTGACAACCAAGAAACATGAAATCAGTTTTTGTGATAGAAATGCAAACCATATCATGAAGTAGCCAGCGGCAATGCAGTTAAACCTAAAAAGTTTCAGTTCTGCAATAAATTAAATTTTCCTTAGTTGTACAACCTAAAATCGTTAAAATTTTTACTCTGGCAGCTAATTATGCAAAAGGTATGCGCTGTATATATTTATCATTTCGTGAAAGTTAAACATTTGAAAAAATCTAAAAGTTGATCAGTGATTAATACAAATATAAAATCATGACCTGAAATGGGAGGCACCCCCTTAATACCCACGCGCAAAACTCACAAACCCCCCCCCCTCCTTCCCCCTCGCGAATTCCACACATCTGCGCCCCTGGGAAACACCATCCCTTTCCTAGGTTTACAGCCGAGCTCTACTTATGAAGGACTTGAAGACGAATGTCTATGTCAGTCCTAGCACGCACTGAAAGCGTGAAATCACGTGGTTGACAGTTCTGGATAATGATAGTAGAGGTAGGATCCAATCTTCGACAGGATCACGGGTAGTCTGGGCGATCAGCTCTACCAGCCAACCTGCTGGACAGCAGAGTGTGATTGGGGGAGGAGAGAGATATAATGTGGCAATGATGCTGAGATGGATTCATTGGCCTCTCGGCGTAGCCTGATCTCAATCTACTCTGAACAGCGAATAAATGGCCTATCCATTTACCTTAAATGGGCCTTTTGAGTTGACGCTGCCTGTGTTTTTTTTTTTTTTTTACCGAATCGGGCATGTTAAAAAAAAATGGACAGGACTGCGTAAAGATATGTCGATAAAATTACTTTTATATCAAATTCCTCTGAGTTAAATGAATTACGGTCCAGTGCGTGTCAGGTTAGACTATTTTCGGTATACTTCCTGTCAGTTAGATGACTTTCGGTGAAATTATTGTCCCGCGTACTGCCTTCCTGTGGAAATATTTCCGGTCTGCTGTCGTGGTCCCCCCAGTCAAACGGCTCTCTACCACGACAGGGCGGTCGAAATCACAATTCTCTCTCTGTCTCTCCCCCCCCCCCCCCACACAAATTTGGCTAAATCTGACGCGAGCGCGGGCAGGCTGGTGCGGACTCGGGGGTCGCTGTCACAACTTAGAAACACACACGATAGAATCTTCTAAAGTTATTCCTGTTCTAAGTTGTGTTTTTTCTAAGTTATGACGTTTCTAAGTTGTGTGGTTCTGCGTTGCGTGTTTCTAAGTTATGACAGTTCTAAGTTGTGATAGTTCTAAGTTGTGATTTTATAAGTTACGACGTTTCTAAGTTGTGTGTTTCTACGTTGTGTTTTTCTAAGTAATGTGTTTCTAAGTCATGATCGTTCTAACTTATGACAGTTCTAAGTTACGTGGATTTTTTTCGAGGTTTATAAGTTATGACTGTTCTACAGGTAAGTTGTGTGTTTCTAAGTTATGTGTGGTTCCCCGGACTCGGAACCCGCCACTGGAGCGCGCCCGTGCTTCAACTCCTCAACTCCTCGTCAGTCCGGACAGCGGGCGCCCTCCCTCGGCGCG
Organism: Bacillus rossius redtenbacheri; assembly: GCF_032445375.1. NCBI lineage: Eukaryota > Metazoa > Arthropoda > Insecta > Phasmatodea > Bacillidae > Bacillus > Bacillus rossius. The sequence goes on from NC_086340.1 coordinate 9,646,750, forward strand.
CCGTCGGAACACTGATTGTATTTTTAAACACCTCTCCTTCCCGCGGAACACCTCCCCCCCCCCCCCCCCGCGGGACGCCGACTGTCGAAACACGAGTAACTGGGTGACCGAGGGGTCCCAGGGATGTGAGAGGTATGGTTCCACAGAGGGGGCTGGCTCTGTTGGAGGTCAGGGGGTGGACGGCGGAGCTGGGGGTGTTTCGGTGGGGCCGAAGTTGGGATGGGTCTCCTCAACCTCTCGACCTAGCTGGGCACTTCCCAGTAACATGCCGCGATTGGAAATGGCGTATCTATTTCTCGGTTCTAGGAACCCATGTCAGACTCTGGAAACAGTGTCTGGCATGTAAAAGAACCATCTTTCTCCTAACCGGGATCAAACCCTAACGAGATTATCTGCCTGGGGGAGTTATGATGAAATTTTGAGATGTGAATCTTTGAATCTGTCGAAACTAGAATGCGCTGCGCGACCACCGGCCGGCCAGAGCACCGAGTACAGTCGAAGGGCTTTAATCCGGCGTTACAAGGTTCGGCACGTTACACTCTAAAAAATGTTTTGTACTTTTACAAGGGAAATTCTTGGATACCCTGTTGCCAAGGATATTTCTTGCAAAACTACACGGCAGAGCCTTGCAAAATCGGCACATGGTACAAAGCTCTGCCTTCTAGTTATACAAGTAATATCCTTGGCAACAGGGTTTCCAAGAATTTTCCTTGTAAAATATACAAAAATTTCTTTCAGTGTATGTCATCCCGGACCAATCAAGCAGCTCCGGCTGTTAATCTTGGCCCGGGTGTCAGCACTGGTAACATAATGATCAGCATTTAGTTGTGCTTGGACTCCACTGGGTAAGGTGATGCAGAGTATCCCTACAGACCTGCCATTTATTCCTCAATACGGAGTGAAGTAGAGAAAGTGTATTTACTTTAATATACATGTGTAGGAATCTGCCAGTTTGTGCTTTGCTTTCTCATTTTTCTCCCAATGGTTTTTAAGCATAAACTGAAAGTCTGGACAAGATATTCTTGTGAAATTCTTAGAACTACCGGGTAATCTTATTTCACGCACACATAGGCTAATCCACAGTCATGGAAGTTTAGATATCGCAGTAAATCTCGTCTAGAATACTTTCGGAGACTCTAGCGGGTAGAACGAACACTAATTCGATTTTGACGTCTACGTGAAGATGACTACAATCGCCGCGACGCGACGGCAAGAAGCACGTATTCCTCGGACAGCATCCTCAGCTCAACTACCAAATACCTATTTTATCGAATCCGAATTTCGAATTCGAATCCCAGAGCGTACCACGAATATACACCTCGAATCCGAATCTAGGAGTCAAATGTCAAAAATAAAAAAAATTGGTTTCTGGAAAGTCGGTTTACGAACGATAGTTTAACGTGACGTCATAACAAAACATTGATGAAATTATTGCATACTTTTATGAATAAAATTGAATCATTTTTATTTTTAATATTAAAAGAATAAATACTTGAAATTATACTAGTAATCAGATTTTTTAAATGCAAGAATAATTAACCTTTATTGCCGAAATTGTTGTTGTAATAAGCAATGAAAACCACATTAACTTTTCAATTCACTTTATAACCAGTCGACGAAACAGTTCACGTGTAAATGTAAGTTGTGTGCTGTCACTGTCTTTCTTCTCCTCGGACGCATAGGTCAATCGAGTGGAACAGAGATTTATGCGGCGCAAGCGTACAATGAGCTTAACGGGACACAGCGTAACGAAACACTTTTTCGTGCGTGCAGCCGGCGTTCATCGATTTATTAGACATCACGTCAAAAAATAATTTAACTATGGTGCGACGCTAGCTGGTGCTTCTAGCGCAATATCTCATCTAAGCTCAAGGTTGTTGACTGGCGCGCAGTCTTCTCGTCGTGCATGGGGCAACGATAAGAGATGAATGGTAGCCATAACATTATATGGCGTAGGAATCAAGATAAAGGTGTACCGAGTGCTTTCAAGAATCTGAACCGGGAGTTTCATGCCAAAAAAAAATTATTGTAAAAACTCACGTTTTAGCCATTTTCACTCTTGTAAAAATACAGTTTGAAAACCAAATACAAAAACAGACGCCACTCGGATATGTTGACCAGTTCTCAAATCGCGTGTTTTTTTTCTTTTTCTGAATCTCTGCACACCGTATTTGTGCCCTGGTAGGCGGGGCCCTTAACGACTTTCTTTCTTTTGAAAATCAAATCATATAAAAAAATTCAGTCATATTTAAAAGTTGTTCTATACTACGTTTCGTTAAAAAAATATATATATATATATATATATATATATATTAAGCGGTGGATAATGTTCATCGCTCCAATGTCGTTTCCTTGGTGCAACGCTGTTCACATGAACTTTACGGTCACTTGTAAATTTTTGGCGAGTAGGTCTACCGGTTGTCCTGTTCCCCCAGCTGTAAAGCGAGTGTTTTCGGGCCGGCGAAACGACCCGCGCCGATAAGGACTGATAAGACGCGATACGCTGCCACCGGCGCCGTGTAATAGCTGTCATCGACGCGGCGTGTTGTATCACTACTGGTCGTTGATAGCTGCGCGGCACACCACGTCGCGAGATCTTGCAGAGATTTACCACGGCGCGGCGGGGGCTCTGTGAGCCACCTGTTGCATTCAAACACCCCCCCCCCCCCCACAGGGCCGGTGCAAGGTAAAATGGCGCCCTAGGCGAAAAACCTTAATGCCGCTTTCCCCCCCCCCCCCCCCCCGCCGGACACCCCAAAAAAAATTTGTCCTTGCCTCAAAATACATCACGTGAGCCTTATATTTTGCCAACAATCAAATGTAAGCAGGCTTGTGTTTTTTTTTCTTTTTTTCTTATTACAAATCATAAACAGGTCACCGTGGACTTTAAATAAGTACTTATATCAATATAAACATTCCAAACTGTTACAAAAATCCATTTTCATCTAGTTTCAATAATCGTTAAACATATTATATCAGCTGTTATGTGTCGTGCTGCGCCGCCCCCAGCTATTTGGCGCCCTGGGCGGTTGCCTTTTTCTCCCTTATGGACTAGCCGGCCCTGTCCTCACCCCCCAACCCCACCTACTAGACCATTCGCCGGGCGATTGACAATCTCACGGGGCGACGGAAGACCACCATAATGGCAGTATTCCGCCTGGCCTCTTCGAAAAAAGCGGACAAGTACCATAAACGGAAATCTGCCGTAAGTCGAAAGGACGAGACGGGATTCTGTCACATTTTCTTACACCCTCCATGGAGTGAGTACAGCAGCATTGCCCTCGAAGTAGTGTATAGAATACTCGGTAGGTAGCGCTGTAAACCCTCTAGCTGATTCTCAGGTTAACTTTAAATCTTACATATAGCGCTTCAGACGGCGAAAGTTGCAATGACAAATCATATCCAGTTCGCGGACGAGAGGAAAGAAATGTTTCCAAAAATGTTATATAGGTATTCTTATTACGACGATTAAAAAAAAAAAAAAATACATGTGGTACCTAGTATTCCATTCTGCCAAAATTTCGTAAAGATTCTACGGAATGAGGGAAACGGCCTTACTCGTAAAATTTTAATGTAACTAGCTTCATAGAATTTACATGTTTGCACATTGGAATAATTGAGGTAATTGTAGATCCAACGCAAACATATTCAAGGATTTTCTTAAGTAATGTTTTCTGTGAACGAACACAAAAAATCTGAGATGTTAAGGTTTTTAATGTCTATAATAAATTATTTAAAGTCTACTTACAACATGTGTTTTTAAGACGCTGAAATATTTTTGTTTAGTGTAGTTTGTTGGCACAGGGCAAGCAGCACAGGCGATCTAGGGGAAACATAGTCTCGTACATTTCGAATGTTGATGGGCGTTGCACAGGCTTGCAAAAATAAACTCTGCTGAAATTTAAGTATTTTTTATATTAGAAAATAAAAAATATTACTATGCGTAGCATATTATCCTGCTTCATTAAAACAGTCAGATCTAATTGAAATTCAGTTTTTGTGCCTTACAGCACCTATAAACGAATTATTACATAAAATAACAACAAAAACACATTAACAAAAGATATACACTGATACACATCAATGCGACAAAACACCACAACACACACATAGATAAAGATTGATAAAGTTCAGTCAACCAATTGGTTACTTTGGTTTTCACAAAAATCTTAAACCGAAACTAAAATGGTGTATACAAAATAAACATTTAGATTACAAAAGTTTAATCAAAGAATATTTGTAGATTATTCAAAAGGAGTTATAATTTTTTACACATTTTAGAGTTACTAATGGTTTAAAAGTGTCACTAATTCTATAATTGCAAATTGGAATTCTTAAATCAAACCGACTCATTATGTCTGAAACAACAAAAATGGTATTCAAATGTATGTAATAAAAAGTGCATCACTGATCGAATGTCTAATAAATAGAAAATGCAAATAGGTTATATAGGAATGTAGCATGTTAAAATAATTTAAATGCCTGACATTTTTAAATATTAATTTAATAACTTTTTCTACATACTTTCAATTCTTTTCTAATTAAAATCGTTTGATGCAGAGAAAGTTTTAAATTTAATACGACCTAAAGATCTTCATGTGTTGCTAATAGTATTTATTATCTACATGTTGATGAAAAAAAGCTTGGCATCCAATATAACTCGAAGGTCTTAAAAGAGGACACCACGTTTAATGTCATTAGTTACTATGTGATAATTCTGATTAATTAAATTAGTTTTTTTTGACTAAAGGTTATACAATAAATGCTATTGTAATTCAGAGGCGTTTGTTAACTTGAAAACCAGATCTGGACAGCTGAAATATCTTGCTGAATAGTTTCACAAACATATTTCACAATTATATATTTTTTTCACCAGAATCTTTTCTTAATCAATTCTGTTTACAGTTGGAATATCATTTATTAAATATTAAAGAGTAGTTGAGATAAACTACTACTTTGCGGAACACCTAATACCATGAAAATGCATTTGCAAATTTGACTGAAAAGCGTCTATTTGTAAGATAATTAAAACAGGCTTAACGCCTAAAATTGACAATTTTTTACATAAGATTGTGATGGAAAGTATCAAAGACTTTGCTCATGTTGAAATAAAATACAATATTTTATTTACATCTGGTACAAACACAAACACACACACACACACACACACACACACACACACACACATATATATATATATATATATATATATATATGTGTGTGTGTGTGTGTGTGTGTGTTAAAGACTATATTCCTGATTGAAAACTATGTGGTTTTACAGAAATAATATTTTTAGGAATAAAATTCATGTGCCTATAAATATTTTTTCGTCAAAAACTTCTAAAATACTACAAAACAAAGGTTTCTGACTAGAATTTAACCGTCAATAATACTTCAAAAAAATATATACCGATAAATGGTTGAACACACACTGAATAATGCACACTTAATTAAAATATTGTACAAAAGCAAATTTTTTAAAATATTTTTGCAAAACTCCGTTCCCCCGGAGAAACCCCCGGAATGGCCACCGCATGGGGAGCCCAAGAAAAGAAACGGGCTCCCCATTTGAAAGCCACCTGGAAGGTTTTTTTCTGTTCCACCCACCGTTTCTTTGGTAGCCTGACTTGTTACAAGGGATTGTATTCCTACCAGAGAAAATGTCACCATTTTGTCTGGGCAATCCGCCTTGGAGGAGCCGGGGCGCGAACCCGGGTCCTACAAGTCACAAGGCAGGCGCTCTACCCCAGAATCAGAGTGGTAGAGCGGATACTTGCAGTCTTATTAACACTGACATGATGTTATTCCACGAGTTTACTGTAGTTTCGTGTGTCATTAACACGTGCAGTACGTGTTGTAACTTCTAACCTCGGTAACGAACAAATTTATGTATTCTTATGTTCTTCGTTCAACATGAATTGTGTAATTTCGTAAAAGTGAAATATAATTTGTATAACTAGTCTGGCAACTTTTTAGTTGATTTTCTGCAAACAATCTTACAGTCCCGCTGTACAATAATTATATAAAACTATAGACTAGTAAAAAAAAAAATATGTAAAGAGCTTGCACTGTCGATGGTAACGTTATTTTGAAATAAATGTTAGATATTAAAAGAGTGTGCTTAAAATATGCGTGTGCTTACAAGCATGAAGTTATTGTATAAACATTTTATTCATTTGTTTTTAAAGCCACAGAAAAGTTATTTTTTTACATTACTTTTGTTTTACCGTGCTTACCATGCACAGCTAATCCCTCGAAAGCTATTCAAACAACTGTTTGCAAATAACTAAATATTGGAGGTACTAATTTGTAGTGATACAGTTATTTTCATGTAAATGAACAAATAGTTAAGGTTACATGAATATTTCTGTTCCATTTACATAGAAAATTTACGGTGCACAACGGCAAACAGAATAAATCAACTACAAAACTTAACAGATAAAAATTGAAAAAAACAACGGCTATACAGAGATGCACAGGTGAACCCAGCGATGTGAAGAAACAGTGATGACAGCACAGACGAACACCGTAAGCAACATTTGAGCGAAAAAAACAGATATTTTGAAAACCACAACGATGATAGCGCAGACTAACACAGATAACAGTTGCGACGTTTCGGGAAAGAGATCTTAAGGCACAAACAGACTGATGTTTGTCATGACATACAGCTTAATTAGTAATGGCGTTTGTCCGAAACTACATCTTGAATTAATTTACCTATTATTTAAAATGTTGTTTGTCAGTGGAAATTATATTTAATGAACTATGCTGAATTTGTTGATATTCACATAGATACTGACTTTCTTTAAACATATTTGTGTTTTGTTTGTTTTATGTGTATTAATACGATTTACCGCGGGTTCGTAAAGGATAGCCCAATTAAAGATTTAATTACACTTCACAGTTTTATTAATGGCCAATATTTATGTCACAATTAATCTTCAAAAATGGCAAATAATCAATTGCACTTAAAAATAATGTTGCTTCCTCAGTCACTCGTTTCTTAAAATCCACACACCTCGCCGGGCAGCACCTCTGGCGCAACTCTCGCCGCAGCACCCCTCGTGGATCTCCGCCGCGGGACTCCGTCGCCGCACTCCGCCGCCGCCGTCGCACTTGCCTTCGCCGAGATCCCACTCGACGCCGCTCGGAACTCCGCCGCGCCCGCGACATTATAACTCGGAACTGAACTCTTCACCTTGGAACCTTCGTCCAGGGACTTCGCCGCTCTATCGCCTGGAAACTCCGCCGCGGGAAAGCTGCCGACTTCACTGAACTCACTCCCTCAGCTTTCATCAAAATCTATCGATTGGATGTATAAAACATATTGTAAAATAGTCACAGTAAATATATATGGTGTTAAAAAACCAAAATAGTTGCTATCATAAAGAAAACATGGAAACCCGAAGGATTTCTTAGTGTTCAAACATGATTATAACATAAATAAAATAGCGTATTTTAAATTTTGTATAGAAAATAGTACTTGTTACGTACACGTATTCACGTACAACCTACGGCCGTGTCCATGACTCGACCACACTTTTTTTATGTGTGGCATCTCAGCTCTCGGTACGCGGCATTTTTTTTTTTTTGGGGGGGGGGGGGGGCGACTCCGTGAATGCGACAGAAATCAAGGAATGGAAATGTGTAACAACCGCGGTGCTGCCATCTGTGGCGGCTGGCACGAACTAAAGAAAACTTTATAGTATTGTTACGAACGTGACATTGGCCGGGACACGTGAAGGTGCAGAGCTGGCTGGCGGTTGCCGCAACATGATATGCGTCGCACAAGGATTGTCGCTTCCCCTTCTCCTTCCCAACGAACCGCGCGCGGAGCCCTGCCTTTGACACGTAACTGACACCGGACAGCTGGGAGTTACGCGAGCCGCCGACACGTGTTTCGAGAGATTTCTACCGTCGTGTTGGCGCGGAATGACGCGACTGGCCCCGGCCGCTCACATGAGTTCTGGGATTGCGCCGGGGCCTATATATATGCCCGAGGACGCCGGCCGGAGTTAGTCTGAGTCTGAGTGGAGAGAGAGAGAGAGAGAGATCAGGCGGGAATTTTTCCGCGGCAGAGTTTCCATGTGATAGAGTGGCGAAGTCCTTGGACGAAGGTTCCAGGGCGAAGAGTTCAGTTCCGGGCGATAGTTTCGCGGGCGCGGCGGAGTCCCGAGCGAAGTTGCGAGCGAGGCGTCGAGTGGGATCCCGGCGAAGGCAAGTGCGTCGGCGGCGGAGTCCCGCGACGGAGATCCACGAGGGGTGCTGCGGCGAGAGTTGCGCCAGAGGTGCGGCCCAGCGAGGTGTGCGGAACGAGTGACTGGGGAATAGACATTTCTTTAAGAGTAATTAATTATTTGCCATTTTAGAAGATTATTTGTAAGTGACATAAGTAGTGGCAATGAATAAAACTGTGTAGTGCGTGCGATAAAAATCTTCAACTGGGCTATCCTATAAGAACCCGCGGTAAATCGTAACAGTATTAACTGTTTAACGAATGTTAACAGTATGTCGTCGGCAGACTGAGTTTGAAAGGAACCGACAGCCGCAGCGAGGCGGGAAGAGACGCGGGGCACTGGCGGCGCGTGTCCTGTGTTCGCAGCGCCCGTGGCCCGGATGGTGAAGTTCTGGGGCACGCCGTACCTCACGGTGGGCGCGCTCACCTACGACTTCACGCTGCAGAAGACCACCTGCGAGGACGAGTACCACATGCTGGTGCGCGTCGGCACCGTCAGCTTCCGCGACATGTCCTACTCCGTCATCGCCGTGCTCAAGAGGTGGGTGCGCCTTCGTCACCCCGGGCTGCGCCCCCGGGCTGTGTGTACCCCCGAGGTCTGTGCCCCCGTACTGTGTGTGCCCCCGGGCTGCGACCCCGTGCTGTGTGTGCCCCAGGGCTGTGCCCCCGTGCTGTGCCCCAGGGCTGTGTGTGCCCCAGGGCTGTGCCCCCGAGGTCTCTGCTCCCGGACTGTGCCTCAGGACTGTGCCCCCAAGCTGTGCCCCCGTGCTGTGTGTGCCCCCGGGCTGTTCCCCCGGGCTGCGCCCCTAGACCGTGCCCCATGGACCGTGCCCCAGGACTGCGCCCCCGTGCTGTGCTCCAGGGCTGTGAATTTCGGAATGTGGAAAACCGAAGCATGCCGAATTTTTTTTTTTTTTAAAAAAAAAGGCAGTAAGGATCCAAGAAATAGTTTTTAATTTAATTTAATTTTAATTTCGTGCAATTTTCTCCTGAGTATCTTAACGTTTCTTGACTGGTTGCTAATAATTCTGTGTTTCCTGCGCCTTTCGTACTATTTCAAAACCTGCTTTCTCCAAGGAGACATTTCGTGCCGGTGTTTCCGATAATTGTTAAGGGAAAAAAAATGTATGATATTTAACACTTTCCCGTAATTCAAGCCACCAACTGATTCGCACACAACACGTCACGGTACCTACAAGACTATCGTAAATCACTACCTTTGTGCGCATAGAGTCATATCTTGAGCACAAGACTAGTTGTTAATTTCCAATCGTGAGCCACACCTCTACAGATGGACGCTCCTTGTGGAGACGGCGTCGCGAGACGTGGGCGGGGCGTGATGGCTCGATAAGCATGGGTCTCCGCCATGTCGCCCCATCAATCTCTGTCCACCGGTGGTGCATCCGGCTGCCTGCCCCACCCCCCTGTCTCTACCCCACCCCCCGCGACATCCTTCAACTTACTTTGCCGTCGGGAGGGTTGTTTCCCATGTACCACTTTTTTTTCTCTCTGAACTTTTCTAAAAGACTCTTTTGGAAACGAATTGCAATATAAATAATATGAATGTACTTAAATAAATAAAATGAAGTAAAAAAAACATCCTAAAGCATCAAAAGAACCCATTCATACGAAATAAATGTACTTTAACAGAAACGATTTTCAATGATTCAATGCATGAATTGTAACGAAATAAATCAAAGGAAAGGACTGAAATGTGAGGAAATGTTATATACTTGAACATATGAATGTGAAATGACCAAAATAATCTTAAACGATACCAATAAAAATGAAATAAATCCACATATACTGAAATGAGTAGGAAACCTAATACATCAAACAAAATCACTCGAATGAAGTTTGTAATGCTACAAGAAAGAAATTGTAACTTTGTACAACACATGGCTATGGTTTTTTTTGCATACATGAATTACGTTTTTCCCCCCAGATATAATACCAAGTATTACGGGAAATTGGCGCATAATTTTATATTTTATTAGATGTTTCGAGCATATTATTATTATTTTTTAACCAAGGAAACCATAATCGAGTATTCAACAAATTGACTTTTTAATTTTTTTTTACTGTGCTCATTAATGTGCGCAGTTAAAACTGGAAAGCTATCCAGGGAACGGTTTACAAATAACTTTAATTTTTGGAAGTACTGGGACAACACAAAGCATAAATGCCCAAGTAAGGATCCGCATACAGTATTACTGCGGACAATAATTTTTAGTGATAGTTGATTACACTTAAATCTACAAATTTACAATCATCTGTAAATTTACATGAATGTTCCTGTTCCACTTACAAAACATAAAATTACAGGCTCGCGTTAACTTTTCAGGCGTGTCCAACGAATACCACGGATGTCCAACGAATACCACGAATATCCAACGAATACCGCGAACTCAAGCTACCACACGCTACCACAATCGAGCTGATAATGCTTTTTTGAGTTGTTTACGTAAATTTTCCTTCTGAAGCGATAAGATGTACAGAAAAGTATTTTCCCGAATGATTAAATGAAGTAACTACGTTTTAATAAACACCTAAACACCAGAATTTTGGTTTACTGTAGAAGTGAAAAAAAAATCACAGCGTTGTTTAAAACTAAGTAGCGAAATACCCATCTAGATGGCTTCACGGTATACATTTAAAACAGAACCCTTGTGATGTGTTCATTATACCACAATATTTGTTTGAAGATAACTGATCTCTTTAATTAAGAAAATGCACACATGTGTTCCGGGGAAAGAAAATATTACCCATGGAATTTAATTTCACTTATGAAAATATTCATAATAATTTGTTGTTCGTGTTGTATATATATATATACAAACCTGTAGTTCGGAAACGTGTTCCTTTTCTCTAAGCTGTTAAAATAAAATATGAAAAACAAAGTTTCAGTAACCATCTCTACCTAAGTAATATACAACAGTAATATCAAGTGAATTTTTTTATATTGATATCCTCGCTTCCTAAATTTAGAAATAATAACAGGTTTTGAATAACGCAAACACGAACAACAAATTATTATGAATATTTTCATAAGTGAAATTAAATTCCATGGGCAATATTTTCTTTCCCCGGAACACATGTGTGCATTTTCTTAATTAAAGAGATCAGTTATCTTCAAACAAATATTGTGGTATAATGAACACAACACAAGGGTTCTGTATATATATATATATATATATATATATATATATATATATATATATACTTATATATATATATTTATTGGATTTGTATATCTAGCAGATTCCTTTAGTGCGGTGTTTTGGAATCTATTATCTGATTTTTTTTTTTTAGCAGCTATGTGTACATTGTTATAAACAAAATTGCAATTGGATAGAAGATATTGTGCTTTCTTTGATATTGAAAACCTTTCAGCCTCCAATAAGTTAAGCAACCGGATTGGTTGGCAGCTTGTTTGGCGCAATGTTCAAATTGTAATTAAACTCTTGTAATAAGCAGGAATTGTTTGAAAAATTATGTATAGTGAACTAGGGGCTGGAGATTAATAAAAATTCCTACCATGATGTAGGAAGGATGGATTGATATTTGGCTTGGCCAATTTTAAGGCCTAAAGTGGATATAACTCATACATCTAGTTTGAAGACTGGTTGATTGTCAAGCCAAAATGAGCCTAAAAGTGTGACTGATAATGAGATTGTGAGTCGAAATTAGTATTTGTAATTTATTTCAAGTGTAAAATCAGTGACTGATTTTATATGTATGGTCATAGCCACATTGCTTCTTCTGGGTGAGTGGAACTTATAATTATTTTTTTTACCAGCTGAAGCTGTACAATTATTTTTGGTTACACTGACATATCCCAAATTAGTTATCGATTTTGATGGGATTATTTTAAGTGATCATCCCAGGTATAAAGATTTTGTGCCTGAACTTAGATTGATAATCAATCAAACTTTCATTAAAAATTAATCTGCAATACTTATACGCCAAAACCAGTGGTAATCTACTGGGATTAAAGAACCTCTGATTTTGTGCTGACTGAACATTGACTTTCGTAAACACTTTTAGAACCTTCAGATTAAAGAAATGAAATCAAGCGCCTGTTATTAAATAAATTGTTTTATGAAAAATATTTGCAAACAATTTAAATCTTGGATATTTTAGCACCAGCATAATTTATTAGCTAGTTAATCATTATTTTCTTTATTTATATAAGTTTTAAAGTATTGATTTCAAAAAAACAAAGATATAAAACAATAATTTATAAATTTAGCCACAGAAAAATTTGTACCAAAATACATTGTGTATGTTTGTTGTGGTCAAGTATATGTGTTTCGTGCTGGTAAAATATAGTTTAGTAAAACATATAGAGTTGTGTAATAATTTTGGATATATTTAAATACCCAAGATTAAGGTAATCATACAGAGTCCTGTAAACTTAGTAAAACAAAACGAACACGACACGATACCACACTACATACGATATAGAGTTACCTCATAAACTGTATTGATTGTAAAAAAAATGTAATATTTGAGCAGTCTTACTAGTGTTTCCACCTAGTTTCGTTAAACGAGTCTGGAGTACGTCACATTACTTTCTGAATTAAAAACAACCAAAATAACTAAAAAAGTAATTTGATGGTATTTACAGTTTTTCTTACATTGGGGAAGAATGGTTTACATTATTTTGGACATATGCCGTTGCTAATTTGCAGTGTTATGTGGTATAGAAAACTGACAGAAAAGGTGAATACACAAATACACAGAAAACAAGTCCAAATCAGCCCATGTCAAAAGTTAAATGAGGAGACAGCACCAAGAATTCCGTGGAAGAAGTAATTCGGAACAATATCACAGCACAGACGAACACACGTGGGCTCCCAACGACGAGACAGTTGTAACAAAAAGGGTAAATACAACACAGCAGCAGGCAGAGGAACCTTACGATGATAAGCAGATTATCTGGACAACCACAGCGATGAAATACATGTTCAATACCTGTTTAATTCAATACCTATTTAACCAAGTCTATGTTACTGTGCCATCTAGTGGCACATTAATGAGTTATGATTATTTGTTTTGTCTTTAAACCCCTGTTATTTTACATCCTTTGCAATAATGGTTGGTCATATTAAAAATATTTCCGGACCAAATTGAAGATAGTATTTTTATTTTTTATAATAAAAAAATGGATTTAATAGTGTACAAGGTACGGATTTTATGATTTTTTTAAATCCTTTTTTTTCAACCCTTTGCAGAAATGTTACGTATTATCTAAATTTGTTTCAGAAACAATTTTTAGATTAAAATTATAAGATTTACGAGCACTTTGAACGAATTCTATGGTATGTCTACGAACAGAGTTAAGATATTTTTTTGTCCTCCAACCCTTGTTTATTCTATCCCTTGCAGTAATGGTAGGTCATATAAAAACTTATTTAGGACGAAAGTTGTAGATAGTAATTTAAGGTTTTACAATAAAACAAACCTGGATTTAATACTGTATATGGTACGGAATATATGAATTTTTTAAAATTATAGTCTTAATTTTTTCAACCCCCTATACAGTGCATCGTCTTATCAAAAATTATTTCAGCCAAAAGTTTTAGATAAAAATTATAAGATTTACAAACAATAAGAACGGATTTAATAGTGTACATACTAAGGGAGTTATGAATTTTTTAAAAATTTTACACCTTATTTTTTCAACCCCTTGTAGCAATGGTTCGTCTGACAAAAAAAAATCTGGTAAAGATTTTAGATAAATATTATAAGATTTATACATAACCAGTACAAATTCGATTTTGTACCTACGAAGAAAGTTATGCTTTTTTTTGTCCTCCAACCCTTGTTTTTTCAACCCCTTGCAGTATGAAAAATTTATTCATGCAAAAGATTTTAATAATACTCATACAATTTATAGTATGTTCAAACGGATGTGATATTTTCCATATTATGTGAGTTACAGCGATTTTTCTGTTTTTCAAAATACCTTCCCCATTTCTACCCCTATGGTCGGATATTGCCAATTAATGAATTCGACCGAGATTTTTCACTATTCGATTTTAGTATCAGTTTTAAAGTGATTTGTAAAAACATGCGGTATTCATCGTGTACACAAAATTGTGATTTTATATACCTATATACACACACACGTACATATACATAATTTTGAGTTGCGATGGCTTTGGGGTCTATGAACCATGAAACGTAAAACTATATAAAAATATTTCCGAAAGTCGCACCATGGTAACGGCTACAATAGGTAGTATTTCTTTGAAATCTACCTGATAAAACTAAATTTTCTCAAGAACTGTAAATAGATTTATGTTTCATATTTATAATGTGACTAAGTATACTTTCGAAAGAACTAGGACATTTAAGAGGCGTAGTACTTGAATTCACAGCATAGTCAACGTTATCGCAGGGAAATTCCGTTATCAACAACATTCCTTTTTATCATTTTCGCACTCGACTCATGTTCCCAGAACTGTTAATCTGTCCTCTCAAGCGGTAAAAGGGACATTAATTTCAGGAGTCCAGACTCAGATAAGCCGGCGCCAAATACTTTTTTGGATCCACCATTGGTCGATTTTAGCATGGAATATCTTATAATGCACATAAAAAACCCACGAGCGCTTTCCTAAAACTATTTTGGCTTAAAACAGCAGCGAATATTGTATTTTGTGCACGTATTGGGTTAAATAGAACCTATATAACTGAAAATTAACTAAATATTACAATTGGTATTAAGAGTTTTTAAGACTTTTGGGAATTTTCTTTTTAGTGAAGTAGGAACAAAAAGCTGAAGTTGACAATTTTCAGAATACCATATGAATTTGTTTGTGCAGTATTTCCATTACAATCTCACAGTTCTCAGACATTGTTAGTTACTTGGGCAACTCCATGGCTGCCCCTGAAACAGCCATTGTATTTTGCCTTTCTTGAGCGATTGGTTTAACTTTCTGAGACTAATTACATTCATTTTCATTAGTATTTTAATCTGACTTAACATCATAGAGAATGTTTACATGTACTGTCATACATTTTAATTACACTCTGTAACTAGGATAAAAAAATTTAGGAAACAAAATATGGTTTATTGTTTATAAATTAAAAAAATGTTCTATAAGTTAAACTATTTTAAAATTTTAAATGAGGTTTTTATCATTAAAACATGATATGGATTTCATTTTGTCTGGAAAACCTGGAAAAGTCTTTAAAATTTAAGCCTGTGGCATCCGTGAATGGGGGAAAAAAAAAGGTTGGTTGTCTGTAAAGTCGGTTTAACGTGTTTAACGTGAAAACGTCATAACAAAACATTGATGAAATGATTGCATACTTTTATGAATAAAATTGAATCATTTTTATTGAATTATCACTATTTTGTATGGATACAAAGAAGGAGTGAAATGAAATCTAAAATGTAATTGATGGATTTACTTTTATTTGCACTCATTAATTTAACGAACAGATTATTTTAACTATAACTTTTATACACGTTTTCTATTTAACTTCTTCCAATCTGTGTTATTCTGTTAAGGATAGGACGATGATAGGAAAAGCAGGAAACGAATGGGAGTGTTTCAAGTTCAATGCGCCTCGAAAAAGTCAAATCGATGGTTGTTCCAATCGAGTGGAAGAGAGATAGATGCGGCGCAAGCGTACAATGAGCCAAACGGGACAATGAGTCATCCTTTTTCGTGCGTGCAGCCGGCGTTCATCGATTTATAAGACGTCACGTCAAAAGAAAGTTGTTAGTATAGGGACACTGTTATTGTTTCCAGGTACAACTGGAAGAAGGTGATGCTGATCTACGACATAGACGGCTACGAGGAGGTGTCTGGCATCCAAACGTGCTACCTGATGATCAAGTCGCTGGCCGAGTTCCTCAAGCAGGAGAACATCTCCTACGACAACTACGACACCAGCAAGAACAAGGAGTTCGGCTTCAAGGAGAACCTCAAGACCGAGATGAAGTACATCTACAGCAGTGAGTACGACAATTTTTTTTTGTAAGAGCGCATGGGGAGTTTTTTGGTTGTGCCCGGTGTGTGTGTGGGGGGGGGGGGGGGAAGTGGAAAGAAAAATAAAACAATCCATCACCGAGAGACCTGAAATATTTGCGCTGTTTTCTGGTGCCAGGTGTCAGACTCCGCAGATGTGTGCACAATCACGACATGTGTTCACTTGTTGCCTTTATGTTTCACTTTCTCTCCGGGTTTCACGCGATTATATACATATATATTATATATACACACACATATATATACACACACATACAGGGCAGGGCAAGCCGGGCTTTTTGCTGTCCAATGTTCTGTTAAAAATATGGACCTCAATGGGGAAAAAAATATTTTTAAATTATCTTGCAACTTAATGTACTGGTTTAATGACTATTTCAATTCAATGATTTCGCTTTAGAAAAGAAAAAAAAAACTCGAAGATTTTATTGCCACATATAATGACGCTATTCTACCGGAAAATTGTTCGCAAGCATTTAAAAAAACTGACCTGAGGATAGTTTATAAGGAAATAATATCAAAAAATATTCTACAATAAATTAGTGAAACCATATAGACAAATTCTAAGTTGCAGGTTGGGTTAGTAAGTTTGTTTTGAATGAGTAATTTTTTTTTTAATTTCCCGGGGAAGGTTTCTACAGAAGTAAATAGTCTAGGGCCCCGCGGTGTCTAGGGCCACAACTGATTGGTTGTTTCTTGTCCTTAAGGGCGTATCACATAACCAGTAAATAGATTGGAGGCACAGTTGTGTTCTAGACTGTCAACAAATAATAAAGCTAATTTTGCAGGCGTCTAACCGTTAATACCGACATTTGAACATTTGAAACATTTTATCTTCGGAGTCTCGAATAAATATTCGTTTACACGAAGACTGGATGCGAAGAACCCATAGAAACGCACTGAAACACGAAACTCAGTTCTGACGGATCGTCAGGATATTCAGGACGCTCCAAGGTAAGTGCAATTACAAAACTATTTTATGTCTCGATAGTAATGGGTAAAAGACTCATCTTCATCAGTTCTACCTGTTGTGTGAAATTCCTGGGCATACTTCCACACAAACCTAACCTATTTGACTCCAAACTTAATAATTAGGTACTAACGTACGTTACTATCCTATTGCGGATTTAACTTCTTGGTTTTGCTAATGTGTAATAAGTTCCCGAAACATTATTGTTGAAAAATTTGTGATAAATTAATAAACGTTTCCACATATATGTTAAAAAAAAATAATTTTAGCGTGTGCCAAGAAAATCAGCTGTTTCGGTCGTCATTCAAGCTCCCGTCTTCAATAGCAATGTGCCACATCGCTGTTTGGTCCGCGTGTCCTGACAGCATGGATGCTGTAGACAGTGGTTCGAATACTTTGGTGAACTTGAAATGTTGTCCGTCTCAATCTGTGTCCTTGAGTAGCATAGAAAAAAGAACACTATATTTACGGTTTTCGATTTTCGTTTTTAAAAAAAAAAGTGCTTTTAAACAGAAAGGATTGACTAAATATATACTTTACCTCCCACAAATTTTACAAGTTAAACAATTATTCAAAATTATGCTATGCTTTTCTTAAAATTGCATTAAAAACTATAGAAAACTTTTTTTTTTGGCGCTCTGGTGACTACTTTAGAAATCTGTAGATTCGGACATGCTACTGTAGGCGGGGCAACAAAGTGACGTCATTCACATTATAATAAGGACGCGAACCGCCCACAGGTCGCGGGCCTCAAAGCTTTTATAGCCCTGGCAGGATCGAGTGGAAATATTTTGAGAGTGCTGAATGGTGCCAGAGCAACACTCCAACTCCTCGTTTCGTGGCGAGAAATAAACGTTCCTTGCGTCGTTTGGCATACCTGAGTGCGCTCGGAAGAGAAACGAGCCTCCGTACATTGATCAACAGTTTAACCGGGGCTGACAAGACGCTCGACAAGCTAAAAGCAAATTCGGGTTCATTACCGCCGGAGACCTGACGCATCCCGACGCGAAAGCCCAGCTACTGGCGGTTCAGAATAACATCGTCTTCGTGGGTCGATGTTTTCCACTTCATATCTCCCGTTTCTTCTCTCGCGAGGATCACGAGGTACCTTCGGGTTTGCTTGCAGAGTTACTCATGTCTAGGGACCGGAAAAATTCGCGGTTTCGATGGCCTTCAGGATAGACTGCACATACCCCTGTACACTCGGGCAAATAACGCAAGTTCATTGACTGCCGACTTGTAAGTCGTCTCGGCTGGTTTGTCTGTGATTCGTTCCTTCTTTGGTTGAGTGTTTATAATTGGTTGAGATTCGTCCAGATGAACAGTAAGCCAATAGCAAAATCATCTAAGAGGTATACGTATTTTAATTTTAGCCTATCGCCGAATGAATCCGCGAATTTTTCCGGTCTCTACTCATGTCTTAACTTGGCCCGACAAAACATTGTGTCTGATATCTCAGCTCTCGGATACGGTATTTGGCGGAGGCAAATTTCGCGAATGGGACGGAAGTCACACGGAACGGAAACGTGTGACACGGTGCTCTCACCTGTGGTGGACGTTGCGAACCAAAGTTAACAAGGCCGAAGGGAAAACTTTATGTTACTAACTATTTAGTGAGTTTTAAAAAGATGGGCAGTATTTAAATGAATTTTATTTGCTAATATTTAGGTCCAAAGCTGGTGTTTAGTATTTGTTTTGTCAAGTCTTTTACGCTTAATTTTTTTTCGGAGCCGTTTCATTATAATTATAGTTTAAACATTCGCTCTGCAAATCGAATGATTCGATAGTCGATGTAGCTTCTATACCCCTGGGCATGTCACAAATATTGATAAATAAAAAAATTAATATAAATAAACAAGGTAATTATAGTATGTAATCTTATTAAGGTAATCTAAAGACGCAAATTCAGCGTGTTCTTTAGTTGTTACTTGTTCGGATTCCGTCGTAACAGCGGCATCGATCGGTGCCTTGTAAGCCTGTGCTGCTCTCTGTGAAGTTTTCTTGAAACTAGTAGCAACGGACTCTTTATTTAGTTAATACGTTTCTCAGTAGGTACCGCTGTAGGTGGCATCCGAAAGGCCCGCGCACGATCAACATAGTATTAGTATTAATACATGAATAGTTACAACGATAAGCATTAACACAATACAAAACTAGCACATCAGACTGAGAATAACGTACAATACCTTACCTTGGTTGTTTTAGCCTTCGAGAAATGAACGTTGCTGTAGTTGGTAGTGTTCAATTATAAGGGATAAACAATTAGTATTATGTACCAGATTAAAATCCCCAATAGTACAGGAATCACGAAATAAAATGCAGAAACAATTTTTTTTCGCCTTCTTAAATTTATTAAATGGCAATGTAGTAGGACGTTTAGAGATTCTGATTGGTCGAACATATATCATGGTTTCCAATAAAATTTTCTTAAGAAAGAGTTAAACCTAGACATGTGTAAATGCTAGTCATTATTTATGATTTTAGCTAGTCAGATGGAATCAAATGTAGTATAACTGCTATGTATAATACTTGGCTGTGCTTGTGAAAATCTTATGTCGATTGTGACCAGCCCTATACTTAGGGATGAATATTTATTTGAAAACTTTTCTATATTTTTACTGCATAGTAAATGCACTATAAAACATTAATTTGATCTTGTAAGAGCTTGATTCATTTTAAAATTTATTTGCTTATAAGTATAGGATATGTAAAATATTTCGCAACACAGACTGGGTAATAATTCACGTATATCGGTATGCGTACAGATTGGACTTGCAGTGATCTAAAAACATAAATTACGAAAACATTTGATATTATTAATGTGATACGGTTGAGTTAAAAAAATTAATAATTATCAAATGTTTCAGCACACTAAGCAAAAAAAAAAAAAAAAGCAAGGCATATTTTATGAGGGACGTTCCGAAAGTAGGTTTCATAATTTTCTTTTTCACACAGAAACTGTAAAAAAAAAAAAAAAAAACATGGCATCATGCACCTTAATTCTTGCACTATTTTTCGACATATTCGCCACCGACATTGAGACATTTGTCGTAGCGTGCAATCAGTTTGAAGAAACTGGTTGCCGTCTGTTACGTTTGTGTGCATCTTATAAGCGACAGACAGTTATTGAAACGTAAATACCTTGCTGGCACTGATCCATTTCAGTTTTATTTTGACGTGACGTCTAATAAATCGATGAACGCCGGCTGCACGCACGAAAAAGTGTCCCGTTACGCACATTGTTCCGTTACGCTATGTCCCGTTATGCTCCTTGTTCCGTTACGCTGTGTCCCGTTACGCTCATTGTTCCGTTACGCTGTGTTCCGTTACGCTGTCGGTGAGTGCAGTAATAATAGGTTATGTTACAATTGACTAAAGAATTATGGTGATTCATGTAATTGATGATATATATTTGATTACATTTTATTTATATGAAAACTTGTTCATAATTATATTTAAACTTTATAGCTAAACGCCAGTTTTTAAAATTAATTACAAGTCATCTACACGTGAACTGTTTCGTCGACTGTTTATAAAGTGAAGTGAAAAGTTAATGTGTTTTTCATTGCTTATTACAACAACAATTTTGGCAATAAAGGTTAATTATTCTTGCATTTTAAAATTCTGATTACTAGTCTAATTTCAAGTATTTATTCTTTTATTATTAAAATAAAAATTAATAAATTTTATTCATAAAAGTATGCAATCATCTCATCAATGTTTTATTATGACGTTGTCACGTTAAACTAGCGTCTGTAAACCGACTTTACAGACAACCATTTATTTTTTATTTTTTCCGTGTCATGGCAGAAAAAATCGTTAAACGCTTGGATAAAACTTTCAAAACTGACCATCCGTGTCCCATTCAAATAAAGAACATTTCATGTTGTTTTACATACCTATATTTAATTGTAATATTTTATTATTCACTAGCTTATCCTGCGACTTCATTCTTATTTTATAGATTTATTAACATGGGTTATTTCGATAAAAATAACTTAAACAATTTATTGTTTAGATCAACAACAAAAAAATCACGAATTCTGTTATTGACTGGGAATATGTATCAACTTACAGTGCATCTGTTTGCTGTATGTATTATATGTATTTTTATATATTTGATTTTACAATCAAAAAAGAAGTAAGGATAGTAAGAAGGATTAAAAAGATTTTAAAAAGAAGTAAAGATTTAAATGTAAGAGTAAATATAAAAAAAATGGTTTATCAATACACACACAGTGTATAAAAAAACTGAAGTGCAGTAAAGTTATAACTATCGGTTTTTATGCTTTAAGAAAATTAATTTTTGGTATACCTATCATATATTTTAAACAATTTGAGATATCACGGATGTTACTATCTAAAACCCGCGGAATTTCAAGTCTATAGCGTTAGCAGTTTTTGAGTTGAATCATTTCGTACAGACAGACAGACAAAATATATATACTTTAGGTTTGGTTTAGGTATACCAGTTTATAACACGTATGATTGAATATGCAATAATTGTAAAATCACATACACTTCGATTTATTTATTTGTATTGAACTAACACATGCATTCTGTTGTACTTGTTAAAATTATAACAAAATGAAATTATTACTTACCGTTAGGAACATTCTTTTCATGCTGTATAGCAGTTAAGAATTCCTGCCTGTATATACGCACCTACCAGGTTAGCTTCTTAGCGTGATTGATAATAGACATAAGCCTATAAAAACAATTCTTTAATAAAACGACTTAATCTTAAGAAACCCGATACAACACGCTACGGAAAGAATAAGGGAAGAAAATAAACATTTTTTTTTTGGTTTAAATCTGGAGGATCCTTAAAATGTTATGTTGAGTATAGTAACGCTGAAGTAACTTGTTTTAGATATAGGTCGTTATTATTATTATTGTATTATAAACATGTTGATTTATTTAGAAACACAAAGAGAAAACTATACATTTAATATAAAATAACGAAGAATTAAGATTTTTGTGAAAAACGTGATATTAATTTAATACTAATATTTGTTTTATTCCATACAGTGTGGAATGAAGCAAGCCAATGGAGCGCTTAGCATAAGTATTCCGAAAGTTGATTATAAAATAAATCATCCATATTATTTTTATGATGAATATCTACATAATGAGCTGATTATCTATAGCAATATTATTAAAGTAGAGTGCTTTTTTTTGTTTGTAAAAGGAAAGCTCGTAAATATTACCGAGTGCATTTGTTTTTTGTTTGTTAGTAGTAAACTTGAGAACGACTGGACCTATTATATATATATATTTCACAGTTTTAAATCTACATTATTATATATTTACATAGGAAAAGTTTAATTATATTTATTTAAAATAATATTTTATGGTATAAATCAATATTTGTAATCGAAACCAGAGAAAACAAGACCAAATTTACTCTTTTTTGCAAGTTTACGTCCAATAAAACTTTAAAGATATAAAGTGGTTATAAAATTTTAAGTATAAAATAATGTAAACGAAATGTTTACTGAAACTATAAACTAGACAATAAACTATTCCCTACTCCTAATGCTATTGTGACTTGTTTAATTATACGTTATCTTTATGAATGTTTATTTATAAGTGTCTGTGTTTTTTTTATAGCGGATGAAAAATACCCTATGATGATATAGACACATTACTTTATCTACCGGCGCAAAGTCTTTTACTGTTTCTAGTAGATTATAAATTAATGGCTAGTAATTGTCATGCAGATGTTTTCATAGAATGCAATTGGAGCGTAGGTAGGTTTCTAGAAACACTTCACAAAAAAATTTATTACGAAGGAAAACTTATTATATAATGGTATATTAATATCGTTTAAGTAAGGGGCTCTGTATAACGTAGACTAGTATGCCGCAGTTAGCTTTCACAACAAATATTTTTGCATGCTGTAAGCTTCAACTTGTTCAGTGAATCACACCCAATATATAATCTTGATTTACAATGCTTTTATAGACTCCCATATTTGTACCTAGTATTTATAAGAGTGAAATGCTGAAGAGCGTATCACCTTAAACAACTGAACTGATATAACGATTCATAGTTCAATGTAGTTAACAGTAGCAAACTCGCCTGATCAATTATTGAATGAAATCTCCTATAGTTTAAAATTCATTCATTATATTTAATAGTCTATTAGAACTAACACATAAGTATGTTAAAATATTGCAGGGTGTCAGAATTTTCTAGACCATACAATTAGCTGTCGTATGATTTTCAAAATTTAGCTTCTTTAAAGCATTAATGTAATTCTTGAAGTTAGCTGCTACAAATAGTTTACTCTGTGAAGTCAATAGAGTTTAGTGTTTAATTATTTTTTGGGAATAACCAAAACTGTAATAATACTGTTAATAGTTCTATGTTATGGGCTTTGTAAATCTCTTAAACGCATGATTTCTCCCTTAACGAAGGTATATTTCAATATTAAAAGATAACAAACTGTTATGGCATAAAAACCTGTTGAAACCAATATGGAATTGTATGGTTCCTATATCTTCCCAAATTTTCCTGTTACCAAACTACACATTAATTCATTTAAGTTTCAAGTAATGAACTTGGTAGCTTATTACTTAAAAATCAGTATATTTGGTTGTCCGTAGAGACTGGAAAAATTCGCTTCTTTTTTTGCGATAGGTTAGAATCCAAATAAGTTTACCTTTAAGCCAATTCAGTGATTGGACAGCAATCAACATGAAGTATTCCGGTAGTTAACGGAAAATATCAAAGCACAGTCATCCCAGCTAACAGATCTCACAAGTCATTAGCCAATGAGCAGTTGGCATTTGTCCGAGTGTGTAAAGGATTGCGGATTCTACCCTAGAGGTATGGAAACCGCGAATTTTTTTTTTCCAGTACCTAGATATTCGTGGTTTGCTGCATTTTTAATACTTTATTTAATTTATGCCGCGTGCTGAGATAATTAAAATTTTCAACACCGTTACGTCAATCATTAATTGTTTACTCTAAAGTTAGTTTCCTCTCTGTGTGGGGGAAAAAAAAAATTAAAACATTTTCCCTTCCCGCTTGCGTGGAATTAAAAAACAAAAAAAAAAAACAAACGAAAACAGCAGACATTCAGACGTATAGCTGCTCTAATTGTCTGCAACAAGAAGGCCAGCATAAAAAATAAATAAACGATAATAAACGTTGGCTCGTCAGAGGAAAAGATTCGTCCCCCCCCCCCCCCCGGCGAACCGAGAGGTCCACTTTACATTCGCGGCTAAACAAGGGCACTTCTACCCTCCCCCTCCTCCCCCTTACCACCGCATCTCCACCCCCTCCTCCCTTTGCGGTCTTTATTACTTGGCTGGTAACGCCGCTGAGTGGCCAGGGAAGGAGCAATTTCCGCCCGTCCATGCGCCCCCCTTGGATCAGGGGGAAGGGGGAGAGGGGGTTGTTGCCGGGACTACCAGCGGGGACCTGGACTGCGGGGAAGAAACGACGATAACAATAAGAATTAAAAAAAAAAAACCCGGGGCTTGCGTTTTGACCCGGAGTCTTTGATCATCTACCAGGTCGTCCTCAGGATATACCTACGTCGTCCTCGAACGTCGACCGGGTACACAAAAGAAATTTTTTTTTTCTGTACTTTTACAAAAAAAAAAAAAAAAAAAAAACTTTGGAAACAAACTAGGACGTGGACAGCAAAGGACGCGGCTACAACCCAGAAGCCAAGCTACTTCAGACAATGGCCGTGAAAGCCCGCGAACATTATTAACAAACTATGTAGTTGCCAAGAAATATCTTGATATTAAAACTGTGTTCCAACATGTTGCCATGGTTATTTTTTTTTTCCATTTATGAAATACCTATTTTTTGAGTTAACACCTGGTATTCCTTAACGAAAATTGCCGCATGATTTTATAATTTGATTGGTGTATCATCATCACTGCGTACGATTCGTGGAAGTAAGAGTTAATTTTATTTAACATCTAAACTCAAATCCTTTGTACTTCAAACAATGTTTAAAAATTATTAATGTGACCTTACAAATGGTCACGCTACTTATGAATAGAGACCTGAAAAATTCGCGCATTCATTTCAAGATAGGCTAGAATCCAAAACGTTTCCCTTTTTGCTGCTTCAGTGATTGGGCCACAGTATATCTAAAGGACTTTGGGCCAATGAAAAAATGTAAACAAAAGAAGTAGCGAATCACGAGTATCCCAGTTAACAGGTGCTACGAGCCTGTAACCAATGAGCAGATGCAATTCGCCCGAGTGCATAGAGGATCATGGAGTCCATTCTATAGGTCATTGAAATCGCGAATTTTTCCGGGCTCTACTTATAAATAATGACATAACAATACATTTATTTAAAAAATAAAAATTAAGCAATCACATTGAATGTTAGAAGCTGGAGTCTCAAGGACACGAGAACATTAACACAACAAAATATAATGACTGCCGGAAAATCTTCCTATGCCAAATCGTCCATAAAATGCGATGTAGAGATGCTCTGAATCAGCGTAGGCCCTATAGAAATATTTTATTTCCTGTTGATAATTGAAGTGCAAAACATCGTAACATTTAGTCGTCTCCGGATCTAGGTGAGATTAAGTTTGGTTTATAAATAAGGAAGCAAGATATAGATAGATATGACAAAGGACAGAAAAATAATTTCTCTGTTAGCTTTGCGGAGAATTAAACAGAAAAGACATAAACAATTGAAGTTAGAATACAAATGTGAAAGTGCACCCAAACGTAAAAAGAAATTTCGTTTTTCAGCATATACCTATGACTATTTTTTAAATTTTTGTTTTTGACGTGACAATGTCTAATAAATCGATGAACGCCAGCTTCACGCACTTTAAAGTGTCCCGTTACTAACATTGTTCCGTTTCGCTGTGTCCCGTTACACTCATTGTTGCGTTACGCGGTGTCCCGTTACGCTCATTGTTCCGTTACGCTGTGTTCCGTTACGCTGTCGGCGAGTGCAGTAATAATAGGTTATGTTACAATGGACTAAAAAATTATGGTGATTCATATAATTGATGATAGATATTTGATTATAGTTTATTTATATGAAAACTTGTTCATAATTATATTTAAACTTTATAGCTAAACACCAGTTTTTAAAATTAATTACAAGTCATCTACACGTGAACTGTTTCGTCGACTGTTTATAAAGTGAAGTGAAAAGTTAATATGGTTTTCATTGCTTATTACAACAACTATTTCGGCAATAAAAGTTAATTATTCTTGCAGTTTAAAAATCTGATTACTAGTATAATTTCAAGTATTTATTCTTTTATTATTAAAATAAAAATGATTAAAAATATTAATAAAAGTATGCAATCATTTCATCAATGTTTTGTTATGACGTTGTCACGTTAAACTATCGTCCGTAAACCGACTTTACAGACAACCTATTTTTTTTATGGTTTCCGTTTTTCTTTTCGTCGTGCGGCACGACACGGCGAAATTAAAAAAAGCGCGTACTTTTCGCGGCCCGTCGGGACGCGTATTTCGTCGTGTTGACGTCACGGCGACCTTGTATTTCATTGGCTGCTGAGCGTGTCGTGTCCGTCGAGGAATTGTGACTCCAACTTAATGAAATTTAGTTGCTGGCGCCATCAAAACACACAATTGTTACAGTACTGGTCTGAAAATTTAACCTTCCTCATTTTTCTCATCATATAAATAAAACTCAAACACCAATAAAAAAAATTGGTTGTCTGTAAAGTCAGTTTACGGACGATAGTTTAACGTGACAACGTCATAACAAAACATTGATGAAATGATTGCATACTTTTATGAATAAAATTGAATCATTTTTATTTTAATAATAAAAGAATAAATACTTGAAATTATACTAGTAATCAGATTTTTAAAATGCAAGAATAATTGACCTTTATTGCCGAAATTGTTGTTGTAATAAGCGATGAAAACCACATTAACTTTTCACTTCACTTTATAACCAGTCGACGAAACAGTTCACGTGTAGATGTAAGTTGTGTGCTGCCGCTGTCTTCCTTCTCCTCGGACACATAGGACAATCGAGTGGAAGAGAGATAGATACGGCGCAAGCGTACAATGAGCGTAACGGGACACAGCGAAACGAAACAATGTGCATAACGGGACACTTTTTTCGTGCGTGCAGCAGGCGTTCATCTATTTATTAGACGTTGTCATGTCAAAATATTTTTATTCAATGGTTATAACGTAAATATCCGTCAAAATAAAGACATAAGTGATAATTTTTGAAGTGTCACATCTTAGCTTTCGGTACAATTCATTTCATGAATGCGTTGGGAGTCAAGGAACGGAAATGTGTAACAACCACAGTGCTGCCATCTGTGGGGGATAGCGCGGACGAAAGTTCACGTAGCCAAAAGGAAACTTTATTTTAACAATATGTGCAGTTTTTTAAATGTAATTCCTTTTCGAAAATCAGGTCCAAAGCAGGGGTTTAGTACTTTTTTTATCTTTCAAATTTTTCACTTTTTGCGGAGCCGCTCCATTATAGTTTAAAATTTTGGCCTGCTAGTGAAATGATTCAATAGTCGACGTAGCTGCTCCGGCAACGAATTCTAGTAACGATTTGCGGAAACTACGTGTGATTTGCGTCAAGAAAATGAAGTCGAAAACAGAATTTGCGTATACATTTATCACGCTTGGCATTATTTTAAAAAAAATTATACGTTAAATATCGTGTCAGAGTTTCGTGTTTTAAGTTCATTTGCAACACAAGAACACGCGAATTTGCTCGTTACCGAAGTGTGATGATTACTTATTACTAGAGACCTGCAAAATTCGCGGATTCATTGACCTCTAGGATAGACTCCACAGTCCTTTAAATACTCGCGGAAATGACACCTGTTCATTGGCTACTGACGCGTGAGACGTCTCAACTAGGCTGTCCGTAATTCGGCACCTTCTTGGTTTAGTGTTTCCCATTGGCTCACAGTTACCCCGGATAAAATGTGGGCCAATCGCAGAAGCGGTACGAAGGTATAGTTGTTTTGATACTAGCCTATCGCGAAATGAATCCGCGAATTTTGCATGTCTCTACTTATTACCTACTGGCGAAGACTGAAAGACTCGCTCTCATTATTTTTAAATAGCTCTGTTTTTTTAGAAGTATTTTTCTTTAAAATACTGGGACAGCTAGTTGTATACCTACCTACTTTACGTTCTCGTAAAAAACAATGCTATTTTTTTAATGCTCCGTGAAGTTTGCTAGTGGCAAATATAACTGTTATTTATCTTCATTTCGAATCCGACAGGAAGCGATAAGCTTGAAGGATAAGTACCTACAGATATTACAAAATTTTAAGGCTATCTCTAGATTTAAGATGATAATTTTTTGTTATAAAATTCTTATTGAAATTATTAATAATTTTAATAATTATTAATATTCTCTTTAAACAAATTAAATAACTCAATCATTATTATGACACAATACCAGTTCTAGTGTTGTAGAAAATTTTTGCTATAGTAGAAAATAAGGTTTTGAAGATTTTTAGTTAATGGGAATTGTATAATTTTTTGGTATATTTAGTAGAGATAACCTGTATCTAATAAAATAACTTTTTGTGAAATACCATGATTTGTTTTAAAAATCGTAATCGAATAGAAGTTCACAGAAAAATTTCTTTTTGCCTTCATTTTACTTTTTATAGAGTTTTTCGACTATTTATCAACTATTTATTATTAGTTATTTGTTTTAAAAATATATATATTTTTTGTTTTGAAAGCAATTTGTTATAATTTTAAAACCAAAATTAATACTTTTCCAATGGTATTTTTAAACTTTTGGGTGGGATCTTAATTTAAAATGAGGTTCTAAGCGAACAATTGGTTAGATCTCTCGACAATGCTCTGTTCAACCGATTTTTCTTAAACTCTATTTGAAAAATGGGTCAAAAATTAAAGTTCTTGTACCAGTGAAGATTAACTTCTCCGACTTCTACAGCACATCCACAAGAAAGGAAATGGCTTGGAACGTTATGTCAAACTAGATATCGGCTGTGCTAACCTGTAAGGCTAGGGGGCGTGGCCTAGCCGCCATTTTCGGATAGGCGAAACATAGTGTTCAACCATGGTTGTTTTATGGGCATAAAGAATTCGTAAAACGGCGTCTTAGACCATTTTAAGAAATAAATTGCCACTGCGTCGGTTTAAAACGCTATCTGACTTTTCCGTGAAAATAGTTTTTAACTTTCATCGGGGGTTGAGCTAAATTATTCATTACAAAGAATGACTACAGATGTAAAAATATTATGAACAGTCCTGGTTAGCCTCGGATAATTTTTAGAAATTTGTATTCTCTGCTTTAACGAAAGCGGATTTTTCGGTAACGAACTACAAAATAATTTTCTGATCTGTAAATTGCTAAATGCAAGGCGCTTTTGTAAGTTTTACCAAGTGCTGTAAAGAAAGTACGTAGTACTTATTGACCGTTCGAATAGTCATATATAGTATATCCCACTTCTTGACTTAATTTTTTATAAGTAGAAAATATTTTCTAAAAAAAAAAAAAAAAAAAAAAACATTATCAACATCTTTTGGAATTTTCAAATGTCCTCATCTTTATCACCTCGAAGTTTTATGTAATTATATTTTATAATGCATGAAAGACTTGGAAAAAAAAATTCAATTAATATATTCTGCCAGTAGGTTTGTAACGAAGTTCATTATCTCTGTGGAAAGTTTTTAATTTGGCTTTTGAATTATTTAAACGAGCGTAAACGAGATACGCTTCATAAGTTGTTTTTGAAGTATGCGTCTACTGAATTCTAATCTTGCCTGGGAAGTTGTGGGAGCCGAGTTACGGGCAGCGCTGTATCTCATACGAGTTTCCCCTGGGAGTCATGTTTCACTGTGCGGCATCTGCCACGACGCGGCAGGGTGTTGCCTGGCAAGTGGCGTGGTTTGGTTGAGGTGAGTAGCGGTGTGGCGGAGTAGCGGAGTAGCGGAGTAGCGGAGTAGCGGAGTAGCCGTGGGAGCGGAGGGGGGTGGGGGGGGGGGGTCGGGGTTGCAGGCAACTCGTTACTAACCCGCGCCGCCTTCGTCAAGTTGCCCCCCCCCCCCACCACCTCCTGTTCGTTTACATCTCCTCATCCTGCGTTCGTTTGACCAGCTCCTTCCTTTCGTTAACTACACAATAAAAAAAAATTAATCTTTGAAGACAAAAAAAAATCACCTCACTTTCACTGTTAGGCTGATAAATAAGGAGGGAAAATTAATTTTGTTGGATAGTCGACGGTTGAAACTATAGCAAACCCTGGCATGATATTAGTCTTAAAAAAATAAAGTCGGGGAAATTTTCAATTTTCTCCTCAGCTAGGACTCATGCGCTGGTATATGCACACTCAAAGGCAGTGGAAATCTCCAATTTTTATAACATATTTGGAATATTCCATCAAATGGTTAAAACAATTCAACATCTGGACCGAAATTGATGGGGTTAGGACTTTTTTTTAATGGACATTGAAATTGTTGAGTGAACACATACATAACTTGATTATAAATATGTTTTGAATAACAATTGCAAATAAAAAAAGTACTATAAGGCCTAGGTGGAGAGTGAAGTATGTACGATACTGCATGCCTATCAGAGTTAAAATGCAGTTACCACCTAGCGTTAGAACAGTTTTGTTTAGTTTATCTGAAGGATTGAACCCTATTACCTCCCCCAAATTGTTCCTTAAGCTTAACTGAATTTTTAAAACCATTCAGGTTATTTGTGAACTCTGTGGGCAAATTAGTAAAGCTATTCGTATATAGAACCAGCAAACAAAAATTGATGGATTTTTTTCCATGTGCATCTGGCATTTATTCTCTCGTGCCACTCGTTCCAATTTTGTTTTGTAATTTTTTTTTGTGGCAGCAAAACACTTACTAATTCAAAATTTTAATCACCACAGCCAGAAGCTGAAGTTACAAGCACCGCATCGCAATTACTCTCTGTAAATTGATATTACGAGTTCATTTCACAATTACCAAGTTCATTGCTGTGATTCTTACCTCTTCCAGTGAAACCATGTGATGTAGTTGATTATTGAAATTTAAGCTACCTTATTCTAAGTGGGCCTCCAACCCAAATAATCGAGTGTATTCATAAAACTCTGGAAATAATGAAAATAGACTATCTCATCTACGTATAGGCCTAATAATTTTTAAAAAATATTTGCGCAATAAGAATAATTTATGAAACTCACTTTACAATATAATCGCCAGTTCATTGCCTTCCATAAAAACTTCTCTCCACCATAAAAATTAATTAAAAATGTATATATATATATACCAGCATTTAAATTTGATTGTGAATATAGGAAGTAAACATTGCAGTTATAGAAAAAACTAGTTAATTACCGTCTGAAACAAATTTTTTTTAGAAAGAATACACTCATTAACGATACACATAAGACTAGAGGACAAATATATATGAAACCAAGCAACGCAATCTCCAACGCTTTAATAATATAAACAGAGAGTAATTTTGTTTGCAAAAAGTAAATTCTAAAACTATTGACACGATTTCAAGAGTTAATGCACTGTTGTAAAGCTACATTATTTCAAATGGAAAAATTCTACGTTTCATTAAAAAAGAAATAGAATTTTATTTTAATATAGCATATTCTGATCGAAGACAGCGCAGAGAGCTGATATGTGCCAGACGGATCCAAAACTGGAAGGGAGAAGGAAGGCATTTTTTTAAAATTTAACTTCATTAATTGGGAATGAGGATTCAGTTAGCCATATACTTAGTTAAATTCCAACACTGATTGGCTTAAAGAAAGGCAACGCACAGCTTAAACCGGGTGTGTCTAGAAGCATTAAACTTTGCATAGTAGTTCCTTGTATAACTTAGGTGAGCACTAAGAAAGGATTTTTTGAAAATTCATCCCCTAAGGGATGAAAGTTTGAAATTTATGTAGATCAAAATATGGAAATTGGTGTTTAGGCCTCTGTTTATGAATATAAATCAGTTGTATCAGAGTTTCTTGTAATTAATCAAATATTAAATATAGGGTACATGGCTAGTACAGTAATAAAATTAACAATTTTTTTTGTACATAGGTTTGTGAGGATTAGCTACAAATGTTCGTACAACAGCTACTCGCTTCTAGTGTCCCCACTTCGGAAATGTACAAAAATTAGAGGGAGGGGTTGTAAGCGACACCCCTTACCACCTTGGGTACGCCTCTGGACGGAACTGGCTCCAAAGATGGCGCCGGTGGTCGAACCCCAGGCACAGCCGCACGCCGCCGCACTCGTTCACGCCTGGCCGGCGGGCGAGCGCTCGAAATATGTCGCACTCGGGGAAGGATCGATCGATCGATGGCCGCCTGAAGGGTAAAAATACACACCCTTCGCGCCCTGCGCGGGCCTGGCGAGCCTCCCGAGGGCTTGCGCGGCTCGTGAACAACCACCGGCCCCGCACAACCGCGACGTGTCACGGGACGTCCACCGGCGTCGTCGGTCTCCCCTCCGGGGCTGGGCGTCAAGCGGGCAGTCGTGTCCCAGCTTCACGACTTACCTGCCCAGCGCAACTGCTCTCTGGACCATCCTCTTCTGTCCCGCAATGAAACCAGCGCAACTGTTCTCTGGACCATCCTCTTGTGTACCGCAATGAAACCAGCGCAACTGTTCTCTGGACCATCCTCTTCTGTCCCGCAATGAAACCAGCGCAACTGCTCTCTGGACCATTCTCTTCTGTCCCGCAATGAAACCAGCGCAACAGCTCTCTGGACCATCCTCTTCTGTCCCGCAATGAAACCAGCGCAACAGCTCTCTGGACCATCCTCTTCTGTCCCGCAATGAAACCAGCGCAACTGCTCTCTGGACCATTCTCTTCTGTCCCGCAATGAAACCAGCGCAACAGCTCTCTGGACCATCCTCTTCTGTCCCGCAATGAAACCAGCGCAACAGCTCTCTGGACCATCCTCTTCTGTCCCGCAATGAAACCAGCGCAACAGCTCTCTGGACCATCCTCTTCTGTCCCGCAATGAAACCAGCGCAACAGCTCTCTGGACCATCCTCTTCTGTCCCGCAATGAAACCAGCGCAACAGCTCTCTGGACCATTCTCTTCTGTCCCGCAATGAAACCAGCGCAACAGCTCTCTGGACCATCCTCTTCTGTCCCGCAATGAAACCAGCGCAACAGCTCTCTGGACCATCCTCTTCTGTCCCGCAATGAAACCAGCGCAACTGCTCTCTGGACCATTCTCTTCTGTCCCGCAATGAAACCAGCGCAACTGCTCTCTGGACCATCCTCTTCTGTCCCGCAATGAAACCAGCGCAACAGCTCTCTGGACCATCCTCTTCTGTCCCGCAATGAAACCAGCGCAACAGCTCTCTGGACCATCCTCTTCTGTCCCGCAATGAAACCAGCGCAACAGCTCTCTGGACCATCCTCTTCTGTCCCGCAATGAAACCAGCGCAACAGCTCTCTGGACCATCCTCTTCTGTCCCGCAATGAAACCAGCGCAACAGCTCTCTGGACCATCCTCTTCTGTCCCGCAATGAAACCAGCGCAACAGCTCTCTGGACCATCCTCTTCTGTCCCGCAATGAAACCAGCGCAACAGCTCTCTGGACCATCCTCTTCTGTCCCGCAATGAAACCAGCGCAACAGCTCTCTGGACCATCCTCTTCTGTCCCGCAATGAAACCAGCGCAACAGCTCTCTGGACCATCCTCTTCTGTCCCGCAATGAAACCAGCGCAACAGCTCTCTGGACCATCCTCTTCTGTCCCGCAATGAAACCAGCGCAACTGCTCTCTGGACCATTCTCTTCTGTCCCGCAATGAAACCAGCGCAACAGCTCTCTGGACCATCCTCTTCTGTCCCGCAATGAAACCAGCGCAACTGCTCTCTGGACCATTCTCTTCTGTCCCGCAATGAAACCAGCGCAACTGCTCTCTGGACCATTCTCTTTTGTCCCGCAATGAAACCAGCGCAAAAGCTCTCTGGACCATCCTCTTCTGTCCCGCAATGAAACCAGCGCAACAGCTCTCTGGACCATCCTCTTCTGTCCCGCAATGAAACCAGCGCAACAGCTCTCTGGACCATCCTCTTCTGTCCCGCAATGAAACCAGCGCAACAGCTCTCTGGACCATCCTCTTCTGTCCCGCAATGAAACCAGCGCAACAGCTCTCTGGACCATCCTCTTCTGTCCCGCAATGAAACCAGCGCAACAGCTCTCTGGACCATCCTCTTCTGTCCCGCAATGAAACCAGCGCAACAGCTCTCTGGACCATCCTCTTCTGTCCCGCAATGAAACCAGCGCAACAGCTCTCTGGACCATCCTCTTCTGTCCCGCAATGAAACCAGCGCAACTGCTCTCTGGACCATTCTCTTCTGTCCCGCAATGAAACCAGCGCAACAGCTCTCTGGACCATCCTCTTCTGTCCCGCAATGAAACCAGCGCAACTGCTCTCTGGACCATTCTCTTCTGTCCCGCAATGAAACCAGCGCAACAGCTCTCTGGACCATCCTCTTCTGTCCCGCAATGAAACCAGCGCAACTGCTCTCTGGACCATTCTCTTCTGTCCCGCAATGAAACCAGCGCAACTGCTCTCTGGACCATTCTCTTTTGTCCCGCAATGAAACCAGCGCAACAGCTCTCTGGACCATTCTCTTCTGTCCCGCAATGAAACCAGCGCAACTGCTCTCTGGACCATTCTCTTCTGTCCCGCAATGAAACCAGCGCAACTGCTCTCTGGACCATTCTCTTCTGTCCCGCAATGAAACCAGCGCAACAGCTCTCTGGACCATTCTCTTTTGTCCCGCAATGAAACCAGCGCAACTGCTCTCTGGACCATTCTCTTCTGTCCCGCAATGAAACCAGCGCAACTGCTCTCTGGACCATTCTCTTCTGTCCCGCAATGAAACCAGCGCAACAGCTCTCTGGACCATTCTCTTTTGTCCCGCAATGAAACCAGCGCAACTGCTCTCTGGACCATTCTCTTCTGTCCCGCAATGAAACCAGCGCAACTGCTCTCTGGACCATTCTCTTCTGTCCCGCAATGAAACCAGCGCAACTGCTCTCTGGACCATTCTCTTCTGTCCCGCAATGAAACCAGCGCAACAGCTCTCTGGACCATTCTCTTTTGTCCCGCAATGAAACCAGCGCAACTGCTCTCTGGACCATTCTCTTCTGTCCCGCAATGAAACCAGCGCAACTGCTCTCTGGACCATTCTCTTTTGTCCCGCAATGAAACCAGCGCAACAGCTCTCTGGACCATTCTCTTCTGTCCCGCAATGAAACCAGCGCAACTGCTCTCTGGACCATTCTCTTCTGTCCCGCAATGAAACCAGCGCAACAGCTCTCTGGACCATCCTCTTCTGTCCCGCAATGAAACCAGCGCAACTGCTCTCTGGACCATTCTCTTCTGTCCCGCAATGAAACCAGCGCAACTGCTCTCTGGACCATTCTCTTTTGTCCCGCAATGAAACCAGCGCAACAGCTCTCTGGACCATTCTCTTCTGTCCCGCAATGAAACCAGCGCAACTGTTCTCTGGACCATCCTCTTCTGTCCCGCAATGAAACCAGCGCAACAGCTCTCTGGACCATTCTCTTCTGTCCCGCAATGAAACCAGCGCAACTGCTCTCTGGACCATCCTCTTCAGTTCCGCAATGAAACCAGCGCAACTGCTCTCTGGACCATTCTCTTGTGTCCCGCAATGAAACCAACGCAACTCTTCTCTGGACCATCCTCTTCAGTTCCGCAATGAAACCAGCGCAACTGCTCTCTGGACCATTCTCTTGTGTCCCGCAATGAAACCAGCGCAACTGCTCTCTGGACCATTCTCTTTTGTCCCGCAATGAAACCAGCGCAACTCTTCTCTGGACCATCCTCTTCAGTTCCGCAATGAAACCAGCGCAACTGCTCTCTGGACCATTCTCTTGTGTCCCGCAGTGAAACCAGCGCAACTCTTCTCTGGACCATCCTCTTCAGTTCCGCAATGAAACCAGCGCAACTGCTCTCTGGACCATTCTCTTGTGTCCCGCAATGAAACCAGCGCAACTGCTCTCTGGACCATTCTCTTGTGTCCCGCAATGAAACCAGCGCAACTCTTCTCTGGACCATCCTCTTCAGTTCCGCAATGAAACCAGCGCAACAGCTCTCTGGACCATTCTCTTCTGTCCCGCAATGAAACCAGCGCAACAGCTCTCTGGACCATCCTCTTCTGTCCCGCAATGAAACCAGCGCAACTGTTCTCTGGACCATCCTCTTCTGTCCCGTAATGAAACCAGCGCAACTGTTCTCTGGACCATCCTTTTCTGTCCCGAAATGAAACCAGCGCAACTGCTCTCTGGACCATCATCTTGTGTCCTGCAATGAAAACAGCAGACCCGTTCTCTGGACAATCCTCTTCTGTCCCGCAATGAAACCAGCGCAACTGTTCTCTGGACCATCCTCTTGTGTACCGCAATGAAACCAGCGCAACTGTTCTCTGAACCATCATCTTGTGTCCCACAATGAAAACAGCAGACCCGTTCTCTGGACAATCCTCTTCTGTCCCGCAATGAAACTAGCGCAACTGCTCTCTGGACCATTCTCTTCTGTCCCGCAATGAAACCAGCGCAACTGCTCTCTGGACCATCCTCTTCTGTCCCGCAATGAAACCAGCGCAACAGCTCTCTGGACCATCCTCTTCTGTCCCGCAATGAAACCAGCGCAACAGCTCTCTGGACCATCCTCTTCTGTCCCGCAATGAAACCAGCGCAACAGCTCTCTGGACCATCCTCTTCTGTCCCGCAATGAAACTAGCGCAACTGCTCTCTGGACCATCCTCTTCTGTCCCGCAATGAAACTAGCGCAACAGCTCTCTGGACCATCCTCTTCTGTCCCGCAATGAAACTAGCGTAACAGCTCTCTGGACCATCCTCTTCTGTCCCGCAATGAAACCAGCGCAACTGCTCTCTGGACCATCCTCTTCTGTCCCGCAATGAAACCAGCGCAACAGCTCTCTGGACCATCCTCTTCTGTCCCGCAATGAAACTAGCGTAACAGCTCTCTGGACCATCCTCTTCTGTCCCGCAATGAAACTAGCGCAACTGCTCTCTGGACCATCCTCTTCTGTCCCGCAATGAAACCAGCGCAACAGCTCTCTGGACCATCCTCTTCTGTCCCGCAATGAAACCAGCGCAACAGCTCTCTGGACCATCCTCTTCTGTCCCGCAATGAAACTAGCGTAACAGCTCTCTGGACCATCCTCTTCTGTCCCGCAATGAAACCAGCGCAACTGCTCTCTGGACCATCCTCTTCTGTCCCGCAATGAAACCAGCGCAACTGTTCTCTGGACCATCCTCTTCTGTCCCGCAATGAAACCAGCGCAACAGCTCTCTGGACCATCCTCTTCTGTCCCGCAATGAAACCAGCGCAACAGCTCTCTGGACCATCCTCTTCTGTCCCGCAATGAAACCAGCGCAACTGCTCTCTGGACCATCCTCTTCTGTCCCGTAATGAAACTGCCCCGCCTGCCTGGGCACACATACGGTGTGCAGAGCTCGAGACATTCAAGTGGTTTCTGTTCACTCTGTGCTCTGAGCTGTGTTTCGGTATTTAGATTGTTAACTTTTTTTTTAAAGACAGTGAACAAGGCTGTAACATACGATTTCAGAATAATGTTTAGTAATTAATCACCCTTTAGAGATTCTTGAAAGTATCCGATATACGTTTATCTTCATTTCTATGCCATATAATTTTATGGTTACCACTGAAAACTCATAGCCCTATGCACCATTATAACACTGCGGCGCCAGTCCACATTCTTCCACTTAGAGGCGATATCGCGTTCGTAGCACCAGCAAACGTTGCACTTATGTTCCCGTCTCACTAACACAGATACTCTCGTGGCTAGGTGGGTCCCATTTATTCATGACCTATTGCATCCCTCATGACTAGAGCCCAGGTTTTTTCCTGTGTCTATGTAAGTTTTAGCTGGGCCAAACTTAACTATAGTTATAGTATATTGTTAAGACAGGAAAGTTAGTCATGGCGTAAATCGCTGCCATGGCTTCCCAATCTTCTCCTAGCACA
Source organism: Bacillus rossius redtenbacheri (assembly GCF_032445375.1). NCBI lineage: Eukaryota > Metazoa > Arthropoda > Insecta > Phasmatodea > Bacillidae > Bacillus > Bacillus rossius. The sequence goes on from NC_086340.1 coordinate 9,684,967, forward strand.
TAATGAATTGCATTCTTGAAACCCTGCACGATAAAGTCTCAGACACACTCTTGAATATTCCCTTTGGCACATCTCTTTCCATTCCAATACACTTACAGTTGGTGTAAGTTGGATCAGAAAATAAAATCGCGACAGTAGCGTGGAATTTCCGTATTTCAGTTTCCGCACAAAGACGTCTTATTGAAGTAAAACTTTTTTATAACCTGTATGGAAAAGTCGGGGCAGTGATGTCATCAAATCGCTACAATAAAAAAAAAACTTTACGACACATGACGACTTTTCGCCGTCACTTTTGATACACTTGTGGACCTTCAGTGTGAACCTCCATTGTGGTACGAGCACTTTATTAGCTATTAAATGACCTGCTTGAAAACACAGTTGGCAGCAGCGTTCGGTGTCATGTCCACCACAGAATACTCTTCAAAACAATATTTTGACGTGACAACGTCTAATAAATCGATGAACGCCGGCTGCACAAACGAAAGTTTCCCGTTACGCACCTTGTCCCGTTACGCTCATTGTACGCTTGCGCCGCATCTATCTCTCTTCCACTCGATTGGAACAAACATCGATTTGACTTTTTCGAGGCACATTAAACTTGAAACACTCCCATTCGTTTCCTACTTTTCTTATCATCGTCGTTTCCTTAACAGAATAACACAGATTGGAAGAAGTTAAATAGCAAACATGTATAAAAGTTATAGTTAAAATAATCTCTTCGTTAAAGTAATAAACATATTTGATTTAATGAGTGCAAATAAAAGTAAATTTATCAATTAAATTGTAGATTTCATTTCACTCCTTCTTTGTATCCATACAAATTAGTGATAATTCAATAAAAATGATTCAATTTCATTCATAAAACTATGCAATCATTTCATAAATGTTTTGTTATGACGTTGTCACGTTAAACTATCGTCCGTAAACCTACTTTACAGACAACCAATTTTTTTTTGTGCACTACGAGGGTCATCCAAATATAAACCGAAATTTTGTCAATTGGACTCGAGCAGTGACGTGCTCCGGGGAGTCAGTGGCGAGTGAACGGGGAGGGGACAGGAATGCGCTCACGTCCGTCATGGCGGTGTCGCTGTGACGTCACCAGTCACTTGCACGACGCAGGGCCGGATTTAAGGGAGGGCAACCGGGGCGAAAGCCCCGGGGCCCCCACAAACGGAGGGCCCCCACAATAGAGACTTCGGAAAAAAAAATCTTTCAAATTCCGACAAGTAAACACTAGTAAACACCTTTTCCTTTGATATTCTTTTTTCGCTGTTTTACCTTTACCTACAGTACTTTGTACATACGTGATTATATTATTGTTAAATATTAACAGAAATATTCATTAACACTAAAATTTAAATTCATATAATTATTGTCTCCGATTATATAAATGTATGTTTTTTTAAATACTAAGAGAATCTACTTGATTTCACAATAAATTATTTATTGGAAAACTCGACTGAAAAAAAAATTGTTAGTTTTATTTGGAAAATAATTTGGGGCCAGGGGGCCTCCGCTCCTCTGTTGCCCCGAGGCCTCCAGACCTCTGAATCCGGCCTTGGCACGACGCGTTATAATTCGTTTTATCGCCGACGAACGTGTGGGATCGAGTGAGACTGCGGAGAGACGCCAAAGCACAGTTCACTGACGCTACTCTGAGCAAAACCAAAGCGTTCGATTGGTTCCAGAAGTATCGAAAAGGTCGCGATAAACTAGAAAATCGAAGCCATAAATGGCGACCAGCGTCAATGGAGATGCTATTCTGGCCGTTATATGTTTGGTCCACTGATGTAGGCATTAGGAGAGGAGAGATTTGAAGACGAAGCTGCAGTCGATCAGTAAGTACGTGCTCAATTGGCTACTGGGGCAACCCTCTTTTTTTTCTCTTTTCATTAAGGGATCAAGAAGCTTCCTTTGCGATGGAAAAAATATTTTTTTTTTGTGAAGGATACTATGTAGAGAAATAATACATTCCATTTTTATTTTCGAAAATCACCAATATATATCTATAAAATTATTTTGGTTTATATTTTAAGAAAAGGGCTCGTAATTTATCAGCAGTCCTATAATTTTTAAGAGCAATAATTAAAAAAAACATAGTTATTACAATTTTTTAACATCGCGAATCGTAAGTAATGATATATTGATTCGTAACTCTATGTGTATAACGTATACCATTCAGTGTGCAATTATGGAACTAGCATTATGAAACACTTTGTACGCGCATAAAACACACATCATGGCCATCATATTTGACAAAATATCTCCTGGAGGAAATTGATATATATTTTTTGAATTTGTATTTATTAAAAAAATTAAATGTAAATTATCCTTATAAATATAATACTGTGCCTCAAAATTAACGTATTTCTGTTGATTTTGAATGTAATGAGTATGTATTTATGAATTTTATCTTTTCATTGCTATAATAAATAAATAGGCCTAATGTATGCATTTTATTTTAATCATGAAACTAAATCAAATATTTGAATACTATAAAACTAAGTATTGTTAAATAAACATACCAAAAAATGTAAAACATTTAAAAATGATTAATTTATGTTAGATGTTAAACCTGGAAGGAAAATTTAAATTTTTTTTTTCATGTACACTATACAGGTTAGTTTATATCGTAATAACTTGATTTTCTTCTCACATATTTAATTTAATTTATTTCGTTTAAAATTCAATTTATACAAGTAACTTTCTTTGCTTGATAAAAATATTTTTATGAATCCGTAATTTTATTTATAAATTCCTAGTTAACAGTATTTTAATCTCCTGCCAGCCACATTAAAAAATAACTCAGCATTAATTTTTATGGTTTTACTTTTTTATCAAATGTTAATATTTGAAACAAGTCGCCAATATTTGTTATTTGTTGGCTGATTTTATTGTACGTTTCACATTTTTCTGTGTTACGAGATAGAAATTGTGGCACGGGAGTAGAAATGAAATCACATCTTGAAACAAACGAAACGAAATAATTTAAATAAAACGAGATTTTATAAAAAATACTTTATTATTCATATCAAAATTATTTTAATTGGCGTTCTGTTTTTTTTTGCAGCCATACGGTTGGAGAAGATCCCAAAGTAATAAGATCGATTACTCTATACCCATAGATCGATATAGATGATAATTTTTCATTGTGAGTTTGTTTTTCCCTCACTACACAGCTTACATTTCAAGGTATATGATACGTGCGTGGGTTTTAACCACCACTGATTTCGAAAACTGAAACGGAAAAAGGAATTATTTTCCTGAAACCAATTGTAGCTACACTTCGAAATTGTGTGCATACAAAGTGTACCGTGACAACAATGTCGAGATTTATATTCTTCCCGGGAGCTATTATTAAACTTTGCGCGAACGGAATAAAATTTCGGCACATGTGTGTTTCACCGCGTTCTATTGAGTCGTCCCTTACTAATACCGGGATATATACATTTTTTTTTCCATTTCGCAGGCAGTTCAACTTTTATTGCAAACAGACAGCAAATGCAATATTCCCATATTCGTGTTTGTAAAAGCGAAGAATGGAGGTATTAAAGATGCCGGTGTCAGAGCGTAGCTCTGGAGATCTAAAAACAGACAAATATCGTGATGGCTTACTCAAACTCTTTAGAAATAGGAAAAATAAATCATGTTGCTATTAAGTCAAAACTTTAAAAAAATCTCGGTACGTTAAAGGTTTTAATATTTCAGTAAACTTAGTTTGTAATGAAAAAGTATTTTTTTAAATACAGTCGCTATATATTTCTTGTGATTGATTTCAGGAATACATAGCGTAAGTATTTGTTCAATCAACATTACAGCTTAAACATGTAATTTAGCTTGTTATATTAATTATTTTTGTAGCGTTCGTTCAAACCAAAACTGTGTCCAGCCATGCCGAAGTGAGTTAATAATACATAAAATAAATGTTAGCCGGGTATGAATTATAGTAATTAAATACAGTCTTACACAGGAGTCGCTAACCCAGAATCCACGGACCATTTTTTGCCCGACAAGTCTTGTGGAGCGACGCGTCAACTGCTTCAAAACCAAATAAATTTGAATATAAGAATATAACTCATTCGTGCAAAAATTCAGTTTGTAAATTACACTGTTTAGTTTTATATCAATGAGAGCTGGAATTTATATAATTTATATAAATATATATATGTAATTTTAATGATGTTTTGATAGATTTATACCCTTTCAAAAGGGCCAAAATCTCAATGAAAGACATTTTGCATTCTTAATTTTCTTGCAGTTAAGATAATTTCTGAAGTAAATAAGTATTATTGTAATTTCATTAATTAATTTAAAATTGACAAATTTAGTTATTATATTTTTTTAAGTGTATTTTGTCATGTGTTTATGTTTGTGTTGTCCCATTTTATTGTTGTGTTATTATTGTGTTTTGTGTATGTTATTGTTATTTTTTTGTAATATTTGTTAAGTGCCCACCATGTTCCACCATATATTTTTATTATTAATGACACAAAATATGAATTTTTTTTTAAATATTTTCAATAGGCTATTGCTGCTTTAATATCGACGACCGCCGCCCTAAAAATTATATAGCGTGCATTACACTTACGCGCACGATGAGATGATGTTGAAGTGCTCTTTAAACGGCGAGTGTACCTAGTCGGTAAAACAATATTCATTAAAAAAAGCAGTACCTCATCATTCTCTGGCGAATGAATAAAACGCACAAGGGAAATCAGTGCCAACTTTGTCGACTCCTGCGTTAAAAATCTTACTGACGTTCCTCTTCATCCAATAAAGTTACAAAAAATAAATGAAAATGCTGTTGCTACAATTTAATTTTACTTTTCGGAGCGTGGTTATTCATGACGATAAAACGTGTGAAGTTTTGGATTTTTAGCGGAATGTAGTTGTGGTTATATATATAATATTCTAAATAATCTTTTTATTCTGCATCACATGGTTCGGCACATTCTGTAATCCGGCACATTCTGTAATTCGGCACCAATCAAACCACTCGCGTTCGTTTTCCCCCGGGTTAATCCGGAAGTTCACCTTGGCTGTCAGGTCGCGCTACAGCGTTGCCGTCGTGTGTAGTTCGCTCAGAGTTTCTCATTACAGTCCGTTTTACATTTCCTGGTTTCTAGCGGCACAGAAAAAAAAATTGTTTGTCTGTAAAGTCGGTTTACGGACGATAGTTTAACGTGACAACGTCATAACAAAACATTGATTAAATGATTGCGTACTTTTATGAATAAAATTGAATCATATTTATTTTAATAATTAAAATAATAAATACTTGAAATTATACTAGTAATCAGATTTTTAAAAATGCAAGAATAATTAACCTTTATTGACAAAATTGTTGTTGTAATCAGCAATGAAAACCACATTAACTTTTCACTTCACTTTATAAACAGTCGACGAAACAGTTCACGTGTAGATAACTTGTAATTAATTTAAAAAACTGGCGTTTAGCTGTAAAGTTTAAATATAATATGAACAAGTTTTCATATAAATAAAGTGTAATCAAATTTCTATCATCAATTATATGAATCACCATATTTTTTTAGTCAATTGTAACATAACCTATTATTACTGCACTCGCCGACAGATGTTACTTTTTTTAATAATAAAAGAATAAATACTTGAAATTATACTAGTAATCAGATTCATTTTCTTACGTAAATTTGACGTAGAAATTATTTCATATTACACATTTATAAACAAAGTTTTAAGTTTTCACTTCTGTCGGTGCGGCGCAAGCGAACAATGAGCGTAACGGGACACAGCGTAACGGAACAATGAGCGTAATGGGACTCAGCGCAACGGAACAATGTGCGTAACGGGACACTTTTTCGTGCGTGCAGCCTGGCGTTCATCGATTTATTAGACGTTGTCTTGTCAAAAAATGGTCTCTACTTTTATAAAAGATTACTTCGAAAACCAGTTGCCGAGAAATAGTTCGCATTACTACAAGAGAGATATTGTGGTTTTGTACAACACGTGGCAGTGGCTATTTTTGAATATATGAAATAAGTTTTTTTTTAGATAATAATAATTATTTCTAACGAAAATTAGAGTATAATTTTATATTTGAACTGATGTTTCATTCAAGCATAAATTTTTTAAATCAATAAAATTTAATTGAGTATTCAATAATTTGACTATTTTGTTGTATTATGCTTATTAAGTGCGCAGCTAATACTGGAAAGCTATTAAGCGAACGGTTTAACTATTTGAGGCACTGGGACAACACAAAGCATAAATGCCCGGGTAAAAATCCGAACCCAGAATTACTGCGATCACTATTTTGTTGTGATAGAGTTTTTTTATGTATATGTTAACTAATATTTACACATATTTGTAATTTACAAAAAAAAATACATTGAGGTTATATTTAGCATTTTAAATTTGGTTTCCAAGTTAAAATTGTATTGACGTTCGATAATCCGGCAGAATCACTAACCCAACATGGCCGTGGTTCCGAATGCGCCGGATTACAGAACTTTCACTGCAGATGGTTTAGGAACATAAGACACGTCGGCTGGCCCATGCGGAGAAAACAGAAGATAGATAGATAGAGAGAGAGAGAGAGAGAGTGAAATAAAAAATCGATGTATCGGTTTATTCTGGGCTGCAAGGTTTCATTCATTCAGTGGATGGTTGAAAGGAAAGCTGATTGGGAAGGCAACTGGGGTTGTGACTGTGTTTCACGAAAAGCCTGGGGTTGCTGAAGTGACGTGTGTTTTGTCGTGCACGGTTTTGAACGCTCGCCATACCTCAGGCCACATTCTGAATATTAAAATTTTTAAATCAAGTGAAAAATAGAGTACATATATGTAAAATAAAAAAAACTCATGAATTTACTATTTCATCAAATAAAGATTAAAGAACTGACTCAAAACTTAGGTTGTATAGGCTAACACGGTGACAGAGTTGGTTAAGATATGACCTTCAGGGAAATAAATGTGGTTTTATGTACCTTTTGTGTATGTACGTTACGTGCAATAGACGCTAAATCTTCGACTAGCCTGACTGCTGGCATAAAGCGAGGTGAAGTTTTTTCAAATTTAGTTCAATATAAAATAAAATATTTTTGAAAGAATATCAAAACCAGAAAAGTGTGGAAGGAAAAAAAAAATGTAAGAAGAGGCACTATTTAAAAAAATATCTTCATTAATTTAATTACAAATAACCATGTTCTTAGAAAGTTTTAATCGTGCATGTAAAATATAATCTGTATATTTTAAAAGTAAATATAAGATATGATCTACCTAAAAAATTCAAAAAGTGCTTAGCAAGTTTTAATTGGCATGATAAATTAAAGCGTTATGAATAAATTGCTTTCTTAAAATTGTAGTTAAGTACTGGCTTAAGATTACCCGTAATTAATAACAGTAAAGTAACTCACGAGGTTTTCACAATTGAATTTTTGGATAGTCTCATGAGTTTTCAACTTGCGCGATGAAAAACATTATCATCTGGCTTGATGTTTTTCTGTTTTGTTTTCTTAGAATAATGTCTTATGTGTAGGGACCGGAAAAATTCGCGGGTTCAATGACCTGTAGGATGAACTCCATAGTTCTACGTACACTCGGTCAAATGCCGCCCACTCATTGGCTGCTGTCTTGTAAGACGTTCCAGCGTAGCAGCCTGTGATTCGATATTAAGCTTTGATTGGGTGTTTCTCATTGGCCCAGAGTCATCCAGGTGAGTTATGAACCAATAGCAGAGGCAGCACTGAGGTATAACGATTTGTATTTTAGCCTATCGCGAAATGAATTCGCGAATTTTTCCGGTCTCTACTTATATGTGCTTCATTTGAAAAGTTGATAATAGTTCCAGTCTGGTTGGTATTTGTACGTTGTTCTGCAAAGTGATTTATTGTGGAATTGTTATATTATTAGGTAAACAAAATTTAATTGATGAAAATAAGGTCACCAATTAATTAAAAAAGATATACAACAGTTAAACGTTTATACACTGCAAGAATCAGTTTGTATGTTTGAGCTTTATCTTTGATTTCTTGACTGTTACACAGAAAAATAAATTCTGTATTTAAAATAAAAGGATTACTTTGTAAACCAGTTGCCAAGAAATAGTTTTTAATACTGGACATAATATATTGTAACAATGTACAACACATGGTTATAGTTATTTATGCATATATGATATAATTTTATCGAAATAAAACTGAGTATTTCTTAAGAAAACTGACTCACATTTCTGTAATTTAATTGATGTTTAATTTAAGCATATTTTTTAAACTATGGAAAAAAATAATCGAATATTCAACAATTTTACTTTATTGTATTTCATTTTGCTTGTTGATGTGCGCAATTAATAATTGAAAACTATTCAGGGAATGTTTTGCAAATAACTTAAAAAATTGGAGGTACTGAGACAACACAAAACATATATGTCCGATTAAAAATCCGAACCCAATTATTACTGCAAATACTATTTTGAAGTGGTACAGTAGTTTTAATGTAAATTAAAAAAAATTACAAATATATGTAATTTTACATGAACATATATATTCCATTTACAAAAAAGATACAGCGTAGTTAAAGTAAATAATATCTTGACCGAGAGGATATTTGTTATATTTTTCATGACTTAGGATGAGAGGCTATTGCTAGAGCCCGGAAAAATTCGCGATTTCAATGACCTATAGAATGGACTCCATGATCCTCTATGCACTCGGGCCAATTGCATCTGCTCATTGGCTACTGACTCGTAGCACCTGTTAACTGGGATGCTCGTGATTCGCTACCTCTTTTGTTTACATTTTTTCATTGGCCCAAAGTCCTTTAGATATACTGTGGCAAAATCACCGAAGCAGCAAAAATGCAAACGTTTTGGATTCTAGCCTATCGTGAAATGAATGCGCGAATTTTTCAGGTCTCTAGCTATTGCTGCTGGGTTAAAGCCCACTGTATGTTCCAGAGCATTAACATTCACTCCGCGCGATGGAGTGAAATGTTTAAATGCATGATCGTTCAGGGGAACCTGAGAAAATGTCCCCCCCCTCCTTTTCCCCACTTCTCCTTCCTCTTCCGGTCGAATGTCCCTCGCTCGAGATGATAACGGTCTCCAGAGGAGAAGTAAAATGGATCCACCATGGCCACACACTTTCAGAGTAACGCGATGCTGAACACGCCACGTTTCGGAAAGTGGTGTCAACGAATACTGCCAGAAACAGTGAACCTTCGACGCAGCTCAGAACGAAATGCATTACACCATCGCACGCGATATCGTAGATCAAATTCCGTTCGTATCGCGGAGCGTTTATTAATATATATGTCCCGTCAAACCAATAATTTGCATATTCATACGTTGCAAAAAATAAAAATGCAATTAACGAGGAATGTTGACCGAAAATTTCTTCGAAATTTCACCACAAAGTGGCAAACCTATACAAGAAAATATGACTAGCCGATATTTTTATAAATAAATAAATCTTACTTGTAGGAACAATGTACATAAAGTACGCACGTCAAGTAGTAAACATTTTTTTTGCAGAATTTTTGATTATATAAAAATATTTTAAGTATAAATAGTTTTAATAATGAAACCATAAATGTGTTTCGAAAACTAAAATTCATGTTTGAAACATATGCTGTCTAAAGACTTAAAAACTACTGCAGCTAATTAAAATAAATTTTCATGATCATTATCATCATAAAGTATATTTTAGCATCTAAGGTGTATAACATATTCTTGACGTAAGTTACCTGAAAAATAAGATGTGGTTTGAAATTTGCACGTGCGAGTGCATTTTAATTACTTAAATGATATTTTATATCATTTAAAATTTTTTTTGTTACTAAATAGTATTACAACCATTAAATATGATTAACTTGATATATTTAAAAAATATGAGGTGTGATTAAATATCATGGATAAAATACAATATAAATAATTGCAAATAATATATTTATTTTTTACGCGGGAAATAGTTACTAATTTTTAAGTTTCAAGTTACATTTAAATTGTATTTTTTTTGTTTTATAGTGCAAGATAAGTGACAAAATAAATTAAAACACTGATTATAAAATTTCCTATTGTTACATTATGACTTGAGTGCGTCAGTTTTTGTCCGTGAAAATAATGATAAATGGGTTTAAATACCTCCAGGATGGACTCCACAGTCTTATGCACACGTTGGCAAATAACACAAGCTCTCATTGGCTGCTGGATTATGCTATTCGATACTTTCTTGATTGACCGTTTTTCGTCGGCACATACACATTAATTATTTTTCTATGTGGAACAGAAATATTCATATAAAATTACAAGATATTTGTAAATTAGTACATTTACATGAAAACAACTGCATAACTACAAAATAGTGATCGCAGTGATACTCAGTTTGGATTCTTACTCGAGAATGTATGCTTTATGTTAACCCAGTATAGTTTTCTGAATAGTTTTTCAGTATTAACTGCGCACATAATAAGCATGATACAAGAAAAGTAGTCAAGTTGCTGAATATTGGACTATATATTCCATGACTTAAAAAAATGCTTGAATGAAACATCAATTGAAAAAAAGGGAAACAAATGCGCCTTTGTTTCATAAAAAAAATACTCAGAATTATACACTATTTCTTGACACCTAGTTTCCAAAAGTAATCGTTTGTTAAAAGTACAGAACATTTTTGACGTGAAAACGTCTAATAAATAGATGAACGCCGGCTGCACGCACGAAAAAGTATCCCGTAACGCACATTGTCCCGTTATGCTGTGTCCCGTTAGGCTCACTGTACGCTTGCGCCACATCTATCTCTCTTCCACTCGATTGGAACAACCATCGATTTGACTTTTTCGAGGCACATTAAACTTGAAACACTCCCATTCGTTTCCTGCTTTTCCTATCATCGTCCTATCCTTAACAGAATAACACAGATTGGAAGAAGTTAAATAGCAAACATGTATAAAAGTTATAGTTAAAATAATCTCATCGTTAAAGTAATAAGCATGTTTGAATTAACGAGTGCAAATAAAAGTAAATTTATCAATTAAATTGTAGATTTCGTTTCACTCCTTCTTTGTATCCATACAAAATAGTGATAATTCAATAAAAAAATATTCAATTTTATTCATAAAAGTATGCAATCATTTCATCAATGTTTTGTTATGACGTCACGTTAAAATATCGTCCGTAAACCGACTTTACAGACAACCAATTTTTTTTTTGGTGCGTAGTCCTCCGGATTAGCTGCGAGCCAACCGCGGGAGAAACACAAATATACAAGTGTCAGTTTTTAATTCTGTCACGAGATGAACTCGTGCGTTGTTCCAGCGTCTGTGAGTGATGCGTCACGAGGCCAGGCGAGCGAGGATGCAACCTGTCAGCGACATTCAATCGAACAATTCTAATAAATCTCCACGTCGCGCAGGGTTTGCCGTGGACAAGGATAATCTGGGAAACAGGTGAAAGCTCAGAGAACCAAGGTGTCTTAAAAAAACCTGGATAATTCAGAGAAATCAACAATATCTTAGTTTACGAAACCTGACAGAATACCTGTAAAACGTTGGACATTTCAGGGGACTAAAAATGTGTCTTCAAACCTGGGAAATTCAGGGAAATGAACCGCGTATTACTGACCGAATACCTGGGGGGAAAAAATAAAAATTTCAGTGGACTGACAAATGTGTCTTTTTAAACCTGGAAAATTCAAGGAAATGAACAATTTTAGTTACGAAAAAGTATCAGTAATTTAATAATATGTAGTATCTTATTATCTTTATCTATTTTAATCATAAATTAGTGTGCCGTTAATAACCGTAATCGGATTTTTTTTAATGAACTAATCCTCAAAGATATAAACAACTGTGTAATAATTTGAAGATTAGTGAATATCTGTATTATCTTGTCTAATCACAATCTATAAAAATAAATTGTTCAAACGTTTGGTGAAATTTTTTTTTCCCCACACTTTATAGAAATGATATCAATTCAAACTGCATGTTATGGATTGTTTGAGGAAACGTGTTTGATCATAAAGTGAACGGACCTGCAAAAGCCGTATTATTCGCGGCAACAGACTAGATTATAAACAGTTATAAATTTTATAACATACTAGCTGAAATATCCGACGTTTTCCGGACTGAACACTGGGTGATGGGCATTGTTTTTTAAATCGTTTGTAGACAGTAATAGTGCAAAATTTCATCAAGAGTTGCCCCAATTCTGATTCAAGGGACAGCGAGGGTGATGCGGGAGAAAGGTGAAAGCCGGTATAAAGTAGTATACCAAAATCTCATGTATTCAATATTAACATTTTGTTAAAAATAAGATGTATATAAAAGTGGTCTTCTTATTTTAACGTTAATTGTGAATATTTTCTATAAACACCAAAATAATGCTTTAACAGGTAAAAAAGGGATTTTTTTTTCTTTCGTAATTTCATGTTTTCAGTGAACTTAATTTTCTTCAATTGGATGTTAACAATGTTACCAGTTCCCTTATGAAAGTTGACAGGAGTGAGGCACAAGAGGGTAAAAACTGGCAGAGAATGTGTAAAAAGTGCTAAGTTGTAACAAAAAACATGTTTATTATAAATGAAGCAACCCTTTACAAACGGGAGATGATTAAATATCTGTGGAATGCGTATGATATACCATGTTGTGAAAGTCTTCACACAGCTATACTCCATGCAGCAGTATTCTGCGGTCCAATACGTGCGTGCACATTAGCCTTAAAGCAGCAATTGTGTGACATGTTACTTAAATATACCTTTATTGCATGCAGTCGCACAAGGCACTGTCGTGAAACACACGCAACCTGCCACACTGTGAAAGTGACAACACTATTAATCTCTTACTTATATAGCTTGCCAAAACCAATAAAAAAAAGAAGCTATATGGATGACCAAGAGACTGAGTAGGCCCTATATTCACATTCAGACCATTACTTGGTAAAATAATCATTAATAAATACTCTCTTAAAAAAAACCTCTGTTAAGCACAAGTTACTAAACAACAATCTTATACATCAGCTGTTACAACTGAGATCGCTGCTGGGCAAATGACTAATTATTAAAAAAAAATAGTGAAATATACTGGCCTCCATATGAATCGACAATTACGTTACGTTAGAGTGGGTTATAAACCACTCAGCTTTATTGTCATACAACTGAGACCATGCATAAGGTAGAGCACCGCCACTGAGAAAAGATTTTTGTTTGAATCAAAAAAATATTTGTTTATATATGGCGAAAAAAATATTTACTTGGTGGAACAAAATATTTTGTTAGTTTAACCAAACTCGGTTAAGTAACAAAAATAATTTGTTACACCTAACCACATAATATGCATTTGAGTTGACAAAATCATTTTGTTGGGTCAACAGAATCTTTCCTACTGCAAAATATTTGTTTGAATTAACAAAATATATATGTTTCGCCATATATAAACAAATATTTTGTTGAGGCAAACAAACCTTTCTCTCAGTGGCAGCAATTCGGTTCTGGTCTGGACGCATCTCGCCTTGATCTCTTATGGGCAGACCTCTGGTGGATGACGTAGTGATGTCCCGGGGCGACTCGGGGTAGCGAGGACAACTCCGCTCAGCAAGCCAAGTCACGAGCAGGTGTGTGTGTGTGTGTGTGTGTGTGTGTGTGTGTGTGTGTGTATGTGTGTCAGTGAGGCGGGATGATAAGCGCGACGCTCGCTGGTGCTTCTAGCGCGGTGTCTCCTCTGGACTGGCGCGCAGTCTTCACGTCGTGCACAGGACAACTGTGAGATCTGAGCGGTGACCGTGACATTACACGGCCGATAAATGAAGATGGAGGTGTGATGCAAGTCCCTTAAGTGCTTTCAAGAATCTGTACCGGTTGTTTTACGCCTAAAAATTACTCGGAAAACATGCGTTTTTAGCCATTTGAACTCTTCTAAAAATACAGTTAAAAAAACTTAATCCGAAATCAAAAGTACTTTTCGGCCCTCAGCGAACTTTTAAATGCTTTTCGTAAGCAGGCCCCACTCGCATAACTTGAGTAGTTTCGAAATCGCGTTGTTTTCCCTGAAGCTCTGCGCACCGTGTGTGTGCCCGGGTGGGCGGGGGCCTTAAGGTTCTTGCCCTTTGGACTCGCTGACTCCTAAGGACGGGCTACTGCAGCCAGGACGTCACCAGCACATAACCACTCGTCGGCCGTACTCGTGGTCTTGACTGATTTTACTGTTGGGTCACTTAAAAAAATTGGTTGTCTGTAAAGTCGGTTTACGGACGATAGTTTAACGTGACAATGTCATAACAAAACATTGATGAAATGATTGCATAGTTTTATGAATAAAATTGAATCATTTTTATTGAATTATCACTATTTTGTATGGATACAAAGAAGGAGTGAAATGAAATTTACAATTTAATTGATAAATTTACTTTTATTTGCACTCATTAATTCAAATATGTTTATTACTTTATCGAAGAGATTATTTTAACTATAACTTTTATACATGTTTGCTATTTAACTTCTTCTAATCTGTGTTATTCTGTTAAGGATAGGACGATGATAGGAAAAGCAGGAAAAGAATGGGAGTGTTTCAAGTTTAATGTGCCTCGAAAAAGTCAAATCGACGGTTGTTCCAATCGAGTGGAAGAGAGATAGATGCGACGCAAGCGTACAATGAGCGTAACGGGACAACGGGTCATCCTTTTTTCGTGCGTGCAGCCGGGCGTTCATCGATTTATTAGACGTTGCCAGGTCAAAAAGGGGCGACGACACGTAAACTGTTACGTGGCAGTTGAGTCATGAACCAGGTACACTATTGCGCAGGCCCGCGCGCCTGCTACAAACAAACGCCACCGCCACACGTCAACTTCTATGACATGAAAGAATGCATCCAGACCATAGCCAAACGGGTAACACGAACACCGCAAGTGTCTGTTAATTAATTCATTCGCGGAAATTATAAATGGGTAAAAAAAAAAAAACTCGCTGGGTTTATGATTACGTCGTAATTCTCTTAAGTGTGCGATGAGCGGTTAAATTCCGTCGCGATGTAGACGCCGCGCCCGGTTTATTCGGACGCCGAGCTGCTCCCTCGTGGATGATTGTCGGAGCGGAGTGGAGAGGGGGTGTAGCTCGTCTGCGCATGCGCGGAGCAGCCCCTCCTCCTCCACTCCCCAACACCCGGCGCAGAGAGGAGCTTCCCGCGCGGTCAGCGAGCGCCGAACCCGCCAGTGGGCGTCGAGCCGTCGATCCCGCTGCACCGTCCAGACGCCCGGCGTCGCGCGCGGAACGCCCGGGAGACGTGACGCGCTCGTCGGCGTCCCTCGACGGCCGGTGAGTATCCCCTCCCCCTCCTCCCCCTGTCCCTGACACAGCAAACAGTACACAGTCGTCACACAAGGCGTCGCAGCGACGAAAAAAAATATGGGTGTTTTGGTAAAGACGATCGCGAGAATCCTTAAAGCTTGCTTACATATGAAGAAGAACGTAAACAAAAAAATAAAATTTCAAATATACACGTATTCGTATTATTTATTTTTGCTTCTCTGTTTTAAAATAAAATGCACACAGCTTGTTTGAAGAAGGAAACTCCAAATAACAGCATAGAAAAACCCCCAGTGGAAGGAAAAAAAAATTCGAAGAAGTTGACCTTAACACATAGAATGTTACATATAAAAGTAATGTTTTTATTTAAGTTATGTTGTAGCTAATGCTGGTCTAGATCTGCTCCGAAACGAAGTATGTTCATACGATGGAAAATACGTCATAAATTGTTTTTTCACAAAATATTCTGTTTTATTGCGGACGTATTATGTCATGGGTAAATCATGTTTTGTGCACGTTTGTAGAGGGTGGTTAAAATATTTATATTAAAAAAAAATATTTTTTGACGCCGTAATTTATAATCTTGAGGCAAACTTTAGTCTGAAGGCAAACACTTCTGAGCTGCTTGTAAGTATGCTAGGTCATGTTTCTTAGGAGATGCTTGATACAGATCATAAATTAATTTTTTTGAAGTTAATCTTTATAAAATTTCTTTACTATACCTACGTTGCGAATTGGTTCTATATTTTTGAAGGTTTATTAAATGAAATTTTTATTTTTACCGTTACTTTTTAATGACCAATGTTAAAATGTATTAAACATCTTTCTGTCGAATGAGTTAAAGAAAACATTTTAATTTAAATACTTTATTGTTTTGAAGCAAATGAATACTTACCATGACCCTCCTCGTAATAAGTTGAACAGTAAAAACATCTTTATAGAAAAAAAAAGTTATGTTTCAAACTATATACACATTCGACATTGTTACTACCATATAATTAAGATAATAATATAATAAGTATTATATAAATAAAATAATCATTTATTTAAAATTTATTGATGCTTTTATAGGGGTTTTCCGTGACTTTCATTTCTTGGTTAGTAGGGTGTCGGAATAAACTTTATTAAACATAATTTCATAAAAGGGTACTATAAACTCAGTTTTGGTGCATGGGTTCATATTATGGAACATTCAGTTGCTGGTTAATAATGCTATTAATGAAGTCTCGGTGCCAATATTCGTGGATGCTTTCACGATATTAATGCTTGCGAAAGTTTTTGAAAGGATCGTGAGAAATTAGAATAATTTTATAAATGGCCTAGTGAAACGCATAAACATTTTTTCATTGAGTAAAACTAAATTATTATTATACTAGTTATAATGGTTAAACAATAATGTATAACATTTAGCATATTTAACATTTACGTTCATATAACTATAGGGTTATTAAATTAAACTGAAAAATTTGCTTATACAATATATAATATTTGTATTTGACGGTGTAAATTTGTTTAGTTTAAAATATTTCTCACGCGCTCTGCTATATAATGAGTTATTTATCAGATTAATATCACATTGAATAATAACCTACACTCAGTATAAATTAACTGGTATAGTAATAAAAAAATAATAATGCATCTTTGAAAGCTACTATGCAACATATTTCAAGGAAAATTTTAGAGCAATGAAAATTATGTTACTTAAAAATTACGTAAAACTAAATTGAAAGACGCCAAAAAATTTTAGACAGCAAAAATATAAAAAAAAACATAATATTCACTCAGTGTAACCCTTTATTATACAATCAAATACAGTACACCAGACATTTTGTACGAAAAGGATTATCTTCATTGGCTAAAAACTAATAAAAACATGATGTAAGTTTTGATTTTGAGGTGGTTGACATTGTAAACGTGTTAATCTTAATTCCACAACTTAAGTATATTCGAGGTTTAAAATTGCACGTAATTGAAATACAAAACTTCAATAGCGTTTTATAACACAATGATGTGCCTCCTTTAAAATCTAGGTAAACTTTAAGGGTCTTGGATTTCCCATAGACAATATATCATAAAATTTCAAATGCTGTGTTTTTTAAAACTTCAGTCATTCCTCTACGTACTCTGAAAAACACAGTATCAAAATTCCTAATGGTTAATGAGAAATTACCGTTTACAGGTTACATTACGTATCCTGTGGAGTGACTCGGCAGCCACCATTGCACTTAGGCCAAATTAGGGTGGAAAACAGTCTTGGCTCCGGCCGTAACGTAATGACACTAAACATCTCTGTGTTTTAGAAAATATTCTCAGCTACGCTGTATTCCTAAGTCATTCTGGAGAACCACAGGATCATGTTGCAGCTGGTATCAAGTAAACAGTAGGGTGGCGACCACAATAATCATGCTGAAAGGCGTCGTTTTCCTAGAGTAAACAATTTAACATAACTATAGCTAGTAAATAATCTAACAATCGGTATTCTAAAAAATGATAAATTTTACTGGCGCAAAAATAACCTCATCATGCTTAATGTTCAAGTGACTATGAAATAGAATCACTCGAGACGCGACTATATAAACCTATTAAGATGTCGGGGCATCCAGACCCATCTAGGTACCGTGACTCGGTGCTCAGAAATTCAAGTACTAAGGGGGTTGTGATCAAACCCACAGCGCTGGTCCAACGTGTGGAAAGATTAGATTTTTATTTGGAGATTTTACGACGGAAACCATATTTGAAACTTATCAACTTGCTACCCTTAATCCACCATTAAACAGGCTCGGGACTTTAAATACTTTCTGGAATTTTCTTATTCCTCCAGGTTAATAATCTCCATCAAGTTTCATGAAATCTGTTTACTTGTGTTTTCTTTCCTACCTCCATTAGAACGAAACGTTTCAAATAAGAAATGCATTGCTTACCTGCATGTTGTCACGTTGGCGATTTAAATATTCACACCAGGGGAAGAGCCCACGGCACACCGCTCTCAGGGGACAAGCACCGCAACTACCACTATTCTCTCTGCTGCGAAAATGGCGGCTTGGACTCCTCCCTGCCCGCTTCTAAGAGTCAGACGTTGCCCAAAAGCTTCTGGGCATAAGTTAAATTCAATGTACATAAAAAAAGTTTTCGTAGCTCCTAACTTCGGAGAACGACGCACAAAAAAAAATGCGAACCATATTCAAATGTTTATACACGATGTTACCTATACCGGCTGCGAAAGTTATTCAAGTCCCATTTTTACCTTTGGGGGTTTCCCCTACAGATCTTTGATACAATATAGCCCATAGAAACTTTCGGATCATGGGGGGGCCCTTCGCTACCCTTCTCGTTACACTGGGACGAGTTAGAATTACGAGCAGAACTTACGTCCTTGAATAATGAGTATGAACCTGAACTGAAATTATTCTTTTCAATTGCCGAAATAACACAAAGAAGCATCGAAATACGCAAAACCAATAAGGGCCACGATTATTTTCAACTCAGTCACACATAGCGCTGACACTTAACGTAACAATTCGCACTCCTGAAATAAACCTTGGAGGTACAAGTTTAAGCAGTAGGTGTTTGCTCTTGGTAAATCGCAATAAGATTGTCTCAGTGATGACAGGGACTTTAAAATCAGAAACTGTCGCGTAGCAACAGGAGGTATCAAGAGATCGCAACAAAGATACTTACTTGCAATTTTCGAATAAATAGTTTTTTGTTTTGTTTTTTAATGGCTGAAACATTTTATTACATTATTTGATACCTTTATGTCGCGCTTTTAAACCGCGCATGTTTATAACATAAAAGAATTCGAGCGTGTACGAAAGTATTATTGTGAATCGTAAAATTCACGCTTGTTCTTAATTTGAAGTCACTCTGATTAGTATTCGTTAGCTAAACAAACCGTAGCTGTATAAGGGCTAATATTAGGTGTTTGGTTAATAGCTTGAAAAGAACTCGCTTGGAAGAATCTTAAAACTGCCATATTTTTAATGAGTACTGTTAAACATAGTTTTTCACATCAATAGATTAGGACTGTGTTTCATTAAAACAAAACGAAAATAAAACTGTTTTGCTTATTAGATGGGAAAGGGAAGTTATTCAGTTATTAACATGGAACACACGTCGTCTCCCTTAACGTGTTACCTCCATGCTATAAACGGAAACAAAATCCTGCATTTGGCAGCTTTAACAATTATTATATAGCTCTCCCCGCTCCTGGTGCTACAGCCTGAAGCTGCGCTGCCGTGCGGGTTGCAGAGTTGTTGATCGCAGGCGTCGGACTCTGGGAGGTGTTTACTCTTAACTTGCTATCCTGCACGGCGCCAACACATCTGTCTATTGGCCGAGTCGACGGATGGACCGTTCCTCCCCCCTCCCGTCACCCCATCATTCGATCCATTTCACCCACATTCGCCGGGAGAAACATCTGCCTCCTGTCGCACGCACCTCTCTTCTCCGCCTTTCACACACACACACACTCTCTCTCTCTCTCTTCCTACCCGTCCAGATCCTTCGCAGCCGGTCGGGTGAGTCAAGGCGATTACTTATCAGGACGCAATAAAAGCACAATGCCTAGGAGTGGGACTCTCGATGGCGGAGAGTGGGAGGGGGCAACATCGAGCGCCCCAGTCTTCTTGTTCTCGGGCAAGCGTTAGTAAAGTGACGCTACAGTGCTGCATTTTTTTTCGTTACGCTTGAAACGACAAAATAATTTTCTTTTAAATCCATTTTTTTAATTTTTCAATCTATGTTCAACGAATAAGTACACGTGTTTTAAATACTTGTGTAGTGCCCTAAAAATATTCCTCTCGCTCTTTTTGAATATGCTGGAGTGGTTGGAATAAATGACATGGAAGGAAAAAAAAAACTTCCAGTGAAATGAAACGGTTCAGATGATATAGTTTGTGTTATTGATTGAATAATTTACCTTTTCCAGTACTGATCTACTTTCCTCGCCCTAGTTTATACTGTTTGCGCTGTGAGAATTCGCGACCAGTAACCACAATACACACTTGTAGTTATTCTGTGTCGTAATAACCTTGCCTTCTCGAAGGCGTAACAGCAAGACGGAATGCGCTCGACCTAAATGAGAGTGGTGTTTGATTGTCCTTTTTTCTTTGCGACAAAAAAAATTGGTTGTCTGTAAAGTCGGTTTACGGACGATAGTTTAACGTGACAACGTCATAAAAAAACATTGATGAAATTATTGCATACTTTTATAATAAAATTGAATCACTTTTATTGAATTATTACTATTTTGTATGGATACAAAGAAGGAGTGAAATGAAATCTACAATTTAATTGATGAATTTACTTTTATTTCCACTCATTAATTCAAATATGTTTATTACTTTAACGAAGAGATTATTTTAACTATAACTTTTATACATGTTTGCTATTTAACTTCTTCCAATCTGTGTTATTCAGTTAAGGTTAGGACGAAGATAAGAAAAGTAGGAAACTAATGGGAGTGTTTCAAGTTTAATGTGCCTCGAAAAAGTCAAATCGATGGTTGTTCCAATCGAGTGGAAGAGAGATAGATGTGGCGCAAGCGAACGAGAGCGTAACGGGACACAGCGTAACGGGATAATGTGCGTAAGGACACTTTTTCGTGCGTGCAGCCGGCGTTCATCTATTTATTAGACGTTGTCACGTCAAAAAAAATTCTACGTTGTATTTCTTGTCCGAGTTCCATATTATAAGTTTATTTGCAACATGAGAACACGAGAGTTTGCTCGTTAGCGAGGTATCGAGGTATATGTTTACGCATCACTGGCGAATACTGAAAAGTCTCGCTCACTTTTTTTTTTCCATACCTGTTCGTGAAGTTTGGAATCTGATGACATTTCATCGTTGGTCATAGCAGTTTGTAGGTACGAATGCTTTTTTCAAATTCGCCCAACGTGGTTTTACACGTTCGTTATTCAACGTAAGCTTTTTAAGTCTGCTGAGAGTTGAGTTGAAATTATAAACAAACAGTATAATTAACAAACCAAAAATTTAAATCATTTTTGAAAAATAATAATTTTTCTATAATCTGGTTGGTTCAAAGTATTCAAAAAAAATTGGAAAGCCATGTAAACAATATTATTTGACACTGATTTTCCACATAAATTTTGTAAGTTAGTTATTTTAAGTCCATAGTGATGCAAATAAATATTTTTGTGCTTTTGGTTTAGGTAAAACTTAAATGGGACGTCATAACACACAGAATATATGTGAGATTTTCATTTGCCCAAAAATTTACCATCAGATTGGTACAACTCCTGTTACGATATAGTCTAAGCTAACCTAACTCCTCTTTTTTTAAGACGTTCAGGTCTAGACTTTGAATAACCACAGTCGTTTCCTGCCTCGGTGAGCAAAATGGTCTTGCAAGAGAGGGATATTTTGACGTTTCGGACCGAGGGTCAATGCGTGGTTCTTGCCCCGAGAAGGGTCAACGCGGAGGGAATAAGAAGGGCAATAAGAGAACCCGTCAGGCCCTTGCAAGGGTCGAGACCTGTCGTTCATAGTTGGCGCTGAATTATGCATGAGGCGAGCTAATAAGGCCCGGGGAATAGCGAGGATATGGGAACTCGTACACAACAAACATTTTCTGTCCCCCCCCCCTTTTTTACAAAAGAAACTTTTCTTAACTTTGTGCCTAACTTTTTTTTTCCCTCGTAACGCCACAGCACAAAAAATTGCAAAGTTTTCAAGATATTCCATACTTGTGTGTGTATGGTTGGCGTATCCATTTTATGTTTTAAGTTAATTAGCTTAATATGCATGGGTAAATAATGAACAGTTTTTAATTTTTAAAGTAATACTGTGTAGTTTACGTAGGTTATATTTTTTTTATAAATTATAGAGATTTAAGAGCAGATATTGAAAAAAAAATTAATGTTTAGATGTTTTTCTCCCGTAATAATACGTGTCAGCTATTTTCTTCGCTTAGTTATATTTTTAAGTGATCAGTTCTTTGTTTTTTATATTTAATGTTTACTTATATTTGTAAAAGATATATATTTAAATCTGTGGTTAAGTGTAAGTCAATGTGGGGTCTACGCCTTAACGTCGTCATAAGTAAAAAAAATATGACAAATAAATAAATATTCCTGCGAAAACATTATCCTTTATTGTGCCAATTACTTCTTGGCTTCTCGCCTGAGGCCATGACTGTATAACTCATGGTACGCTAGACGTTTCGGCATTCCTTGTTGCAGCCATCTTCAAGGGTGATTGGCAACAAGGCACGCCGAACTGTCGGGCACACCGTCGATTATATACGGACGTGGCCTGAACCCAGAAGCTACGAAGTAGTTATTGAAACTGGCCACGAAAAGCTTAGGATCACGATTCATGGTAGTACTGGATGTTTATTGGTCGCTAGGTGATAGTGGTCACTTTCATGGAGTAAGCATCGCGAACTTCAGCAAAACCCCTCGGCATGACTCAGGTTTGCAATGTGTACCGCATAAAATTAGCTGAGGTATGTTTTAAGTTAACACTTTAAAATAAATGTTTCCTTGAAATCTTGAGTTTATTCAGACAAATCGTCTCCAGAATACCATATTGAATTTTGGTTTAAACGATAAAAACTTTCTGTAAAGTAAGAAAAATAAGGGCGTTACTGCTTCAAGCGCTGGGTGTGAAAATTCACAGATAGAGGGATAGAGGAAATATGTAGGGTAGACTACATAAGTACAAGTGTGTAAGTATACAAGCGTACATGTGATTGTACAGGTATACGAGTGTTTAAGATTGTGTGGAAGTATGTGAGTGAGCACGTATGTGAGTGAGCAAGTATGTGAATGAGAAAGTATGTGAGTGAGCGAGTATGTGAGTGAGCAAGCATGTGAGTGAGCAAGTATGTGAGTGAGCAAGTATGTGAGTGAGAAAGTATGTGAGTGAGCAAGTATGTGAGTGAGCGAGTATGTGCGTGAGAAGTATGTGAGTGGCGAGTATGTGAGTGAGAAAGTATGTGATTGAGCAAGTATGTGAGTGAGAAAGTATGTGAGTGAGAAAGTATGTGAGTGAGCAAGTATGTGAGTGAGAAAGTATGTGAGAGAAAGTATGTGAGTGAGCAAGTATGTGAGTGAGCAAGTATGTGAGTGAGCAAGTATGTGAGTGAGCAAGTATGTGAGTGATCAAGTATGTGAGTGAGCAAGTATGTGAGTGAGCACGTATGTGAGTGAGTAAGGATGTGAGCATACGAGTTAACGAGCATGCTAATGTGCAAGTATGAAAGTGTGTAAGTGCAGATGTATATAAGTGCACACAAGTATGCGAGTCCATAAGTATGAAAGTGCGCTGCAATGAAAACATGCCATCGGGTGCTTGTGCTACCAACTGTGTCTTCGGCAAGTAATTTTATAGCTAAGATATGATACATAAATTATTGTTTCGATACTCTCTGAGCGTTTCTCTTTCCTTGCGCTGTAATGAAGTTATCGCAGTGACTTAACTTACTGATCGCAAAAAGTTTTCACTAAAAAAAAAAAAAATCGAAATGATTTTTACAAAATTGCCAAAATAACTTTGTTATACGTTTAGCTGCGTTATTTCTCTGAAATCTTTTCCCTTGGAATATGCGCTGTAAAGCAGGTCTCGGCTGCAAGTTTGGGGAACTTGTTTGATGCGGAGTTGCTGAAAAGAAGTAGAAGTGAAGTCCAGCTGTAGACGAGCTGGACTTCTATGTTTGGATCCGGCGCAAACATCGTGCATCCTGCGACCTTTGTTCCCGGCGGAGCTTACTTAACGCAGATTTATCACCACATTCCTGGCTACTGTTTGGGTCGGTGTTGGCGCAGGATGTTTCCCCCAGCTGCCGCTCAGGGCGCTGATGTCTCAAACACCCGGATCCAGTTTCATCACTGGCCATTCCCACTGGAAGATTAACACTATAGTCTCCAGCTCCCGACTCTATATTTTCAGTTTTTTTTTGAAGTGAAGCCGTTTGAGGTGACTCGGGGTGATGACGTCATCAGAGCGCAACGAAAACATCATAGCCTAAAGGAAAAAAAGGCGTAACGCTCAGTGTATATCACGGAAAAAAGTAACGATCACATAAAATAGAGAATGGTGTGACTTTATTGCTATTGGGTGCCATCTTTGTTCCACTTGCACTTCTGTGGCGATACCGTTCAATTGTTCTTTTCTCATCCCCCAACACGAGACAGCCGCATTCTCAAAATCTTTTCTCCTGTGACTACCGCTCGCGCCTGGAACGATCTACCCGGGTCCATCAGACTTCAGCGTTCCCTTCCCGTGTTTAATAAAACGTTATTAAGATACTTTCTAAACTCCGATTATCAGATTTAGCTGTGGTGTCAGCTATGTGTGCGAATACGTATGATTTATTATGAGAAAATGTGTTAATATATTTTTTTATGTTAATTTCTTGATTAGTTTTTATTCAAATTTTTTATGTCATAATATATTTTGCAACTATAGCACTAGAGGGATTTAAAAAAAAACTTTTCTAATCCATCTATAATATCTCATACGTTAGGTAAATCTTGTTTACATTATGTGCTTAAGTTTTCGTTGTTATTTTTAATTTGCTAGTAATTTGTTAACTCAGTTCTTTATATATTATTTGTAAGTATTTTAAGAATTTTTTGCCTATAGTGTTTACTAAGATACTTAATCTTGCATGCACCTACTTAGTAAGATGCATGTGGTTGAGTGTAACAGTAGGCGTCACGCCTTAACTTTGCCACTTAAAATGAGACAATAAAATAAATAAATAAATTTGAGTATGGTGATACCTTATGGCTGCGGATAAGTCAATTACACATCGCACACATTATCCAGAAGGCCCCCCTATAAACGGAATTTTCAGCTATTTATAAATTTGAAAATACATACTCACACATAACCTGTACATGTACTGTACTGGAATTAACGCTAAAGCTTCCTCAAATAGTGAATTTATGTATTATACTTATTAGAAAATCAAGCTTCTTGCGGAAATCACATACGGCAGCAGCAGCACTGTTAGTTAGCTGACGTAAGAATATATTTAGTTTTAGTAGTGGACGTTATTTATAAAGGCTACGTAACAAAAAGGATGTGCTGAGCACTTGCGATCTTAATTTTAAATACTCAGCCGTGGCTTATTGAGAGGCCTACATATAATATTTTTCGGATTGCTCTCTCCGCATTGAGTTTCAATTTACACATTTCTCGTTCAGCCTTCAACTGAGCTGGCGCAAAGAACCAGTACAGGCTCAGCTGATACTTATTTAATTTTAATTTGTAAGCAATATTGATTTCAGAAAATGGTTGATGTATGTAGTTCTGTTTGTATATGTGGATACAGCTAATAAACCATGTAGGTTATGAACAGCATATCCGAGTCTTATTTTTCCTTAAATACTTTACATTTTCTTTTGCGTTATCTCAGGGAAGTAACGAAGATAAGTCTTTCATACAGAAACTGCATTTATCATAAATGCTAAGCGTTTCGTACGAATACATACGCAATTTAAAAGGTATATTAACTTTTTTAACGCATGATTTTGAAAATACACAATTTGGGAGGTTCTTATTTATAGTAAATTATTTTATGTGTGCAACAGTGACTCTGAGAATATGATATAGAGTGAGGTATTTTGGCTGTGGTCAGCAAAAGAAAATAAAACAGTTCATAAAAAAAAAAGTATCATGCAAATTAACCTGCCAAATTTCCACGCTAATCACAGTTTATCATTCACATTGGACAAGTAAATCAGATTTATTGTTATTACTTGTCTAAATACTGAGTTTTCGTGGTCTGGTTTTTTTAAAAATGCTGAATATAAATAGGGTTTTTAGAGTACGATGTTAATAAATAATGGAAAATAAATGACAAATTTGTAATTATTGCTAATTTAATTTGTGTGTGACAATAAATCCACGTTCTTGACGCTTAGAAAAATACAAATTCAAAACCAAAATAGGTTTTAAATTTTTATAAAATTAACGATTCTACATAATTTACAGCTCATGTCTGATTTCGAAATGTGAATGTAAATATTTGGAAGTGTGAGATTATAATTTACGATATGATTGGTAAAAATATGATGGAACGTTTAGTTGAAAAGAATGAAATAAGCATCAGGCACTTGCTGTTTTACATTCAGATGGTGTTACGTCACAATGGTATGCAAAGAGGCTTAATAATTGAGGGGGGAGGGAATTGTATTCTAAATGATTTTAATTATAATATTTCGTGTTTTTGCACATGGCTTTAAAAATATCATATTTTAGCCATAATTTAAACCTATTGTTTATAAAAATATTTTTTTTCTACGAAATAAGTCTTTATCAATGGTTTATACCAACTTAGACGCAAATTTTTGTCAGTCGTAGCATGTACTGAAATAATGGAATCATGTGGTACACAATTTTGGATTATCATTTCGTATGTAGCTTCCATTTCAAACTCTTTATTTTTAGTACATTATTCATTAAATCAATAAATAATAGGTTTGCCAAAAACCCATATAAACCCAAGTTTTTCAGTGTTTACGGTGCACGCACGAAAAAGGATGACTCATTATCCCGTTATGCACATTGTCCCGTTACACTCATTGTACGCTTGCGCCGCATCTATCTCTCTTATACTCGATTGGAACAACCAACGATTTGACTTTTTCGAGGCACATTTAACTTGAAACACTCCCATTCGTTTCCTACTTTCCCTTCATCGTCCTATCCTTAACAGAATAACACAGATTGGAAGAAGTTAAATAGTAAACATGTATAAAAGTTATAGTTAAAATAATCTGTTCGTTAAAGTAATAAACATATTTGAATTAATGAGTGCAAATAAAAGTAAATTTATCAATTAAATTGTAGATTTCATTTCACTCATTCTTTGTATCCATACAAATTAGTGATAATTCAATAAAAATGATTCAATTTCATTCATAAAACTATGCAATCATTTCATAAATGTTTTGTTATGACGTTCTCACGTTAAACTATCGTCCGTAAACCGACTTTACAGACAACCAATTTTTATAATAGAAATAAAGATTTAAAAGACTAAGGCTGCATATGAACGGTTGGACCAAAGTGTATGTCACATAAAATATATTATTTACTGTTGTTAATAGGTAATATTTTTATCCACACTGGAAAATATTATTTACTGTTATTATCTATGTCTAATGGGTGTTCTTACTCTGAAAAGATTGGTTTGACATAGAATTATCAATTCTGATTTATTATCTTGGTAAAACAAACACTTTACTTTAATCTAAAATACGTACATAATCACACTGCAAATAACATTAACATATACACTAAAAAAATACAACTTTACATCAAACTCTAATAATATCTTTATTTATCAATCTTACGTTTATATTTTAAAAAATCAACGCATTTTCAGTGATTCTTTCAACAAAAAATATTTTTTTTTATAATGATCTAGTACGGTAAGTTTCCAACACAAAAGGAATCAAATGTCTTGGACTTAATTATGATAGAAATAATTTTCAGTTTATTTTCAATGGCACTCTAAAGTAATTAATTCTCTATGGGCGTTTAGAAAATTTAATTTAAAAAAAAAACAGTTTTCACTCAGTTAGCTCTTAGCGTGACATATCTCAATAATTCACCGCTGTACGTAACTAAGACTATGACCAGATTATTATCAGTAAATTAGTTTAAGTTGCCAGGCCTAAATCAAACTACAAATTACGCCATTCATGTTAAAAGATTAAAGTATCGAATAAATTCCAGTTAGAAAATTGTTAGAATGGAATTCAGTGACATATAACACAGTAGCTTCGTTTCATTATCTTTTCTCTCACCAATATTCAAAATCTGGCTGTACTGGTAATACAGAAATAAGCACACTGAAGCTAAAGTTGTAATAAATTTTAAAACATGCGTCTCCAGTCACAATTGTTATCACAAAGATACGAATGCTCAATAGGCTATATTAATATACATTGATCAAAGTAATAAGTTGCCTCAAAATCACTTCAAAGCATATGAATTGGCAAAGACAAATTTTCACACACTGCTACATGATAGTAGACTAGCCTCTTTCCTCTCTTTTCTATGCCTCTTTCCTATAATCTACACCTCCTTGAACAACATATTTTTTTTTATTAATGTGAGTCCATGCTAATAATCACTTTCAAAAATTTAACCTTGCGCCATCATAGCAAACAACCAATCAGCATGCTTACCATAACTAGAGGCTGTAAAGCGGAATCTGTTAAATTTAGCTTGAATTCAGTATGAAACATAAATTTTCAATAAATGTTGCTAATAACATGCTTACAATCAGTTTTTAAAGACAAAGTTAAATACCCAAAACATAACCCTTAATTATAATGTATAGACCTGAAATACAAAGAGAATGTCTGCATAGAGTAAGCAAAACTCTATCATGCAAATGCATTACTTTTGGGCGGTGCAGCGAAAGATTACTCTTACAATATTTGTTTCAATAATTTCTTTACAAGTTATTGTATTTTTCATGCTTTCAGCACATGCTGCAATCGACATCAATTTTTTTCCTGTTAAAACACAAAAACCATTAATTAAGGATTGTTGAGTAGAAAACACATTTTTATAAATAATTAAATATTGTTATATAATGATTTTACTAAAAAACAATTGGGTGCAAATACGTGTAATATTAGAAGAAAAATTATTTAGGACATTATTCTTTGAAGGCCGCGGAAACCCCAAGACTGCTTTGGGCTCGGAAACACTCAATACCCAAATATTTTGTTAATGCCGGGTTCTTGGGATCGAACCCTCGACCTCGGCTTAGCGACCACGGCCACCCAGAACCCGTTTCACGTCATCTTGTTGCACGTAAGTTAATTAATGGGCCTTGAAAACATGGAAATCAACCTCAGTTGCCAGTGGCTGTTACTTAGTGCATTTGCGTCAAACATTTTGAAAATAAATTTTTAATTAATAACTGATAATAACGTAAAATAAATATAATGCTACAGATTTTTTTAGCTGCCACATTTAAACATAAGCTGTTGCGTACAACACCAAATTATTTCATAGTATTTTAGTACAAATAATTATACACACTTCCTTCAATAGGTAGATAACAACATAAAACGGACGGATTGAGCCTTATTCGGCTTTTAAAATAGTCCATGGTGTACTCAAATTGATTTATAGTAGTCTGTGAATGTTCCTTTTACACATCTTCAAAAAAGCAGGTGAGAAGGTTCTCCAAACCAGCGCTAATAAATTCATCAGTGTTGACTTGGTTTTATGTTTCTATATTCGTCTCTTACGAGCTTCTCATAGAGCACATCTTTCATGTACCCTTAATTAACTTGGTTAGGTTAATGGTTGACTCGTATTTTCTAATGAATATGAAGGCCATTTAAAAAACGTTCTGTCTTATGTAGCATTTGTACCGTCAGTTTTCGTTCATTGAGATGGCTAGCTTTTTAATTGTTTATTCAATTAACGGTCTTCGTAGCAACGTGTACAGCTCAAGCCATGATTTGGTTTCAGAGATATCAAGCTCTCTAAAGCAGATTTACAATTGCACATAAACTATTAGTACACCAAATTGCTTTATAGTATGCACAAAACATATCATCTAGTTCCCTGTAACAGCCAACTTTTAAAATAAAGAACGAAACATAGGTTTTAATATTTTTGAATTAAAAATAGAATTTTTTATATCACATATTTAAAAATTAATTTATTTAAAGTGCTATATATGTATATTATTGTGTGGATTATATATAAAAGTTTTTTTTTTCATCTATAAGAGTTTTTGCTCTGTTTTATTTATTAATATTTAAAAAATGTAAATAAGAAAACTTAAATTCGGATCCGCAATTAAAATAACCAGTAGTTCAAAGGAATCCCATCAAAATAGGTTTTTACGTTAATTTTCTAAGCTTAACTCAATATTCTAGAATTTTGTGGAGTGGGCCATACAAATTGCATGAAGACTAAAGTTTATACTTTTACTTGAGGACATTTAAGATCCTGATTATGTTGTTCAGACTCACAAGTGCGTAATACATTTGCGAACTATTTTGTACTAAAATCATACTAAAAATATAACGTTTCCACATTTATTATAAACTTAAAGTGAACTAAGAAAAAGAATACACTAAAATAAACGAAGCAATTTTGTTTAAAATTAATTAATTTAAAAAAAAATTGGCAGTTTACTTTGAGACGAAAAATATTTTTTACAAGTAAGATAAACTGAATGTCATCAGACATAAAACTAGTGTTTTAACTTTAACACTGAATTATTTTTTAGAACACTATTACTAGTCGAATAAGTGAGTCCGTCACTAAACAAAACGCTGTCAGTTTTCGTTTAAGGTTAAAAACTATTGAGTAACTTGTTCATGCGCGTGCACAGTTAAGAAAGGAAACATTTTCCCAGTAGTCTTCTATTCATTCAATCATGTAAGTTGAGATTCGTATTTAAAATTATTTGTTTAGTTCAGGGCTCTGCAGTTTATTGGCGTGATACTTAGCTGATTGACAAACAAAAAACTGGCTGTACAAAAACGCTTATTTGCTATTATTTACAACAATTATGATAACTTGATACACAAAGGGTGTTTTGCATCAGGGACGGTAGAAAATATAGGAATATATATACACACACCTCAGTTATTAACTAACATGCTTTCGGATTTTCATTTATTTATATTGAGTTTAATGTAAACTTAATTAAAGATCTAAATTTATATTTAAACAGTAAATATTTTTTCTCTTATACGTATTTAAGAAAGTTTCTCAAATGTAAAAAAACAATCGTTGATGTAATTTTTTTAATTTATTTTTTGTGGATGTTATGTCGCTAATATTGGGTAGTTTTTTTTATAACTAGAACTTGGAGAACCTCGTCGTATAATTGTCGATTTATTTGTTTTCTCCACGAGTCAGTGGACATGATAAATTTGTTCCGTTCTCATGCACTCAGAGCTTCATCACATCGGTTACACGTGTTTTTGTACAAGGCTGTTGTAAATTTACCAGATTTCTAAATAAGTAATGTCAACACTCCTATAATTCGCCGCGTACTCATCCACCGATAATTTTTTTTTTTTACTTCTCAGTCGAAATGTAGTGTAGGCACACGGAGACTGTTGGAAATAAGTTTCGCTAACATAAAATACTTGTGCGTTGACCGATTGGTGACAAAAATAATTATTTATTTCCTAAACCCTTGGCCATCCGGAACTTACACTTCCGTTTCTTTAATTTCTAGTCAAGCCCTTCATATAATTCGAATCCCAAAGAAATCGTTACTGACAAGTAGTCGACCTCCCCATGTTAAAAATTTAAATATATTTAGGCCTACTCTTAACATAACCCTAAACGTTCCAATATATTTTTTTCAAAACTTTTTTGAATTAGTTTCAAGAACTCTCTAATTTCACATTTATTGTGATTGCCACACAGCAAGACACGTTTGGGCAAAAAAAAAGTTGAGGTGGGAGCAAATCAGTTACTTACTTACTTCGTTCTTTGATGGAGGAAATTCAATAGCCGCGATGGATGCGGAGCCGGAAATTTGTCGGACCTGTAAGAAATAAACCCATTTCACGTTGCATGCGCACCGGATATTTGCAATCAAGACACGTCAAAGTAAGTTATATATATATTTTATAATACCTTACATTTAGAATATATATATTTAAGGGAAATCATATAATATTTTGTAACTGAGCACTCGGGTAACCGAAGGCCACTTCGTTGTTTGATTAATATTTTGTCTTGCCGCGTTTGGACTTGGACTGCGACACCGAAGTAATATATTTTTTTAAAAAATTGGTAGGTTTAAGCGAGTATGCATCTGAATGTTATACTTTTAGGAATTTGATAAAAAAAAGTATAACCGTTTATACGTTATTCACGAGATTGGTGTCCCAGATGGAATATGATGCAGATGGCCAGC
The DNA here is from genome assembly GCF_032445375.1 of Bacillus rossius redtenbacheri. Lineage (NCBI taxonomy): Eukaryota > Metazoa > Arthropoda > Insecta > Phasmatodea > Bacillidae > Bacillus > Bacillus rossius. Next base: position 9,717,132 of record NC_086340.1, read on the forward strand.
ACGTTTCTGCGTAAGTTTGCTGTTACATTTTTAAGTGAAATGCTGAAGGAACAATGCAGAACCATGTTCCAACTCGATAAGTATAACTCAGTCCCTTGACTCACTAGAAAAAACACGCTAATATATTTTTTATATTATTTTCAGAGTAAACCACAAATTTACTAGCCACAAGCCCTTCGACTTATTTTTTTCTAATATTTTTTAACAAAACTAAGATGACATCCAAGATGACAGCATAGCTGAATTTTTCAAATTTCAAAATGGTGGAATTCAAAACGGCGGAATACAAGAAGGCTGCCAAAGCCGAAGTTTAAGGCTCGAAGTGAAACGTCAAGGCCGAAAGGTAAAAGTCATCTAAGATGACAGTGGTGACACAATTATTCAACATGGCAGCCGGCTCCGGATGCACACCCTTAATTAGGGCCATGTACTTTTCGCGAAAAGATTTCCAGACCAGCTGTGTGTTAAAACTCTGTAGCATTGTCTGTGTTTCGTGGTCGGCTGGGATTATTCCAGGTGATTGTCTACTGCCTGCGCACCAATCACAGCCATCCAGCGCGGAAGCAAACTCGTCCTGAATGGCCCTGGCCAGACAGGGCGATGACTTACTCTCGCAGACGGCCGCCAATCACAAGGGAACAATGGCATACCTTGTTGCAGTCTGACGAGCGATCAGATTATTACGCGAAAAAAATGCATGCCACTAGGGACCTGCACCTGAACCGGCTTAAGTATACTACTTGGCAATGTTTTGATTTAACCGCGCGCGCAGTTTCTGGTTACGGTTTTACACGTGTCTTGATTTTTCCGATCACTCGGATGGACCTTTTGATAGGTTTTATCTCCTTCTCCTCCTTTCCGGACTAACTTGATGAAGTGCGTGTGGTTTGGAGGTTAGAGTTCAGGATGCAGCGCGAGGTACTGTCCGCCTCTGGGCTGCTAGGCTCCTCTGCACTCCGGGACGTGGCAGTGAAGGGGGCCGGGGGGCAAGCAGGTCTTGTTGACCTCACCATTGCGACCCCCCGGCCGAACAGGCTGGCTTAAAGGAGCAGGAGGTACAGCGGCGTCCAATCTCCCCGGGAGACGGCCGCTAGTGGTCGCACACCGGAGCTTGTCGTGGAAGGGGGGCAAGGGAGGTGGTAGAGCGTCGAGTCGGCAGATTACCGAACAACGCAGGAGCGTTTAATTTTGCGGAAGGGGGAAGAAGGGAGGGGGAAGATCGCCAGCCGGGAGGAACTTATTACTGGATCGAGCTGTGCTCCACCCCCCCTTTACACCCCCTCTTCGTAGATCAGGGATTACCTAGCGAGGGAGCAGTTCCAAGGGTCGGCAGAGGGCTTGAATCGCAGCGCCGGCGAGTCGCCTCGCTAAAGTTAAGTGAATTAAGGGCCCTGGCGGTGAGGATTGTGGGGGAGGGGGAGGGGGAAGCATACTCTGTGTCAGTGACGCTCGCTGATGTCGCCTCCTAAGCGCAGTCAGTCTTCTCGTCGCCCAAAGGTGGCAACTGTGAGAAGTGAAGATAAAAAGGTGTAATGCAAGCCCACTGGGGGCTCTCATGTCTAAATATAACAACGAAACATCAGTTTGTAGCCACCAGAAGTTAAAAAAAAAACATTTTCTGTACTTTTACAAAATATTGCTATAACTTTGCGTGTATGAAATACTTTCTTTTTCATATAATACTGAACATTTTATAAACGAAATTGATTTTTCAATCAAACATATATTTTTTTAAAACCAGAAAAATAAAACCGTAGAAGTGGTCATAAGATAAAAAAAAATGCGGGCGAATCTTTCAGTACTAGCCAAAAATGTGTAACATCTAACCTCGGAAACATGCAAATTCATATGTTCTCATATTGTTCATGTTGCAAATAAACTTATAATATGAAACTCAGACACGAAATTTAACTTAGAATTCTTAAATTTAATACCGAGCGTGATAATTATACTAAATTTTAGGCAAAAAATAGTTTTTTTTTTCTTTTTTAAAAACTGGCTATAATTATGTCTAACAAGTTGATAACCTAAATGAACCGAACCTTACCCAACACAACCCACCCAGTTTAGGTTAATCTAATTTTTTTTATCCTACAGTTATTCTCAAAGTCGGTGCATTTTATGCGCTTCGGGTAGTTTCGGAACAGTTTTGATATTTTTCGTGCACTGGTGTAGGCAGGGTGGCTTAAAAAAAAACAACAAAAATAGTAAAAGTTAGTGCCCTTGATTCGCTACAGGTAGTTTCGGAACAGCTACAATGATTCTGTGTGAACCGAACCGAACCCAGCATAGGCTAATTTTTATTTATTTCCAAATATTTTTCCTCAAAGTTCGTGCATTTTATGTTCTTCGGGTAATTTTCGGAACAGTTATGGTGAATTTATTTTATAAAATTTACCGTAAACTCTCATTTTCCGTAATTTTTTTGATCATACATGACGACCAACTGCAAAATTTTAAAATTTGATCATAACATATTTTAAGTCAAGTCTTTCTTAAATACGGTGTTTGTATCGTTTCGGATGTCAAGGGTTTGGAAACATTGATCATTACGTCATTCGTAAAGTTCGTTTTTAAACACAAAAAAATACGGTAAAGATGTTTACGTCCCTCAAAACTAAAACATGAATTAATTTAAAATATGTTTGATCACGTTGAATATTTTATTTAATCAGAATTAAATTTTTAACAGGTTTAGGAACGAGTGTTGAATGTACTTTTCATAGTTAAGTCTTACGTGTGTTTTTTTTGCGATATCTATCCAATACATGTGCAAAGTTGCGGTTTGTTACGTAACGTAGATGGTGATAAAAAACGTTTTTCATAATATAAAAATTAGTTAGCCGGTGGCTTTTTCTATTAAAAAAAAAAAAGTTTTTCTTGAGTTATTTTCCTGAGGAGAAAAATTACTGTCCAGAAGTTCGATACTCTTTTCCCAAGTATCGGGATCCTGACCACCTCTATTTATGTACGAATGAGGTTTCTGAGAATTCCGCGCGGGCGCACCGTTGCTACGCATTTCCGTTTCATTCGCGAAATCACTCCTACAAAATGCTGTATACCGAAAACTAAGATGTTTACATGTCAAAAATATCTCTAATGCGATTAAGAATTGTAACTAAAATAAATTTACCGTTAACTATAAAAGATGCACACGAAAAAAAAAAGGTTCTCCTACGCGTTGGCCAAATTCTTGGTATCTTCCTTTTTGCTCCTGCTTTTCCCTCTTACCCCGAGGCGTTGGTACGACTGTGTGTTTGATCAGGACGCCGAACTTCCGCTCCGTCACTCCTACCAACACAAGCGCCCTGTGCCTCGAATAGCGGAGCGTAAACATTCCCCGAGACACCCCGAGTTCTCGTAACTGCGTTGCGAAGGTTTTTCGAATTTGTAAAACCCTGCATCTACGTGAATTTATTTTATGCCGTGTCAGCATTAATTCGTACCGACACTAAAATGTGGTCTGCATTAAAAGATAATTTAATGGAACACGTGAACATGTACAGGATGAGTCAGAATTCGCCCGGAAAACTTCGAGCACAGGTTCAAAAACGAAAAAAAAAAAAATTTGTTAAATGCACGAATACGACTTATGGTCTAAAGTGCTTCTCAGAGCTGTTACACGCCTTTAAAATTTGAGATGAACAACTAATTTCATTGCAAATGGCTGATCAATTATTTAAGATAGAACTTAAAGCGTCTGGATTATGTTTCAATTGAATGCAGTTTTAAAACCGCCGCGAATTTTGTCATAGTAGCAAATTATTTCATTGTAATATTTGGGGGTAAAATGTGCAAAATAAAGGTGTCACCCCCAATTATTTCAATAAAATTATTTTGCGTCAGCGAAAAAATTTCTCCGAAGTTATAGAACTTTATTAAATCAAACATATTTGATCTAGACCAATACAGATGTTGTTCAGCACACAGTTTCAAAGTCGTATCCCTGGGAAGTATTTTGTACCACGAGTCGTACAGCTGTTTTTGACGTGACAACGTCTAATAAATCGATGAACGCCGGCGCACGCACGAAAAAGTGTCCCGTTACGCACATTGTTCCGTTACGCTGTGTCCCGTTACGCTCATTGTACGTTTGCGCCGCATCTATCTCTCTTCATTGGCCTATGCGTCCGAGGAGAAGAAAGATAGCGGCAGCACACAACTTACATCTACACGTGAACTGTTTCGTCGACTGTTTATAAAGTGAAGTGAAAAGTTAATGTGGTTTTCATTGCTTATTACAACAACAATTTCGGCAATAAATGTTAATTATTCTTGCATTTTAAAAATCTGATTACTAGTATAATTTCAAGTATTTATTATTTTATTATTAAAATAAAAATGATTCAATTTTATTCATAAAAGCATGCAATCATTTCATCAATGTTTTGTTATGACGTTGTCACGTTAAACTATCGTCCGTAAAAAGACTTTACAGACAACCAATTTTTTTAACTGGTGTTGACGTGATGAACCTAGAGCCGGGGTTCGGCTCAGACTCGGGCTGAGTGTGACGTCCACTCGGGCCAGGAAGTCAGCCACGACTCACTGCGAGGCGGGTGGGGGGCGGCTCACCGGGAGAGCGATCAGAAGGGCTTTGCCCGTTCCGTTGTGTGGAAGGAGGGAGGGGTAGTGCACCTCCTCCCTTTCCAAAGGCCGTCGAGTGGTAAGGCCACTCGCCTTCCTAACGCTCGCTTCCCTACCACTATCCTCCCTACCACTATCCTCCCTATCGCTCGCCTCGCTACCGCTCGCCTCCCTACCACTCGTCTCTCTACCCTTCGCTTTCCTACCACTCGCCTCCATACTACTCGTCTCCCTACCACTCGCCTCCCTACCACTCGCCTCCCTACAACTCTCCTCCCTACCACTCACCTCCCTACCACTCGCTTTCACACTACTCGCATCCCTACCACTCGCATCCCTACAACTGGCCTCCCTACCACTCGCTTTCTTACCACTAGCCTCCCTACTACTCGCTCTCCTACCACTCACCTCCCTACCACTTGCCTCCCTACCACTCACCTCCCTACCACAAGTTTCCCTATCGCTCGCTTTACTACCACTCGCATCCCTACCACTCGCATCCCTACCACTCTCCTCCCTACCACTCACCTCCCTACCGCTCGCCTCCCTACCACTCGCTTTCACACTACTCGCATCCCTACCACTCGCATCCCTATCACTCGCCTCCGTACCACTTGCGTCCCTACCATTTGCCTCCCTACCACTCGCTTTCCTACCACTTGCCTCCCTACTACTTGTCTCCCTACCACTTGCCTCCCTACCACTCGCTTTCCTACCACTCGCCTCCCTACCACTCGCTTTCACACTACTCGCATCCCTACCACTCGCATCCCTATCACTCGCCTCCGTACCACTTGCGTCCCTACCATTTGCCTCCCTACCACTCGCTTTCCTACCACTCGCCTCCCTACTACTTGTCTCCCTACCACTTGCCTCCCTACCACTCGCTTTCCTACCACTCGCCTCCCTACCACTCGCCTACCTACCATTCGCCTTCCTACCACTCGCCGCCTCCCACGCTCAGCACGATGCGTGTTTACTGTAAGAAATGTGTCGCTTCTGAACGAGAGAGCATGAATCCACCAAAAACGAATAAATAAACTTATTTGTTTCATAAGTAGGACATATATTAACTTTTTTGTACGTAACGTTTCCGCTGTGACGTTGAACGCGCCCCTGAATCTCAAGAGAGGAAAGTAAAAAAAAAAAAAAAAAAAAAAAACAACTTATAATCTGAACTTGGCCAAATCAGGCCGCGCTTTTAACTATTGAGGGAGAGGGATAGTTTCGGAAAGACGCAATCTAGATTCCAAAAGTTTTAGGATATCTATATATATAATTTGATTGCAGTGCAACGTAGCACATCGACACCCCTTTGTCCATTGTCAAACCTGTGTATGCAATCTCAGTGATTGAATCTTAATGAGTAATGAGCTGTTTCTGATTTAGACTAGCTTTAGAGCAAGAATTAGTAAATAACACATAGTTATGAAACTTTGACTGGCTCTGTTGGAACTTTATTGAATAGATCAAAGTAATGTCATTTTATTAACCATTTATATACCTACCTAGCTTTTAACTCATAGATCAGTAGTTGTAATCAATATTCCTACCAACACTAATGCAAGGACATTCACATAAATGTTGATCAGTAACACTCTTAACATACACAATACACTATCAAATGACAAAAAATGACTGGTAAATAGCAAATTGGTTCAGAAAGCATTTGCACTTTAAAATAGTTTTTGCGAACGTTCGTGTATATCGTTGTTTAATTCTTAAATCAAAAGTTGGATTAAGATTTAGTGTTCAGGAAATATAATTCAACAGTTTATATGGTCCCGAAGTATGTACATCAATATGTAAGTTATAATGTGTTCCTTGCTATTTCTCACTCGGTCTTGCACGATAACTACATTGAGTTTCGTTATAATTTATTGAATATAAATTTTTAGTTCTAAATTTGGATTAGTTATAATAGACAGTGTCATCAAATAGCGTGTAAATACCAAAAATTCAGAAAGGTTTATTAATGTACGTATAATATGGAGCAAGCAGTATGGGACTAAAAAAAAATATACAATGTAATTTTTGTCCTGAAGATTGCGTGGTTTTAACTGAGAGTAACACGTTGATTGATAACGAGATTGCTCTTTGCTGATGAGACTGAAAATTCGCCTCGGGGGCGTAACGAAGGGTTGTCAGGAGGCGGGTGAATGGAAGTTTGGCAGCAGCCACGAACACACTACCTCGTGTTCTCAGGGGCTGACGCTCGCCGCTCCAAAAAAAAAAAATGAATTTTATTAACCGTGGCGTGCTTTGTGCAATCTTCGGAGCATCGCGAACTGGGTAGGAGAGGAGGGGAGGATACAGTGAGAAGGGGAGGGTGGTAAAGATGCTGTGCCCTGTATCTTCCACTCCACGCGCTGCTCTCACATCACGCCTTATCGCGCTCTCTCGGGAGAGAGCCTTGCCGCTATCCTCCCACGACTCCGCGTGTCTGAGTGCCTCGCCACACTGTTTAGGAACCTTCAACGCTGTACCCGAACTATCCAGGGATCTGAGGGCCCCGCCTACCCAGGCACACTTCAGGGAAAAAAAACAACGCGATATCGAAACTACTCGAGATATCCGAGTAGGTGTCTGCTTACGAAAAGCATTTAAGAGTTTGCTGAGGGCCGAAAAGTACTTTTGATTTTGGATGAAGTTTTTAAATGGTATTTTTTAGAGGAGTTAAAATGGCTAAAACGCATGTTTTCAGAGTAATTTTTAGGCGTAAAACAACCAGTACAGATTCTTGAAAGCACTTAAGGGACTTGAATTACACCTTTATCTTCATTTCTCGGCCATTTACGGTCGCCGCTCAAATTTCACAGTTCCTGTGCACGACGAGAAGACTGCGCGCCAGTCCAGAGGCGACACCGCGCTAGAAGCACCAGCGAGCGTCGCGCTTATCATCCCGCTTCATTAACACACACATACAACCCTGACGAGGCGGGCCCCTAAAGTCTACAAATAAGAACACTTATTTTGTCCAGGCGTGTGTTTTATTTTTTTGTACCTTTGCTTAGAAAGAAACATCAACTCGGAAGCCGACAAACGGCATAGTTTTCACGAAAAACTCTTCGTTTATTTGAGTTAAATTCTGCGTTGAAAAGTCCATAAATTTACTGTGGTTTTTTAACAGTTTATCGTCCGTCCAACTGGCCACCGTTCGCAAAGCTAAGGGAGGTAGTTTCCTAAATTATTTCGCGTCTATAACTTCGCATTTTTCGCCCGGACTTAAATTAAATCAATGTCATAACTATAGCTGATAGTTTGTAAAGGCTTTTTATATCACTTCAATAAGGGTTGATTATTTAAGGCGCTGTCTCACACGTCATTAAGATGTTTCCATTTTTTCGTCATTACTATTAGTTAAGGGCGGTTTCTGTCAAAAATATTTTCAAGAGACATTTACTACGTGTGATATAAATGCTTTATAATGCTGCGCAAGGGATAGCAATTATAAACACTAGCGCGACTAATAACACCCATTTTATAACACTTAAAAAAATATATGTTGAAAATTTTTGTGATAGTACAACAAATGCACGGGTGGTAGTTTGTTAAATTTACAGACACAGCCCATATTTATTAGTATTGACAAGAAAATGAAAAACAAATTGCGTGTGAGACCTCACCTTATGGTTGAAATAACATCAGATGTCAGTATATATTTTAATTCTACCATGAACTGAGTGCATCAAGTATAATGTTATAAAATTTTGATTTAAACGTTTGTATATAGGCCTAACCTATATATTAAAACTTTTATTTTTTGGATGTCATTTATAAATACTTACATAAATATTTATCAATTCATACAATTATAAAAATAATAAATCTGTTTTTTTTTTGTTTTTTGAAAAACAAATTTTTTTATAGGTTAATATCCTAAAAATAAACAGTTTTACGACAAATGACACTTACAAACGTCTAATTCAAAACTGTGTTCTACACAATTAGATGATTGTCCGTAGTTTGTGCTAGAGTTGAATTATAAATTGACCTTTAAGTATCTGAAAACCATGAAATTAACTCTTATCAAATCATCAAAACCATTTATAAACAATATATCATTGTAATATATATTTTTTAAATTATTAGCAAACGTAGTAATTTATAGACGCTTAATAATGGTTACTACCCCCTTAAATCTGGGTCTCACATGAAATGTTGATTATTTTTATTTTCTTGCCGTTGGTATTATTTAAGAGGTTTTTCCTTGAAATACTCCACGGCAGCTGTATTGCGTTTTATTTCTCGTCATAAATTTTGTCTCTATGTATGTACAAAGTGTTATTCAATAGCTATAAAATGTCACGCATATGTTCATAATTAATTGTGACAATTTGCGCCCAACTATCTTAAGTTAATATCTGGAGACAAATTTCGCTATCAAACAACAAATGCAATAGAGTTATGGTGATAGATTAACAGGAAGAACAAAAATAAAAATTTAAGAAAATACATGGTCTGTAAAACTTGTATTTTTGTCTGTCGTGTTGATTGATTAAAACCTGGCGAAAGCGTCAGAGGTTTTCACTAAAATAACATGAATGAATTCTTGAAAAATGGAGACCGTATTTACAAGATTATTTTTTCACAATATTTTTAATTCATAATAAGAAGATCAGCTATATTATAAACCAGCACTGGCAACAATCTAAGAGGGATTTACGCGTATGCAGATACGGAATTTAATGAAACTGTAGAAACTCTCGTTACAAGTTTTACAATCCCTTTAACCTGGCTGTAGGGTCGCTTGGATGTAATTTTAATTATATTCTATTTGTTTTTAAAAATAGTGTAACATATTGTGCGTCTCTTTCTAAGTGTTTCTGGACAATTATAAAATTACATACAAACAATGATTTCTGAACAACTTTATTATTTTATTTAATTTATTGTGTTAAATGATATTACTTGTACATTTTTGACGTGACAACGTCTAATAAATCGATGAACGCCGGCTGCACGCAGGAAAAAGTGTCCCGTTAAGCACATTGTCCCGTTACGCTATGTTCCGTTACGCTCATTGTACGCTTGCGCCGCATCTATCTCTCTTCCACTCCATTGGAACAACCATCGATTTGACTTTTTCGAGGCACATTAAACTTGAAACACTCCCATTCGTTTCCTACTTTTCCTATCATCGTCCTATCCTTAACAAAATAACACAGATTGGAAGAAGTTAAATAGCAAACATGTATAAAAGTTATAGTTAAAATAATCTCTTCGTTAAAGTAATAAACATATTTGAATTAATGAGTGCAAATAAAAGTAAATTTATCAATTAAATTGTATATTTCATTTCACTCCTTCTTTGTATCCATACAAAATAGTGATAATTCTATAAAAATGATTCAATTTTATTCATAAAAGTATGCAATCATTTCATCAATGTTTTGTTATGATGTTGTCACGTTAAACTATAGTCCGTAAACCGACTTTACAAACAACCAATTTTTTAAGCTGTTATAATTTCTTTATTTTATTTGTTTCATTGGGCGTAAAAGGTTCTGTGTTCCTACATTGAACAAACGAAGCGTTAGAACGTGAATTGTATGTACGGCGAAGTAATTATACTGACTCATCGTTTGCTAGTCAGATATCAAATGCAAGTTCCGCCGCGCGTAACCGAGTGCGTCAACAAGTTGGGTGTTCATTGAGCGTCAATTGGCCACGCTTGTGCTGTATCTGTTAACGGTGTTTAGTGTTTTACTTTGCAGAAGGGAAGCCCTCATTAGAAGGAGCGTTGCTCGTCAGTTCGTGCTGACCGCACCTGCGCGCTGCGAAATGCTAAAGGTTGCGTGGCGATGTGAACTTTAAGGGCGTGGCCGGAACCTTTCAGCTTAGCATCACGCCTGAAGCAATAAGTTCACCTTCTTCAGAGGGCGGCAGGAAAAAAAAATAGTGTCTTTAGACACGCACTCAAAATGGACGCACCCATTGACTGCACTGCAGTTCAAATTGTTCTTGATAAAATTTTTGTCATTCAAGAATTTGACAAACACGTATGTCGTTTTTTTTGTAGAGCGAAAAAAAAAAAAACAGCCATTCGAGCAAAAAAATTTTTTTAACTCGAATATCACCAGCTGTAAAAAATTACTAATCATATGTTTATATTTCCGGCCTCTATACTGCGTGAATAGTGATTAATCTAGATCATAGGTTACAGAAAGTGAGCTAGATAAATATACATATTTTTTTATGTGTAACATTTTAGCTCTTGGTATACGGCATTTAGTAGGAGTATTTTCGTGAATATAGCAGAAATGTGTAACCACGGTGCTGCCATCTGTATCTAGATGGCGCGAGCCAAAGTTCGTAAATCAAAACGGAAACTTTATCGCATTAACGGTTCATTGAATTTTAACAAGATGGGCAGTTTTTTTAATAAAATTCCTTGTCGAAAATCAGGTACAAAGCGAGGAATAAGTGTTTTTCAAGTATTTTCGATTTTATCGGAGACGTTTCATTATATAGTTTAAAATTTTTGCTAATAAAATGATTCAATAGTTGATACGGCTGCTCCGGCAACGATTTCTAGTGGCGAATGCGGAAATTACGTGTGATTCGCGTCCAGAATTTAAGTTGAAAACACAATATGCGTATTTCTCACTTTCGACATTATTTTTAAAGAATTCTACGTTAATTTTCGTGACCGATTTTCGTAATACAAATGTATTTGCAACATGAGAACGCATGAATTTACTCGTTACCGAGGTTAGATGTTACACATCTCTGGGGAGTACTGAAGGACTCACTCACATTTTTATTTTATTTTGGGAGTGCTAATTGGGTTTTACACTCCAGTGCTTCAACAAAATTAATTTATGTTTTTTTTTTTCATGTGCTGAGTGAGACTTAGTGCGGTATGAATGAATTTAACGGACGTTTTAAATTACCTAACATGGATAAAAAAGGCAAAAAAATAATAAAACCCCCACAAAAAAAAAAAACAAACTATAAATAAAATTCGGCTGACATCAACGAAAAAAAAATGCCATTAGAAAATCAAAAACCACAAAAACAGGTACAGTCACAATTAATACAGATATGAACAGTAAATCATCGTGAAGAAAATAATAGCAACAAAGACAGGGATTTATTGGCCTCATCTATACAGATTGAGGACGTGTGTGTTCGTTTATTTATTTTTTTCAATGGTTAGTTGACTGATAGGGTCTGTGAATATTTTCACATTTTGTGGCATTTTCGTTTTGCCCTTTGATTTTTTATTAAATTTTTGTTTGTGTTTTATTGTTGGTTTTTATTTTAGTTGACTCATTGCTAAGCGATGGGAAATGGTAATTTTTAAATCATGTAGGAATAATCGCCATCATCAGGGAGCAGTTACCTACTGTTGCAATGTCGACCCGGAAACGTCGGTGAATTATTCGCCAAGGACACGGCTACAACCCAGAAGCCAAGCTACTTCTTTTAATATTGTGCAAATGAAAATTATGTCTTATGTGAATGAAATGATAAAAACATATTCGACAAAAATTACATATATGCTATTTACCGATAATTTTAGCAGCACTAAATTAAGTGACTACAAAGAAAGTACTCGCCAGAGATTTGCAACATCTAACCTCGGTAATGAGCAAATTCACGTCTTCTCATGTTGCAGATACACTTGCAATACGAAACTCGGACACGAAATTAAACGTGGAATACCTACTTTAAAATAATGCCGAGCGTGATAAATATACGCAAATAGTGTTTTCCACTACATTTATGGGCGCGAATCACACGTAGCTTCCGCACCCGCCACTAGAATTCGCTGCTGGGGCAGCTACGTTGTCTATTGGATCATTTTATTAGCAGACCGGAATCTTAAACTATATAATGAAACATCTATGATGATAGCGAGAAATAATTGAAAAATTAATAAACTCGGATTTTCGGACCTGATTTTGGACAACGAATGTTATTAAAAATACTGCCAATCTTGTTAAAATCCGTTAAAAAATTAATACCACAAAGTTCCCCTTTGGTGTTGTGAACTTAGGTTCGTGCCATCAGCTACAGACTGCTAAACCATGGTTACACATTTCCGTTCTATATGACTTCCGTCATATTTTCGAAATTACTATAACATTAAACACATGTTGACCTACTTAAAATACAGGTATAAAAATATTACTGCACAGTGTATACGAAAAAAATTGGTTGTCTGTAAAGTCGGTTTACGGACGATAGTTTAAAGTGACAACGTCATAACAAAACATTGATGAAATGATTGCATACTTTTATGAATAAAATTGAATCATTTTTATTGAATTATCACTATTTTGTATGGATACAAAGGAGTGAAATGAAATCTACTATTTAATTGATAAATTTACTATTATTTGCATTCATTCATTCAAATATGTTTATTACTTTAACGAAGAGATTATTTTAACTATAAATTTTATACATGTTTGCTATTTAACTTCTTTCAATCTGTGTTATTCTGTTAAGGATATGACGATGATAGGAAAAGTAGGAAACGAATGGGAGTGTTTCAAGTTTAATGTGCCTCGAAAAAGTAAAATCGATGGTTGTTCCAATCGAGTGGAAGAGAGATAGATGCGGCGCAAGCGTACAATTATCGTAACGGGACAATGTGCGTAACGGGACACTTTTTCGTGCGTGCAGCCGGCGTTCATCGATTTATTAGACGTTTTCACGTCAAAAAATATGGTAAAATTTAGTTTCGGTTACTGCTTTCATGAAGAAAATTTTAGCACACTATACACTAAAAGTAAAAGTTACTATAACAATTCTCCTTAGCTTTGCGACATAATCTTGAAGAGAGCGGGTAGGTAGGTAGGTATGTGTTTAGGGGGAATATTTTCTCCAGGCCACTGCCCCTGACAACCAGGCAGGTAGGCAAGCCGCGGTACTCCGGTGTCGGGCGGGAAAAGAGGGTGATATCTTCTGCCCCGCAGCAGAAACCTATGTTACTAAATACCTGATGACTCACTCCCTCTGCTAGATGTCTGGAAAGCCTTGTACACGGGGGAGTAGTTCAGGGAACCATTTCACAAAGTTAAAAGTCTTGTTGTTAACAATATTAATAAAAAAACTAAGCTCTGGTAATCATAAGTTTTTTTACGAACAACATTTCACGCAGATTTTCAAAAGTTGTCATGAAAAAGTGGGTAACAGTTTCAGCTGTGTGTGACAAGTGTAGTTGGTAAAATTGTGAAAACTAGGTTGTGTTTACGTAACCATACTTTTAAGTAACAATATTAGGCTACATTACATACTTGTAACACACAAATTTTGGCTATATAAACTAATTTTGTTAATATACGAACAAGTTATTTTTTAAGTTGCTACATGAATATTTTATGTCTTTATTTGACTGTATTACTTTATTTTAACTTAGTAGAAGGACCAGACCACACCATCTTTCTACCAGAATTATTAGTAAACTTGTAACTGTAACTTAAGTATGTATATTTATGGTAGGTATAATATTAATAGTAACCCAGGCAGCCAATTCTAATGGCTGCCATAAATATTGTTGGAAAAAAAAAATTCCGTATACTTATGACGCTGGGTATTATTATTTTTTTTAATAATTCTACTTTAAATTTCGTGTCAAGAGTTTTTTTTCGTATTGTATGTAAGTGTATTTCAACATGAGAACGTTAATTTGCCAGTTGACGAGGTTACATGTAATTAAATAAATAAAATGAAGTAAAATTACATGAAAAAAACATCAAAAGAACCCATTTATAACGAAATAAATATACTTTAATAAAAACGAATTTCAATGATTAAATGCATGATTTGTAACGAAACAAATCAAAGGAAAGGACTGAAATGTGTGGTAATGTTTCCTAATTGTACATTTTAATGTGAAATAACCGACATAATCTTAAACGATACAAATGGAAATGAAATACATGTCTTTGGCGAGCACTGAAAGACTCGTTTCCAATTTTTTTCTTCTTAATATTCGCCTTATATTTCACCTTTTTTTTGTAGTATGCAATAAATTAGCCGGCCCATCGTGCGCCCCCCCCCCCCTCCCAGGTCCGTCGCTGGAATGCCGGGTATTGGTCAAAGAGAGGGGTGGGGGGAGAGGACGGACCTACCTGACGGCGGGGTTAATTAACGGTCCAAAGGACAGACACCAGGGTCGCTCTCTGCAGCCCGTATCTGCCCCAGGGGGCATCAGACAAGCAAGCCCCGGACTACAGGAGCCTCCCCGCCTAGGGATGTGCGAAACCTTTTATCAACACATCGATATATCGGCACTTCGATACATCGCTCTGAATCATATCGATACCGATAAAATATCGGCCTGAAACTATCGATATTTTCGATATATCGGTCTATTGTGGATCACCTAGTTTGTTTCATCTGGTGCATAAGTCGCGTAATTACTTGGTCTTGCGAACTCGATGGCATCTTTACCGACTTCAACGACGAACTTGATGGACGTTGTTGTTGCATCGTCTACGGGAACCCTGACGTCTGCGACGACGAAGCAGGTGCAGATCCCGTGTTTTACTAATGTTTTACTTATTATAAAATTTTTATTTACGTACCAGTTGTATCGATTTTTGATATTATGATATAAAGAAATTGCCTAATACACGTTTAGCCTTTTCTAGCAAAAAATGAATACAGTTAAAATTGTATTTATTTATTTCAGCTTTCGAAGCCGTACCGTCAGAACAACGAACAAAAATTTGCTCCGTCACTGAAAAGGCTGAAGACGAATATAAAATAAGTATTTTTTCTTGACATTTGTCCACCTGTCTGCTTCTTCGTCACCAGCCCACTGCCCATGCACGGCAGTCGATCTGTCACCGAGACACGCAAGTTATATTTCACGTGCCTTCGCTTTGATATCTTATGATAATTACCCGGAGTCATTAATTCAGAAAGAGAGCTTTAAGAGGCCCGCCTCGTCAGGGGTGTATGAGTGTCGGCGAGGCGGGATGATAAGCGCGACGCTCGCTGGTGCTTCTAGCGCGGTGTCTCCTCTGGACTGGCGCGCAGTCTTCTCGTCGTGCACAGGATAACTGTGAAATTTGAGCGGTGACCGTAACATTATATGGCTGAGAAATGAAGATAAAGGTGTTATGCAAGCCCCTTAAGTGCTTTCAAGAATCTGTACTGATTGTTTTATGCCTAAAAATTACTCTGAAAACACGCGTTTTAGGTATTTTAACGCTTCTAAAAATACAGTTTAAAAACTTAATCCGAACTTAAAAGTACTTTTCGGCCCTCAGCGAACTCTTAAATGCTATTCGTAAATAGGCCCCACTCGGATATCTTGAGTAGTTTTGAAATCGCGTTGTTTTTCCTGAAGCTCTGCACACCGTATGTGTGCCCAGGTAGGCGGGACCCTTAAAGCACCAACATTATGATAATATGTCATTTTCGAATTTTACACGTTCCACAAAAAAAAAATTAAATCATCATTGAAGTCGAAACTAGTTAAAATTCTGTGTAAATCGTTGGTTAGCGGGGTTTTCACGCCAGGCTTAAAGCAACGGTATCTATTCCAGGTTGCAATGGGCTCCGAACCACCGGGTAAACGGAATAGATGCTCACAACCCGCTGACACTCGCCACACGGGCGCTACGCGTTTAAGGCCCCTGCCTACCCACACACGCGGTGTGCAGGGCTGCAGTATAAAAACCCACGCGATTCGGAAAACTGGTCAAGATATCCGGGTGAGGTCTGTTCACGATAAACATTTTAAGAATACTCCGAGAGTGACAGGTTAGTTCTTTCCCCGTGTTTCATTTCGAAACTGTATTTTCAGGAAGAGTGGAAAAATGGATGAAATGCGTGATTCCAGAATAATCTTTAGACGTGGCCTGCCCGTTGAAGATTAATGGAAGCACCTGAGCGCTTTGCGCTTTGCATTACACCTTAATCTTGGTTTCTCCGCCGTGTAATGTCACGGTCGCCGCTCAGATGTCATAGTTGTCTTGCGCACGACGAGACGACCGCGCGCCGGTTCAAAGCCTTGCGCTTAAGGGCGACACCGCGCTGGAAGCTCCAGCGAGCGTCGCACCTATCACCGACACAGGCACGCCCCTGCTAGAGACGTCCTCCAACCGACGGCGGGAAGCCTAAGATGTACATCAAGTTCCGTTCCTGCCCGAACACGCCCGAATATTTACCTTCGGCCAACCTCGGGTTTATTTATATATTTATATTTCTCTGTTTATTTTAATGTAGCTATACTAACCTAACTAACAGTCCATAGTGTTTTTAAAGTGTTTTAATGTAGCTAACCCAACCGACCACTTTTAATATTTGAATTAATTTTTCCTGCGCAAAAATGAAACAAATCCCGAGGTTGGCCGAAGGTGAATATTCGGGCGTGTTCGGGCAGGGACAGAGCTTGATGGATAGCTTAGGCTTCTCGCCGACGGCGCGCCAGTAAACACGGACATCTTAGCGACGCCGCGGGGTTCGGCCAAGCTGACAGTCGCAGGATCGATAGTGACGTGTCTCTCTCTCTCTCTTTCTCTCCTCGGCTTGACCGCAGCTAAACAGCGTGTCTCATCACTCTGTTGTGCTCGCTTTGATGGCCGTTTACTCCCTTTTTCTAGTGCATGAGTTCTCTGCCATTAGCTCTTTCCTTGTTTCGGGAGTTTTCTGTTGCCAGATGTATGCAATAGAGCACAAAAGTTTTAGACACAACTTTATAATGTAATGCATTTTTTAACGTATCCTAAACATTGTTTTTTATAAATAATAAAATGTATATATATATATATTTTTTTTAATTTTGGGAATACATAATTTTTGCTGTGTCTTATCAAGGACATTATCTGATAGGCTTAGTACGTTACTAAAGACGCCATCTTGTTTTAAAACGTTTTTGTTTTTATTTATTATGTTGGCTTATTTTGTATCGTGAAGTTAAGGCATCTCACCTTGTCTTCCACTTAAACCACTTTACTGTTTTACAAAGGTCATACAAATTGTTAATAAAACAAAACTAAGTAAACCTAAATAAAAATCATGAAAAAATTAAAATAAATTTACTAATACAATCCAAACTAAATGAAAAATTAATAGCAAGTATAAAAATATTTACTTATAATATAAAACATTAAAAATGCTGAAAGTGTGTTAACGTAGGCTATGAAATATTAAATACATTAAAACAAGTACAATTTTTACAGACACTAATACAAACCGCACACCCGGAAACAGATACAAATGAGCCGAACTTCGCCTTAATAAATCTCATAATTAAATACCACAGGTCATTCTATTCCGTGAAATATAAGAGGATGCGAATGATTGCTGAGTCATGTCAGGAATTTATTTGAGAAGTTAATTACAGGCTGTTCAAACAACAGCGAGAGCTGTTCCACGAACGTTATAGATGGCCGAATTGATTCCGCGTCCGTTGAACTCGCATCCGCGGGTACGGATTCCGTGAATAATTGCCCGGCGGTGCTATGGAAGGTCTGTTATCCGGAGACTAGGTTTGTAAAACTTGAATTCAGGATGGTTTAATTTCATCGCGCGGCGGTGCCGCGTTCTCAGAAGAATGAATCGATTCATTCACGGACGTTGGCGTGAGAACCACGCGCTTTGGCAGGGCATTCCGTTTCGTGAACGCAAAACATCACACCGAGAGACTAACTTTGTGTGTGTGGTTAGTGTTGATAAATATAATTTTTAGTTAATTCTTGAAAAAAAAAAAAAGGTCGGTCTCGTAAAACAAAATTTTTAAATGTAAAATTAATTTCTAGTTTTATTTTTTATTAAATCTTTCGAGGAGAAAAAATATATTCGAGTAATTAATATCAGTTACTGTTTTTTTTTTAAAAATGTTATTGGTGACTAAAAGTGCTTTTCTGTACTATGAACGTGCTGTTCGTAACTTCTATGCAATTTATTTTCACCCTCATATGTGGTGAAAAGCAAGGCTGAGAAGAATAATTACTTGGTGCCTTTCTAAAGCTTACTTGTTTTTTTAATGGGAATTTTTTAAGAGTACGCATCAAAAGTTCCAGTAAAACGCAGCAGAAGTTATTATGTAGCCTAATAGCACTTATTCACAAGCTTGCTATTATGCTTGAAATTTTTTCGATAACATTATTTTTTAACTGTACAAATAATCCCAATATAAAAGAAACATATCAACACAGCGATGCAATTCACATAAACTTATTACAAACTAGACTTAAAAAGGTGTTGGCAGTGTTAAATCTGTTTTCAGAGAACTGTCGACTGAATTAAGCGGAAGAGAGTTAAATGTTGCGGTAATAATTTACCGTAACTTAAAAGAAGCTTTTCACCGCTTGATGTAGCACACAGTAAATTTTCTTTTGTGACAACTCACCTCGTGTGTAAGTGATAAACGCAGGGAAATCTTTTTAACACGCCCGGGGGTTATGATGCGTAGCGACGTATTCCTCAACGGGCAAATTTCACATACGCTTAGGAGCAAACACGCATTCATAACCGGGAATGTTGGATTATCCAGTCCGAGGGATTTTTGATAAAGAAATGACGTTTTAACATTACAAATCAAGAGCATATCCAGCTTGAAACGGAACTCAGCCTCTTTTATGGGGGAATTTATTTATTTAGTTTTTAATTTTAGCCAACAGACTCTCTCCTAAATACTTTGGCACTATACAAGTACAAAAAAACAGAAAAATGTATATAATAGAAGACAATTAAATAAATGTTTAGGATCCCAGAAATATCAAGAAACTAACGGTAATTTACTTAAATAATGTTGGTAAAAATAATGCTTAGCAACTGTAAAGTTAATGCGTTATAATATTTTGGCCAAAGTTACAAGGGTAGCTACACTTCTGTAATAAATATATAAGACACAGTTTATCATTTTTTATAAGGGGATCAACAAGTTTACAAAAATTATTAGTATAAGAAATACATCGCATGTACATACATGTTTGATGACCTTGGTGATGTGGGTGTAACGTATCTGTAGCACGGGTTTATGGCGCCTTACTATAATAAACAACAAAAGGAGCACATAATTTTTTAACAATTTGTTTTAGCTTTAGTTTGTGAAGATTAGTTACAACTCGTATCTCCTCGTTTGCTAAAAAAAAAAATTGATGACGAATGATTAGCATGGTTAAACCATTGGCTTCTTAGCCAAGTTTTAATATTCAATTAATAAGGAATAACACAATTTATTAAAAAAAAAATTACTTTTAACATTGTTTAGTATTTTTTCAGAAATTTCTTGTTCATAAAATTTTTTTCTGTGTCTCCTACGCCCTTGCTACAAATCATTCATGCGATCAAAAACATACATGACATTAATCAAAAATAACTTTTGCAATTCATACATCTATTTTCTGGAGGAATCTATGCATGCTCACAATCTAATAAATAGAAAGTGAACGTGGTGTTAACTCAAATTATAGCTAGGGATTTTTCTAACATTTTCCATATTTTACACGATAGCCTACGGTGAAGATGTTCTCCCTGCAATTCCATTATTGAAATTTTTTTAATCTCCAGTTGATTTGGTAGATGATTATAGGTTCAGCACAACGTAAATAAAATCCATAACAATGCGTTATTATTAAATGTCTAATTTAAATAACGCGAATGTAATTAAAATTTCAGCGTGTAAAATAAATGTTTTCATTTCATCGAATAAACAATAAACATGAACATTTCTGGAGATTAATTTTCTTGGGAATTTTCTTGTCATCGAAGCGAGGTCGTAAAAGACTATAAAACACGACATATACCACGTATGTCGAGGGAGGAGTCAGTGGTTGTCTACAGTAAGGAACCGTCTCAGGATTGCCTGTAATGTTTTCAGGAAACTTCGGCAAACCAATATCATAATGGCATTATCGGTAAATCTAACTCCGGGACCTCTGAAATTTTAGTCCAGTGTATTGCCAATTTATTTTCAATTTCAATAATAAAAAGTTTGGCTCATTGGTAATTTTTTAAAAATAATTATTGGTTTACTATTCACAAAGTTGAAATAAAATATATATATACATATTGACCCGATTAAGTGACAGGGTTGCTGTAATAATTTTAAAACACTCAGTTTTAATAAACATTCCCTACCCGGGGATGGAACTCGAAACCCCTCGAAATGGAATCGGGCGTGAATTGAACTGCGCCTAAACTTTACCACGTTGATTCATCGGAATCTCTAAGTTTTTCAAAAACTACAACTAAATAAGTATGTGAACTGATAGAGATATTATTTGTTTTATTCTCTCTCTCTCTCTCTCTAGCTTTTATGCGTTCCACTTAACTTTTCACACGTTTTTATGAGTTTTTATATTTTGGTATTTGTTTATAGGGTTATCCATATAGTAAAGATTCAGCTGTTTTATCAAATACATTTCAAACACAATAAGCGTCCCGACAGATTCCATGCCGCAAAACGTTATGAAGTTATACGTTATCTTCTCTGTGTCGTAATTTTCTTTGTGTCCTTTTGTGTTAATGTTTCTTGGTATATAAGTTTGTTGAATTATCATTTGTTGGGTCTGTAGTTGGCATCAGGGTAAAAGTGGTTGAAATCCTAACCATCATTTCAGTTATAGTTTATTTAAAGAATGTTCCATATTTACTATGCTCGTTTTTACTATTATCACGACTTATATTTTAACTGCTGGATCTATGTTGTTTCCTAGTTCCGTAGTGTGAGTTTTACTCAGTTTCGCCATGTATATTTATTTTAAATTTTTGTAGATTCGCGTTATGCGGTGGGAAAAAGTTCATTTGAATTAACACGATGGTGAAATGCCATTTTGAAAGGTTTACAGTAATTTGAAACTACGTGTTTTTGACGTAGTCGGGCATTCCTGGGCTTTTTTTTTGTACGGTTGTTCGCGCCATTTAAAAATCTTTTAAATAAAATAAACAACGTAAATATTGAGCTTTCGTTTTATGACGAGGCGTTCCGTTCTAATGTTTTCTTGAACCGCGTGGCGGTAATTCGAAGAAAAGAGCCGTGAATGCGCCATAAAAAAAAATGTCGTTAACTTTCGGTGGGGGTTGGACCATTGGATCCTCGCATGCGGGACTTGAAGAGACGAGCCCGGGGGCCTATCTGCGTGTGGCACGTGACGGTGGCAATCACAGACTCTCCCCGCCGCTGCGGCCCGCGCGACAGGGCGTGTCTCGTAACTCACTTCCCGAAGGCAATTAAAAGAATAAACGGCTCCACTCTTAAAAGTACGTTTCACCCTCTTTCCCCTCCCTCACCCTCGCACAGAAGCAATGTCCAACCCCCTTCCCTTCTTCGCTGTTTGGCCACGCCCGTCCCGCAAAGTAGCTAAATTACTTTGCTCGTTAACTCCCACCCCCCGTCCTTTTACCCCTCTTCCTCCCTTTTCCGCTTCTTTCCCAACGGCCAGCTATTGAGGCGACCCACAAACACTCGCGGCAAGAGGCAATGAAGAACGTTTAATGAAGTTTCTCAGCTATGGATGGCATTCCTTGGCCTCGTTACTATCGACAGAAAAAAGAAATACACTGAACGATACAGCGCTATTAAACTATAAAAAATAACTTTCTTTGCTACACTAAATGTTTTTTTTGTTGCCACAAAAATACAACCATGTTTAAGTATTTAATCATGAGTCACTGCGTGGATATGTCGCTGCAAAATTTTTTTTTTCTTTGACATTTACATTTAAAGTAAAAGCTAGCGTGTAATATTTTAAAAAATAGTGCAACTACGTTCATTGTGACATAATTACCTAAACATGCTATAAAGAAAAACATATGTTGAAAGTTAAATTAAAGTACTATTTATGTTAAAATTAATCAAATAAAACGAAAAAAAGTACCAATAAATAGAATATCGTTAATTTAATGTTACATTTATTTGCAATTTTCCTTGGTACCTGGCTTCGCATGGGTGGATAAATTTTTTTAACAAAGCAAGATTTTATAAGACTCACTATCATATACTAATATCTCAATAATGTCAGGTTTTATCCAATACGGTTCACTTTATGTGTATAATTTAAATTTTGTTGTAATAATTATTAAATTGTTCTTAGAGTATGGTTTTAAAAATTACGAGCGTGTAACGTTAGTACGGAAAACCAGCTTTGAATTTTGTGTCCAACCGTGAGAATACATGCGACAGGACTTCCAACAGCAAAGAGTATATCATTTTGGTATGTTTTCACGATTTTATTGGAAATAATATTTTAATAAAAAAACTATTATGCTGTCAGTAAAATATTTTTTCCCAGCTTTTTACAGCTAATCCTGCAAAATGTATATTTTTTTTATTACCTGTTACTTCACACCTCATATTTTTTGTGCCATTCATTAAATGAAATAACCATGTTTTACAATAAATTATGTCATTAAACGATATGCATGTTAAAGCACAGGATACAGAAGTGTATATCGGCAGTATGAGATCCTGCCGCTGAATGAACATTTTTATACTAGTTATATTTAATTGTTAAGAATCAGGGAAGCAAAATAGTTAACAAAGAGTCAAATGTTAACAAAATACAAATTTGTAAGTTACAGCTTGTTTAATTTTCTGGTTCTGGAATTTGTGTTAAATATTAAAGTCTGCTACAACCACCGAAATGT
The DNA here is from genome assembly GCF_032445375.1 of Bacillus rossius redtenbacheri. NCBI lineage: Eukaryota > Metazoa > Arthropoda > Insecta > Phasmatodea > Bacillidae > Bacillus > Bacillus rossius. The sequence goes on from NC_086340.1 coordinate 9,740,283, forward strand.
GAAGGCTGCACCTATAAACATTTGCAATGGCCCATAAATGCTACCGAACTTGAAATGCATCAATAAAGAAAATGTTCACTGAAATCGACCTGTCTTTTAACACGTGTATTTTTTTTTGTTTACAAAGCATTGCTATTCGTGGCAAGAATCTTCTCGAATGCTCGGCCCATACGGAAGCAGAGACTCTGAGGATTTAATACAAAACACATTTTTTTTTAAGGAGGGAAATCTTTTTTGTATGTATGGGCTGAGGATCACTGTTGGTAACTGTGCCCTACATACGTGCCTGGTGCTTCAAAGGGAAAGGGATGTCGAGATGAATGAAAAGCGAGCGACGGGTATGGGCAGCGAAGGGAGAAAAAAGAAGAGCGTTATTGGCTGTAGGGACTGCGGTACCGGTGGCATACAAAACGTTTTTTTTTTTTTTTCCTGTTCTGGAACCTCCCCAACTTCCCACTTGAATGCCTATGCATTGCACGACTCTTTTTTTTTTTTAACTTTTGTAAAACTTGTTGCAAATGTGATTTACATTTGGAACAGACTTACAAACGATCTCTTTTCAATCTGAGGCCGCTGAAAAAAAAAAAAAAAAAAACACCTGAGCCAGTCATTCAGTGTTCGCCATAGATGTGTAGCATACAACCTCTGTAACGAGCAAAAATCTCGTGTTCTCATGTTGCAAATAAACTTACAAAACGAAAATTGTACATGCTATTTAACGAAGAAATATTTAAAAATAATGCCGAGCGAGATAAATAAATAAATAAATAAATAAATATATATATATATATATACACGCAAATTGTGTTTTCAACTACATTTCTGGACGCGAATCACACGTGGTTGCCGCACCCGCCGCTAGAATTCGTTGTCGGGGCAGCTCCGTCGGCCTTTGAATCATTTTATTAGCACTCCGAAATTTTAAACTATATAATTGAACTGCTCCGATAAAAGCGAAAAAAAGGGTTGAAAAAAATTACTATCCTCGGCTTTTAAACCTGATTTTCGACAAGGAATTTTATTAAACTATTGCTCATATTGTTTTAATTCATTGAGGAGTTAGTAACTTTAAAGTTTCCCTTTGGCTTTGGGAACTTCCGTTCGCGCCATCGGCCACAGATGGCAGCACGTGGTTACTCAGTTACTTTCCATGCGATTTCCGTTCAATTCAAGAAATTACTCCTCCCACATGCTACATACCTAGAGCTAAGGTGCTACACATCAAAAAGTCTGCAGTTTTTATTTAAATGAAAAAAAATGTAAATTTTATTTAGTATAGGAAGGGGTCATGGTGGTTAAGTGTTTGGATTATTCGCTCCTTTTCTTCCCTGTGCGATCAATCCTGGATTTTTTGAAAGTGGAAAACGAAGGATGGGTTTTCTCGGGGTACTCCAGTTTTCCGCACCCTTGAATTCCTTAATTACTCCACTCACATCTCACCACTCTTAATTTTCTCTAACGATACCGAAATCATTGAGACGGTAAGCCCATTCATTAGTTTTATATTACTTATTTAATATGGACCAAAATTTTGCGCTTCTATTTTTAAAATATTAAGTTTGTTATTAATAAATATATATTTTTTGTTACATGATTTATTAAAATAGTTCCTAGAACCATTCAACGGTTTAATCATTTCGTGCGTAAAGTTTCAGATAAAAATACTTGTTACATACATTTTAAAATATTTTGCACTTTAGTGAGAACAAAAGAAACTTTTTTTATCTTGTTAGTATCGTGGTGTGTTTGCTTTCAATTAACGTGCGAATTAACCATGCAAATCGTTACGTCACCGGCCATCACAAATTAATCAAACAGTATTTTTTTTTGTAATTCTTTTTGAGTACATCATTAAAATTCAATTGATTGTTCAATGATACAAACAGGCCTCGTATACGGTTGCTATCCACCAAGCGGGGATAGCACAGATGCATGTGGCTTTAATTGGGCCGTGATTGGTAACAGTGATCTAAGTGCGCAAATATAAATACTGATATGTATTGCATCTTTTGTACTTCCAGCAGGGTGCGTTTTAGTTGAGCGAAACTGATACAAGAAACAACTGCTTACTAGAAGACAGCAATCACACAATTTTTTATTACGGTAGTGCTTGCAAATGATCTATAATCACGTTTCATGATTTCGGAGGTGGGATCACTATTGCTGAATGCCGTCTTAACTGACATGTTTTGAAACATAACAGCTTTGAGCTTAATGCAAGACTTTTTAGCACACACAGTAAAAAAAACATTGTAACTGAAGTATTTTTTTCTAAAAGCGCAAATGTTTGTAAATTTACAAGTTTTTTGTACTAATGCGGTACTTCTGTAAGCGCTCATACCGTGGTCAATGGTCGCGGGAAGTTGCCCCTAATACCGATAGATGGCACTTAAATGTTAAATACGATCTAGACAACTTTTTCATAAATTCTTTTGTGTATCTTGTATATTAAATTTTGACTAAATTAAAAAAAATATATACATTAAAGCATTTGTAAAAATTAATGGCTGTGGTGTTTATAATGCGAGTTTTAATGACACGATGCAGTCATGTCTATTTGTTTTGTTTGCCGCGCGGTTTGAAACTGCATGTTTACAAAGCCCGTCGCGCTGTTGTGGTGCCAGAATAGTGTGTTTTTGTGATTAAAGCTGTGTTTGAATTAAATGTGCTTTGTGACAGGAAAATTCCTCGTGCTTCAGAAAATGTAGCATGATACCAAATCAAAAACATGTTATATTGCAGCAAACAAAATTTACGTGGGTGGCATTTTTTATTATTTTTCTTTATTTCACATCATTTTCACGTATGTTTTTATATGCGAAATTTTCGAAAAATGAAAGAAAAAAAAATCCACATAAGCGCAGAGAAAAGAAAGACCTAATTACATATTAGTGAAATAATTTTAATTAAATCATCCAGCCCTAGATTGATTGGATTTTATTACATTTGAAATTGAATTATAACTAATTTGTTTATTCAGGACGAATAGCTACCATTTTGTAAGCAATTATAATACAATCAGCAGCGACGCCTGACACCGCTGTCCAATTGGTCTTGTGGCATTTGGAGCGGCTGCAAAGAACAGTATTTTAATCGGTAATGTCGTCAGCCGTAGCGATGGCACGGCCATGGAATAATAATAATAAAAAAAAGAAGGCACGTATTCAAATGAGTGTCAGAACGTGGGCTACCGCGACGAACGGGGGTGGATTGGTTGGTTGCTTTGGTGGTATAGTGGTGGGGGGGCTGGGGGGGGGGGGAGATGGGTGGATGAGGGTTCGGCTTATGACTTTCTGCTTCGCCCGGCATAAATATTCAACAAGTGGCGGCACAAAGTCGCCAACTCACGTCGGGAATTCGCTCGCGATATTGAAATTTCTCGGTCGTCAATGCTACGACTGGAATAATCTCGCAGGAAAGCGTTCAGCTCGGTAAAGCTTTCATCGCGTTACAATTTATTAAGTTTCTGTATCTTACCAGCATGCTTAAGCAACAATTTTTTTCATCCACACTTAAAATAAAATATTTAAATTGCGCAGTTTACATCCACTGTGCTCCTCTTTGCTTCCAATTTATTGTTATGTGTGTTTCGTATACTACGCGATAAATTAAAAAAAGTAAGCTTTTTATTTCCCAAACAAGTAGAGTGCTTTTTGAGTTAACTGTGTGTGTTATTAAAACTTCAGGTGTTCTCCCATTAAATTTTACGTACGCTAATGTTGACTTCGATTTGCCATCGAAAAAGAAATGAATTACAATTTTTTTAGTGATAGTTCGCACATGAGTTGTGTGCTACTATATAAATGAAAATTTGACGTTTTCATTAAATCAAAACACCCATATTTTCGTTCCAATGCACTAGATTTTTCGTTTCAACTGACAAAAGGAATGTAACTTCAGTACAAATTATTTTAAATCATAATCACAATAAAGAGCTGTATCTAGGTTTAGCTCAGAAATAAATAACACATACCAAAATATTTTAATACTATACTACCCACAGTACATATGTTATAAAAATTTAAATTTACATAATAATAATAATGTAGTGTATATTAAATATTTTACAAACACAATTGGAAATTATATTATATGCTCTAAAATTGTTTTGTTTGTGGCTCTATCATCCCTTATTTTGTTTTTACAGTTTTTTACCTTCAACAAGGAAGCATATCTACAATGAAGAATTTGAAGGCTGAAGAAATCTTCACAGATTAAGATATTACGCTGGAAGAATACGTTTCCGAGGAAATACATGTTGTTGAGTGTTCACATCTTACTGGAGTTGTGGCGAGCATTTAGTGTGGTACATATGACTTTTTATTTGAGGTGAGGGGGTAATATAGATTTGCCCTTGTTCTTATTTGACTCATCAGTTGTTCCATAAGTGTTTATTTGTTTACCCACGTAATATGAAATATAAGAATTTATTTATCGATGTTCGTTTGTGTTATTATTATGCAGGTTTATTTGTGATACAAACACTTCTCTGGAAAATTTTATCGATTTTAGTTATTTGTAAACATAGAATTTCATAAGATAATTTTGTGTAACAATTTGTTCGTCAATAAGGAAATGCTCCTATTATTATTGTATGTCGCTACAAAAGCTTCCAAGAACAAACAGTAAAATTTGTTGGTGTTTGTAATAAACTAAAGGCAATGGGTTGACACGGATACTCAGCACTGACTTTTGCGTTCATTTCGAGTAGATTTAGGTATAGAAGTTTATTGTGCCAAAAAATAACATGGTTTCGTAGCACGGTGGTGGCTAAGTAACAGCAGCAAATACTAAAGATATGATTGTTTATGTGATTTGAAAGTTAACCTTGCATAAAAATGATCATAGTGAATATTTTGAATGACATGCACAGGTTTTAAATAAGTGCTCGAAAAAATATTGTACCAAAATGATGATTAATTTATATTTTTCGAGCGTAAAATTAAAAATAATTCTTCATTTATGTGCACTTGCTTCAGTAGTCAAATGGTTCGCAGTTTTCTCGCACCGGTATATTCCAGAGATCCGCTTGATAAATTCACCTTTACTTCTCGACGAGATGGCCTTGCAGCCTTGCGAGGAGCGCTGGAACAGTGCGACGCTGGGCTTCGGTGTGACCTTGAAGCACCTGGTGCTGCTGCTGCTGCGGCAGCCTTGGTCGGGCGGCTGCGTAACCTTAAAGCGACTGACGTCATTACGAGAGATTTTGTTGGGCGGCTACACGACGTTGAAGCGCCTAATGTCACAGCGGGAGGTGTGGTTGGAAAGATGTGCCACCTTGAAGCATATGACATTACTGCGGGAGCTGTGGTTGGGCGGCTACGCGACCTTGAAGCGCCTGACGTCACAGTGGGAGCTGTGGTTGGGTGGCTACGCGACCTTGAATCGCCTGACGTCACTGCGGGAGCTGTGGTTGGGCGGCTACGCGAACTTCAAGCGCCTCACAGCACTGCGGGAGCTGTGGTTGGGCGGCTACGTGACCTTGAAGCGCCTGACGTCACAGCGGGAGCTGTGGTTGGGCGGCTACACAACCTTGAAGCGCCTCACAGCACTGCGGGAGCTGTGGTTGGGCGGCTACGCGACCTTGAAGCGCCTGACGTCACAGCGGGAGCTGTGGTTGGGTGGCTACGCGAACTTCAAGCTCCTGACGTCACAGCGGGAGCTGTGGTTGGGCGGCTACACGACCTTGAAGCGCCTCACAGCACTGCGGGAGCTGTGGTTGGGCGGCTACGCGACCTTGAAGCGCCTGACGTCACAGCGGGAGCTGTGGTTGGGTGGCTACGCGACCTTGAAGCGCCTGACGTCACAGCGGGAGCGGTGGTTGGGCGGCTACACGACCTTGAAGCGCCTCACGGCACCGCACAAGCCGTGGTTGGTCGGGCGCGCGACCTTGAAGAGCGCGCCGGCGCTGCTGCTGGCCTTGCTGGCGGCCTCGACGCCGGCGGCGGCCCTCGGCTCGGGCACGGTGCGGCTGGCGGTGATCGCCCCGGAGGACCCGAGCCACGAGCAGTCCCTGTACCGCGTGCTCCCCGCCGTCGAGCTGGCCGTGCACAAGGTCACCGACCCGGCGCACGGGACGCTGCCCGGCTGGGACATCCGGGTGGACCACCGCGACTCCAACTGCTCCTCCACGTACGGTCCACTCGCCGCCTTCGAGTTCTACAACAACAAGAGCGCAAGTGCGTTCACCACACGCTGCCAAGTAGGCTAGAGACCGGTACTGCGCAGCTCCAAGCCAACAACACAGGCGGGAATGCGATCAATAACCCGTGTAACCAAATTTGGTCTTCTCGTCGTGCATAGGACGACTATGAGATTCAAGCCGGTAACCTTAATATTATATGGCAGGGAAATGAAGATCAAGGTGTAATTAAAGACACTCGAGTTCTTTTAAGAATCTGTGCTGGGTGTTTAGTGTCTAAAAATAACTCCGAAAACACGTTTTTTTTTTAGCCACTTAAATTCTTCTAAAAGCCCAGTTTGAGAACTGAATTCGGAAGAAGATCTACGCACCCGCCTTCAACATATCTTTAATTGATTTTTCGTGAACAGACGTAACTAGGATGTCTTGAGAAATTTTCAAATCGCGTTTCACAAAATTCTTGGAGCTGTGCTGTAATGATCTTTAACGTATTTGTTGTTACTCTGTTTTGTTGAACCTAATCTGGGGTCACTATTAGATTGGATTCAATTTATGAAATTCATCCAAGCCTGAAGTACAGTATCAATGCCCCAAATGACCAAATTTCCATAATTATGTTGGGAACATTCGCTTCTACGCAGGACTTCTACCGACTAGTCGTCCATAGATTCTGATAGTCACTTGAGTTAATTATAATTTTGAATTTATGTTGGGCTATATTGACTACAGATACTTTATTGGTAACAGCCAAATAGGTTTACCATAAACGCGTAGTAATATATGTTTCTTGTCTCCTGTGTCATTGTTTCCACCCATAATTTAATGACAGAATGACTCAAACATTAAGGACAGAAATGTTACTTGTTGCAGGAATATATTTTAAAAATTGGGAATTAGAGTTAATATACAAGATAATTTGAATGTAAATTAGAAGCGTGCAATTATCATAGCTATAAGATAACTAGTGCTTAAACGTTTAACTTCTACGTATGTATTTACTCTCTTAAAATATTAATTTCTACGTAATTTTTTTGGCTCAACATGTATATAAATACAATTTCTTCTAATTATTTGGGCAATAATATGGAACAATAACATTGTATTTAAGTAGCCATTTCACAACACAGATTTATTTAGACAAAATTAAATACACAGAAAATGAAATTTAAGATGTATTATACAAAATATTCAATCGGTAACTATTAGCTGCTTAACATTAAAATATTTTTTATGTGAAATTCCAACAATAATAAATATCTACTAATTTTTAAAATACTTTTAAATTTGTAAAAAATAAATAAATTTGTAAAATATTTAATTTAATATTCACAATAAAACAGCAAGCCGAAGGATATTCAAAAAGTAAACGTATTTCTGATTACGGATTTTTTCAATAACGAATGTTGAGAACCATTAAATGCGATAGAATATATATTTTAAAAGAATGTACCTATTTATAGGTCAGAAAACTGACACTTAACAATAATTTACCACACTTAACAGGTACTGAAATTATTTTGAATGGAGATTGTCGTTTTGGAAATAACTTTTTTTACTAATCAAGAAATGAATTTATGGATTTGGCTACTTATTAATTTCTATTAATATATTTCTTTAAGGATTGATATCCGATTAATTTTGATTATTTTCCCTGAAAATTGCTTACTCAATTGAAATAACAGAAACTTTAGTAAATTCCTACCTTTATCGGTGAAAAATGAGAGCTTATTAATGTGTGAAAAAAAACATGTAATCATTAAAACCTAATACACGTTGCCGTTTTAACAGTTTTTAATAGTTAATACTTTTAAGAAATATAAATGTATAAAAATATAAAAATATATTGTAATATCATTCTTATACAGTAAGTTTAAAAATTAAACCATTGCAGTGGTTGCGCATTCGTTGATGGCAGATTTAAGTTTCTTCGTATCTCTTAGTTTGTTTACGCTAACTGCTGTTATTTTTACAAAGTTTGATTATTTGGTTTGGAAACAATGGCAGAAGGAGGTTTTTTTTAAATAGCTTTGGTTTATTCGTTAATAATAGTTTATTTAATTGTTGGAAACGTATGAAGTTGAAATCTAGTGACTCAATATGTCTTTCTCAGATTTGGAAAACGGTGAAAGGACTAACAAGTATAAGATAAACTTTTTTTGGAGCATATTGAAAAATTGTGTATAGTTAGTTGTTTTTTTTAAATGTGTAACTGTAGGTAGTTTTGTATTTGAAGCTGTTGTGACAAGTTTACTGTGAACTCTCTATATGCAACCATCCATGCGAAGTTTATAATAAAATATATTAATAATTTTTAAATTCATATAGCGTACAAAGCATGTATTATGAAATAAGTTTTCACCTAGGCTGCATCAAGTCTATTCTCCTAAAACTGCAAACAAATTTAAAATTTATTATACTTTTTTTCAAATTACGAAGGAAAGCAACTAAATGAATAAAAACCATAGCCTATTATACCTTTGTTTTCTAAACACAACCATGTACTGGTCACTTAATTTTGTTCATCTTATAAACAACTATTCGTGCGAGAGACTGTCCAGCTGAGGCGCCATGCGCGTTAAAAGTGAAACTTCACACATAAAAGGACGGGAAATTTGCAGGGTACATAAATATTTAAAAAAAAAAAAAAAAAAATACGGTTGTGTGTAAAGTCGGTTTACGGACGATAGTTTAACGTGACGTCATAACAAAACATTGATGAAATGATTGCATACTTTTATGAATAAAATTGAATCCTTTTTAGTGAATTATCACTATTTTGTATGGTTACAAAGAAGGAGTGAAATGAAATTACAATTTAATTGATAAATTTACTTTTATTTGCACTCATTAATTCAAATATGTTTATTACTTTAACGAACAGATTATTTTAACTATAACTTTTCTACATGTTTGCTATTTAACTTCTTCCAATCTGTGTTATTCTGTTAAGGATAGGACGATGATAGGAAAAGTAGGAAACGAATGGGAGTGTTTCAAGTTTAATGTGCCTCGAAAAAGTCAAATCGATGGTTGTTCCAATAGAGTGGAAGAGAGATAGATGCGGCGCAAGCGTACAATGAGCGTAACGGGACACAGCGTAACGGGACACTTTTTCGTGCGTGCAGCAGGCGTTCATCGATTTATTAGACATCACATCAAAAAAAAAAAAAAGGAGACGTGTGCATGTATTAAAGCGGACAGGCGAATGTATGTGTATGCGAGTGTGAATGAACGTGTCCAAGTGAACTAGTGCCCCAGTATACAATTTGACAATCACACTAATGCTCAAGTAATGTAGTGCACTGCTATGCAAACACTCCATCGAGCGCTTCTGACTGCCATCTGTATTTTTGGCAAGTAGGTTATTTGATAGCCAGAATATGATACATAAATACGGGTTCGCACTGTTTAGTCACCTTCTGAGCTTTTTAGTTTTTTGTTTCGCTCTGATGACGTTGAAATTTCACTACAAAAAAAAATGGAAACGAGCATTTCAGTACTCGCCAGAGATGTGTAACTTCTAACCTCGTTCACGTAGAATTTAAAAAAAAATAACGCCGAGTGTCATAAATTTACACAAATTGTGTTTTCAGCTACATTTCTCGACGCGTATCACACTTAGTTTCCTAATCCACCACTAGGATTCGCTGCCTGTAGCAGCGATCGGATATTTTGATTATTAAACAGAAATTTTAAAATTATATAATAAAACGGCTCCGATAAAATCGAAAAAAAAAGACGTGACAAAAAAAAAATCAACTAAAAACCCGGCTTTGGACCTGATTTTCGAAAAAGAAATTTAATTAAAATACCGCCTATCTTGTCGAAATTCATTAAACAGTTAATATCATAAAGTATCACTTTGGCTTTGTGAACTTTGGTTTTTCGCAATTCGCCACAGATGGCAGCACCGTGGTTACTCATTTCTAGGGACCGGGAAAATTCGCGGTTTCAATGACCTGCATAGTTCTACGTACACTCGGTCAAATGCCACCCGTTCATCGGCTGCTGTCTTGTGAGACGTCCCAGCGTAGCCAGCCTGTGATTCGATAAAGCTTTGGTCAGGTGTTTCTCATTGGCCCAGAGTCATCCAGGTGAACTGTGAACCAATAGCAGAAGCAGCACTGAGGTATAACTATTTGTATTTTAGCCAATCGCGAAATGAATTCGCGAATTTTTCCGGTCTCTACCCATTTCCGTCCCATGCGACCGAGAGGGTTGGGTTTGTTGCACATCGACGAATCAAAAGGCCGAGTTCGCCGGCTGTGTCGCTTGCTCAGAAGGCGTCCCGAGAGTTGTAGTCGCTTGTAAAACGTCTGCTTGGGTAGGGGGGTGGGAGAGAGAAGGGGCGCGGGAAGCGAAGAGTAGGGATTGGGGCTTGAGGGCCCCGGCCGGCAGATGTGGGCACAACAGCCAATTAGCGGCGACTCCACGTAAACACGCAGCGACGGGGGCCGTGCAGCTGTCCCGTGGTTAAGGCCCTTCCCTCCAGGGGTGTCTTCGTGTTGGTGAGGCGGGATGGCAAGTGCGACACTCTCTGGTGTGTGTAGCGCAGTCTTCTCGTCGCTAACTATGAGATTTGAGCGGTAAATATTTCATTATACAGGTTGTCCATAAAAGTTATTTTTTCAACAGTTTAATTTAGGCTATTTACAAAAAATCATACGTGAAATTGAAGGTAAACTAACCTAGTTTTTTTTTCTTACAAATGTTCCATTTCAACACCTTTAGTTAAACGGCACACATCCAACCTGAAGTCCAATTAATTCTTCCCACACTTTGGTTAACACGTCCGGAGTAATGGAAGCAATAGCCTCTTCAATTCTGAGTCTCAACACCTGGCAAGCCATTAGGTAGCGATGGAACTAGACACTCCAAAGCTCCAAAGGGAACAATCCCATGGCGTTATGTCAGGCGAACGCGAAGGTCAGAGAAAAAAAGAGTTCTGTCGCCTAGGTAATTACGACCAATCCAACGGTCAGGGACTTCGACGTCTAACCACTCTCGTACAAAGAGATTACAATTGGGGAAAGCTAGTAGAAACTGAAATCACAGATTCACTCGTAAGCAAATCGCAGAACAAAAAATTGCTTTTGGCTCAGGAGTCGCCATCTTGCCAGTGCACTCATCCAAATGTCTGTCGGGATCTTTTGCAACCGTGAGTAGCAGGCTCTGGAATAAATTAGACCAAGCGACAAGGCAAACAAAAAATCTAGCATCCTTTAAGCACAGGCTGAAAAAACATCTTTGTAACAACTGCTTACCATGACCACTTCACTGCTACCCTACTGCTTGATTCTGTGTGTGAATGTGCGAGTGACTGGTTTTAATGTAGTAGCACCTAATGTTTTTTTTCTTTTTTTTTCGGTTTTGATACTTTTTGCTGTATGTTTAATTACTTTCCTTTTTATGTATGTCTATGCTTAGTTTTTAATTACTTTATAATTAGTTATGGTTGAATCTTTTGTAATAGTTAATATTTGAACATTAAGTTAAAATTTTAATTTGTTCTCTTAATATTTAGTCTATATCATGCTTAGTTTTTAATATTCAAATCTTTGATGTAATTGCAGAAAAGTGGTTAAGTGTAAGAGAAGGCGTACCGCCTTAACGTCGCCACCAAATAAAGACGATAAACAAGCGAGAAAACAACAAAACAATACTCGCGCATGCGCTTATCTAAAACTCTTTTAGTTACTCTTTAATTGTGGCCTTGAACCGACAGTCTACAACGCTTACAGCTGATACAATTAAAATTCATAACTGAGAATTTCTTTTATGAACATACTGAATACAGGATAAATTAAGATAGTAGTAGGCTATATTGCAAGTCCGTTGAGTGCTTTCAATAATCTGTACCGGCGATTTCGTGCCTCAAATTTATTCTGATAACGAACGTTTCAACAATTTTTTTTTGCTCTCTTAGAAATACAGCTTGAAAACGAAATTTCGGAAACAGAATTGCTCATCCGCCCTCAGCGTTTTCTTAATTTTTTATTTTTGTCAAACAGGCCCCATCCGGATATCTCGAGCAGTTTTCAAACTCTGTGGTTGCTTCTGAAGCTTTGCTTACCGCATGCGTCCCTGGGTAGGCAGGGGCCTTAAAGCTGGTCGTTCTTCGAAGAACTTCTCCTCGTACACTGCGCCGGTTCGTATCGGCGCGGTACAGAGTCAAAGTGACAGAGGTGTCCGCTTTCCGGAAAAGTCAGCGAAGATCAGGGAAAATGTAATGGAAGTTGGAATTGGTCGTGGGAAGTAAAGTTTTTTGACGTGACAACGTCTAATAAATCGATGAACGCCGGCTGCACGCACGAATAAGTGTCCGTTACGCACATTTTCCCGTTACGCTTTGTCCCGTTACGCTCATTGTACGCTTGCGCCGCATCTATCTCTCTTCCACTCGATTGGAACAACCATCGATTTGACTTTTTTTCGAGGCACATTAAACTTGAAACACTCCCATTCGTTTCCTACTTTTCCTATCATCGTCCTATCCTTAACAGAATAACACAGATTGGAAGAAGTTAAATAGCAAACATGTAGAAAAGTTATAGTTAAAATAATCTGTTCGTTAAAGTAATAAACATATTTGAATTAATGAGTGCAAATAAAAGTAAATTTATCAATTAAATTGTAATTTCATTTCACTCCTTCTTTGTAACCATACAAAATAGTGATAATTCACTAAAAAGGATTCAATTTTATTCATAAAAGTATGCAATCATTTCATCAATGTTTTGTTATGACGTCACGTTAAACTATCGTCCGTAAACTGACTTTATAGACAAACGAATTTTTTTTTATTTATTTACAATATTTTATTAGCATCCGGAAGAAGTTTTTGAAAATCCCTAATTGAATAATTTGAGGGTAAATTTTCATGCTCCAGCCGGCCATCGCCCAGACCGTGAAATTATTTTGTTTGTTTTGAAATAAAGAAGGCGGAGAAAGAACTAGGCCTTAAGAGGATGGTGGAAGCTGGATTTTCTTTACTAAGTCAGAGAAATTTTAAAATTTGTTCAGTGAAGGCGAAGGAAAATATTGTGAAATTTATTTCGGATTTGTCTGGACATTTTTTATTGTAAAAAAATGGGTGCGTGTACTTGTGTACGCACGTTGAAAGTTATATACTTACTTGGCGTAATAAAAAAACAGAACTTTAGTTTTGTATGCAAATAATGAATATAAAAAAATAATAAAATGACTGGAGCGATATTATAACTACGGTTTGTAAAGTATAAATTCAAATCAAATTAAATAAATAATTAAAACTCATTTTTCAGTATTAATATAAATACGTTTTTGAAAGTAATTATTTCATTTAGTAAAGTAATTGTGGTCAGTTTGAACTAATAATAAAAACCAATTAAAATACCGAATATATTATTATTCAATAATATTAAATTTTTATTATATATTATTATATAATGTAATAATTTATAATGCAAATAAATAATACATACGGGAATATTACCTTACAAACACTCCCGTGTAAACGGCCAGGAGACTACTAAACCTTTCACAGACACTCCCTGCCAGCGACAATGGAAGCTTACAAGCAAACTGACATCGTAATACGTACGGGAACATTACCTTACTTAAATAAATGCACTTGAGAAAGTTTATAAACACATTTTATATCACTTATATTCACAATAAATAAATGTTTTTAACGATATGGACCATTATTAAACATAATTCACTAAAGCTTATGATTTAAAAACACATATAATTTTTATTTGTTTGTAGTCTTTTTTTGTATGTATCATTTTTTCCAACCTGTGTAAATTTCGTTTAATGGGGCGCGCGCATCGTAAAAATTCACTCACATATTTTTTTTCTTAACGCGGCTAAAGAAGTATAACTAAAATAGGGTTATTTTCAGTCGGGCATTTAAAAAATATGAAATTAAATTATGAATTAATTACGTGATTTTAAAAGAGACAGGGACACGCTGACGAACGATGCAGTTCTGTTTTCTTCAGTTACGTTTAATAAATACATTTATTTTAATGAAATTGAATATTAACTGTTTTATTTTATTTTATTATTTAACCGATAACGGTGTATATTATGATTTCTGAAAAGTTTTTTTTGAGACTGCAAAATAAAATATAAATAAAAAAACGAATACATACACAAAGAAAAAAGACCCACAAAGAGCAGGGAGTGATCACGGAAAGAATAAGATTCACTAAACCCTCGATCAGAACCGAACTTATCAAAAGTTCGCCACTTGATCGTGAAACTTTTCGGTAGGAATAAAAATTAATATTTCGCGAGAATTCATGCACTTTAACGATATTAGAATAGTTAAATTGTCTCATGAGATAACCTAACAAACATTATATAATAATTATTATTTCATAGACGTGCGAAAACCCACACTATCGCAAACAGAAAATAAGAACCAAATTTTGCTAGAATTTTTTTTTGTAAAAGACTTGTTGTAAGTAATTTTTGACGTGACATCTTCTAATAAATCGATGAACGCAGGCTGCACGCACGAAAAAGTGTCCCGTAACGCACATTGTCTGGTTACGCTGTGTCCCGTTACGCTCATTGTACGCTTGCGCCGCATCTACCTCTCTTCCACTCGATTGGAACAACCATCGATTTGACTTTTTCGAGGCACATTAAACTTGAGACACTCCCATTCGTTTCCTACTTTTCCTATCATCGTCCTATCCTTAACAGAATAACACAGATTGGAAGAAGTTAAATATCAAACATGTATAAAAGTTATAGTTAAAATAATCTGTTCGTTAAAGTAATAAACATATTTGAATTAGATAATGAGTGCAAATAAAAGCAAATTTATCAATTAAATTGTAGATTTCATTTCACTCCTTCTTTGTATCCATACAAAATAGTGATAATTAAATAAAATTATTCAATTTTATTCATAAAAGTATGCAATCATTTCATCAATGTTTTTTTATGACGCTGCCACGTTAAACTATCGTCCGTAAACCGACTTTACAGACAACCAATTTTTTTTTCTTAAGTGAATGTGGGGCCGCCACGTGCCACGGAAGTGAAACATTACACCACAGTAATACACTTGAACGATAAAAATGAGCAATAAAATACACAACACAACACAGTCACGTAGCTGTACGAGATGTGACGTTGGGAGAAGGCCCGCGCCTTTTTTTGTCGCCGTGTTTTCAGCAGCGAATCAGCAGGGCGAGTGGCGAGTGTCGACACCGTAACGAGAAATGCAGCACTGCAGCGTCGTTTCACAAACGCTGGCCCGAGAGTGAGGAGTGGGGCACTCAATATAATTCCTTCCCTTACCCCTCCCCCCATCATCCGAGCGTTGTACTTTTTTTTTACTACTAGCTATTGATGAATCACAGTTTCGACTTACCCTACCGACTGTTAAGAAGTTTTACTTCAAATTAAAAAAAAAATTGGTTGTCTGTAAAGTCGGTTTACGGACGATAGTTTAACGTGACAACGTCATAACAAAACATTGATGAAATGATTACATACTTTTATAAATAAAATTGAATCATTTTTATTTTAATAATAAAAGAATAAATACTTGAAATTATACTAGTAATCAGATTTTTAAAATGCAAGAATAATTAACCTTTATTGCCGAAATTGTTGTTGTAATAAGCGATGAAAACCACATTAACTTTTCACTTCACTTTATAAACAGTCGACGAAACGGTTCACGTGTAGATGTCAGTTGTGTGCTGCCTCTGTCTTTATTCTCCTCGGACGCATAGGCCAATCGAGTGGAAGAGAGATAGATGCGGCGCAAGCGTACAATGAGCGTAACGGAACACCACTAACGGAACAATGTGCGTAACGGGACACCGCGTAACGGAACAATGTGCGTTTCGGGACACTTTTTGGTGCGTGCATCTGGCGTTCATCGATTTATTAGACGTCACGTCAGAAAAAAGTAAAGGGGATGCATGAACGCTGATTATTCAGGCATCTGATTCGATCTCGGTGAATCTTAGTTTTTTTTTTAAAAAATATGATCACAGTTTTTTGACGGCGTGCTGTCGCGTGACGTCTGTGCGGTCAGTACAATCTCCAGCGCTGCTGAGAACTGGGTCCTTCTCTACGCAGCTTCAGACGAGTCGTCATTAGTCAGTTCGTAATTGAAGCGTTGTCTCCAATTACCCTCAATTGAACCGAAATGAAAAACGGCTTAGTGGTGTCCTCCCCTCTCAACCCTCTCCCCCTCTCCGGCTATTTATACCCAAAACTCGTGGCTTGGTCCAGCAGGAAGTGTTAGTCGCTATTTCGGACTGCACACTGTTGTACGTTATGAAAAATGCTGCATTTTTGTATCATTAATAATATGAAAAAAAAAAATGATATTTTTCATTGTACGGCATTTGGTAGGAGTAATGTCGTGAATGTAACGGAAGTCGAATAAACGGAAATGTGTAACCACGGCGGCGAAATCGTCAAGATGGCGGACCCACGCGTAGCAACATAAACCCGTATATAGTCACTTTCGTAAACATTAGGGAACATATCAAACGTATAGGTGTGCAAAATTGAACTTTATGATGTTGAAACTTCCCTGGAGTATATTTGATGGAAGAAAAAAAAAAATAGTCATAGAAAATAGTAAAAATTAGTTAGAAAACTGGCATTTCAATGATCGTAATACATTTATTCTCCTCGCAAAATCCCAATAGACTCGGTAGCACAGCCATAGAATCGCGGGCTTGTAATTCTCAAGAGTGAATTTTTGACGTGGTTCAAACCTCTTCACCGGAAAAAAAAAATAAAATTATTTACTGCTTAGTGGGCTATTTAATGCCGCTAGTTTAATATGTGAGTTTTAGAAATGAAACTTTACAATAATGTTACTAGTGGATTTTAGCTTCTGAAACTCTAAAGATATCTTCACTTATTTGAGGCGCGTGCTGCTTTTTCTCCCCTTGCTTCGTTAAAATGTTTGTCATTTATTATAACGTACATATTCTGTTTACTTTTAATGTTTCGAGATAATAGTACGACAGCAGGTTTTACGTGAACACGAGAATTCTCTTGTATGATGAGACTTTCTAATGCGTATTCAAATATTTATGGGGATGTAAACATTTTCCCCCTCTCTTTCTGCCTCAAAGAAGGGACTTTGAGGGAACCGTCGCTACCGTTCGGGCCTACCATCTCTGTGGCGGGGAGGAAAAGTGGATGGTGAGCACTCTCGGTTTATTTGACGACGGCCCTCTTTGAAGTGGTTCATCTGGTGCACGAAAAATTCGAGCACCCGAAACCGCGCGACCAACACTCCTTCGTGCACGAAGCTTGTCGTGGTGCGGCGAGAAACTCTACCAACTTGCTGCGACGTACCTACGTGAAATTTCTCAGAGTCTCGTTTGGTTTATTATCCTGAAGTACGTGACAAATAACACGTTCTCAGGCGTTACACGAAAACGACAGTCTGGGATTTTTTAAATATATTTTTTAGAAGGATAAGTAGGGACCGGAAAAATTCGCGGGTTCAGTGACCTGTAGGATGAACTCCACAGTTTTACGTACACTCGGTCAAATGCCACCCACTCATTGGCTGCTCTCTTGTGAGACGTTCCAGCGTAGCAGCCTGTGATTCGTATAAAGCTTTGGTTGGGTGTTTCTCATTGGCGCAGACTCATCCAGGTGAGTTGTGGACCAATACAAGCAGAGGCAGCACTGAGGTGTAACTATTTGTATTTTAGCCTGTCGCGAAATAAATTCGTGAATTTTTCCGGTCTCTAAGGATAAGTTATAAGCGTACAGCTACTGTGAATGAAATGGCACACGGATGTAACGCCAATTAAAATATAAAATTACACGCCAATTTTCGTAAGAATTATCTACTTAGAATTATCTCGACAAAAACTAGTTTTTTATACACGCAAAAAATAACCAGTACCATTTGCTGTACAAAGATACGATGTCTTTCTTGTAGTATTTAAAACCATTTCTTTTATAAAAATACAAAAAAAAAAAATTATTTGTAGGGTGCAGGATGCAAACGGTGCACGAGGACGAACAAGGACCTACGTCCCGCCAAATATTAAAAAACCTCGCGTGTCCTTTATTTCATCGCAGTGATGTTCGCTGTAATGGATTAAGTGCAGAACCAAACGGGTTGTTCGGGGAAGTCTCGTCAGACGTCATCCCCTAGCCAGGGGCGTATCCAGGGGGGGGGGGGGGTTAGGGGTTCAACCCCCCCCCCCCTCCATAGCACCAAATTTTTAATTAATTTCTTATTCATCACTCAAACAAATTTCATATTAAAATTAATAAAAATTTTACCATTACAATATTTAAATTTAAGAACCGAAAACTGTTAAAATAGCACAATTTTACACCTTAAAATCCAAATTTTCCCGGGGGAGGACCCCCGGGCCCCCCGCTTTAATACGGGGGGGGGGGGGGGGTTGCATGCTTCTTAACACCCGCCCATACACAAATCCTTTACGCCACTGCCCCTAGCCACCGCTGTAGGTGCCGGCGCGCGCTGGAGGGGCGGGGAATATGAACGGCGCTCACGACTGTTTTTTTCTCGATCAGACAACACTGCGACGCAGCGTGCCGCAAACTTCACTGCCGTCGCAGCTGTTGCGGGCCTCGTGGTCCGTGCGCCAGAAACCGAGCATCGAAACAACAAGGTACCTGCGAAGAGTTTCAGGCCCTGCGGAGTGCCGTCCAATACCTCTTGTTGTGAAATGAGAGCTCATGTGTGGATGTCTGTGAAAAAAAAAAAAAAAAATGATAACCGGGTTATTTCTAAAATGTTGTTAAAAATTTTTGTTTCTTTGGCGGGTAATCGCAGGGTGGGACTCGAACCCACGCGCTGCTGAGGGCAAATGCGATGGATAAAGGATGGAAGTCACTTATTTTCCTAGAGCCGTCTGCAACGGGTGTAGGTGATTACTAGAGACTCGGAAAATTCGCGTGTTCAATGACCTCCAGGATAGACTCCACTATCCTCTACACACTCGGGAAAATTCCAACTGTTCATTGGCTGCTGACTTGTGAGTCGTCTCGACTGGGTGGCCTGTGTGATTCGACACTTCTATGAGTGAGGGTCTCTAATTGGCCCCTCAGTCCTCCAGATTAACAGTGAACCAATGACAGAAGCAGCACTTAGGTATAATTATTTGAATTTTTAGCATAACACGAAATGAACCCGCGAATTTTTCGGGTCTCTAGTGATTACATGTGGAGATGGGCGAGATGACACACTGCGCAGGAATACTGCCCCTGGGAGCCTCCCCCAGCAAGAGGTCTTCAGGCGAGACCTCGGCTCTCTCCAGGAGACTGCACAGCCAGTGCTCTGGCTCTCAGTCACGCGGTCGGGTCTTCCAAGATGAGAGAGAGAGAGAGATCTGGCACCACTGTCCCGCCTCGCCCTTCGCTCGTTGCGCGGGGGGATTGAGCGGTTGAACCGGCCGTCCGTCGTCGCGAAACTGCGCGCCCGTAACGGCGAAAGGAAGGATGAGAATTCCGCGGGGCGACCGGACCTCCGGACGCGAGACGCGCGAGGAATGCGCCGCGCGTGGCTGAAGCCCCTGTCACACCGTCAAGCACACGCTTCCAGAACACTTCCGGATGTGTTTTTAAAAAATAATAAAGTTGGATGTTCATGAAGTTCACCAGAAACCGTCCATACAGCAGCCATCATGTTGGTTCGACAAGTTAACTTGAGTTCCCTAGAAATATTTTAAATACAGGCCAGTGTCCTAAAATATGTTCCATGTTAGGATTAGATCATCCGATCGAAATCGTGCCCAGCGAAAACATAAAAAAAAAAAAAAAACCTCCCGTTTTCGTCACAACGAATATTTAACATGGCGAAGAACACATGGATGATTTAAAGGAGAAATGAAGGTGAACTAACTAAAATAATGTAATAAATATCGCAGGCCTTAACGGCCATTGTCTGCGTTTTCTTGGCTTCTGGGCGTAGGCCGTGTCAGGTAATCGTCTACCTGATAATGGCAGCTGCAATGGCTACCGAAACGTCGGAAGACGATTACCTGACGTGGCCTACACCCAGAAGCCAAGAAGATGTAAAATAATGTTATTATGAATGTAGTATGTGGTATCATAAATAATTATATATGTAAAAAGTAAATGATGTGTCTAAAAATTTTAAAACATTTTAACATTTATTTTATTTTGTAATTATTTGTGTCAGTTAAAAAATGTGCACGACAAACATACCAAATTCAGTAAGTCTATCCAGCTTTGTGAAGCAATAGTTAATTTCAAATTGAGAATAAAAATGAAATGTTCGAGACAGCTCAGACCAAAAATAAACTTTGATGGTGGGGACATGTTTAAAAACATATTTGAGGTTATCCGTCCCAATTATATTTGATATGGAACATTGGAAGCCATTTTTGTCGTCCAATACTACCTCTCCAACTCATAGGTCAAGTTTAGTTGTGGACAAAACTTTGACAGATGGTTCAGCGAACAAGCCGCACACTCTTTGTTTGACGCGCCCTTGCGTGCTGGATCGCCACCGACACGAGCTCCCAAAAACCGTAGGGGAAATTGATACGCCATTTCATAGCAACCTGGAGGTGTTTGTCGATTTGCAATGAGATGCTG
Source organism: Bacillus rossius redtenbacheri (assembly GCF_032445375.1). Classification (NCBI taxonomy): domain Eukaryota; kingdom Metazoa; phylum Arthropoda; class Insecta; order Phasmatodea; family Bacillidae; genus Bacillus; species Bacillus rossius. The sequence continues at coordinate 9,761,014 of NC_086340.1, forward strand.
AGGCTGCCCGTCCCAGCATCGTCGTCACCCTTATCCTCCTTAACCTAGCTAGGTTAATCTGGGGTTGACTCAAGGGGAACCCCCTTACTAAAAGTATCACAAGGTGCTTATCATCTTATCCAAGTCGACCACATCTCTGAGGCCCCTCAAGACAACCCACACAGCCTGTGGCCTGGTCGAAGTGCATCCAGCTCCTGCTAGCTGTGCAGGCTAGTGCCGGAGCTGTTTCGCCGCCAGACGTGATCTAAGCGATCAGTGTCACCAACTGCCAGTGAGACCCGGGCCGGTAGAGTCCCAGCATGAACATGGGTCGCCCCGCTCTACTGCCTGGATAGTCCGTGCGCTTGCGGGCTCGTATGGTCTGTTAGCCCGTGGGCCAGTACGGCGACTGCCCCAGTCCAGGACGCAACAGACGCCTCGAGAACTGGTCCCGTGGGGCCAGCCCCTCGGATACTCCACCGGTTGAGGTTCCCCGGAGCTAACAGCGTTCTTTCACGTCCGATCGCGTCCGTCTCCGCAGACTAGCCTTCGCGATTACTCCACAGGTACGTCACGGTGCGCCAAAATTTTTGGGAACAGACAGTGCTGACCCCGCAGGCAAAACTTACGATCCATCTGCCGTTTCCCGCAGAGAAGGCTCTTCCACCTCACCAGATATCTCTGTGATAACATCCGAGGATGTCGAGAGACGAGGACTCTCCGGCAGAGTTCACTAGTAAACACCGCAGGAGGTAGTGAGTTGCTTTGGTGCCACGAGGAGGTAGTGAGTTGATGCCACGAGGAGGTATTGAGTTGCCTTGATGCCACGAGGAGGTAGTGAGTTGCCTTGGTGCCACGAGGAGGCAGTGGGTTACCTAGGTGCCACGAGGAGGTAGCAAGTTGCCTTGATGCCACGAGGAGGTAGTGAGTTGCTTTGGTGCCACGATGAGGCAGTGGGTTGCCTTGGTGCAACGAAGAGATAGTGAGTTGCTTTGGTGCCACGAGGAGGTAGTGAGTTGCCTTGGTGCAACGAAGAGATAGCGAGTTGCCTTGATGCCACGAGGAGATAGTGAGTTGCCTTGATGCCACGAGGAGATAGTGAGTTGCCTTGGTGCCACGAGGAGGCAGTGGGTTGCCTTGGTGCGGAGAGGCTGTGTGTTCGCATCCTCGCAACCTTCCCGTGCTCATGTTGAGTTCTGCCTCGGATGCTAGCGCCGGCGACAGCTCCGACCTCTCGAGCAGAAGGTAACAGTCTCCCGCGGGAGTCCGATTCGCTCCCAAGACAACGACTTGACAGTGTGACAGGGTCTTAAGGACGTCTCCTAGTCCTCGCAGCAGAGGAACGTCCCGTTGAAGGTCGCCTGCCCTATATATTGGCTTCCGCGCGGCGCCGGGTTTCTTTATTGCCCTGAGGGGGCGGAGTCTCCACCCCCCCCCCCCCCCCCTCTGCCCTGCGCACAGACCATTGTCTCCGCACCGCAGCTGCGGGCTCGCCCGCTCTCGGTGCGAGGCGGTCCTGGGTTCGAGACCCGCGCAAGGCACGGATGTGCGAGACGCTTTCAATCCTGGCGGTCGGAACCAAACAAAGGGGACGGAATATAGACATTATTTTTTCTAGTAGCTTCGCTTCTGGGTTGTAGTCGCGTCCTTGGCGAATAATTCACCGACGTTTCGGTCGAAATTGCAGTCGCCATCATCAGGAAGAAGTAACCTACCAGAGGTAACTTACTTCCTGATGATGGCGACTGCAATGTCGACCGAAACGTCGGTGAATTATTCGCCAAGGACGCAACTACAACCCAGAAGCCAAGCTACTTCAGAGAATGGCCGTGAAAGCCTTGCGAAAATTATGTTTTGTTGAATTTTAATACGAAACTTTCTCTTGGCAGAGGGAAAATGGTATTATATGTCCCAAAAGGATACCATCAATTACTCTTTAAGATTTGTACTGTCATGTGCTATGTTTTCGTGAAATACTTAACAAAACTTTTATTCTCTTTGGATACTCGAAGGCTTGTTTTCACAAAGCTGTTTAATACTCACATCCCTTTTCTTTTGACCGCCTCAGTTGTGAGTTTTATTTGAAAAGCTTCCCGGTCAACACGAATGCATCAAAGACGGTGCGTTAACAATTGCAAGAGAAGTAAAAAAAAAAAAAAAAAAAGGACGTAGGTATAATCAATTGAAAATTTTATTTCTGTTCCAAATTCATAATTTTATAAATACATTTTTTTTTAAACTAATTACAATTTTATTCAGTACAAAATAGTGATGAATACATCTTGCTGAATTAAACAATGAGCTTTGTTGTGTATAAATAGCCAGAAGGGGGCGCCGCAAACAGTAAAAGTTTACAAAAAAAAAGTCAATGTGTTGGTGATAAAATTTAACACTAAGCGAGCATAAAAAATCTAGAAATAAAAACAATCACTCGTCTCCTACCTGGGTCTTTGTGGTTCGATCCCCAGCGAGGTTCTAACCGTTTTTTTTTTTAACTAGTGGGGAAAGGTGGCAAATATTTCCATGTGCCGCTGATTTTTCTCAGGACACTCCCTTTTTGTTCAATTCTCTGTTCTGTCAATGCTTCATTAGCATGCCATGCCCTTCTCTAATAACCCCGATGTGGACGAAACGCCAAATCTCAGTCATTTTAAGGTTCTTCCGCACCTTTAAGCTAATTCCACGTGATTCATTGTTCGACTTGTTTATATTGAGCTTAACTAAAGAAAAAAAAAAACACATGTACGAACACAGTATGAATCCTAAGACGAAACAGTTGTGACGTTTTGGGTTCCCGACACATCAGGCCCAACATACAGATAAATGACACTGTACACCTGGTCTGTAGATCTTCCACTACCTCTCCTGGCGTGTACAATGACACGAGGTGTCCCTATGATGTACAGAGTAACCGTCAAAAATTCAGATCTACTGGCAGGAGTCACACAGACAACTCGTGAAAGCATGCAGCGTCCCAAACTCCGCCATTTGCTTCGTTAGCGTAAGTTAGGCTACTGGGAAGGCTCAAGCAACCATTAACAAATTTTTTTGTGTGCTTAGGACTAACATTGAACAGGTGGTGGTGTAGTTAAGATGACGTAGTCTGTTTATATGGCAATCAGAAAGAAATAAAAATCCTTTCTTGAGGAGGGAATTAATTATAGGACCAGTAAATTTTTTGTTAGCTATGGACTTTATTTATTTATATTCAAAGTGTAATTTTTTTAATATAGTGATACAACTTAGAAATTAAAGCACGCATTAGATAATTAACCGATAACTAATTGCATTGAAAATATTTCTGCCACATCGTTTCTTTTTTTCTTTTTTTGTTACAGCCCAGTTTCTAATATTTGGCTAAGTTGAAACACAAATATTTAGCGGTTTGTGTTTTGTTTTGTAACTAATTTCATTCTCATGTGCAAAACGATTATATTAAAAAACATATTTTTACGTTTTTGAAATAATCCACTCTTGACTTTTATCGTTTCATTTGACCGGAATCTCAAACTGTGGGTAAATTCGGGAAAATATAAGAAATAAAAGTTTGCACTTAAAAATATTTTTATTACAGAGATATTATTGTTCCAGAACTAGAGAACTGAGATACGGCATTTATATTTATAAGTTTCCTTAAATAATCATATTACAGTTCTGGATTATTGATTTTTAAATTTTATTTCAATAATTTCGCGCTTTTCTTACATCGTAATCGTTTTATTCATAATTAAAGCTATCGTTTCTTAACGAGAATGTCTTGAAGCATTGACAAATAACTTCCGCAACAGCATAAAAAAAATTCAACATTCTGATTCCGTGCTCTCTTGAAATGGTTGCTTACGCACGTTTGTTGTTTGTTAGCTTATTCTGTTTCTCTCCACACGATACACCTCGCACGTTTCCCACGTTCAAAGCCACGATACGTAAACAATAACACCAGCCGGTTTTTTTTAGTTATTCGATGTGAAGTTGGTGTAGACCACGCCAAAACTAGCATCGAGTTTACACGTGCGTTGTTCTCTCCGGTGAAGTTTCCCTTCTGTGGGAATGTGCAGAACGTGCGGGTGGCGTCACACAATGGAAACTCGCCATGGAGGCTCACCATTGTAACAAAACACAGGGCCGGTGCAAGGTAAATTGGCGCCCTAGTCGAAAAACCTTAATCCCCCCCCCCCAACCCCCCCGGCTGGACACCCCAAAAAAATATTTTCCTTGCCTCAAAATACATCACGTAAGCCTAAGATTTTGTCAACAATCAAATGTAAGCAGGCGTGTGTTTTTTTTTGTTTTACTTTTTTACTTATTACAAATCATAAACAGGTCACAGTGGACTTTAAATAATTACTTTTATCAATATAAACATTCCAAACTTTTACAAAAATCCATTTTCATCTAGTTTCAATAATCGTTAAACATATTATATGAGCTGTTGTGTGTCGTGCTACGCCGCCCCCAGCTACTTGGCGCCCTAGGCGGTTGCCTAGTTCGCCTGTATGGACGCGCCGGCCCTGACTAAACATGGCGACGGGAAAGTTCGCAAAGAGAGTTACAGTTGTCCGTCTCTCTACTTCATTCGTTGCGAGCTGATGCTTCACCACGTGCTTCACTACGGCAGTGCTCATTATACATGCCTATACTCGTGGTTTAGGCCCCTGCCTCACTCGAATAAAATGAAAATCAAACCAATTGTGGGTTTTAAAATTAAGTTAATGAAATAAATTGTTATAAAAATATAAACGGGAAAAATAAACCAAAAAAAAAGGCTACTTGGATTCAACAGTTTTAAAGGGTATTTAAAAATCGAATTTATTCAACCAATTTTGTGGAAATATGATAGCAATGACATTTACAGAAATATTTGAGATTTGAACGTGGGTACAATGTTAACAATGTTATAGCCGTTGTAGGTAGACGAAGAAAGCATCACCAGTACAATAGCTGTTGCCATGGAGATTGTCGGGAAAATGTGGTCGGCATCGTTTCGAAAAAATAAAAATATTAAAAAAAAATAAAAAAATCTTTCTGAGGTGAATCTAGGTACAAAATTCCTCCGCGTTGCAGACAGACAGGCGCACTGTCTCTTTTATTACTATAGAATGAGACAGATTTACTTCCCCATCTCCCAACATCGTGCGCCCCACTCCTGAAAAATGTTTCTTTTTTAAGTTTTTTTTTGCGTTCTGATGAATCATCACATCGACTTCCTCTACAGGAAGTAATTAAGTTCCACTACAAGAACAAAAATATAATGTGAGCCAGTCTTACAGTACTCGCCAGAGATGTGTAACATCTAACCTCGGTAACGAGCAAATTTATGTGTTCTCGTGTTGCAAATGCACTTATAACACGAAAATATTACACGAAATTTAACGCAGAGTTCTTAAAAATAATGTCGAGCGTGATAATTCCACGCAAATTGTGTTTTCAAAATAAATTTCCGGACGCGAATCACACGTAGTTTCCGTACCCGCCGCTAGAATTCACTGGCGGGGGGCACTATGTCGACTGTCAAATAATTCTATTTGCAGACCGAAATTTTAAACTATATAATGAAACTGCTTCGATAAAAGCGGAAAAAAAAACTTGAAAAAAATACTAAGTATACCCTTAGCTTTCGTCAGGGAATTTTATTAAAATACTGCCTATCATCTTGTTAAGATTCATCAAACAGTTAGTACTATAAAGTTCTCCCTTTCTATGTTATTGTTTTCAATAAACATTTGATGACCAAGCAAGAAAGAGAAACCTCGCCTTATTTTTAGTTTAGCATTTAGGAATCATTATAAACATTTTTATAAGACTGAAATCAAACAGACCAATACAACTCGGAACCACACAGCCCTCCTAAAATGTAAGTTAGTAATAAGATAACATGTACAGCCTGACGCTGCGAAGCATGCAAACCCTATTATCCCCACGACTAGCTCCAGTCGTTCTTGGGGGTCGTTACCACAACGCCGAAATACCATAACGCCGAATGTCAAAATTGACCACAACGCCCACAGCTAGAAAACTGCTGTGTACCACAATGCCGAAATAACAACTGAATGAATTTTTGTGTTTCTTAAATGTACCTTAATGCCGAAATACCACAATCAAACCTAACCTAACCTAGCGTAATATAACCTAACCTAACATAACCTAACCTAACCTAGCCTAACTTAACCTAACCTAACCTAGTATAACCTAACCTAGTATAACCTAACCTAGTCTAACCTAACCTAACCTTTGTGGCAGTCATGCAATGACATTTTTCGGCGTTAGTGTATTTCTGCGTTGTGGTAATTGGGCGTTGTGGTACACAGCAGTTTTCTAGCTGTCGGCGTTGTGGTATTTCGGCGTTGTTGTGCGTCCCCGTTCTCGTTCTTGGTCCAGGCCAACCAAGAGAGAGAGAGAGTAGTCCGCAATGGACAGCAGAACCCTCTCTTAACACATTTCCGATCCTTCATTTTCGTCGCATTCACGGAATTACTCCTGCCGAGAGCTTGAGACGTTACACGTGGAAAGTTCTGGAGCGCGTGTGTCTTGCGTGACGTCAAGCGCTCCGGGCGAGCCCCATCACCGCAGCCAGGGGCCCAGCGTGCACCGCGCCTCGCCGACGCCATTGGTCGACCACGCGTCTCCCTCTCCTCCCCTGTCAAACCCCTTATTTCCCCCGCACATACCCGGACAACGAGCCGTGACGCGCACCCGCAGAGCTACCAACCTCCCGACAGGACAGGAACGAAATTTCCTCGCCCCAAGGGGAAGGGGGGGGGGGAGGGAAAATGTAATTCCCCCGAGGGACGCGCACATGCACGCGTTATGACGCCGCCTGTGTTTCGGCCGCCGCCCTTTTAAAATATGCATCACGCGAAGCGACGACGCGGCTTTCATTATATAAAGAAAAAAAATGTCCAACGAAAATTCAGTTCGGCGAATTACGTAAAATTATTAGTATATTCTTTGTCAGGTATGTTTACTTAAAATATGGTCCCTTTGAAGGGTTTAAAAAAAAATAAGAATTTTCTTCCCGCAGGTATTCTAAATTTTCTAAATGTCACCTGGAAAAAATTCTGCTCGTTTCAAAAAATTACGGTGATGCAGGGTGACGCAGACTGAAGTGGAGTGACGCAGTGTGACACAAGGATAATGCAAGGCGCGACGCAGGCTGAAGCATGCTGAAGCAGGGTGAGGCAGCCTGAAGAAGGGTGATACAGGGTGACGCAGGCTGAAGCAGGGTGACGCAAGTTGAAGCAGGGTGACGCAAGCTGAAGCATGGTGATGCAGTGTGACGTAGGCTGAAGCAGAGTGACGTAGGGTGACAGGCTGAAGCAGAGTGATGCAGGGTTACGCAGGCTGAAGTTGGGTGAAGCAGAGTGATGCAGGGTGACACTGTTGCTAGCACTTTGTGGGGCCATCTTCACACCCCGACGTGAAGTCTGTCAGCCATGTGGTACGGAGTCCCGCGCAAGCTCTGAAAGCGCGGGGGCGCTAAGGGCGACACTGGCTCACGCAGAACAAGCCTCTTCGCCTCTACGAGCTTCTATGGGACTTTTGTTAGAGACCTTTTAATTTTACGGTGGAATATTGAAGGCAAAGGCTCGTTTCACTTTCTTAGACCATTTACAACACTTTGTGAATAACTATTCATTCCTAATTACGTCCGTAAAAAAAACCCCCCCGTTTTATAGTTTTTTCGCTGTCCTAATAGTACACGTTATAGACGAAACGATGGAAGAAAACTTGTATAAGACAAGTGTAATGGATCTTAAATGCTATTCGTAATCAGACAATTTAATGCATTATGAGTAGAGACCTGCAATGTTAGCGGGTTCAATGACCTCCAGGATAGACTCTACTACACTCTACACACTCGGGAAAATGCCACCTGTTCATTGGTTGCTGACTTGTGAGTCGTCTCGACTGAGTGTCTGTGATTCGACACTTCTTTGAGCGAGGGTCTCTAATTACTCCAGATTAACAGTGAACCAGTGGTAGAAGCAGCGCTAAGGTATAATTATTTGAATTGCAGCATATCACGAAATGAATCCGCGAATTTTGCAGGTCTCTAATTATGAGTGGTTTGTAAATGGCGCGTTAACACCTGGAGCTCTACACGCGACTTGCAGACCCGGCCTTAAGCCTTTTTGCTTAACCGCGCGACGTCAGACACTATGTGTAAAACAAATACAGACAAAAAAATACATGCGTCAATGAATGATAGTCAGCAGGGAAGGGGGGGGGGGGGGGGGGGGAAGAGAAGAGAGAGCCTTAAGACACTTTAAATTTTTTACAGTCGTTTACAGGTATGATTGTCAGAATCTGATGTTGAAATGTTAATATTAGATGGGATGCACTGTACACTTACGTCAGTCAGACAATACAATAATCGATAAAAAAAATTCTGTAAAATATTCCTTTACTTGTATATACTTATAGAAATATTCCCTTCTGGGTTTTAATGTTGAGTTCATCCATATGGAAAACATTCGAGATGAGGTATTTAGTAGGGACACTACCGCAAATGAATATTCCCATTCCGCCAAAGAAATACTTTTACCGACAAAAAACTTCTAAGTTTGCATGCCGGGTGGAAAAATAAATGTAAGGTTCCAGATGTTGGAATAAGTTCTCTCGGGTAAAAAAAAAAAAAAAAAAAAAAATCGTTTAGCGCTACTTGTAGCACACCAGTGAAATCTTCTTTAATGTAGACACGGAGAAAAGTTTCTCCGGGTGGTTTTACCTTCGAAACTTTATCCTTAATGAAAACGAGAAAAAATATTTATTTCTGGAATCTTTAAAAAAAAAAAGGCTTCAATAATAGAAAGAGTTTTAATGTATGAGTATACACATTTTTTTATTAGAAATTTTGGTAGAGATTTTATGAGGAGAAAAAAGTGATAACATCCTTTTTGGTGATAAGTTTCAATTTTTTTTCTTCATTTAACGCATATTTATGACCGAGGGAAATTTGCGTTTGAAATAGAGTGTAAGAAGAGAAGAAACATAATGCACCGGATGATTATTGCTCTCGGGAACGGAGATTCTTGAAAAAATCCAGGTGATTTTTAATAATAGAGACCTATATGACGTATAGGTACACAGTGCGATAGCTTGGAAGCTAAATAGGAGATATAGTGAATTTTATGTGTTTAAGTTTTTTTTTTTTAATTCAGATGAATGCCACAATATTACATCCGTGTAATCGTGTGCAGTTAAAATTTTTTTCTTTCTTTTTTACTGGGTTGTGTAAACTTTCTTGATAAATTTCAGATGTTACTTTTAAATTTTTTTGGTAATATTGGTTTTTATGTGCGATTTTTTTTTAATAATTATTCATTTATTACTCACAGTGATTTGTTTTCTCGACAGTTTACATTGAGAAAGCAGCACTGACACATAGTAAGTTCTGTTCAGTTTAGAGTAATCTAGAAAACGCTCCCTTTCTTGTTCAACTTCTTTTTCTTCTTCTTCGTCATAAATTTGAATAAAAATTTGAAAAAAAAAACAATTGTTTTTATTCTTCAGATTGAATGAAAACAAGACGTTGACAAAGGTAATTTATTTCGTAAATACCTTAAATTCAATTTGTACTCTTATCATCTAAAGGGTGTACAAAGCATACGCTCTTGAAATAATTTTTTTTCTCTCGATGAACTTAATGTCAATTTTGTGTTGTCATTACTGCACAACATCCGTAGGCTGCGGAGGCATTCAGCACGTCATTCAGCGTCAAGAGACGGTGCTCGTTAACGCTAGTGAAATGCACTTCAAACTAACGGCCGTTCTCAGAGAGTACTTAACTATGTGCTACCATTTGAAGGACTGTTAGCGGGAGTGACGTAGGGCGGTCGGGATAACTGTGTAAAAACTACGGTTGGCCGATCGGCTCGTAATGGGCACAGTAGGAAAATGGGGACCAACGTTCATGCTACAGTATTTGTACTAGAACTTAACAAATTGGTAGGGACCTGCAAAATACGCGGTTTCGATGGCCTTCAGGACAGAATGCACATAACCCTGTACACTCAGGCAAATAACGCAAGTTCATTATTGGGTGCCGACTTGTTAAGTCGTCTCAGCTGGTTTGTCTGTGATTCGATCCTTCTTTGGTTGAGGGTTTATAACTGGTTGAGATTCGTCCAGATGAACAGTAAGCCAATAGCAAAATTATCTAAGAGGTATATGTGTTTGAATTCTAGCCTATAACCGAATGAATCCACGAATTTTGCCGGTCTCTACAAATTAGAGAATACACTTCGTTATATACGAGAATTGGCTAATAATTTTATATTCTTACTGATGTTTTCATTCAAACATATATAATTTTTTTTTCTTTTCAAACCGTGGAACAGCTAATCGAATATAGAATAACTGTACTTCATATTGCTTTATTGTGCTTATTGAAGTTCGCAGTTGATACTGGAAAGCTATTCCAATAAACAGAGCATAAATGCCACGGTGAGAATCCAAACCCGGTTTTTTCTGCGAACACTATTTTGTAGTGATACAGTCTGCTTTCGTGTTGATTGTACAAATTTTGCAGATACATGTGATATATATGTATTTCATTTACGAAAGAAAAAAAAATGGTTGTCTGTAAAGTCGGTTTACTGACGATAGTTTAACGTGACAACGTCATAACAAAACATTGATGAAATGATTGCATACTTTTATGAATAAAATTGAATAATTTTTATTGAATTATCACTATTTTGTATGGATACAAAGAAGGAGTAAAATGAATTCTACAATTTAATTGATACATTTACTTTTATTTGCACTCATTAATTCAAATATGTTTATTACTTTAACGAAGAGATTATTTTAACTATAACTTTTATACATGTTTGCTATTTAACTTCTTCCAATCTGTGTTATTCTGTTGAGGATAGGACTATGATAGGAAAAGAAGGAAACGAATGGGAGTGTTTCAAGTTTAATGTGCCTCGAAAAAATCAAATCGATGGTTGTTCCAATCGAGTGGAAGAGATATAGATGCGGCGCAAGCTTACAATGAGCGTAACGGGACACAGCGTAACGGGACAATGTGCGTTACGGGACACTTTTTCGTGCGTGCAGCCGGCGTTCATCGATTTATTAGACGTTGTCACGTCAATAAAATGACATGACGTGGGTAATCTGCGCGCGACAACCGAGCGACGAGTCTTCTGAGTCGCACGTCTCAGCAACTCCGCTGCGAGTGCCGGGGGCGGTGTTGGGGGTGTGGGGGGCCGCTCACCGCAGATCGAGTTGAGTTCCCCAATTTGCCACGAGGCCGCCAGGCGCCGGGCGACGGAGTAATTCAATATTCCTCCCGAGCCCTCGCCTCCCGCTCAAACTTACTTTCCCCCCCCCCTCCCCTCCCCAGCTGCTGCGAGGAAACTACAATGGCGCACCTGAAACTCCGCACGCCCGGAGCGCCGACGGCTGGGAAGCTCGCGCAGTTTCCCCAAGACACTCCTGCCTCACCCCCTCCTTCGGCAGGGGCGCGCGTTTCTCTCGACCGTTAAAGACCGCAATAACGTAGAGACCGGAAGAATCCGCGAATTCATTTCCCGACAGGCTAAAATACAAATAGTTATTCTTCAGTGCTGCCTCTGCTATTGGCTCACAACTCACTTGGATGACTCTGGGGCCAATGAGAAACACCCGACCGAAGCTTTATCGAATCACAGGCTGCTACGCTGGAACGCATCACAAGACAGCAGCTAATGAGTGGGTGGCATTTGACCGAGTGTACGTAGAACTATGGAGTTCATCCTGCAGGTCATTGAACCCGCGAATTTTTCCGGTCCCTAGCAATAAGTAGGGACCGGAAAAATTCGCGGATTCAATGACCTCTAGGATAGCCTCCATTATCCTCTGCACTTCTCCAGTAAACACGCATGTTCATTGGTTACTAAATTGTGAGTCCTCTCCACTGGGTAGCTTGTGATTCGACGCTTCTTTGGTCGATAGTCTCTCATTGGTCCAGAGAGCTCCAGTTAAACCGCGATCCAATAGCAGAACCAGCAGAATTATACAGATGTTTGAATTTCAGCCTATAACGAAATGAATTCGCGAATTTTTCCGGTCCCTAGCAATAAAGCACGCCTGCGTCAGCGACTGGCAGGGTCAATCCAGGACAGCGTTTGCAAACCGCGCTGGATGGCTGTGATCGGCGTGCCGACACAGACGATGCTGCAAAAGTTTTCAACAGTAGCTTGTCTTCTGGGTTGTAGCCGCGTTCATGGCAAATAATTGCACAGACGTTTCGGTCGACATTGCAGTTGCCATCATCAGGGAGCAGTTACCTACTACACTGTATGTAACTGTTCCTTGACGATGACGACTGTAATGTTACCGAAACGTCGGTGAATTATTCGCCAAGGACGCGGCTACAATCCAGAAGCCAAGCTACTTGATACAATGGCCATGAAAACCTGCTAACATTATTAAAGTTTTCAACACACAGCTGGTCTGGAAATATTTTGGCGTGAAATGCGTGGCTCTACTCATTGGTTTGGGACGTGAATCTTTCGCGAATTAATATGGACGACCCTTGTATGATTGGCGGCCGTCTGCGAGAGTCCTTATTTGACTGAATTACTGTATTGGTGTTGTAAGAATCGACGTGTGCCGTAAATATTCTCACCCAATCACGAAGCACAGACGATGTTACAGTTATTTAACTTTCATAGCTAGTCTCGGAATCTTTTAGCGAACAATGCGCGCCGCTGCCCATTTGATAGGGGCTGGGAAAAAATTAGCTAGTTCAACAACATGTAGTATAGACTCCACAATCCTGTAAGAACTGGCTTATGCGAGACCCGTTTCCTGGCAAGTTTTTCATTGGCCCAGGGTCCTTGAGATGGATTGTGGCCCAATCGCAGAAGGTGCACACAGTTAAATGTATTATTTTTATTTTACTTTCAATTCTAGCCTATCGCAGAAATGAGTTATCCCGGTGTTTACCCATCGATTACAGCCATGTAGTAATTTTTTTCTTCCTTTCAACCGCTGTTATTTTACACCCCTTGTAATAATGGCTGGTCATGTGAAAATTATTTTTGGACAAAAGTTGTAGAAATTTGTTTTATGTTTTATAATAAAAAGAAATGGATTTAATAATGTACAAGGTACTGATTTTATGAATCTTTTATTATTTAAAAATCTTTTTTTCTAAGGTTCGTCTATTTCCTTTTCAGACAAAAGTTTTAGATAAATTATAAGATTAATACATAATTTGTAAGAATTCGATGTTGTGGTTAAAGGGATTTGTAATTATTATTTTTTGTTCTCCAACCTTTTTTTTCTCAAACCCTTGCAGTTTTGATTAGTCGTATCACACACATGGATTAAACGCGCGTACGCATTTGATTTCATCATGTTAAATATATGTTACATGATTTTAAATATCTGTTACATGGTGTACGGAAATTTCGTTGTATACTGAAATTTTACTCTCAACTCGCTTGAAGAAGTATAATTATAAAATTTGCCCAATTACATATTCAGTTTCTTGCAAACGATTATCTAAGCAGATGTTTTTCTGTACCACACATGCTGCAAAAAGATTTTACCTTGAATTTACGAAGAATGCTGGTTAAAATTTTTTTATATTATTTTTATTCGGTGGAGAAATTAAGATGAAGGCGTTCCGCAAGTCTCTTGAGTGGATTCAAGAATCTGGTATCGGGCGTTTCAAGCCTAAACACGCGTTTCAGTCAGTCTAAAATGCTTTTTCGTCAACAGACATCAAATTTGGTATGTTGAGTAGTTTTCAAATCGCTTGGTTTTTGTTCTGAAGCTCTCCACGCTGCATGTGTGCCCGGGTAGGCGGGGGCATTAAAGTTATACGATAGTGTAATCTCTAGAGTCCCGGAAATTTCGCGGATTCCTCTGGCCTCAGGATAGAATTCAAAGTCATAGGTGTGCTCGACCCATGTTTACTTTCCCATTGGTTGATTTCTTAGCGAGAACAGTTATTTGGCACTACCTGATTCGCTTACTTCTCTTCTAGATGGTCATCCTTGGCTCACGGTCGTAGAGGGGCGTGTCCAGATAACTGCGGTCCAATCATGAACACAGTGCGACAGTGGGGAGGTTTGCATTCTAGCTTGCGACTAAATGAATCCGCGAAATTTCCGTGGCTCTAGTAATCTCGTTTTGCTATTGTCTTGGTGTGACACTGTAGCGTCGTTGTCGGTCTGAAGAGTCCACCGGTGGTTCTGGCGGGTCCGCAGGCCCTTTTTGTCGCTCGCGCCTCGCTCCTGACGACACGCAAAATGAGTGTCTCCTACCCCCTCCCCCCCCATGTCACACCCCCTTCCGCCGACGGCTCGTTTATCTGCGCGCTTCATTATCGCGGTTGTCAGCGCGGACGGGTAGCGTAGCGCCGACGCGTCGTCAAGGGTTGGGGAGGGGGGTTAGGGGAAGCGGCGCGGGTGGTGGAGGAATGAGAACCTCTACCTACACTCTTCCTTCTCGACCACCCCTGCCGCCGCTCCAACGCGAAGCTCTGCTGGAAAATTGTCTTCTACGCAGTGGCGGGTGTTAGCTCCGAGTTAGGTGATGACTAGAGACCTGCAAAATTCGCGGTTTCTATGGCCTTCAGGATAGACTGCACATATTCCCCTGTACACTCGGGCAAATAACGCAAGTTCATTGGCTGCCGACTTGTAAGACGTCTCAGCTGGTTCGTCTGTGATTCGATCCTTCTTTGGTTGAGGGTTTATAACTGGTTGAGATTCATCCAGATGAACAGTAAGCCAATAGCAAAATCATCTAAAAGTTATATGTGTTTGAATTCTAGCCTATCACCGAATGAATCCGCGAATTTTGCAGGTCTCTAGTGATGACATAAGTGATTCGGGTGGTGTGATATACGTAGTTCCAAGTTATAAAAAATAGTTTAAAGAATTTCTGACTTTTTAAAATCTATTTATCTTTTATATTTTTAAAAAAAAAATCACTTAATTTTTTAAATATTTGCACATAATGGGGTAACACTAAAATTTATAATAATACACTTTTTACAATAAAAACTGAATTAACATCACAGGTTTTATACGGACTCTGGTAGATTTTTTTTCTTGCACCTTAAACTATTTCTAGATTTTTATTTTTAATTGTGGGAATAACTGGGGATAAGGGGGAGTTATCGTCCCTTATCGCTTCTCCAATACAAAAGCCACTGAGAAGCTCAAGAGCCCCAGACAGTGAATAGACTTTTAGAAAAATAAAGTTTAAATAGCGTATAAATAACCCATAGCATTTTTAAACTTATCAATATCAAAACTTTATGGGCTATCACTTGCGAACCCAGTTCTCCCCAAATTAAATCGTATCAATATTTTTCGTACTTTTCAGGATTTGCACAAAACTTCAAGTTGCGTACAATATCTAGTTACTTTAAATGTGCTACGGTTTGTTCCAGAAGACTCGCAGGATGGTTGTAAATGGAAAATATATATTTATATGATAATAGTGTAACCTCACATGGTTTTGCAAGGAATCTTAAGTCGACCTTTTTATTCTGGCACTGCTCCATTCCCTTATAACCACAACTTGTTGTCTTTATCTCAATGTCAACGAGACCTTAAGCCCTAATTCATTCAGGGTGCTCATAAACATCTGCTCCCCTAACAATCACCGAAAAAGCATGCTTCCCATGATTTTTTTTTGGACGCTACACTCTTTCTCTTCAAAGCAGAACTCTCCCCAACACTATCACCTTACTCTCTTGTCCTTCTATCTCACCTCGAGATCAACAATTGGTAGGGGCAGGCATTTTTCGCGAATAAAAAAATCTGAACGTCTATTAGACTGCAACACGGTGTAGCCGCACCAGCGGTTTCTTCCTTGTGATCGGCGAGAGAAGTCGTTGCCTTATTTGACCGGGCCACTCAGGACGCGTTGCTTCCGCACTGAACTACCGTGATTGGTGATATAACACTCGACATATGCCTAAAAGAAACACATTCTATTACTAGAGACCTGCAAAATTCGCGGTTTCGATGGCCTTCAGGATAGACTGCACATACCCCTGTACACTCGGGAAAACAACGCAAGTTCATTGGCTGCCGACTTGTAAGTCGTCTCAGCTAGTTTGTCTGTGATTCGATCCTTCTTTGGTTGACGGTTTGTAACTGGCTGAGATTCGTCCAGATGAACAGTAAGCCAATAAGCAAAATTATCTAAGAGGTATGTGTGTTTGAATTCTAGCCTAACGCCGAATGAATCCGCGAATTTTGCAGGTCTCTACGGAATTACGAAACACAGACGTTGCTACAGTGTTTTGACTTTAAGTCCGTCTGGTCTCGAAATATTTTCGCGAAATCTGCATGCCCCATATGCATGGCCCTATCAGTCGGCCCCCGCGGCCGCAGTTGTGTCGGGAGTGTGCTGCGAGGAGGGCGTGTGTCGGCAGACGCCTTCCTGGGCCCCGTGTGCGAGTACGTGATCGCGCCCGTCGCGCGCTACGCCGGCGTGTGGGGCATCCCCGTGCTGACTGCGGGGGCGCTGGCCGACGCCTTCATCCACAAGCGCACCTACTACCCCACGCTGACCCGCATGATGGGCTCGTACCGCCTGGTCGGCGAGGCGCTGCGCCGCATGCTGTACGAGTTCGGCTGGCGCGCCGTCGGCATGCTCTACCACAACCACTCGCCCAGCTCCTCCAAGGGCAACTCCATGTGCCACTTCATGCTGGCGGCGGTCTACAAGGCGCTGGGCGAGTCGGCGCAGTACCGCAGCTTCGACGAGGAGACGGCCTCGAAGCGCGAGTACGTCCAGCTGCTGGAGTTCATCGCGGAGCGGGCCCGCAGTGAGTACCGCGGCTCCTCCACACCACTACACCCTCCACACCAACTACACCCTCCACAACAACACAACCCTCCTCCACACCTACTACACCTTCCACACCAACTCTCAACCCTCCACAACAACTACACCCTCCACACCAACTCTAAACCCTCCACACCAACTCTCAACCCTCCACACCAACACAACCCTCCACACCAACTCTCAACCCTCCACAACAACTCCACCCTCCACACCAACTACACCCTCCACAACAACACAACCCTCCTCCACACCTACTACACCTTCCACACCAACTCTCAACCCTCCACAACAACTACACCCTCCACACCAACTACACCCTCCACAACAACACAACCCTCCTCCACACCTACTACACCTTCCACACCAACTCTCAACCCTCCACAACAACTACACCCTCCACACCAACTACACCCTCCACAACAACACAACCCTCCTCCACACCACTACACCCTCCACACCAACTACACCCTCCACAACAACACAACCCTCCTCCACACCTACTACACCTTCCACACCAACTCTCAACCCTCCACAACAACTACACCCTCCACACCAACTCTAAACCCTCCACACCAACTCTCAACCCTCCACACCTACTACACCTTCCACACCAACTCTCAACCCTCCACAACAACTCCACCCTCCACACCAACTACACCCTCCACAACAACACAACCCTCCTCCACACCTACTACACCTTCCACACCAACTCTCAACCCTCCACAACAACTACACCCTCCACACCAACTACACCCTCCACAACAACACAACCCTCCTCCACACCTACTACACCTTCCACACCAACTCTCAACCCTCCACAACAACTACACCCTCCACACCAACTACACCCTCCACAACAACACAACCCTCCTCCACACCTACTACACCTTCCACACCAACTCTCAACCCTCCACAACAACTACACCCTCCACACCAACTACACCCTCCACAACAACACAACCCTCCTCCACACCTACTACACCTTCCACACCAACTCTCAACCCTCCACAACAACTACACCCTCCACACCAACTACACCCTCCACAACAACACAACCCTCCTCCACACCTACTACACCTTCCACACCAACTCTCAACCCTCCACAACAACTACACCCTCCACACCAACTACACCCTCCACAACAACACAACCCTCCTCCACACCTACTACACCTTCCACACCAACTCTCAACCCTCCACAACAACTACACCCTCCACACCAACTACACCCTCCACAACAACACAACCCTCCTCCACACCTACTACACCTTCCACACCAACTCTCAACCCTCCACAACAACTACACCCTCCACACCAACTCTAAACCCTCCACAACAACTCCACCCCTCCACACCAAAACAACCCTTCACACCAACTACACCCTCCTCCACACTCTCTACAACAACTCCATTCTCCAGACCAACTCAACCCTCCACACTTACTACACTCTCCACACCAATTACACTCTCTACAACAACTCCACTCTCCAGACCTACTCAACTCTCCACATCTACTACACTCTCCACACCAACTCTACACTCTCCACACCAACTCCATCCTCCATACCTATTACCCTCAGATAGACAAACAGGCCCGACACGACGGGCCCGACACGACATACCGACACGACATACCCTACACGACATCCCCGACATGACAGTCCCGACAAGCTCAGCAGCCAAATGGTAAAAAATAAACTCAAGAGGAAGGCTACATACTAACGGTTAATCCAAAACAGTATACCAAATGATTTCATGTTTTCAGTACATGCTAGGAGTGACATTAAAATTTTTCCCATCTGTCCATGAAAACAATTAAATAATGACTTGTTAGTAAAACAATATTTTATAAACAAATATATATGGTAATATGATGATTCAAAAAATCATGTACAAAACAAAAACTAATAGAATTAAAATAAGTTAGAAACCTACCCCTTTAAATCAATTATTTTGACATGCAATTGCTAGGAGCTGGAAAAGTCTGTAATTTGGATTAGGTAGAGACCGGGAAAATTCGCCGATTAATTTCCCGACAGGCTAGAAGCCAAGCTCTGTGACTGGAGCACAGAATATTAGAACATCTGTGAAGCCATTGAAAAACTCTATACGAAAGAAGTCTTCCATTACAAGCAAGTTGTATTACATAAGTCAGTAGCCAATGAGCAGATGGCCTTTGCCAAAGTACGTAGAGAATTGTAAAGTCTATCCTAGAGGTCAATGAAACCGCTAATTTTTTTTTCAGTTCTTACCTCTAGGATAGACTTCAAAATCCTCTACATACTCGGAGATATTACACCTGCCCATTGGCCACTGTCTCGCGAACCCGTTAACTGGGATGCCTGTGATTCGATATTTTCTGGAGTTGAATGTTTTTCATTGGCTCAAGAGTCCTAAATATAAACTGTTGTCCAACCGCCGAAGCAGCACGAAAGTAAACATGTTTTGATTTGATTCTAGCATATCTAGAAATGAATCCGCAATTATTTTTTCTATCTATAGCTATTGCTAGTTTGCACTGTACGTCAGAGAAAACCCGAATAACGGACAAAGAAAGATGAATACACAAACACACAGAAAACCAGCCTAAACTAGCCGATGTCAAATGTTAAATGTGTAAAGTGAGAACAGAGAATTTCGTTGAAGGAAATAGTAAGAAGTCATTACAGCACTACGGCAGTAGACTGACAACAACGAGACAGTTGCGAGAAACAACAACTTTGGTCAAGACAGTGACAGACAGAGGAACCCACGTTGATAATAAACAGATAATAAGGACAATGCAAAGAAAAACCAGCGACGTACATGCGAACCCAGCGATGAAATTAAATATGTATTCTGACAACACAAAGACGAACAAATAGGCATCCTGAGACAAAGCGGTTCCGACGTTGCAGGAATAATATTGTAAGGACCTTAAACTCAATTCCCGTACTTTCCAACCAATGAGGAGTTCTCCATAGTTCCAGACAACTGGGTATTCGTAGGTAAAAAAACCCGGACTCGAGTTTGAGCTCACTGTTCTGGTTCCAAACAGGCAGTGTAAACAAGCGCGCGCAAGGAAGAAGTAAGTTTGTTTTGCTTCAGAACTAAAAAGATTTTGAAATATATTTTTATCACTCCAAGACGAGTCTTGAGAATAATGATCGCGGGTTTTCGCGACCACTTTCTGAAGCATTTGGACTCTGAAAATTACTGATAATCACAAACATAAACTATCCTTTTTTTCCCTTAAATTTTTGCAGTGAAATGTATGGATTTGCTAGAACATGATATTGTGAAAAGTAGCTGAATCGAGCGTAAAAGTACTTAACACATAAAAAACTGTTATCAGCACTTGGCTAAGTCTCCAGGTAGAAGACTCAATAAATATTTGTTTATAAAAATACGTAATATGCAGAACTCATTGTGAAATACTATAAGAACACCCAGAACAAAAAAAAAAA
The DNA here is from genome assembly GCF_032445375.1 of Bacillus rossius redtenbacheri. Taxonomy (NCBI): domain Eukaryota; kingdom Metazoa; phylum Arthropoda; class Insecta; order Phasmatodea; family Bacillidae; genus Bacillus; species Bacillus rossius. Next base: position 9,781,249 of record NC_086340.1, read on the forward strand.
TGATTACGATTTATTTTGTGTATAAGAGAAGAATGTGTTTTTATTAAATCCTTACGAAACATATCCTTAGTGCTTAAAGTAATTACCTTTTTACATAAATCATTTTATTCCTCAGAATCATCTGGTATGTTCTACAAACTCCAATACACGAAAAAAATTCGTTGCTAATGGAAGTCCTAGTACTTAAGTATCTTGTGGTACGAAAATACTTTATAAATTTATATGTTTACTGATAATTATATAATTATGAATAGTAGACTAGTTGTTTTTAACTTTTAATTAGATTTTGTTATGTGTTTATTTTATCTTATTTCTAATTTTCTAATTTACCTATCATATTTTTAATTTTTTAAAAATTGATTTATGTAGCCTATATGAAAGCAAAAAATAAGTATAAATAACTTAATACTTTTGATAAGATATGCTAAAGGGATTATTTTTTATTTTACATTAATATTATTATTTGAATCATAAATTTTATTCATTATCCTCTTTCATACAACTCAAATCGTATTTGTTGTAGTACATTTTTGTTAATCCTTCATGTTATATGTTATATGTTCCTTTTCGCAGATCTGTACACGTAGAGCGTTTTTTATTTTTTAATTTTTTTAATTTTTTTATAGTCCTCCGATTTCCTGTGGACAGTTTTAGGCATGAACTGACTTCCACACATTAATGCATACGTTGTTAATTTTTTTTCTTTTGACTGTGTTAAACGCGATTTTCTTGCTTTATTCCAACGTCTAATGCCTGTGGTTCGTGTTCGCAACCCTAAGAAGGCTACAAATTAATTATGGAACGGTTTCTATTTGTCGGGAAGGAGGAAGAGGGTGTTGCATGGCCGTAATAATAATTATGATTAGTTTATGTCACGATGCGTAGTCGATGTTTTGGGAGGGCATCATCGACCTGTAGTTGCCTGCTGTGCACGCTTCCCAGATGTAGAAGGGATGTATCTATCTGTGTCGGTCTGAACTAACGTGTCCGCTCCATTGCGGTTTGTTCTCTCTCTTTCTCCTCAGGTGGAGCGCTCTCTCAATCACAGCCACGCGGTGAGTTTGGCATTCTTCCTGCCGTCTCACAGGAGATCTTCGTCGCATCATTAATACCGTTTTCCTCGCAGCCGGGACAACGGTCCATGCTTATTAAATCATATTCAAACTCCATTCTCCTTCATCTGGTTTCACTCGCGTGTTACGTTTGCCCGTTTGACAACTTTCAGTCGCCGATTCGTATTTGATTGTCATTTATAGCAAGTTCAGAGCTGTCACTCTAACATGAAACTACTATTTTAGTATATTAATTGCGGGTTGGTAACATTAGTTAAGTTGTTTCATCCCCGTTACCAACTGTAATAATAATACTTAAAGGTACATTCGCTTGTATATGTGATCTTATTTAGCACGAGTGTTATAATTACAGAAACCTTTTTTTTTCTTCTTAAATTATAATAATATTTTGGAATTCTGGTTTGATCTTGTGGTTTCAATTTCCTACTGTTCCAACCACATGACTGTCAATAAAAAAAATGTAAAAATCACATTTTGAAAGATTTCTTAGTATGTTTTAAGGTCATGGGGTCTCTACCGATGTCACGTCTTCGTTCTAGACCACCCAGCAGGACTTATACTTAGGGACCGGAAAAATTCGCGGGTTTAATGACCTCTAGGATGAACTCCATAGTTCTACGTACGCTTGGTCAAATGCCACCCACTCATTGGCTGATGTCTTGTGAGACGTCCCAACGTAGCAGCCTGTAATTCGATAAAGCTTTGGTCAGGTGTTTCTCATTGGCCCAGAGTCATTCAGGTGAGTTGTGAACCAATAGCAGAGTCAGCACTGAGGTATAACTATTTGTATTTTAGCATATCGCGAAATGAATTCGCGAATTTTTCCGGTCTCTACTTATGAGCAATGAATCTGTATTCAAGCGAGACTGATTCATTATAAGTAGAGACCTGAAAAATTCGCGGATTCATTCGATGATAGGCTAGAATTCAAACACATATACCTCTTAGATAATTTTGCTATTGGCTTACTGTTCATCTGGACGAATCTCAACCAGTTATAAACCCTCAACCAAAGAAGGATCGAATCACAGACAAACCAGCTGAGACGACTTACAAGTCGGCAGCCAATGAACTTGCGTTATTTGCCCGAGTGTACAGGGGTATGTGCAGTCTATCCTGAAGGCCATCGAAACCGCGATTTTTTCAGGTCTCTAATTATAAGAAATATAATGTTGTCTTTGTCCCAAGTTTAAATTTTTACTGCATTTGCTTAGTCAAAATTAACTAGTATAGCATTTAAATAACTTTGATTACTGCCTCGCTTAGCATCGCTCAAGTTTAATAGGAGACACACAAAAAATAGTAGTCACCAGCATTTAGTATTTAAGGAGGATTGATAGAAAACGATAGATATAATATTATTGATTTCAAAAGTTTTTATGCTGTAACTAATATTTTAACCTTTTCATATAAAAACAGAGATCACACACTGAAATATATTTAAATACTAATATATTATCTGTTGAAAGTATTATTATAGTTGTAATCATTCTCAAAAATGAATTCATTATTAATTTCTAGAGTTCACTGGGGATGCTATTAACTCCATGCATTCCACTTAATTCCACTTTAACGAAGTCAAATTTTGAAAACTAAACGATAGGAAATTGTTAGATGGCCTCTTTTTAATTTTTCATCCGCCCTCCTAGAGCATACGTTAACCGCTGGAAAACCTGACTCTGTGAAACCATCCCTTACTTTCCATGTATCGCATGAATCTGAGTTGCATGATTTACTGGTAAAAGCGTTATAGTTGTAGAAAATTAAGAGAATATTTTTTTTTTAATTTGAGAAGGTGTGTGTGTAATAGTAGAAAGTGTGTAACTTAGCCTCTGTAATGTTTTATGCGTTTATTTGAAAATTATTATTTTTTGTATGTATTGATGTAATGTATCCATATTTGTCCATATACCTGCAGTAGTATTTTTTTCTTTATTTGGTAACACATGCATATTACGTTTATGCTATGCAAAACTAGCGATACAATATTAATTTTATAAACATGGTTGGTTATAAGTTATATTTGTTGTCAAATATGAAACACGACTTAATAAATGTCACATTCGAAGGAATTCGGAATGTGTAATCAGTCATATGCGATACCTCACTGATTATTGATTAAAATACTGTGATTAATATTTCTGAAAAAATAAATACGGTATGAAAATACATTTGCTAACTTTTCTATGCTAGTACTAATTGTATTAAATTTGTATTCCTTTATCAACAATTTAATTTTGTCCATTATTTGAATCCTTTGCAAAATTTGCGTTATTTTTTTGGTGCCATGCTAGACTCCACTAACGCATGCGTCATCAAGTCGCTGTGAAGAGTTCATTGGCTGCTGCCGTGTTCTACATTTTCTCCGGGCCGCACGTGTTTCTGTCATATTATGTTTTTCCGGGTGTTTTTCCTTTGGCTCGCAGTCTTGCATGGCGTTACAAATAACCCGTTATTAAACATTTTTACCCTGAAAACAAATTTCTGTACTAGTACAAAAGATTCATTTGTAAACCAGTTGCCAAGAAATATTTTGCAACACTACAAAATATATATCTTAACTTTTTACCAAACATTGCTATAGTTATTTTTGCATTCATGAAGTACATTTATCGAGACAATACTGAGTATTTCTGACGAAAATTGGTGAATAATATTATATTTAATTGATGTTTCATTAAAGCATAATTTTTAAAACCACGGAAAAGAAAATAGAATATTCAATAATTGGAGTTAATTTTGTTTCATTGCTTATTAATATGCGCAGTTAATACTGGAAAGCTATTCAGGAACGGTTTACAAATAACTTTAAGTATTTGAGGTACAAAGCATAAATGTCCAATATTACTGAGATCAATGTACAAATTTGCATACATCTGTAATTTTAAATTAATATTTCTGTTCCATTTACAACAGAAAATTTACAGTGTATTCACGGCTGTCGGCAAATAACAACGAGAATATTCTTAGCTTTTAGTAGAACTCATTTTTTTTTTTTTCGCGGATTCATTGGGTAGCAAAGAAGACGTGAAGTAAATATACATTTGCTTCACGTTTGTGATTGACCACAGTGCTCTTGACACGACCTTGAAAGTCTCTGGGCCAGTCATAAACACGTGTAGCCTGCCAAAAGACGCGGCCTCATCGTGACTAGCTGTTAGTAGAGACCATAAATATCCGCGGAGTCTTTTTGCGATAGCTTATAAACCAAAACACTTTAAACTTTTGCTGCTTCTGCAATATGGTCACAGTTAATCTGAAGGACCCTGAGACAATGAATAACTAGAGACCTGCAAAATTCGCGGTTTCGATGGCCTTCAGGATAGACTGCACATACCCCTGTACACTCGGGCAAATAACGAAAGTTCATTGGCTGCCGACTTGTAAGTCGTCTCAACTGGTTTGTCTGTGATTCGATCCTTCTTTGGTTGAGGGTTTATAACTGGTTGAGATTCGCCCAGATGAACGGTAAGCCAATAGCAAAATTATCTAAGAGGTATATGTGTTTTAATTCTAGCCTATCACCGAATGAATCCGCGAATTTTGCAGGTCTCTATGAATAACCTAATTTTTTTTTCGAATCGGTAGTCAGCAGCCAATGAACAGGTTTAATTTGCCCGAATACATAGATGATTTTGGAGTCTATCTTATATTTTATTGAAAACGTGAATTTTTGAATTGAATCTTATTTGGGCGCGATTACAGTAAAATTTCAAGGCCTAATTTTAATGCAACATTTTTGTGAAAAATTGTTGCGAAACGTTTCTGACGAGATAAGGACAGAGAATAGGTATATGGCGAAAGATGTAAACAGAGCACTATGCTGTATACGTTGCTGGCCTCGTTTTCGTTCTTTTTTTTTTTTTTTTGCGATGATTCGTCCCCCGCCCAAAAATAAGTAGAACCTATAGATATAGATAAACTAAAGAATAAGACAGAAAGTTTGCGCAAGCGCTTGTTTCAGAAAATAAATATAGGTGTCCTATACAGTCAACTGTGAGTGCCTTGGATTTTATATTTGCTACCAGAACGCTAAAGTTCTTCCTTGTTAAAACCAGCAGCGTAGAGAGCGCTGTTGAGACAGTGCCTGCATTTCCCGCGTAGATAGCGCTACCTGTTATGAATTATCATATTTCGTTCTGAGATTTGGCCTGATCTCTTTCTTTTCTTTGTGGGGTAAGTAATATTGATTGTTAATTAATCATTATTGATTGATCAATAAATATTGTTATCATTAGAGACCGGAAAAATTCGCGAATTCATTCCGCGACAAGCTAAAATACAAATAGTTATACCTCAGTGCTGCCTCTGCTATTGGCTCACAACTCAACCTGGATGACTCTGGGCCAATGAGAAACGCCCCACCAAAGCTTTTTCGAATCACAGGCTGCTACGTTGGGACGTCTCACAAGACATCAGCCAATGAATGGGTGGCATTTGACCGAGTGTACGCAGAACTATAGAGTTCATCCTGCAGGTCATTGAACCCGCGAATTTTTTCCTGTCCCTAGTTATCATGAGAAGTTATTTTGAAATGATTAATAATTTTGTTAGTTCATGGTTATTTTAGAAAATTATCTTCTGCCTCACTCCCTCTGCCGTTTCACCCTTTACGATGTATTTTCCAGTCGAGGTTTAAATTTCCAAGGAAGTTTCACTTCTATCACGTGTGCTGGGTTACACGCGCTCTTTTATTCTAGTCTCCAGCTGTTTCATTGATGTGACGCGTTCTCGGAAGATGTTGAGGGGTTTGTAGCTGGGCGCGCGCGCACCTGCAGCGCTGTGTGTAGAGGCTCAGCACACACTGACGCACAGCGCGTGAAGTGTCTCGACCCCTAGGGGGGCAGAGCCCAGTGGCAATCGCGGTGATGGCGAACTCCGGGGAGAGAGGCGAGAAAGAGGGGAGGGTGCCAGCGGCCGGTCATAGCCCTTACAATCAAACCGCCGCCGCCGCTGCTGCTCTCTTCATACGGGCTTCCTCCCCCTCTCTGTCGGCGGTCCAGTCGCATCGCTATCCTCGTGGCCGGTTCGCCGCACCCGTGTCATGGTCATGTGGACGTGGGATAAATTCCGCGCTTCCGCGGACCGCCACCGCGGACTCCGCAGGCGCGCACGTGCTCGGGGAAAATGGCCACCTGTCCATCGGCTGCTACTGGCTTGTGATACGTCTCCACCGGGTGGATTGCTATTCGAGGGTTTCTCACTGGCCGAGAGTGCTCCACATCAAGGGGTCGTCCATTAATCACATAATTTTTTTTAGCAAATTTTTAACCCCCCCTCCCCCCCTAGTGATTTGTGGTGAGGTTTTAGACTCTCTCTCTCCCCCCCCCCCAATAAATTACGTGTATTTTTTTGGTACAAAATATTATTAAAAATTTCAGAATATTATCTTTAAATATATTTATAATCTAATTTAATTCTGGAAAATTAAGCGCAGCACGTATTCGGCGCCATAATCACAGTCTTACTGGCGACTGGCAAGCCGAGCCGGGCAGGGATATTGTTGCCTGGCTACGGCGAGTCAAGGTCACGCGTCGCTTTTCGGTTTAGTAGAAATCGCGCGAAAAAATATATACACGTGATATCTCTACACCCCTCCTCCCCTTTTGTGATATTTCGTGATTTTTCCCGAACCCCCCCCCCCCCCCCCCCTTTCGAACATCACGTGATTAATGGACGATCCCCAAGCGGCAGATGCAGCAGCACGGTGTAAGTATTACAATTTTAGCGTATCGCGGAATAATCCGCGAAATTTTCCGGTCTCTTGTCGTGGCGGACTTGTTTAATTGGGAAACAAATAGAGACGTATAGAAATCTCGCGGGGTTCTTGTGGTTCACGAGGCAAACAGTTAGAATTATTTCCTCTCTCTTATTTGAAGATGGGATCACAGTCGATTTGACAGTCCTCTCCACAACTGTAGACCTGCTGTAACTGCCAGCCCGCAGTAGAGTGACCGAATCACATCGACCAATTAAAAAAAATATATATAAATGAGTAGACACCTGTATTTCGCGATTTCATTTCATGTCAAGGTATTTCACAAAACACCGTAGCTTTTTCTAAGAGTCGTGGCTAATTGTGAGGGTGCAGCAGTACGGTGACCACATTCTCATCGGCCCCGTCAAGAGCGGGACGACACCTCTCACCGACCTCAGCCAATAACTACAGGAGAAAAGCTACAGTATTTTGTGAAATACCTTGACACGAAATGTATTCGCGAAATACAGGTGTCCCTATAAATGAGATATTCTACAGTAATGAATCAGCAAATAATAAAGTACACGTGGATAGAGTATACATATGACTTCATCCGCGAGATTTACGGATGTCTAGTATCAAAATAGACTTGAAGCGCATGCACATCTAGTACTCGTTCTTCATTGGACTGAATACGCCTTTATGATACGCCCTGGACGATCCTGTAGACTAGAGAAATGTTTACCCAATAACTTGCAACCGGTAACCCGCCAAACGATGTAGAAACTGGAAAAAAAAAAAAAAAAAAAAGCTAGTTTAACGAAGTCCAGGATGGATTCCGCAGTCTTTTACGTACCCGGATAAAGGCCGCCTGTTCATTGGCTGGGGTCTTAACAGACCTCTACACCGGTTATTCGCTGATCGGAAAATTCCCTGTTCGAGGATTTCTCAGTGAACCACAGTATTCCGCAAAAACTGTGAGCCAATAGCAGACTCAGGACAGTGGTTTCAGTTTCAGCGTATCGCGAAAAGAATCCGCGAATTTTACCGGTTGCGGAGTTACTTCTATTGGCTCGTCGTAGATGTGGGGGACTCTCGGCCAATGAGAGACCCCCGCGACCAGGAAAGTGTCGAATCACAGACCGCCCGGCGGAGACTATCACTAGTCAGCAGCTAATGAATAGGTGGCATTTTCTCGAGCACCTGCATGCCTGTGGACTCACTCTGCCTATTGAAAACGCAATCTCACCATTCCCTAGTAACTAAGACAACCATGGCTTTCATACAACTCGTATCTCGAAGGGAATATCATTTAAATTATGTAGATCGTAATTATCGTACGCGACATGGACAGAACATAAATTTACCAATTCCTCTATTTCATTAAACCATTTCACAGAGATCTTGAAAAAATTTTGCTTCCGAAAATTGTAGTTATTCTTCCTGAAAAATTGAAAACAAAAAATTGAAATTAATAAATATTTTAATCTGTCTTTGAATAATTTAACTGATGTTGAGATTTATGTAATAGAGAAGTAAGGTTTTATATACTTTATTAATTTGTGTACTTTTACTTTCCTTTTTTTGTAATTTTTTATATATATAAACTATTTTGGAAACAGTTTTACTTTTATTTTATTGATATTTTTAATTTTAAACTTTTAAAAAAAAATATATGTAAGTTATCTAAAGTTATTTTTTTTATTTATTTGACAGTTTTTACAATTTTTAAAACGTTTACGTAGTCAAAATACAGCTACTTGTTTTAAAGTGACTAGATACACTCACACACAAGCTTGCTTTTGTGAGTGCTGCATTTTCCTGTTTTATTTAGGGAATTCTAATCAACACGTAAACAGCTGGCTGGTACGCAATGAGGCTGTATGTAGGCTGCAGGCTGGTTCGAACACCGAGTGTGTGTGTGTGTGTGTGTGTGTGGGGGGGGGGGGGGGGGGGGGGGGCTCAGGGGTGCCCAGACCGTCGGGAAATCAGAACCGCCCGCCCCGGCGTTGCGGGTTTGGCTGTCCTGCTAGGGAAGCCTTCATTTCACAGACGAGAGAGCCACACCCGAAGTTCCCCGAAGTTCATGCTCGCTTTTTTTTTTTCCCCCGTTCTATCTCATTGTATAAACCGGTGTGGCATTAAATTTTGCGGTCGATTAGGATAGGTTTGGGATCGTCCATTAATCACGTGAGGCTCGAAAAGGGGGGGGGGGGGGGGGGGGTTCGGGAAAAATCACGAAATATCACAATGGGGGAGGAGGGGTGTAGAGAGATATCACGTGTATTAATTTTTTCGCGCGATTTCTACAAGCGACGCGTGACCTTGACTCACCGTAGCCAGGCAACAATATCCCCGCCCGCCGCAACATGAACCACCCAGCTCGGCTTGCCAGTCGCCAGTAAGACTGTGATTTTGGCGCCGAATATACATGCTATTGCTTAATTTTCCAGAATTAAATTTGATTATACCTATATTTAAAGATAATATTCTGAAATTTTTATAAATATTTTGTACCAAAAAAATACACGTGATTTATGAGGGGGGGTGGGGGGGGGGGGGGGTAATCTAAAACCTCGCCACAAATCACTAGGGGAAAGGGGGGGTTAAAAATTTGCTAAAAAAAAACATCACGTGATTAATGGACGACCCCTTAGCTACATTATAAATACTTTAAAACATCGTTGATGGTTGGTTATATTAGGTAAGTATAGCTACATTAAAAATACTGTAAAATCATTTTATGGTTGCTCAGCAAATAACTTTTTTAAATGTAGCTATCCAGGGCTAGGAAACCGTTTACATGATTTCACAGTATCTTTAATGTAGCTATCCTAACCAAATCAACCGTCCACAATGTTTTAAAGTATTTATAATGTAGCTAACATAACCTAATTGACCATTAGTTATCATGAGTTACAATGAACAAAAAAAACAAAAAAAAAACCGAAGATGCACGATCGGGCGTTTGTCTCTCTCGTCTGTGAAAGGAATGGCTTCCCGTCCTGCTAGGCTGTCCCAGGGACGTTGCTGCAACGAACCTACCTCCACCAAGGCAATAACAAGTGGTCTCAAGTCCCGGAGCAGAACCATTGGCTGCGAAACATCCACACAGCAACTCCCTTTGTCCTTTCAACTTATACATTTTATCTTTTTAAATACGATATGTAGAGACATGCAAAATTCGCGGATTCATTTCGCGATAGGATAGCATCAAAACAACTATACCTTCGTACCGCTTCTGCGATTGGCCCACATTTTATCCGGGAGAACTGTGTGCCAATGGGAAACACTAAACCAAGAAAGTGCCGAATTACGGACAGCCTAGTTGAGACGTCTCACGCGTCAGTAGCCAGTGAACAGGTGTCATTTCCGCGAGTATTTAAAGGACTGTGGAGTCCATCCAAGAGGTCAATGAATCCGCGAATTTTGCAGGTCTCTAACGATATGTTTGAAATGCTATTTTATTTCATTTATCTCAAACGTGCGTTATTACCTACACTGACGGACGAATTATGTGCAGCCGCGCTACTTACATGAACAAAAACAATCCTTGGTTATTAAGATTAAGTAATGCCGAAAAATACATTATCCTTTTTTTTATAAACATCCAAAGAAAGTACGCGTGTGTACTATACATATTTGTTAGAATCCAAGCGTGTTAATTTTATATTCCAAATTTGTTATGAATCAAATTAATTAAAAAATAACTAAAGTGTTACATAAAAATTGTTATTTTCGTCGACAACCGTCAGCACCAGGCTCATTTTTTTAATGTAATATTTTTGTGACGGTTATTTCCTTGGTGTAGCGCGGACGAAAATATACGTTTACGGACTCGGAAGTGTCTCGCTGGCTTGGTTTGAGTTTCAAGGGAGCGCTTCTTCTTAACGTCTGTCGGAAAACTAGGCGCGCGCGGGGAAAAGCCGTTGGTGGAGAGGGGTGGGGTGGGAGGGATAAATCTTATTTATTTGTGGGTAAAGAAAGAAAGCAAGCCGGCTCAGATTTAGAGCAGGATGGGGTGTGGAAAGGGGGTGTGAAGGTGGACGAAAGATGACGCTGGAAGAGAGGGTAGGAAGTGGGGGAAGATTCGGGTTTCCGTACAGACTGTTTCCCGTCCACAGTCCGCGTAGCGGACGTAAATAAGATTTTTCCTCTTCGCCCCCTCCCCCCCCCCAATACCCCGCCACCATAGGGGGGGAGGGGATGAAAACACAACCGGAAGAATGACGTAAACGAGTTAGCGCCGGTGGAAGAAAGGAAGTAGTAGGGGGGGGGGGGGAAACGACGTCACTCCGACCCGCACGACGCTGCACGCATCCGAATAGAGGGAGAGTTGTGACGCGAAAAGTGCGCGATCCTCCGAAGACAGCGCCCCCGATCTCGTAAACAAAAGAGTTACGGAGGGCTTGTGAAGGTGGCAACCAATCCAGGCAGAAGCCCCAGTCCACGAGAAAAACAAACTGTCCCGAGAAAATTTTTAAATATGCCGGGTCCAAGATCCAAGACCAAAGGCTTGGCTCGTGAAATAATAGTTAGATACGCGGAAATTTTGTGGATTCTATTGGTCACCGGTTAGACTACAAATGTCTGTACTTAATTATTGCTTAGATGTAGAGACCGGAAAAATTCGCGGGTTCAATGACCTGTAGGATGAACTCCATAGTTCTACGTACACTCGGTCAAATGCCACCCACTCATTGGCTGCTGTCTTGTGAGACGTTCCAGCGTAGCAGCCTGCGATTCGATGAAGGTTTGGTTGGGTGTTTCTCATTGGCCCAGAATCATCCAGGTGATTTGTGAACCAATAGCAGAGGCAGCACTGAGGTATAACTATTTGCATTTTAGCCTATCGCAAAATTAATTCGCTAATTTTTCCGGTCTCTACTTAGATGACAGACAGACAGAGACCGTGAAAATTAGTGGATTTATTTCGCGATGATCTGAAATCTAAATACGCGAACCTTTTAACACCTTCAGTGATTGGGCCCAGAGTTTATCTAAATGACCCTGAGACAAAGAAGTAATCGCATCGAACCACTAAAAATAAGGTATGTTCTGCAGTAAGATATCAGCCATTAAGAAAGCATACGTGGGTACAGAATACATTGGACTGAGTATTTTATCCTGACACCAAATGAATCCTCGAAATTATCCGGGCATCGACTAATATTGATGATCTATGACTAGAGACCCGTGAAATTCGCGATTTCAAATCCCTGAAGGATAGACTCCATGATCCTCTATGCACTCGTGCAAATTACATCTGCTGATTGGTTACCGACTCGTAACACCTGTTGACTGGAATAATCGTGATTCGCTAATTCTTCTGTTAAAGATTTTTCATTGGTCCAGAGTCCTTCAGATAAACTGTGGCCCAATCACTGAAGCAAAATAATGTCAAAAGTATTTGGACTCTATCCTATCGCGAAATGAATCCGCGAATTTCACGGGTCTCTATCTATGACTTAGCTTGAGGATCGCTGTGAACAAAAAAATAACCGAGAAAGCAAAGTCAGTGTAACGTAACTTGTCTCAAAATTGATAGTTCTCGAAAGATGCTCCAGTGATATCCATTTACCAACTGTCACTTGCGAATCATAACATGCTGTTTGTTTACGAGCGATGACAGTCACATGAAGGTGTCTATAGTCGCAGAAGTGACAAGTCAACCTTTGGTACTGTCAAATTTGAGAAACCGTGACATACGTCTGTCGTGTAACTGAGATGGGGTTTATCAATAACATGTAGCCCCCTTGCACGGTCGAGACTTGAGGCAAACTTAAGTATTACTAAATTAGGTTCAAGGCCTCCCCCAAGGGGGATGTATGATGCACTTTGCGCCACTCGTCTTTTTTTTAAATTTTAAATTTACACGTCTTATACGTCAAAATCTTTCAGCCGTGTCCCAACTTTTTTTTTTCCCCCGTGAGGGTAGGTTTTCACACTTTTGGGTGTTCGCAACTAAAATTAAAGGGTGGTCGGGTTTAGAAAGCGAGATTTGAAATACTCAAAAAATCTTGAAAATACACGAAGGTCTTGCAAAGTCTTGGTTGGTAATTCCCACCGCGCAATTTGTCTAGTGAGCGATCAATTTCGGATATTTTCGAGACTGGTCGGTAGGGGCACCTGTATTTCGCGATTTCATTTCATGTCAAGGTATTTCACAAAACACTGTAGCTTTTTCTAAGAGTCATGGCAAATTGTGAGGGTGCAGCAGTACGGTGACCACATTCTCATTGGCCCCGTCAAGAGCGGGACGACACCTCTCTCCGACCTCAGCCAATAAACCACAGGAGAAAAGCTACAGCTATTTTGTGAAATACCTTGACACGAAATGTATTCGCGAAATACAGGTGTCCCTACTGATCGGTGGTCAATAAATCGCGTGTGCTTCCCAAAGGGAACACATAACTCGGGCCAATGAGTTAATTTAAGGGCCTGTAAAGACGGGTGGTTGGGAGGAGGGTTATGTTAAGGGACTCTTGCCAAGGCACCTCTCTTGTTTCACACGTCTGTTCCGATTCGCAACCAATGCAGATGTAGAGCACCTTTCCTCCTAGACCAGAATCCAGGAGTACGGAATATTTATGAATAGAGACCGGAAAAATTCGCGAATTCATTTCGCGATAGGCTAAAATACTAACAGTTATACCTCAGTGCTGCCTCTGCTATTGGCTCACAACTCACCTGGATGACTCTGGGCCAATGAGAAACACCCAAACAGAGCTTTATCGAATCACAGGCTGCTACGTTGGAACGTCTCACAAGACAGCAGCCAATGATTGGGTGACATTTGACCGAGTGTACGTAGAACTATGGAGTTCATCCTACAGGGCATTGAACCAGCGAATTTTTCCGGTCTCTATTTATGAAACATCATTGCAGAATTATCTATAAGTCACAAAAAATAAGATTTATTGTGCACAGTAAAGTAATCATAATTATACTAAGTATTCTTTTTCAAAAATGTTATAAGAATTAAATTTTCTCAACACTAAAGGAATTATATATTTTTGAGAGTATCTCAGTGAATGGATATAATGAATAGTTAATGATATCAACGTATAACTTTGTGGGAAATGTTTCATACGGACTTAAATATGACCTATATGTGTAATTAAAAGGCGAAAAAACATAAAAGAAAAATAATAAAGTATTAACTATGCAAAAAGCGTAAGCAATCTGTTAAACAATATGCATCAAATTAAAGAAAAAGCATACGTAGAAAAATAAACGTATTTTTCTACAATAAACGCTATTTGATATTCTAAATTCAAGACCAGCAGTGCTGGTACTTATGAAATGCTCTTTTACAACTTCAAGAGTGTAAATACAGATAAATTATGATAATTAAACTAACCATTTAAGATATAATTGATAAATTATCAACCCATTAATGAATAAAATTTCAATTTGTTTAAACGGTAATACTTTTTACTTAGTACACAACTTGAATATTTAGAAGAAAATTACTGCCAAAAATATCAATGTATACAAGAACACTTTATTTGGACTGCTCATTTGTTAAATAAAACTATGAGAACTTTTTTATTTAGAATTTTAGTCCATGGTGGGCAGTACTGTTATCTCTAACGCACTTGTTTATTAATATTACTTGGTAAATTTTTTTTTCCAAATATTATTTCTCAAAGTTGCTGATAAGTGTTACCACCTACTAATACATTAAAATATTTTAATAGCAGTGTTACTCAATGATTTTTTTAATTCTAAGGATTACATGGCACAATTTATTTACACTGTTAATCATATAGTCAGCTGACTAACTACACGTTATTTTGTAATAACCGCGTTAAAACAGATTTTTCATAGCATATTACTACATATAAAAACCAGCTTTAAGTAAAATAAATCTCGTTAGCCGAAAAATTGGCAGGATATATTTTCATATATTTCATGACAACTATCTTCAGAAGATAAAATATCAAATAAAGCCATTCACGAGTTACATACTTTCATAATCAATGGCTGAAATGTTCGTGTCTTTTCAATATTTGGTTAGAGACCGCAACATTTTACCTTCTACACGATATGTAACAACTTTATTATTTTTTTAAAAGCACTTTTAGGTATTGTATGTGTATGAAGTAACGAATTCTTTCTTCTCTCTTTCTATACAAATTGCCATGCCCACTATTGCACCAATGGGAAGGGGCGTGTATTTTTCGCGAAAAAAAAATTGAGTCCAGCTGAGAGTTAACACTCTAGCATCATGTGTGTTTCGTGATTAGTCAAATTTATTGAAGATACATGTTTAATTTTGGCTACACGAATCACAGCCATTCAGCTTGTAAACAAATGCGCCCTGAATGGATTGACAAAATAAGGCAATTATTTCTCTTGCAGCCAATCACCATATTCATGGGGAAAAAAACCCGCTGGCGCCGGTATACCTTAATAATGTGCGCACGCTTTCACGGCCATTGTCTGAAGTAGCTTGGCTTGTGGGTATTGGCCGTGTCCTTGGCGGATATTTCACCGACGTTTCGGTCGACATTGCAGTCACCATCATCAGGCAGCAGTTACCGGTATGCCTTATTTCAGTCTAACAAGCACTCGGATTTTATTTCGAAAAAAATACGTGGCCCTTCCGTGGGTATGATATGTGGTAGACATTTATGTTTCAACGCCTCTCCAAGCCATTTCACACGAAGTTTAATCTCGCGCAAAGTCGTGTCTTATTTTAAGGAACAACAATATCCTCCTCTTGGCTGCAGACATTCTTCCTGGAACACGTCACATCAATTTAAAACAACGTGAGCAATTCTCTCAGTACTCGCCAGAGATGTGCAACATCTAACCTCGGTAACGAGAAAATTCACGTGTTCTCATGTTGCAAGTACCCTTATAATACGAAACTCGGACACGAAATTCAACGCAAAATTCTCTAAAATAATGCTGAACTTGATAAATATGTGCAATTTGTGTTTTCAACTACATTTATGGACGCGAATCACACGTAGTTTCTGCGTTCGCCGGTAGAATTCGCTTCCGGAGCAGTTACGTCGACATTGTAATAATTCCGTTTGCAGAGCAAAATTTTAAACTATATAATGAAATGGCTCCGATAAGAGTGAAAAATACTTTAAAAAAATACTAAACCCCGTAATTGCACATGATTTTCGACAATGAAATTTATTTAAATGCTGTCCATATAGCTAAAATACATTCAACAGTTAAATAGTTATTACTACACAGTTTACGTTATGGGTTTTTGAACTTTGGTTTGCGCCATCCGCCACAGATGTCAGCACCGTGGTCACACATATCCGTTCCATGCGACTTCCGTTTCATTCATGAAGTTACTCTTACAAAATTCCGTAAACCGAGAGCTGAGATGTTGCATACTATATATTTTTTTCCCATTTCCCTATCCGATTTTCTTCTCGACTTGAAGAAGACGCGTCGTTGCGTTAAACGTGTACTAATGTGCCCAAATGTAGCAGGAAAACTATATATATATATATATATATATATATATATATATACATATATATATACACATATATACATACATATACATATACATATATATACATATATATACACACACACGCACACACACACACACACTTGTAAATAAAAACTCTCGACTTTGGAGTATTTTTTGATTTTGCGATACTTGTTAGTGGTGTCTCAATGTGGGAAAAGGCTACACCGAGCAATCCTACACACACCCTCAATCCCGAAAAAAAAAAAAAATCAATATAAAGACACTGAAATTTCGCGAAATGTTTTGGTCGCAAGGTAGGCTGCAAACATGTATGCTTTTGAATTTATTTGATGATTGGATCACGTTTGTTTGGACACTCTCTTCTACGACTGTCAACTACCAGCTAGCATTGGAGTGGCCGATTCACGTCTCTCCATCCGAAAGAAGGGAAGTTCCTGCAGAAATAAATAAGCCAATAGGAAAGCACATATGTGTGTTGAGTAGGTACTATATGCGGGATTGTGAATTTCAACCTTGCGGCCAAATTTATAAATTTCCTGGTATCTTTTAAAAGATTGTAAGTTTACCAGACTGTTCCAATGAATAATTTCTCACTAAGAAGTGTCTTTGGTAATTATTATCAAATAATCAACGCATTGCATAAACTTGCTTGAATATGCGTGATGTGTGTGTGAGGGCTTGTGTGTATGTGTGTTTGCACTTGGGTTGTGGTAGTTATGCTCTCCAAAGACTTGCCGGTCACAGTTTTCTTATTGCTTCCTAGCCAAAAGACAACTTTTTTACTTTTTTCCCCGTATCGTGTTGTGCTTCACGGAATGTTCCTATAGAAGCGTTACGCACAGCTGGCGTCAGATTTGGACCATCGCCAACACGCAACTTCCTCTTTCTTGTGCGATATTGTCAACAACGTTGTGGTTTTACGTCCGTGCACTGCAGAAAATTTCTAACCGTGAACTATTTGAGAGAAAATATTTATATATGTATTTAGAAGATGGGAACGAGATATATGTGTGACCCTCACTTAATAGTTTATTAATTATTTTGTAATATCAATGCACATAGAGAAATTATTTTTCTTAATTTTGAGACAAAAAAAAATATTGAAAATATCCCAAATGTTTTTTTCCATGTTGTAAAATTCGACCAACTTCTGCTCTATAGAAAGATTAATCTGTAATTGCATTGCGATCTTGAGAGTAATATAAACAAGAGTAAAAATATCTGAAAATAAACTAAAATATCGTTGACAGTCAAAAATTATAAATTAAAAATTTAAAATAGATGTGTTATAAATTTACGATTTTTTTTATCAAACGTGTTTATCAGTCTAAATTACGACCCGAAAAAAAAAACACATTAAAACTTTTGCTCTAACGTTTTTATTTGTAGTATATATTTAGAGAATAAATAATTATTTGTTGTTACCATTAAAATTATTTTATTTGTTTCTTATTCCTTACGAATCAAATTTCATGCTTCAAAATGTATTTTTAATTTCAATGTAGTTATGTTTATAAATGTGCATTTAATAACAATAAAAATCTAAAAGTTTGCTTAAAATATTTGTTTGTTCTTTTTGAAAGTTGTTTTATACCGCCAAAATGTGTATACAGGTGTTTTAAAATATAAATATTTATCCTCACCCACCACAATTTTTGAAATTTTTATTTCTAGTATAGAACCACGCCAGAGGTAGAACGTGAAGAAATGTGTTTGTGTTTGTGCTCCGTATGTTTCCATCCGCCTGTTGATTTAAAATTCTCTCCTTTTTTATGATCTGGTTCTGATTGCATTCAAACGTTTGAAGTTTTTTTTTTAATTTTTATTTTATCTACGAGAACGACAATCTCAGCTAAATGAACCGAAGACCCGCAGTAATATAGTTCTCTTGCTGTGAGTGTTACATTTATTTAAAAGCTTGCTGTTTCTTTTTTTATTTTTAGGTTTTATTTTGCTTTGATAGGAGGTATGTCTGTAGCGTGTGTCGCGCGTGAAATAATCTGCAGATTTTTTTCTCTCTTGCGCGGACTCAACGAAATGTGCGATTTTATGTTAACTCCATGCGTGCTTGCAGAACATAAAATTTTATGTGTGTTTCACGTAGATACTGAATTGTAAACAAATAATGCCTCGCGTATGGCTTCACCATATTTATTACTGTGAAATATGGATGAACTTTGCCTGGCCAAAAGCCATTCCGCTTGTCGGCTTTGCAGATCAATATTTGGGAATATTTAAATAAGCGCGCGTTATGCATATGCGGCTTAGCGAGTGTTTTTTTTAAACAGCATCAAAAAAATTTTTTTACGACATTGGAAAAGTTCTTTGATGAAAATAAGCTCAAACACAAGGAATAAGCTAAGTGTGATACCACGCTCCACTTACAGAATGCGACATCAATATTAACAAAAAATGGGTGCGTGTACTTATGCTGTCGCGTTAGGAGTTGTATTTAACAGGCGTAGTAAAAAACCAACTTAAAACTAATGCAAATAATTAATAGAAATTCAATAATGGAAGATGAAAGAAATGGAGGGATATAAATGCGGTTGGTAAAATATAAACTCAATTACAAAATCCAAACAAATTCTCAGAATTCAATATTAATACGAACACGGGTATAAAATTAATTATTTTAGAAAAAAATAATCGAGATGATTTTAATTAATAATAAAAGCAATAAATATGCTGAATGTTTATTCTATATTTGAATTCAAATAGGTATTAAATAATGATTTAATAATTTTCAATGCAAATAAATTATACATACGGGATCATAACCTTACTTATTTAATACTCTTGAAAAAGTTTATAAACACAATTTGTATCACCAGTATTAACAATAAATAAATGTTCTTTTTATTTATATGGACCAGTATTCAATATCAATCACTAAAGTATGTGATTTAAAAGGACACATAATTTTTATATGTAGCTATATATACTTTTTTTTCCTCCTGTCAATTTTTTTGTATGCTGCTCGCGCATTGTAAAAAATTCTTTCTCATAATATTTTCATAACACGCCCAGAGAAGCAAAATTTCAAAAAAATAAAAATGGCGCCTCCAACAACTGCGGATGCAAGACGTTCTGTATAAAGGCCAGCTCGGGCTCCGATAATTCGATTTCTTGCAATCGAATCGCAGGGACGCAGAACAATCACAGAGAGAACGAAACAGCGCTCAACTATTCTACATAACCTTGTTCAAGAAGCACGGACCATTCACTTGTGTTTCTGCGTTCTTGATAGCAAGCACTAGGCCTACATGCCCGAGGGTGAAAAAAAAAATTCGACTTGTACGTCATCGTGAATCACGTTGCACATTTAATGTAGACATACTAAACAAACGCAGCATTTGCATATTTGAAAATAACGTATTATTTTTGGTTTGGGTTGATTTTCTTATTTAATTTGTTGATAGGCCTACATATCGATTCCTAGATCAAACAGAAAAGCGAAATATTTTTCAAACAATTTGTTTATAGCAAAAATTCAATCTATTCAAAATTACAATAAATATGACTTATTACTAGAAACCGGAAAAATTCGTGGGTTCAATGACCTCCAGTATGAACTCCATAGTTCTACGTACACTCGGTCAAATGTCACCCACTCACTGGCTGCTGTCTTGTGAGACGTTCCAGCGTAAGCAGCCTGTGATTCGATAAAGCTTTGGTTGGGTGTTTCACATTGGCACAGAGTCATCCAGGTGAATTGTGAGCCAATAGCAGAGGCAGCACTGAGGTATAACTATTTGTATTTTAGCCTATCGCGAAATGAATTCGCGAATTTTTCCGGTCTCTACTTATTACGAAATTCTAATTTCATTCAGTTGCCAAATGAAAAGGAGACGTTTTGCCCGGGAGTGCAGAGAGAGTCGTGTAGTCTCTAGCTCGGAGGTCATTCGAATCGCGGAATTTTTTCCCCGTCCCCTACTTATTTCGGTTTGCAGATACGACGTCGACGGGGTCGGTTCGGTGGCTACTGGAGGTCGTAAAAGTGGGTTTTACGAGCCTCCGCGCAGGACGGCGAGGACCTGGGTCGCCGAGACAGCCGCCGACGGAGCGGGAACCCGGGCGCGCGCCCCGCCTGATTAACGAGCGCCGGGGAATTAGCACATGCCGCCTCCCGCGATGGGTTACCCCGCTCCGGAACGTAAATTAGTTCCCGACACTTATTTACAAGCGTGCCGTTTAAACCTGCCTATGTTTTAGGCTCTGAAATATTTCACCCGGAGGCTCGTGACAAAACAACAATTAAAGAAAAATTATACGAACATAAAACGTTGAAAAAATAAAAGTTCAACGTTGAAAGTTTTGAGGCGATGCTAC
The DNA here is from genome assembly GCF_032445375.1 of Bacillus rossius redtenbacheri. Lineage (NCBI taxonomy): Eukaryota > Metazoa > Arthropoda > Insecta > Phasmatodea > Bacillidae > Bacillus > Bacillus rossius. The sequence goes on from NC_086340.1 coordinate 9,801,827, forward strand.
TGTGGATAACTGCAAGAATTACCTCCTTCCCCTTCCCAACCCTTCTGACGGAACAGATTTTCGAAGAACAAATGATTGAAAATTGTGATCGCTTTTCACGCTAACATTGGGGTAGAGCCCGCGTCGTCAGATTCTCATTTATGTTTTACGGCTGTTTGGGCAAAAAAAAAAAATGAAAGGAGTTAGGGGTTGTACATTCAGGACGTGTTTGCTTCCGTAATAAATATTTGTAATTTGTATGCCGTCGGTAGACGCGGATCTGGAAGTAAATCAACCAATCACGAAGCAAGGACGATGCTCACATTGTTTAACAATACAGTCTAGAAATTCTTTCTTTCGCGAAAAAAAAATTCTCATTAGTTAGGTATTAGGTAGCAAGAGATACTGGGATTCTTCAAAACTTAAATTCTCATTTGTATGGTAATTCGTCTTTCTGCAATAGCTAGAAACGTGCTGACTGCTCCCAAATTTCTAATTAGGTTTTGGGCGAATTCCTAAAACAGTTTATATAAGTTGTGTATAGGTTATAATTTGGTCGGGTGTATGAAATCTTCCTAGGAGTAACCATTTTAACATTCAGGATCTTTGTTTCTGACGTCACCAGATTGTACTCTGGCGGGAAGGGGGTGAGGAAGGAGAAGGACTTAGGTAGGGGAAAGAACAGGATCATATTGACGGAGATTCTGTATTTATTTGTTAAGTATTGCGCTAGTCCGAGAAGCCGTAACGTGTACTCAAATACTACTCCAAGCTTGTTCGGTTCATTGACCGCTCCAATTTAATGCCTTCAACACTGATATGCATGTCACGTTATTGGGTGGCTGGGTGCTCCCACTCTGTCTAGCTTCGAACCGCAGGCCTCTAGCTTTGACGACCCGAGTGCAGAACAGTCTCACTATTGGGTATGCAACCTTCTCTACACACTAATCTCTACCAAAGCACTATTAAAGCATGTCTTAAAAGAGTCTCTTTAAAACCATCTCTCTATGCCGATATGATTGCCCTGCCCCAGACCTCGCTAAAAACACTTCTATCGTCCTCGGTTCTCAACATATGTACACGAGAATAACACATAAAAATAAATATTTGTAGTTCTACAAGGATGGTGCTTGGAAACTCAGCTGTCAATTATATTTTTTCGTAAAACGACAAGGCAGATCTTTGAACCATTTGCAATCTTACCAAGCTCTGCCTTGCAGTTTTACAAGTGATATCCTTGGCAACCTGGTTTCTAAGGATGTTCATTTTAAAAAAATACAATTATTTTTACAGTTTACGTCCCTGAATTTTCCAGCGCACAGATACAGAAACAATGAGATATTCACCTCATAAAGTTGAACAAAGTTTCGATATCTTTCTTGTAGTATTACAAACTATTTCTTGGCAAATGGTTTCCATAGTAATATTTTGTATGAGAACAGAATTTTATTTTTGTGTGTAGGGTTGAAAAAAAAATTATGCCTCTAAAACAAAAAAAATAATATTATACGGGTCGTTAAAATCCAAGCCCACTTGGCTTGAAGATAAACCCAGAGCCTTGTGAGCGGGGAATGTTTCCCATCCAAAATGTTGTTAAGGGTAGTGCGTACGAGACCGACGTCAAATTGGGAGTTTCCACGAGTCTCTAGCGAGCCTTCCACCAATCTCCATTCTGTCGTCGCTCCAACTCCGGGTCGTCTTGCGCTACCCTCGCTTCAATCTGCCCCTCCCCCCCCCCCCCCAATCCAACCGCCTTCTTCTATATCTTCTCAGACCCTAAGGAAGGACAACCTAATCTTCTTAGCGCCAGCTTACTGTTATGTTATCCACATTGATCCTTCCTCAGGCAGTAACGATACGAGGATAACTGACTTTTAAGGCTTTGTCCCACACGCCGACTTGGTTATTTCACATCGTTTTCATCACTATTAATCAGAGGATGTTCTTAAAAAAGATTTATTGATTATTTAATTCGTTGTCAGGTCACCAATTTTCTCGCCAAATATTTACTACACGTTATCTAATAGCTTTAGAATGTGACGCAAGGGATAATAAGAACTTGCGTTACTTTTTACCGACTACTAGATAAATTTAAGTTGAAAAAAATTTGAGTATTTCAAGACGTTCGAGTAAGGTAGCGAATAAGTACTTCCTTGTTGGGATACAACTGTAACCTTACTCGCGGGTCTTATTCCATAACGTGTCCAAACCGAATCCCGGTAAGGAAAAAAAATCGGCAACTCTTTTAATAAACGGTTCTAGGTGCGAGGATAGAAACTGGTTTCAACGCATTCCAGCGGATGTTTCTCATCCATCGATACAATTGTTACGGCAAAAATCCTAGCGATAGCAGTACAATCGTACGAATTAAATGGTGTTATTCTAATTTTCTCAAGTGCTTTTTTAAGTGGCAATTATTTATTGTGGTGACCATTAAAGTGAACCAAATGTTTTCCAGGCTAGCTTCGCTGTTATAAATAGAGACCTGAAAAATTCGCGCATTCATTTCAAGATAGGCTAGGATCCAAAACGTTTACATTTTTGCTGCTTCGGTGATTGGGCCACAGTATATCTAAAGGACTTTGGGCCAATGAAAAAATGTAAACAAAAGAAGTAGTGAATCAAGAGCATCCCAGTTAACAGGTGCTACGAGTCAGTAACCAATGAGCAGATGCAATTCTCCCAAGTGCATAGAGGATCATGGAGTCCATTCTATAGGTCATTGAAATCGCGAATTTTTCCGAGCTCTAGTTATAAAGTTTCATTTCACACACCAACACGCTTGGTACGTTCCCCGATGATCACGAAAGAAACTATATACGAGTTAATAGGCGTCAGACGCGAGTCCGCCATCTGGACGAAATCAACGAGAAAATTGTGCTCTGCGCATGCGCGGAATTAGGGCAACACATTAGCCACGGATACGACAACAAATTCAGTTCCCTAAAAATAAAGGGACTGGCCGTGTCCTATCGTGCACTAGGAATACGGTTGGGGTACAGTTGAAGCATATTCAATACCTGAACCCTCATTTTCGTGTCTTGAAATTCCGTCCTAGATACAGCAGAGCTGGCATTAGTAAAATTACAGGAAAATCACGCGGAAGTTCTTCTCGGTAATTCCCGTGCACCCTTTTTTTAAAGATCAGACTTAGTCCCGGTTTTTAGTTCAAGAATCCTACATTATATTTCGTGTCAGAGATTCGTATTACTAGTTTTATTTGTGATGCGTGAGAACACGTGAATTCGCTTGTTGCCGAAGTTAAATGTTACACACACATCACTGGCGAGTACCGAAAGACTGGCTCACGTTTTTTTGACGTGACAACATCTAATAAATCGATGAACGCCGGCTGCACGCACGAAAAAGTGTCCCGATACGTGCATTGTCCCGTTATGCTGTGTCCCGTTACGCTCATCGTACGCTTGCGCCGCATCTATCTCTCTTCCACTCGATTGGAACAACCATCGATTTGACTCTTTCGAAGCACATTAAACTTGAAACACTCCCATTCGTTTCCTACTTTTCCTATCATCGTCCTATTCTTAACAGAATAACACAGATTGGAGCAGGTGTTGTTGCCTAATTATGTGTTCCGTGTGTTGCTAATAGGGCAAACACTCACGTAGAAGGAGCGAGTGTTTTTTTGAATGTCGACTTAACAGGTCTCTGAAGATTTTGTTAATATATTCCACGGTGATTCTTGTGAGTTTATGTCGGCCGCGGCAATAAAGTCTATCACTGTGAGAAAAAAAAAACGTTTTCATAACGAGTGTTCATAGTAGTTGACCAAGAGTATGAGCATTTTTATTGAATTCCTCTCCAAAAATAATTAACAATAGCCAATTATCGTATTTTCCCTTGACGTAGTTGATGACAAACGAGGTAAAATGATTTACTTTAGAAGTTCTAAATAACAACATTATGCTTTTTTCTCTATCCAAGTTTGTACTCATTTAGAGTCATATTATCCATAAGTTTGACAGAAAAATACTTCCGTCTCTCGTAATTGATTGTGTATATATATAATATGATGTAAGTGCTATTGCGTTGCTTGTTGTGAAATGTGATGGTTGCGATCGAACTGTGATCAAAGCAACGAGTATTCAATATGTTTGATGAAGGATTATAATTTGTGTTTGGTACCACGTGCCATTGAAGTGGACTATGTCAATAAATGTCTGGTTTGAACCTTTTTCGTGTTTCGGCACGCAAATACTCCCCGCGTATTCCATGTCCCGTCCACGAACAGTGAACAACAGTGATGACTAACTGGGTGGTCCCGTAAGCCATGGGAAAGTCTGCGGTTGACACGGATGAGAGTCACACACGAAAAGTTACGAAGTTCTCCGAAGTTTTCCGAGCGCTAGTGAAAACAAAACACCATGTTGAAAAAAGAACATATTTTAAGGTCATAGAGTATTTTAATTAAAGCTATCCTAATATACCCAACCTTTTCTTTTAGTTACTTTGCTATTACATAGGTACAGATGCTTACCAAAACTTTACTTTTAATATTTTATTTCAACTGATTTGAGAAAAGGAACAAACACATGTCTGCACTACAGACTGGTAATACCTAACCATCTTTGAAACTGTACATCTATACATTTTATTGTAGTGTTAAGTTTTGCAATCTTTTATCTGTGTATTTTAACAGCTATATGTTCATTTTTATCATCAAGATAGCAGTAATTTTTATGTTACAGATGATATTGTGCTATTTGTGATATGTTAAACATTTTTAGCCTCCAGTTAAGTTAAGCAACTGGATTGGTTGCCAGCTTGTTTGGCGAATGTTCAAATGGTATGGTAACTCATGTTATTGCTGGAATTGTTTTAAAATGATGTGATAGTGAACCGGGAGGTAGAGATCAAAAGGAGGGCACTTATTCAATCATGGAGGAATGATGGAAATTATTTATTTTGGCCCATTTTATGGCCTGACGGATATTCTAGTCATATATCCGAGTTGAATACTATTTAAGTTTAAAGCTAAAAAGAGCCTGAAAGTATTTATGATATTTAGTCTGTGCAAAAGAAGTGTTACTCCTACCAAATGCCGTACACCGGCAGCTATGATGTTTACACATCAAAAATTGTAAGACATCAAATATTAATTTATACGTTTCTGTTCCTTGGATTAGTTTAAAAGAGAATTAATTATGTCTAGCCTTCGAAAAGTTCTATGACTTTCGGTGTCAACCAGCACTAATAATTTTTTGAAAAAAAAAAAAAAAAAAGAAAAAAAAAGGTGATTTCTTTATTGAGCATTTCGTGACGCTTTGATCACGACATCTCCTTGACTCGAGTAGCTTGGATTCTGGGTTGAGACCGTGTCCTTGGCGAATAATTCACCGACGTTTCGGTCGACATTGCAGTCGCCATCATCAGGGAGCAATTACCTACTGAACTGCTCCCTGATGATGGTGACTGCAATGTAGACCCGGAAACGTCGGTGGATTATTCGCCAAGGACACGGCTACAACCCAGAAGCCAAGCTACTCCAGACAATGGCCGTGAAAGCCTGCGAACATTATCTCCTTGACTCGCCCAACCAGGCGTGTGTGTGAGGAAAGTTTCACTCCGGAAAATCACGATGTGTATAGGAACGCGTTGTACGTTAGGGGAAGCCTTCTTTTCACAGACGAGAGAGCCAAATGCCCGATCGTGCATCTTCGGGGTTTTTTTTTTAGTTCATTGTAAATAAATATGTCGGTAATGATAAAAGGAAATACCATAAACAAGGCAACGGTATTTATTTGTACGCCGCCATATTTTTCGTTTGCCGTGTGTCCGTGAATGTTTATTTTGGACAACTCATGATAACTAATGGTCAATTAGGTTAGGTTAGCTACATTATAAATACTTTGAAACATTGTGGACGGTTGATTTGGTTAGGATAGCTACATTAAAGATACTGTGAAATCATGTAAACTGTTTCCTAGCGCTGGATAGCTACATATTAAAAAGTTATTTGCTAAGCAACCATAAAATGATTTTACAGTATTTTTAATGTAGCTATACTTACCTAATATAACCAACCATCCACAATGTTTTAAAGTATTTATAATGTAGCTAACATATCCTAATCGACCGCAAAATTTAATGCCACACCGGTTTACCCAATGAGATAGGACGGCGTATGACGTATGAGTAAGCTACATCCCAAATAAATACACCTGTTGTGGTACGGGAAAAAAAAAGCGAGCATGAACTTCGGGGAACTTCGGGTGTGGCTCTCTCGTCTGTGCTGACTGGCGGCGGAGTGAGTGGTCAGTGTAACCACTCACCACCAGGGGCGCTTGCGTCCCTGGTCACTAAATCCAGTCCTGGATAAAAAGCTAAGCGGAACACGAGTCCAAGTGCCCAACCCCCGCATGTTAGATTCTTTTCTACTCTGACCAACACTTCATACAGACCATCCTCTGTCTCCTGTAAATTCCTACACGTAATGCATGCCAAATTACATCCCGCATGAATGTGTCCAGGGTTTTCCCTGTGTCTATGCAGGTTTTACCTGGGCCCAACCTATCTCTAGTTATAGTCTAGATTTAAGAGTGAGGGGAGTTAGTAATGGCGCCAATCGTTGCCATGGCTGGCCAATCCCCTCCTAGCACATGATGCATGCGACTCTCTTCCTGCGTGGCTAATCCCAGCATGACTAGGCGTATAGGCTTCGGCCTGAGACGCACCTAGGTCCCTCCCTAACCCGGACCCCTCCAAAATACACTTAGTTTATAGTTAGGTTAGGAAAAAAAAATCAATCTTGAAAATAAGGCTTCCCGTACGTTAGGGAGAGCGACTGAGCCGGGCTCAGTGAGCGCGGGGCGCGGCCGGGCGGTCAGCCGGTCCGAAGGACGACGCGCAACAAGTCGCTGTTTACGGCCCCGCAGGTGCTGCGCCGGCGCTGATGAGAAATTTCGCGCGTGGCCGCGTTGCGCGTCCCTCGCTTCCGAAACTGTTTACCCTCTCCGTCGCGTCGCGTCGCGTCGCGTCGTGGAGAAGCTATCGCACCCCCCCCCCCCCCACCTCCTTCACTCTCACACACACTCTCTCTCCTTTCTCCCTTCTCACAACGAGATGATTTCTCGAGTGGGCGAGCAAAACCCCTCTCGGGAGATTTCCGAAAACCCAACCGGGTTAACTCTGCCGGAGTAAACAGACACTCGTTCACAATTTTGAAAAGGGAACAAACAACAAGGGGTGGGTGGGATGTGGTCACTTCAAAGATACACTATTTTAAAATTTAAATATCTCACCTTGAATGTACGAAGAAAGCTGGTTACAAACTATCGTAAATCTATCGCCATCTTCGTTAAAATACTTTTTTTTTTTTTTTAAGTTTAATCAGTTTAAACATGAACCCACGAGAAATCTTGGTGTTATAATAGCAAAACATAAAAAAAAAAAAAACTGGTTAAGATGACTTCAAAAAAACAGTAATTTCTTCCACAAGTGTATTTACACTATCTATACCGACAGATAGAACGCGGAAGTATAAAAAAAATGGCGCAGTACCTACGTAGTTACAGTAATCTGAAATTACGAACAACTCTTCTCAATTTTTTAAAGGCTAATTCTTATTTTAAATGCCTTTACATTTACTGTAATTTCTAACAGTGTAAAAGGAAAAAAATAATTGTAAGGTACACAAATAAATCTAACACTTGTACAATTTGTCAAATGCACAAAAGTACAGAAGCATGCGAGTGCAAATTGCAGTGACGTTGACAAGACAGTAAAGGCCCGAGGGCAACTGATTTTGTCCGGCCTCCTTCCCGTACTTCATCAACAATTTTGCAACTCCCCCCTCTCCCCATATAAAAACATGTATTCATGTGACAATTTTCGTAAGCAATACCACAGGCACACAGAGAAAAAGGTTTGTTTGAATCAAATATTTGTTTATATATGGCGAAACAAATATTTACTTGTGGAACAAAATATGTTGTTGGTTTAACCAAACTCGGTAAACCACAAAAATAATTTGTTACATTTAACCATATATACATTTGAGTTGACAAAATCATTTTGTTGGGTCAACAGAATCTTTCCTACTACAAAATATTTGTTTGAATTAACAAACTATATTTATTTCGCCATATATAAACAAATATTTTGTTGAGGCAAACAAACCTTTCTCTCAGTGGCATATTGTTGTACAAAGTTACAATTTTTTTTTGTAAGTAAGTATTACAAACTACTTTTTGGCAATTGGCAGAGAAACGTTTCCCCCCCCCCCTCTCTCTCTCCATCTGTGTGTGTGTGTGTGTGTGTGTGTTTGTGCGTGGTGGTTCCCGACTACACGGTGTTGCTGACGTGGAGGGCTCAGATCAATTGCTCAATGAAGCAACCCCCAAGCAGCCATTGGCTGACTGACCAACAGGGACATCATCATCGCCAGTAGCGGACCCCAGGGGCGGAGCACCCGAACTTGGCATCGAACCCCTAGGCCCGCTGAATGCGGCCCCTGACCTCCTGTTTTTTGTGCCTATGACGGGGATCGTGAAATAAACTGACTTTGAAAAAAAATTACGCAGCGAAGAGATTGGTGAATACAAATGGCCCGAGTTGAATTCTAATTTAATTTCGAAGAAATTTTTTTTAAATTTTATTTTTTACGTTAAACTCGTGTGTTGTCCAGCCTTCCTGCGTTTGTGTGTGTGTGTGTGTGTGTGTGTGTGTGGGGAGGGGGGGGGGGTGAGACGGGGGTGATTTAATATTTAAGCTGAGCAGCTGGCATTTAAGGGGCCCGCCTCGTCAGGGGTGTATGTTTGTTAGTGAGGCAGGATGATAAGTGCGACGCTCGCTGGTGCTTCTAGCGCGGTATAGCCTCTAAGCGCAAGGGTGTGAACTGGCGCGCAGTCTTCTCGTCGTGCACATGATAACTGTGAAATTTGAGCGGTGACCGTAACATTGTATGGCTGAGAAATGAAGATAAAGGTGTAATGCAAGTCCCTTAAGTGCTTTCAAGAGTCTGTACTGGTTGTTTTATACGCCTAAAAATTACCCTGAAAACATGCGTTTTAGCCATTTTAACTCTTCTGAAAATACGGTTTAAAAACTTCATCCGAGATGAAAAGTACTTTCCGGCCCTCACGGAACTCTTGAATGCTCTTCGTAAGCAGACCCCCACTCGGATATCTCGAGTAGTTTTGTAATCACGTTGTTTTTCCTGAAGCTCTGCGCACCGTGTGTGTGTGTGTGTCCGGTTAGGCGGGGGCCTTAACCGCTCAGGTTATCTTGTTGCTGACGTGGAGGGTTGTTGCTGGTTGCAGTCGTGGTGATGTGCGCCAACCCAAGGACGGTGCGGGAGATCCTCCTGGCGGCAGACGAGCTCAACATGGTCAGCAGCGGCGAGTACGTCTTCTTCAACATCGAGCTGTTCAGCAGGTCAGTCCGCCTTGCACTGAAAGAAATTTTTTTTGTATATTTTACAAGGAAAATCCTTGGAAACCCTGTTGCCAAGAATATCACTTGTGAAACTACAAGGCAGAGCTTTGTATCACGTGCGATTTTGCAAGGCTCTGCCTTGTAGTTTTGCAAGAAATATCCTTGGCAACAGGATTTCCAAGAATTTCCCTTGTAAAAGTACAATTTTTTTAGAATGTACCCTCCACCCCACCCCTCTTCCTACCACTATATCCATTTTTACCCCTAACCTAACTAAAAACTAAGTGTGTTGGAGAGGGTTCCGGGTTAGCGAGGGAGACTAAGCGCGTCTCAGGCCGAAGCCCATACGCCCTGATCATGCAGGGTGTTGTTAGCCATACATAGAGACTGGAAAAATTCGCGAATCCATTTCGCGATAGGCTAAAAATATAAATAGTTATACCTCAGTGCTGCCTCTGCTATTGGGCTCGCAACTAACCTGGATGACTCTGGGCCGATGAGAAAACGCCCCACCAAAGCTTTATCGAATCACAGGCTGCTACGTTGGGACGTCTCCACAAGACAGCAGCAGCCAATGAGTGGGTGGCATTTGACCGAGTGAACGTAGAACTATGGAGTTCATCCTAGAGGTCCTTGAACCCGCGAATTTTTGCTGTCCCTAGCCATGAGGAGGGTAGTAGTATGCATCATGTGCTAGGATGGGGACTGGCTATCCATGGCTGCGATTGGCGCTACGACTAACTCCCCTCGCTGACTATATACTAGACTAAAACTAGATCAGTTGAGCCCCAGGTAAAAACCTGCATAGACGCAGAAGGAAAACACCTGGCCTCTGACATGCGGGATGCAAAAATTTCATGCATTAATATCGAGCAGGATGCTTGCGGGAAACGGAAGGATGGATCTGGAAGAAGAGTTGGACAGAGTATAAAAGAGTCTACCATGCGGGGGAGGGGGGGGGGTTGGGGGCTTGGACATTGCTGTTCGTTTGGGTGGCACTGTTTGTTTCGTGGGTGACTTTTTGTCGTTTCCCGCCGGGCTGCCAGCCAGCCCACTTAGATTAAGGAAGTGTGAAGACCACTCTATCATTTCCTCCGTCATGCACGAGGGTTGCTGCTAAGGCGGAACAAAATTTCAGATTTATTTTACCATTGCCTAAAATCGATACAATTATAGCTTCGAGTTTCGATAGTGAGCCCGGGAAAAAGGGGGGGGGGGGGGGTGTAGAATCGTGTATCTTCTAATTCCACGATAACCAAAAATTACAATACTCATAACTAGAGACCGGAAAAATTCGCGGATTCGTTTCGCGATGGACTAGAATCCAAATTCGTTTACCTTTTTGCACCGCTAGTGATTATTGGGCTACAGTTTATCTGAAGGGCTCTGAGCCAATTAAAAAAAAAACTCAGCAAAATAATTATTGAATCACAAGCATCCCACCTAACAGGTGTCACGAGACAGTAGCCAGTGAACTGAACAGGTGGACTTTACCAGAGTGCATAGAGAATCGTGGAGTCTATCCTAGAGGCAATCGAAACAGCGAATTTTTCCAGTACCTAGTCATACCTAGATGCACGGAAATTTAGGTTTTTTTTTCTATATCTAATGTAGAAAACATGCATCGAAAGACTTTTCTTTTTGTTTATTTTTATTTTTATTCTTTTTTTCTGTGTAGACAAATATCTTAAATACTAACTAATTTCAACAAAATATATTCTTACACACTTACACATTATATTTGATGAATTTTTGCCTGGAAAATGCACAGATATAATTTATGCTTGTCCAAAACGTTTAATAGCAATCAGTGTAGAGCTGAATTGGTCAGAAACAGGATTCTTTCAAATTAACTCTGCAATGGTGAAATGTTTGACCCTGCACCTTGTACAGTCATACAATAACCTAATACTTTAAGTTTGAATGTGTTCGTCTGTGCTGTAGTCGCTTTTTTGCCCATAATACCTGTTTAAGTTCATCGTTTGGTCCATCTGTTCGACATCAGCTGATTTAGGCTTTTTTTTTCTCTGTGAATTTAAATTTTTTTGTGCAATCTTGAAATTTTTCCATCACAAACCGTGCAAAACAGCGATGGAATATGTCCATCAAATAAAAAACTGCCCATTGCATGAATAATTTAAAGCGGGCAGAATGATGCAAACATGAAAAAAAAAATTAGAAGGCATCGAAGACTATGAAACAGTCCAATTTTACCGGAACAAAAAATAATACCTTACCATTACGTAAGAAAGCCAATCAACTTTAGCGTTCTCAAACTCCGATCGATACAAAGGTCAGATATTTTTTTTTTCTTTTTCATCTTCTGGACCTGGTTATACGTGATTGGGTCAACATTTACTCTCCTTGTTTAATACTGGCTCCGAGTTGCCCTGGGCTTGTCTAAATTAGTTCATGTCAGTAATCAGAGCAGACTACAGCATTATGTACATAACTAGATGAGCTTGGAGTCCGTCTTGTCACCTTATGTTTCCATGTAAACTTCGGACGTTTAGTCACAAGAACAGAATTTTTTTTATTATTTCACTAGAAATTTATCTGTTCGCTCGATTCCAACATTTTGTGAAAAGCCTGCTGTATGGTATAAAAACTGAACTTCTTCACATTTTAAACTGAAACAATTTATTTCCCAATATACATAGTTGAGAAATTTATTCAGCATCGTTGTAAATTGTATGTAACTGTTTTTGTAACTAACAAATTTCAAATATTAATAGTTATTTTTAAAAAAATGCAATCATAAAATTTTATTTTGGCCCAGTTACAATTTTCAAGTACTTTACCCAAAGTTTAAACAAATGTTTATGAATATTGACCCGGCTAACTTATGAATGAAAAGTGAAAGGCATTCAGGGAGGGATTGAACAGCGGTTGGGAATGAACGAAATGAATTTGCTTTGGAATGAATGCGGTTGGGGGGGGGGGGGGGGGGGGGTCAGATTGATTTTTGTGCAGCTGAAAAAGACCAGGTATTTGAAAATACGGAGTGAAAGAGGAGAGCAGAGAGTGGAGGGCATGGAATGGAACGGGAATGGAAGCAAAAGAAATGAGAGAGGGTGGAATCTCCAGCCAATCCGGACTTTCCGCGGCAACTTGATGAACCTTCTTCGTCCAACCTGTATGAATAGAGACCTGCAAAATTCGCGGATTCATTCGATGATAGGCTAGAATTCAAACACATACCTATACCTCTTAGATAATTTTGCTATTGGCTTACTGTTCATCTGGACGAATCTCAACCAGTTATAACCCCTCAACCAAAGAAGGATCGAGTCACAGACAAACCAACTGAGACGACTTACAAGTCGGCAGCCAATGAACATGCGTTATTTGCCCGAGTGTACAGGGGTATGTGCAGTCTATCCTGAAGGCCATCGGAACCGCGAATTTTGCAGGTCTCTATGTATGAAAAGCTTAAATAGCAGTGTTTTTCGTCCTATATTGTCCATTTCCAATCAAACTTCATATATTGTTTCACATATATTTGAAAATTTGGAGGGAGTCTGTTCCACGGATATTTGGTTAAAACCACGCAACTGCTACTTACTCTCATATCGAAAACCTTTTATTGCGTTCATGTTTTTTTTTAACCAAGAGAGCAATTATTAATACTTATTTGTGCACTCATTACTAGAGACCGGAAAAATTCACGGTTTCATTTCGTGATATGCTAGAATCCAAATGTATTTAACCTTTCGCTGATTCAGTGATTGGACCACAGGTTGTCTGATAGAATCAGAGCCAATGAATAATCCTCAACGAAAGAAGTATCGAATCAAAAGCATTCTAGTTAATATTTGTCAAGAGTCAGTAGCCAATGAGCAGATGTAATTTGTCCGATGCATAGAGGATCTTGAAGTCTATCCTGTAGTGTGTAGGTCATTGCATTCGCAAATTTTTCCGGTCCCTACTCATTACTTAAGTAGAAGCCTGGAAATTTTGCGAATTCATTTGGATTCAGGATAAAATTCACAGCCCTTTGTATACTCCATCCAAATATGCTTCCATATTGCCCAGTTTCTACTGCAGAAGCTTCCTTTCTTTTGAGTGGATAGATGTGATTCGCGTTTGAATTACCATAATAGACACCACGATTCTCTGCGTACCCAGGCAATCGTCTCCTTTTCATTGGAATCTGGGCTTCTGAGGCATCTCAACTGGGTAGCTCGTGATTATATACATCTTTGATTGATGGTATCTGATTGGCACACAGTCCTCCAGATCAACAGTGAACCAATGGCAGAAGCACCATAAAGGTATAATTATTTGCATTTTAGCGTATCACTAAATAAATCCGCGAATTTTTCCGGGCTCTAACTACTGACTCATGAAAACTGTCAACTGTGAGGCTTGTGAGTCAATAATTCTTTCGTTGAGGGTTATTCACTGGCTCAAGTGTCCTTCAGGAAAACTTTGGTCCAATACTGAAGCAGCGAGAAGTTAAACTCATTTGGATTCTAGAATATCAAATAAATTAAACCACGAAATTGTTCGGTCTCTAACTATTGAACCTCGCTTTTTTGGAGAAGGTCTATACGATTTGACTCCTCTTCTGCCAGCTGGTAGTTGATTAGCCCACAGTCGTAGAAGGGCTTGTCCAAACATTAATTATGATCTAATCACCAAATCAGTATACAGTTATAAGTAGGGACCGGAAAAATTCGCGGGTTGTATGACCTGTAGGATGAACTCCATAGTTATACGTACTCTCGGTCAAATGTCACCCACCCATTGGCTGCTGTCTTGTGAGACGTCCCAACGTAGCAGCCTGTGATTCGATAAAGCGTTGGTTGGGTGTTTCTCATTGGACCAGAGTCAACCAGGTGAGTTGTGAGCCAATAGCAGAGGCAGCACTGAGGTATAACTATTAGTATTTTAGCCTATCGCGAAATGAATTCGCGAATTTTTCGGGTCTCTATTTTAAGTGTTTTGCAGTCTACCTTGTGACCAAAAGAATGGCAAAATTTCCGGGTGTTTAATAATTAGGGACCGGAAAAATTCCCGGATTCATTTCGTGATATTCTAAAATTAAAATAATTATACCTTTGTGCTGCTTCTGCCATTGGTTCACTGTAAATCTGGAGGAATTTGTGCCCATTAGCTGCCATCGATCAAAGAAGTATCAAATCACAAGCTACCCAGTTGGAGACGCCTCACAAAGCCCCAGATGCCAAATGAAAAGGCGACGTTTGCCCGGTTGTGCAGAGAATCTTGGAGTCCTTCCTGGAGGTCATTGAACCCGCGAATTTTTCCCCATCCATATTAATAATAATACCCGGAGAGAAGGTGAATTGTGGCAGCAGAAAAATGAACACATTAGAGCGTTCGTGGAGTCTAGATATCTCTTTAATCTTATAGCTTGTTGCAAATATGTAACACCGCGAAATTGGCGGGTCGTCAGTTATAAATTCGACTCAGGATGAACGTCGTGACAATATTACCCCAGTATTTACACCGGTGAAGTGTGCGTCTCCCGTGATTAAACAGGCGCCGGTATTCGCGACCTCAAGTTGGCACGCGCTAAGAGCCCTGCGTCTGCGCGCCCTTGCCACAGCCTGATAGCGCGCGGAGTGAAATATGGGGCGGTTCGGCTTGTCGACCGAGAGAAAAATAAAAAAATCCACCCCTAACTTTCCCCCCCCCCCCCCCCCCCCAAAACTCACCCCTCCCCGGGGGAATCTTAAAAGTTCTGCCGTGAATTATGAATGTCGGCAGGGACGCGGTTAAAGTCGCCGTAAAACACGCACCGACGGGCGGACGAGATTATATCGCCACGTTTGTCTCTCTCTGTCTTTGTCCCTGCTCTCATTTTTTGTCTCACTTCTTCCCCCCCCCCCCCCCGTCCCCTCACCACAAAACAATTACCCCCGACGC
This sequence comes from Bacillus rossius redtenbacheri, assembly GCF_032445375.1. Taxonomy (NCBI): domain Eukaryota; kingdom Metazoa; phylum Arthropoda; class Insecta; order Phasmatodea; family Bacillidae; genus Bacillus; species Bacillus rossius. Next base: position 9,817,094 of record NC_086340.1, read on the forward strand.
GCGATAAACCCGCGGTAAAACGCGCTGTCGAATGGGGTCCAGGGAGGTTAAAAAAAACTATAAAAAAGTGTCTTGTTCGACGGTAAACAAACCGGTCACGAATGAGGGAAATATGATTTTTTTTTTTCCGAAAAAAAGGAGGGGGTAGGAGGTATGTATGTTTTTCGACAACCTGCGCGGTTTAGCGTTTTCTTTCAAAGACCTGCTATATTAGCGTTCAGGCACGTTAAAGGAGAAAATGTTCTTGTCAAGCGACGGAAATGTAATGAGGTGTGTGCGCACCGTGGACGGAAATTTTAACATGAGTTTCCGAAGCGCATGAGCATTTCTGCTGTACCCACGAGCCGAAGTTCAGATAGCCAACCACGCGTTGCGGCAATTAACCAGTACCCGTATATATTCGCTTTGGTGAACATCAGGGGACGTGGTGTATAGATGTACTAAATAAATCTTTGCGATAGTAAATCTATTCTGGAAAACATTATCTAAACTTAAATAATCACAGACAGAAAAAAACAACTCAAATTATAAAATACGTTAAATTCTGGGATTGCGGTTAAGAACCCAATAATTTACTTCAGTACACCACTTTTTTTTTAATCATTCGATAAGTTAGCAAGTAATTTTTTACGTGAATTTTGGACAGGAATGTTAATGAACGTCTTTAACCTCGGGTTGTGTGTCAATTCGGCTGAGGATCAACGACACCGCTTACAAATCGTAAACTATGAAAGCTACAGATTTTAAGTAAATATATCTCAGTAGAGCATACTTTTCTCGTGGTCTTTACGTATGACTCACCCGGTTAACATTTGCAGTGATGGCGTAATGAGCTTTATTGGGGAGCGTCGAATCGAGGTTAGTGAGAGCTGTAGCTCTGAAAGTAATAGACCGATTTGCGCGATTTATACTTTAAGTTGCTCGTGAGTAAGAACTGAGTGGTGCTAGTTCAGTGGAATAGTTATGAATAGAGACCAGAAAAATTCGCGGATTAATTGCGCGGTAGCCTAACATTCAAACAAGTATACCCTCGCACCGCTTCTGCGACTGGCCCACATTTTATCTGGCGAACTGGTAGCCAATGGGAAAACCCTAAACCAAGGGAGTGTCAACCTAGTTGAGACGCCTCACGAGTCAGCAGCCAATGAACAGGTGTCATATTCCCGAGTATGTAGAGGACTGTGGAGTCTATCCTAGAGGTCAATGAACCCGCGAATTTTTCCCTGTCCCTAGTTATGACATTACTAACTTTGGTTTTGGAGCCTTTAGTCGCAAAATGCCTAAGCGAAAAAAAAGTTATTTTGGAGAAAAGAAAAGAAAAAACAAGCGAAATAACCCGAGCAGAAGTAATTGAAAATGCAGAGAAGTGTCGTAGGTATGGAATGAGGCAAAATGTAGCCGAGAGAAATGAGCCAATGGGGCAAAACTAGCCCCCGAAAGTGGCGCGAAATTTACGCTCGAGCGAGCCTCAGCCGTCTTATCTCGCGAGAAGCGACGGGGAATGCAGAACAATTGTTTGGTGATGGACGCGGATATGCTCTCTGATGATTCTCATGTTGACATGAGTGAGTTGAGCCATTGGACGTGAACGATGGGCCGAGTTTGTCGCGGTTTTGTGTCGCAATTTCTCCGGCGTAGCCACCCAACCTAGCCGATCTAACTGGTGGGGAGCTTCACTCCCCCGCCGAATTAGGTACACGTAACTTTTCTAGCATCACACAACCTACCAGCGCACACACAGGTCCGTGTGCCAAACCTATCCCAACAAGACACGCACCCCCGCCGTCGATTCAAATGATTCTTCACCGGTGTGTGGGGTGCACCTGAATTACTATGCACTTAGCGAGTTACAGAAACTTCGGTTTCTGGCTTCGCCCACGCTTACTGCCCCGGATGGCAATATGATGAATCGGCGGCGGCCACGCAACCGTCATGTAAGGCGTTCATAAAATTCACGTCAAAAACTAAATCAACATCAATTTTGTTAAATTATTTCATTTATTTCATACACAACAATCCCGTTCAGGGCGTTGTAAATTAATGAAACACACCCCCCTGGCGGCTGTAATCCTAAATAAAGCCTACCGTGAATATTTTAATGTTATGAATAGTTTAAGTTAAGCAATTAAAAATGTTTGCCATTTAAGTCATTAAAAGATTTTTTTCTTCCCAGAAGTATAGTATTTTTGATTTCATTTTGAACTAACTACGCTCCATTACTTCGCACGGGAAGTTAAATTTTTAGTTATACAGGTTTAGTTAATTAAATTGGAATTTTAAGGTAAAATACAAAATAAATTAGTTTGAAGTAGAAAATAAATTAAATATAGCTAAGTATTTTAAGATATGTTACATTTTGTTACCACCCCGCCAAAACTTTATATTTTTCCGTAATGAAAAAATGTACCGTATGTTCTAATCAGGACTTAAATTAATTATACACCAAAATTCATGAAAATCCGTTCAGGTGTTGAGGAGCTGAGTGGTTTCAAAAACATACACAATTTTTTGCATTCATAATTTGAGTAGGATTTTTATCAACATAAGGGTTATTCAATATTGCATTTTAAAAAATCTGTAGTCACAATATCTAATAATTTTTGTGCAGAGTGGTGTTTTAAAACTTTTGAAGAAAAAATTTAACTCAAAACCTACGCACTATTTTCAATTTTGTTTTATATTCAGGACAGTAATTAACTGTATTATAAATTGTTATAGGATTGAAGTAGCGTTCTGGGAAATCTAATATATATTAAACAGTCTCTCGTTTGTGTTGCAGGAATACCTAAGAGCCTAGGGAAGTGGAAGAGGGTTATGGGACTGATTAAAGCTGAAATAGACACTAAACCTTGCTGCAAAGTTCTGGGCCAAAGTAGGTTAGAACGGCTGTAATTTATGGCTGAGCACAGAATTTAATATACCATACTGTGAGAGGGTCCTGTGAAATATAATGTTACTTTGTTCAATATTAAACCTTTCATTTAAGAATGAGACATTTCTGTCGGCTTACGACGAGGGTGCAGGAGGGGAAAGAGAATTTTTTTTTTTTTTACAAAAAGTCAGTTTATAATCATTTACAAGAAAGAAGATTTTTTTTCCCTCCGTTGTTTATGCTCCACTTTTCCGTGTTCGTCTTTGACCTTTTAAGCGCAATTATATTGCGCGAGTTTGCCAGCTACTCGTCGGTTAAAAAAAAAAAAAGTATGCATGTTGTGAACTGGATGTCACTCGCTCAGCGAGTGTCGATTACGTAAGCCGAGTGAGGATCGTTTACTAGCTCAAATATTTTGCCGCGAGGTTTTATTTTCATTCTTCAGTCATGATGCTGTGTAGGTCTAGTTGTTTTTATAAGTTTTTCATGGTTTTTATCAAAATTTAAATAAAATAATACCTACATTTATATTATTTTACCTATTTGTAATTAATTGGGTGATTTTTGCAATGGATAAGATTGATTTCAAATATTTTCATGGATTTACGTTATTTACTGGTTTTACACTGTTTCTAACAGAAGAAACCTCAAGAATGGACAACAAAGATAAATACATAAACACACGGAGAACAAGTCAATATCAGCTGATGTCATATTTTGCAATACATGCTTGGATGACGGGTTGTGTGTTTATATGTATACATTTTTGTTGTATATCCTTGAGCTTTCTTCTATGACAACCGGTGATAATCTGCAATGAAATATCGTCCACAAAATAATTTTTAAATTAATACTTTAACCTTTTATTAATTCTTCACTGACCTGTCGAAAGCAGTAATGGCGAACGAGTAGCGAGAAAGCCAGACGAAAATTTTAAGTTAACTTGCTGAATCTAAGCGATGGGCTAGTTTAACGTGTTAACGTGGTTGCATCGAGCGAATTCAGTCCCTGCCTATTTATTAAATTAGGGGGAAATACTCATGATCCAAATATGGATCCTTTTGGCCAATTACGACGTGTTCGCTCACTTAAAGTTAGTTTTCTGCGTTTTCACAGCTGGGTTCCGCTTAACCCGACATCTTTAATTCAAAAGTCCAATTTTTTTTTTTTTAATTATTTACACATGCGTATCTGGTATTAGGAAGGGAAAAAAATAATAAGTTAGTGGATGAAACTGAGATATTATGACGTGGAATCCCGTAGAAGTAAGCAGCGAGGAACTGGTGGCAAATGTGTGTTGCCTTCGCGGGCGAATTTCGGCCGTGACCCATGACTAGGGACAGGAAAAATTCGCCGGTTCAATGACCTCCAGGATGAACTCCGTAGTTTTACGTAAACTTGGTCAAATGTCACCAACGCATTGGCTGCTGTCTTGTGAGACGTCCCAACGTAGCAGCCTGTGATTCGATAAAGCTTTGGTCGGGCGTTTCTCATTGGCTCAGAGTCATCCAGGTGAGTTGTGAGCCAATGACGGAGGCAGCACTGAGGTATAACTATTTGTATTTTAGCCTATCGCGAAATGAATTCGCGAATTTTTCCGGTCTCCTAATGACAGCGGTGGAGAGAAGCTGTCGCAACTGGCCGATAGCTGCCGCAGCCCGTTCGTTGCCTACGCGACCGGTCTGTTCCCATGTTGGTTTGTGAGGGGAGGTTGGCAGGATTACGGGAAGGGGGAGGGGAGTGTTGGGAAAAGGGGGGGGGGTTAAAAGGGGAAGTTAGCGTGTGGGACGCTTGTTTTCCAGGCTCGACGCAGTAGCTGAAGGGTTGCGAGCGTCGCTGTCAGCTGGCTCCCGGAGATAATTACCGGAGTGTGATTGGCAGCACTGCTCCTGTAGACGCGCCTTTCTTCCCCCTCTCCCCCACGCTACCTCCTCGTCCTTTATCCCTCCATTCTCCCTCCCTCACCAGTGTCCCGTTCTCTGCGGCTGACGCGCGCGGCCGTGGTTCGTCCGGAACCTTGACGACGCGACGTCGATCGACGAGCCCATTATTGGGTTTCAAGTCCGTCGAACCCGACGTCTCCCTGCCGAACACGGAACTGAGTTTATACTTCGGAGACGCACCACAACGCCACCACAACGCCGACAGCTAGAACACTGCTGTGTACCACAACGCCGACAGCTAGAACACTGTTGTGTACCACAACGCCGACAGCTAGAACACTGATGTGTACCACAACGCCGAATTACCACAACGCCGAAATACACTAACGCCGAAAAATGTCAATGGAGGACTGCCACAAAGGTTAGGTTAGGTTAGACTAGGTTAGGTTAGGTTAGGTTAGACTAGGTTAGGTTAGGTTAGACTAGGTTAGGTTAGGTTAGGTTAGGTTATATTACGCTAGGTTAGGTAAGGTTAGGTTTGATTGTGGTATTTCGGCGTTAAGGTACATTTAAGAAACACACACAAATTCATTCAGTTGTTATTTCGGCTTTGTGGTACACAGCAGTTTTCTAGCTGTCGGCGTTGTGGTCAATTTTGACATTCGGCGTTATGGTATTTCGGCGTTGTGGTAACGACCCTTCTACTTCGTCTTCTTTTTTATAAATCTGAACATATACGTAATTTTCTTTTAAAGCATTTTACTACAAAAGGGATGTAGTTGTAGGTCCTGGATGTAGGATGCAGCCGTGATTATGGCTCCAGCAATGTCGACCGAAACGTCGGTGAAAACCTTCGCCTTCGATGCGTCTAAATCAAACGAGCCAAGAAACTTCAGACAATGGTCGTGAAAGCCTAAAATAATTAGAATTTTCAAAATTTAAGCTTTCACTCCTTTTTTTTCCGGCCTTGTTATTGGTATTTATTTGTTACTCGCAAACAGTTCGTTTTCATTTTACAAACGAAATTATATGTAAGTACACGATTTATAATAACATAACCATGGTTAACCTAGATTTCATTTACATTGCACTTCTAGAGTAATTTTATCATAATATTTCTGTTTTGACTTTAGTTTTTTCGTTAAGTCATTACGCAGTTTGCTGGCTGAGTGCGTAATTTTTTTTGTAAAACACACTCCTACGCGCTGGAACACTTAATTTTTTTTTTTATTATTCCTGGTGAAATGACCATGATAAGGTGTCAGTTACAAGGGATTATTGTTACAGATACTTAAGCTTGTCATGACATTTTAATTTTTTGCTACCTGCCTGTTTAGTTACAGCAGTCGTCTATTTTCCAATGTAGTCACTGACGTTACACTTAACCAAGTTTTAAAATTATATTGACCTAGTGACGTAGATAAAACGCGCGTATGACGCACATCTCTGGTAATGCGCTGAAATTTTCTGGGGCTTCCTCATGTTTACAGACGTCGAGAAAATATTATTACTAGTAACTGAAACAAAAATAAATTGCGGATTTTTATGACCTCTATGATAGACTCGACGATCCTCTATGAACTAGGAAAAATTACACCAACTCGTTGGCTACCGACTCGTGATAACTGTTAACTGGGAGGCTTGTGATTCGATACTTCTTTCATTGAGGGTTTATTAATTGGCTCAGAGTCCTACCAATACTGAAGCAGCCATAAGTTTAACGCATTTGGATTCTATCCTATCGCGAAATGAAAATGCGAATTTTCGGTCTCTAGTTATTATCACACTTCTCGACCGTGTGAACAGACACCACACTGTTAAATGTTTTGTAAAAAGAACTGAAAAAAAACATCATGTAATATTACAGATATTTGTAAATTTGTACATTTACATAAAATAAACTGTATTGCTACAAAAAAAATGTTCACAGTTAATACTAGATTTGAATTCTTTCTCGGCACTTAAGGCTTTATGTTGTCCCTGTACGTAGACATTAGTTAAAGTTATTTCTTAACCGTTCCCTTAATAGCTTTCTATGTTTTACTGCGCGCATTAATAAGCATAATTAATAAATAATAAATTAAGTTCGATTGTTGCATATGTTATTATCATTTCTATGGTTTGAAAATGTATGCTTGTATAAAACATACATCAACATTTAATATAATTCGCTAGTTTCTAGTAGATATTGATAGTATCGTTAAAAAAATGTTTTTCATACATGCAAAAATAACCACAGTGATGTGATGTAGATATTTACAACATGTTTCTTGCAGTATAACAAACTTTTTCTTGGCAGCTGTTTTCCATAGGAATCGTTTTTAAAAGTACGAAAAAAAAAATTCTGTTCAATATATATTTTACGTTCCCACTTGTAAGATTTAGTTCCAACCTGAAACCAAAGCACTTTCCGTTACAAACGTAGCATTCAAATGTAACGATTGAGTTTACGTTTTGCTAAGTACACTGGCAAATAATAAAATTATTCTTCCCTTTGTAATACGAACAAACCTAAATATGTATCACCCATCTTAAAGGATTCTTATATTTAGCATCCTTCTTTACACAAGTGTTAAATGCATTTTCTAGTATTTTTTTTATATTTAGTTCTGCCACTAAAGTAATATAATATTTTATTAGCGTCCAAGAGTGCTGCGATTTTACGAATAGCCTCAAGCTGAAAATGATTGTGGAAGAAACAAATATATTTCAGCGCGCTCTTTTTTTTTTGTAGGAAAACCTGTTAAAAGAAGGGGGTTTTCTTCCTCCGTTAGCGGAGAGGATGTCCAAAACTTTTCAAATTTCAAGTCAGAACTGGAAAGTATCTTCTAGCTCGTCTTGCTGTTTTTTTTTTTTTTCCTTTCTCGAGTAATTTTCTGCGCAAATGAGGGTTATACATCCTAATATTTGTTTACGTGGCAATATACTTCTGACAAAATATATTTATTTTTTATGGGTGCTGTGAAACGAGATTTATTAGATACAGTGGCGGTTGTATAAACGTTGCGCGGCTTTGGGCTATTTATTTACTTCTATGAAGGCCCTTCCCGGAAAATGTGAAAAAAATAACTCTTTGAAAAATAATTTTCAGCTGACTAGGAATTTAATTTTCGACGATGGTCTTGCTAATTCATCTTAAGAGCATTTAATATTATTTCTTGATTAATTATCGTCGGGTCGGTTTTATAAATGCTTACGATGAAATTTGGGTGGAATCGCTTAACTAAACGTGGCAATAAAATATTTGAAAAGTGGTATAATATGAAGTAGTGAATTGAATATTTTTACTGACCAATACTTTAATTTGCACGCTGTCAAAATTTAATTTACCTTGTGTCCCCATAAATGACCATATTTTCAACAGAACACTAGGTGTCGCAAATAAATCGTGTAATACTAGCCTAATTTGAATTAAAGGATCGCCCAGGTGTTATTTGAGGTAGACATTAGAAGAATGAATCCTTGATATATGTAGCTATTATTTTGAAAAAAAAAAAAACAGTCATGTTATTGATACGTTAAGATTAAAACGAAAATTTATTCTTTTCTTATACAGTCGAAGAGTAAACCTGTAATTGATGTATTTTTGTTCAGATTTTTTTTAAGTTCTCTCAAATATATATATATATATATATTATATATATATACACATATATGTATATACATATATATCTGTGAATTTTCAATAGTATCTTTTAATGTAAATACATGTATATTCAATGGTAGTACAAAAATATTTTCCGGTTTGTGTTCAGAGACGAATTCAAAAATGAAAGAAAAAATATTGATAATATTGATTTCATTGTTTTATCGGAGACTGATAAGTAACTTATCGGAATTGATGTGTAACTGAGCGGATGTTACAGAAGAAGTCGGGCTCTTGCACAGTTAAATTTCACTTCAAACAGAATTTCCATTCGAACATGAAATGAGAAATTTTCTAGGGAAAGCAAGAATTTTTTTGCGACTTTTTCACCTTTCGACATCATTTGTGAAGGAATATGTCTGTCAGCACAACTTTATGACTGACTATACTTGTCTTCTCCTTAATTATTTGAACGTACCTATTAGTTTTTATTGATTTTTTGTTTTCCAAAAATAAATAACTGTTGTGCAAAATCATTCTCCAATTATTTTCTGATAAGCTACAATCATTTTAAACATACTCTTCTGTTTTATTTATAATTAATTTAATTTGCAGAAAAATCTAAAATTTGCTATTAAATATCTTAAAATAATTACCATTGCTTTTCCAAACTGTTTTGAGTGATTTGAGAATTATTGTACGTTACTAAACAATAACTCTTATTTATCTTGAGCTTCACAGTTTCTTAGTTGCATGACGCTGGAAATATTTTATCCACTGCTTTGTGTTCTTTGTGATGTAAAATTTTTAAACTTTTTTTTAAAAACATATTTTCAGGAATCCTCACCAAGCCATAAAGCAAGACATTCATTTTAGGTAGTGTTATTAAACATGTTTAAGAACTAATAATTAGTATACATTATTTATACTGGCTATATGGCTTTATTTATTATAATTAAATTTATCGATTTAATCCCAGTAGTTATTTTGAAACTATTTTGAAAGTATACGGAGGGAAATTTCACTCTCGATGCGTTAATCGCCTGCGGAATGGCGTGAACTGATTAATGTTATAAAAACTGATTAATATAATTAAGATTGATACTAAATCGTCCACAACTCAACTGACCTAGTGCTGGCTGGTAGCTGATTGGCCCAAAGTCGTAGAGGGGAGTGGCGAGATAATTGTGAACATATCATTAAAGCAATAATTAAGTACAAATGTTTGCAGATTAGCTGGTAACCAAAATAATCTGCGAAATATCCCGGGCCTCTACCAATAGTTAGGGCAACCACAATACTGATTGTGTGTAAGTTAAGGCTTCAGTTCGGACTAAGAAGTCAGAACTGGGAGCTGGACTTATCGTGTGTGGTGGGTCCTTAAGTGTCATCAAAACGTCTTTCAGACTAAAATGTTTGGTACTACTTTAAGGAGGTACACTAACTCCAAACGAATTAAATTATTTTTCGTTTTAAGAACGTTGTGCTGATTTTTTTAGTTTTAAAAAAGACTAACCCATTTTTACCTCTTTGGTCCGTTTACATCCATTAAGTGACCCGCATACTTGGACACACAGTGTGCAGAGGTTTAAAAATAACACAGTGTTTGAAAACTGCTCGAGATATCCGAGTGATGTCTGTTTACCAAAGGCATTTGAGAACATGCTGAAGTTCTGTTTTCGTATTTAGTTTTAAAACTGTATTTTTTAAAAAGAGTTAAAAATGCCTGAAACACGTGTTTTCAGAATTAATCTTCAGGCATGGAACATCCGGTAGAGATTCTAAAAGCACCCAAAAGGACTTGCATTACTCCTTTATCCCTTCATTCCTCGGCCATACAATTATTAGGTCACCGCTCAGATCTCACAGTTGTCCTGTGCACGACGAGAAGACTGCGCGCCAGTCCAGAGGAGACACCGCGCTAGAAGCACTAGGTGGGCCCCTCAGCAAACTCAACCGATGTTTTCCATCTCTATATTTTATACATCGGTCTGGAAGTAATAACGGCAGCTATCGTGGCCAAAATAAGTTTTTATCTTAATATATATAAATCCAGTGTCCTGATGTTTGTTTCCAGTGAACTCTTCAACAAGTCAACCGATTTAGATGAAAATTGGCATTTATGTGTAATTTTTTTCCAACTTGAGAGATAGATAGTTTTTATTTCGATTATTGGTCTTAATAATTTATAATTAATAATAAACTGATTATCAATGTTGATTGGTGTTTAAGCCCGGGAAACAGTGGGTACTTCGTCTCCATGACAACGTTGCGTGCTCGAGAGTCGGGAAACCATCGGTGCTATTCGTTTTTTCTTCGGTGCATTACAAAGAATTGTATTAAGTTTTTGTCAAAATTAATTAATTTTCATTTTATTTCATTTATTATAACTGTAAATAGGAGATTTGGTCTCATTTTCCCCCACATTAATACAACCGTGCAAAGCCGGGTCGGGCAGCTAGTATATATATAAAACTTAAGAGTTAAGGATGGTTTTAGGGTCTAGGAACCGTGAAATGAAAAACTTGGGAGAATATTTGTTGGTATTTCCCACACTGGTGACGACTGCAGTAGGTAGTTTTTTTTTCCTTCGAAATCCACCCAACAAGAGGTGCGTGTCACGATGGCAGGTATGTTATATCGACGGGTTGTCGAGTTTACTTCCACCCTCCCTCCCTCATTCCCTCCCTTCCAACCCTCCTCCACCCCCTCTCCAATCCAGGATCGACAACAACAGATCTCGCACAGAGCACCACTTGAATCCCGCGGGTCTGGGTGGGTGAAGGAAAAAATGGAAGGGGAAAAAAAAGGGGGGGGGGGTTGGTTCGTTTGGGTAAGGGAGGGAGGGGAAGGCACCGCGGGGGACGAACAATCGGAAACTGCGCCGAGTTTAACGATCTCTGCCGTAACAAAGCGCTTCGTTCGAGAATTCCTCCCAACCACCCCCCCCCCCCCTCTCCACAACACAATCTAGCGGGCAAGCCACCTCCCCCAGTGCCGCCAGGACAATGCAGGGGCTTTACGTCGGAGCTCCGTGTCGAACAGGTGACGCGTTAAGCCCTCTCCTGGTTCCCAGCCGAAAATATGTTTCACAAAAATATGGAGAAAAAAAATTCTTAAAGTTGTAAACAAAAATACTCGTATGTTTTTTAAATATTTATTATTTTCTTAATTTAATATTCACTTTTCATTTTTATCAAAATTTTTTTATTAAATTTGTTCATTTATTTTTATAAATATTTATTATTTATTCAATTTAATAATAAATATTAAAAATTAATATTTTAATTTGATGTTCGATTTTAATTTTTATCACAAATTTTTTTAAAATGTTTTATTAAATTTATTCCTTTATTTTGTGAATATTAAATAACCAATAATAAATATTTAACATTTATAATTTAATAATATTTAGTAATAATTATATTAAATAATAATATTTTAATTTATATCAATAAATAATACATACGGATGGTTAACCTCAATTATATTGGCGCACTTGAAAAGTATATAAGCACAATTTTTTTTACTAATATTTAGGAATAGTAAATAATATTAATCAAAATATTCAATTTAAATCACTACTGAATATAATTTATTAGCACATATATAATTCGCACTTGTATGAAACTAAAACACGTGTTGTGAATGTAGAAACTAGAAACATGTGGATAAATATTATACATATGAAAATAGTGATCAGAGGCGATGAGCGTGCCAACATGCGCGACTAATAGAGGTTTTATTTCTATTTCGTTGGTAGCTTTTTTTCGAGACTTAATGAGTGATTTAGCGGGCAGCTTCAACCTGTTAATTTTGTGTTACAGTGATGCGCGTGCATCTTAAAATTTCACTCTCATCATTTTTTCATAACGCGCCTAAAGAAGTATAACTTCAAAAATTGTTGCATTAGTTATGCAAAGATTATTTTTTCCTAGAAACCTCTGAACATCGATAGGGATTCAAAACTGTGTAGCAAGAAAAAAAAATTGTAGGACAGTATCTAATACGTAGAAACTTTTATTGATGTATTTCCTAACACGTTTCAATTGCCAAGATCTCCATTGTATCGAGGGAAATAAATGTTTTTTTTTTTATGATGAAGAATATACTAATAAAACTTATGTCAGAGATATTCTGTAGATTCAGTTAACGACAATATTGCAGTATATTCTACCACAGTATAGTATTGCAGTATATTTTACCTTTGAATATGAATGACTGTCCATTTGTTCTCTTCGAGTGATTGTACCATCGATAGCCTGACGTGCACCGTAAGGCCCGCTCTACAATGACAAGGAAATGGAGACGGAACACAGTTACTACTGTAGCACGCATACGGAGACGGAGACAATGCTGACTCTTCCGTCGACGTTGCTCCGTGCGACCGATAGGTAGGGAATGGAAAAAATTCGCGGTTTCAATGACCACTAGGATAGACTCCACGATTCTCTATGTACTCGGGCAACTATCACCTGGTCATTGGCTACCGACTTGGGACACCTGTTTACTGCGATTCTTATGATTAGAGACCGGAAAAATTCGCGGGTTTAATGACCTTCAGGATAGACTCCAATATCCTCTACACACTCGGGCAAATGCCAAATGTTCATTGGCTGCTGACTTGTGAGTCGTCTCGACTGAGTGTCTGTGATTCGACACTTCTATGAGTGAGGGTCTCTAATTGGCCCTCACTACTCCAGATTAACAGTGGACCAATGGCAGAAGCAGCACTAAGGTATAATTATTTGAATTTTAGCATAGCACGAAATGAATTCGCGAATTTTTCAGGTCTCTGCTTATGATTCGTTTGTTGAGTGTTTGCTATTGGCTCAGAGTCCTTCAGGTAAATTGCGGTCCAATCACTGACGCAGCATTAAGATGAACGAGTTTGGATTCCAGCCTGCCTCGAAAAGGAATCCGCGAATTTTTCCGGGTCTCTACCGACAGGCGTGTACCTCGAGGGGACAGATGGGGGAGTGCAGGTCGGTGTGGCGGGCGTGGTTGCAGCACGAACGAGGACAGCCTGATGCCGTGGCACGCCGGCGACGACTCGGACGCCAACAACGAGCGGGCCAAGCGCGCCTACCAGGCGCTGCTGACCGTGACGGCTCCCACGCCGGACACCTCCGCCTACCGCGACTTCTCGCGCGAGGTGGAGCGCCTCGCGAGCCGCCGCTACAACTACACGCTGCAGGAGCGCTCCGTGTCCACCTTCGTGACGGCCTTCTACGACGCCGTGCTGCTGTACGCCGTGGCGCTCAACGAGACGCTGGCGGCGGGCGGCAGCGAGCGAGACGGCGCCGCCATCACGCGCCGCATGTGGAACCGCACCTTCGAGGGTGAGTTCAACAGCTTAAGGGTCTTGCGTCCCGCAGGGTTTCCCGTCGACGCTGATTTGATAGTTAAGGCACTGATACGTTTATTTGAAAAGTGGACTCATGTTTACAATATAATTACGTTTTAAAATTAAATATTCCGCCGTAGTAACCATTTGATAAGTCAAGCATTTGTCCTTTCTTTATTTTTTTTTGTTCGTCAAAAATCTGTTCACCTCTCAAACGGGCCTTTCATGATTTTAAAACTGAAATTTTACTAATGAAATGACTTGTATGCTATAGTGAAAATTGTTGTGTTTTCTAGAGCCTTAGTTATTTTCTAATTAGGTGCTGTCCTCTATAGAAGATATTCTGGTCTTTATTTATTTATATAGTTTCCATCGTTTTTATTGGTGACTAAGTAAGGCGATACGCCTTTTCTTACACTTAACCACATTTTCTGCTATTATATCATTCATTAAAATTGTACCAAAAAAAGCATAACATAAACTTAATAAATTATAAAATAGGTAATAAGATAGAAAGAATTGAGCTTCAACAAAATGCTTAAAGATAAGCGGTAACCAATACAAAATTTAACCAAAAAGCTAATTCACAGGTAACTAAAATTAAGCGTTGGTATAAATTTTCTGTAAAGTGATTAACAATTAAAAAATCCGGCGTTGCCCATACATAGAGATCCGTAAAATTCGCGGATTCATTTCGTGTTATGCTAAAATTCAAATAATTATACCTAAGTTATTCTTCTGTCATTAGTTCACTGTTAATCTGGAGGACTGAGGGCCAATTAGAGACCCTCACTCATAGAAGTGTCGAATCACAGGCCACCCAGTCGAGACGACTCACAAGTCAGCAGCCAATGAACAGTTGGCATTTGCCCGAGTGTGTAGAGGATATTGGAGTCTATCCTGTAGGTCATTGAACCCGCGAATTTCACGGGTCTCTAGTAATAATTTAATCACTTTTATAGTGTTTAATTATCATAACCATGTGTTTATAGGGTGTGTATTAGTGACGGGAGCAGATAACCACATAAACCATCTGGTTTTGTGGCTTTCCCGATAATTGGGTCGCAAACAGCCTCGGGTGCAGCCTAGCTGTTGGCGTGGGAATTTTACGACCTCCTACACGGGAGTGTTTGGCCATTAGTACAGGCATGTATTCGCTCGCGGCTGACTCTCAGCGATGACGTCATCATTTTGGGGGAAGGAAAAAAGAGGGAGGGTATTTTTAATTTTTGCAACCATAACTAGAGACTGGGAAGATTCGCGGATTCAGTAACCTCCAGGATAGAATCCGCGCTCGTATGATAACTAGAACAAATGATGTTGGCTGGCGATTCGATACTTCTTTTGTCCAATGTTTATTCATTGGTCCTTGAACTAAATTGTGGCCGAATCGTAGACGCAGCTCACAGGTAGACGTTTTTCAATTCTAGTCCATCATGATATTCGTTCGCGAGTATTTTTATTTTTTTACGATACCTAGCCAAAACGTTGATGGGCAATTTATAGAGACACGGAAATTTCGCGCATTCATTTAGTCGCAAGCTAGAATGCAAACCTTCACACTCTCGCACTGTGTTCATGATTGGCCCGCAGTTACTTGGACACGCCCCTCTATAACCGTGAGCCAACGATGCCCCGCTAGGAGAGAACTAAGCGAATCGGGTAGTGCCAATTAATGAGGATAAACATGCTCTCGCTAAGAAATCAACCAATGGGAAAGCGAACATGGGTTGACCACACCTATTACCTTAAATTCTACTCTGAAGCCAGACGAATCTGCGAAATTTCCGGGAATCTAGTAATTTACTTTGAAACACGTGCCAATTCTCGTCAGTGTTCCAAATCGGGTGTTCAATTTCTCAGAGCGAAACGCATGAACGTAAGTTGTCTCTTGACACGTCACACTTGAAGAGTTTGCCAAAATATCACTTTTTTTATACCACAAATTCGTAGAGACTTAAGAATTATTGGATTGTTAGATTTGCAGACTGTGAAATACAAACACCTGTTCAGCTATACTTGAATTGCATGTACGAATGCCTCACAATTCGCGCGCACACTTTTGCGTCAGTAACTAGAGTCACGGAAATTTCGCTGATTCTTTTGATCGCAAGGTAAACTGCAAACATGTAAATCTCTCTATAGCTTTGATGTTTGGATCACATTTTTGGATACTTCCGTCTACGAACGTGGCCATTCAACTACCAGCTAGCAATAGAGTGGCTGAATCACCCAGTAAAATATTATACAATATATATTACATGTGGGTAGAGTATACATAGTACTGAGAATTTTAACCTGACGCTAAATGAGTCTGCCAAATTCACGGGGGTCTTTATCAATACCTCAGTGCAGGAATTTTTTTCGCGAAAAAAAAACAACTCTGAACGCCTTTTAGACTGCAACGAGGTATACCCACACCAGCGGTTTCTTCCTTGTGATTGGCGGCCGTCTGTGGGAGAAGTCGTTGCCTCATTTGACCGAACCACTCAGGACGCGTTTGCTTCCATATTGAATTACTGTGTTTGGTGGTACTGACATTAGACAAGTACCTGAAAGAAACTCACCTAATCACGAAACACAGACAGTGTTTTTACATTCAGCTAGTCTCGGAATCTTTTCTCGAAACGTGCATGCCCCTATCAATACCAAACTTTCCACTGAAGAAGTGTTGAAATATTATTAGGGGCAGGTATTTTTCGCGAAAAAATCGGAACGCCTATTGGATTGCAACAAGGCACCCCCGCACCAGCGGTTTCTCCCTTGTGATTGGCGGTCGTCTGCGAGAGAAGCCAATGAATGCCTTTTTTGTCCGAGCCTTTCAGGACGCGTTTGTTCTCGCAAAAAAAAAAATGCTGTGGTTGGTGTACCTGAAAGGAATTATATCAGTCATGAATAGAGACCTGTAAAATTCGCGGATTCATTTCGCGATAGGATAGAGTCCAAATACTTTTGACATTATTTTGCTTCAGTGATTGGGCCACAGTTTATCTGAAGGACTCTGGGCCAATGAAATATCTTTAACAGAAGAATTAGCGAATCACGATCATTCCAGTCAACAGGTGTTACGAGTCGGTAACCAATCAGCAAATGTAATTTGCAATAGTGCATAGAGGATCATGGAGTCTATGCTTTAGGGATTTGAAATCGCGAATTATACAGGTCTCTAGTCATGAAACACAGACGATGCTATAATGCTATTACACACAGCTTGTCTTGAAACCCTTTTCAGAAGGGGGGAGGGGACTACGCTCCTGCTGATTAATTTCACTCTTTCCTTAACTTTCCCTCGTCCGACCAAAAGAAAATCTAAGTAAAATGGGTAGCCAACCACTATTCAGCCGTTACGGCGAGAGAAATCTGAACCTTTTACTTGTAGTCTTATTTCTTCATTTATACTAGCCCTGCGTTCCACTATTCTTCTCTTTTCTACTCTTGCATCTTCTCCTCCTTGCTTACCCCTTTCTTAGCACCGTCGAGTGCCGAACAATCAACAGAGCACTCATGATAAATTAGGATTTTTTCCTCAGTGGTCCTGGGGAAAAAAAAATTTCGTCACCACGAAACACTCACGAACAAATATAGCAGCCAGCTAGTTTCTTTAAATAATGCTGGTCCTGGGAAAGAGAGTACGCGTTTGTAAGTAATGCCAATAATATCGACTTAAGTATGTTTCTCAACAGTTTATGAGGCATATAAAAAACCTTACGTTATGTTTTATTTTTCGTTAATAATATACGCAAATAAAAGTGTATGTTATTTTCTTCTCGTAAAATTTTCTCAGAATAAGCAATGTATACATACTTAAATGATTTAAAGTAAATTTAAAGTACCTTCTAACTTACACACTCTAAGGGTAGCCAAGGGAAGAATAGCCCCTTCTGACTTATTTAAACAAATTGTTTTTCAACCAATCGTTGAAAACAAAATACCGCCTGCAAATTGGTTATTAAAGAACATGTTCAGTCCCGCATGACCGTGTACCACCAAGTATTCATTGGGTAGACTTGAAGCACATATAAATCTGCTTCACTTCGATGATTGGACTGCCGAGATCTTGACACGCATTTTGACGATCCTGAGCCAGTTATAAACAAAGAGAAGAATCGTTTATCCAAAGAAGATGTATAGGGTCGTGTACTTTTCGCGAAAAGATTTTCAGATCAGCTGTGTGTTAAAACTTTGTATCATCGTCTGTGTGTGTGTGTGTGTGTGTGTGTGTGTGTGGTTGACTGGGTTTATCTCAGGTACATGTGTACTGTCAACGCACCAATCACTAGAGACGGAAAAAAAACAGTAGTTTAATTTCGTGATAAATTAGTATCCAAAAGCGTATAACTTTTGACTACTTATGTGATTAGAGCACAGTTGGTTACTAGGATTTTGATCCAATGAATAACCTCCAACAAAAGAATTATCGAATCACAAGCATCCCAGTTGACAGGTGGCACGAGTCAGTAGCCAATGAGCAGGTGTAATTTTCTCGAGTACATAGAGGATCGTGGAGTCTATCATAAAGGTCATTGAAACAGCGAATTTTTCCAACCAATCACAGCCATCCATTGCGGAAGGAAACGCGTCCTGAATGGCCCGGCCGAATAGCGCAATGGCTTCTCTTGAAGACGGCCGCCAATCACAACGTAACAATCGCTGGCGCAGGCCTACCTTATTGTAGTCTAATGAGTAGAGACCGGAAAAATTTGCGAATTCATTTCGCGATAGGCTAAAATACAAATCGTTATACCTTAGTGCTGCCTCTGCTATTTGTTCACAACTCACCTGGATGACTCTGGGCCAATGAGAAACACCCAACCAAAGCTTTATCGAATCACAGGCTGCTACGCTGGAACGTCTCACAAGACAGCAGCCAATGAGTGGGTGGCATTTGACCGAGTGTACGTAGAACTATGGAGTTCATCCTACAGGTCATTGAACCCGCGAATTTTTCCGGTCCCTACTAATGAGCTATCAAATTGTTATGTGTAAGAAAGTTAAGTGTAGCAATGACTTTAGAAATTTACCCTGAGGCCAGACGTGTCCGCGAAATTTCCGGGTCTCCACGGATGCATGTGCATACAATAAAACAGTACAATGCTTACTTTGTGGCTGTGATAAGGAGTTGTTGACCACCATCTATTAGTAGCTGCCTGTTATTTTCATTTTTGCAGTGACATTTTTTTTCCACTCATCCACGTCGCAATATCTCCTCAACCAATTCATGGTTTTTGCAACATGTCTTGTCGTACCAGTGTGGCCAACCCTCAATACTTAACTGAACGTAAACAGCAAAACCACACAAATCACAACACTGTACCCTGGCACCAAATTAAAATTCCAAGCGTATAACTAAATGCGATATGTATACTGTCTATGGTATAATACGTTGAAGAACTGACTATTATTATTTAATTTCCTCTTTTAAATGTTACGAAGGAACTAAGGTTGAAACATGACGTTGGTAAATTGAAGGGCTTATCTGTGTATTGAATAGCATTGAGGTAATTTTCAGAACATACGCTTTACTAGTTGTGTACGTCCTTTTGGAGATACGGTAGTTTTCTCAAGATAATTGTACCATTTGCTTCTTGCATAAACGGTTTTACTTCGGCGTTTGGGGTGAAGTCGGGAAAATCAATTTGGAGAGCGTACTTTATTAGTGCAGCGAGTGCGTTAGAAATAACTAACGCTATCTTCTGCCAGTTTTACCACCCAGTCGTTAAAAGTTTAGTGTCTGCTTCGTGCTACCGCAGTAAGGGATTTCTTGTCACGGCCGCTTTATGGCCACTTAAGACTCAGCACAACACTTGAGCAACCTTCACGAGTATGGACCAATGACTACGAGAAATAAACTCGTCTTTCAGCACTAACACTCACTTGAATTTTGCAATGAACAGGAAGATGCGGAAAAAGTAGTGACTCAACAAACCAAAATCGTAACTTCCAAATGAAAAAATCGTCAGCTCTTTCAGCGTGTAGTATAAAAAATAACAGCCTACTGTGCACTGTAAAAATACACTCTAAACCATTAAAAAAGAAACAACGAAAACTCTACCTGCATGTTTCTGCAATGTAGATACCTATATAAATGTGTTGTAATTTGCATACTTACTAAGTATTTCTGTTACTAGGTCCTTAAAAATATTAAAATAAATTTTCAGTTTGGGGAACACATTTAGTTTGTAACGCACAGCTGACACGTTTCTGTGAATTTTACGAGCGCGTTTTTACAGTTTAAAATCTTTAACGTCCTAAGATCTCTATAAATTCCTTTATCAGAAATGTTTGAAACAGCACACAGGTAAACGAATTTCAATTGTAGCCTGTTACAAAGTAAATGCGCGAATTTTCCCGGCGCCTAGCAATAAATTATGAACCAGGGGGGAACAGAGGAACGTGAACTGAAATATCGATTGCAGAGATGTTATCGATAGGTGTTTCTCGTTTTTGAAAGCAACGTAAGATCCTAGACAGTGAGTGACAAGCATAAAATACAGCTCGTGAATGGACGAAGAGTACTTTTTTTTTTAACACATCAGCCGTCGCCAACTTTCACCTGAGGTAAAGAAAAAAAAATGTCCATCACGAAGACCTTGGGGTTCCATCTGATTGCAGTCAGTTCAGCAACTTCATTTCAGGCCTGAAGGCTTGCCAACATCTCAAAGTTAACCACTGGTTAGCACGTGGGGGAAATAATATAATATATTATACAAAGATAAAAAATATTAGCAGAGAAAGTTGACAAATGACGTTACCAACAACAGAATGGCATGTGTGCAAAGCATTCTGACCAAATGTGTCATAAGAGTTTTAATGTGTTGCAAAAAATAAGTTATATGGTACCAAAAGCCAATAAGATAACTACCCCTTTATGAACAGTCTATTTGGTGTGCACAAAAATACAGTTCATACCACCACACTTTACTTCTCAGTATATATAGAATAAATACAAAAAATTTTATCGGGGACTGAAAATTGAGAAACCAATTGGTAGAGTAAACAACATTCTTTATCATTGTATATGGCTGCAATTTAACCCAAGACTTCCAAAATGCTTCTATAAATACACTGCAGCCCCATTCGTTTTAGTTCAAGTTGTTGTCTGTGATAAGAATAGAGACGGAAATTTCGCGAATTCGTTTGGCGTCAGGCCGAAATTCAAAGCCTTGTGTTTGCTCCACCAACGTTTGCTTTTGCATTGGCTGATTTCCTAGCGAGAAACATTTGTTCTTGTTAATCGGCACTGCCTGATCAGTAGGGGCAGGAATTTTTCGCGAAAAGATCTGAACGCCTATTATATTACAACAAGGTATATCTACACCAGTGGTTTCTTCCTCGTGGTTGGCGGCCGTCTGCTTTATTTGACGGAGCCACTCAGGACGCGTTTGCTTCCGTATTGAATTGCTGTGATTGGTTGTACTGACATTAGACATGTACCTGAAAGAAACTCGCCCAATAACGAAACACAGACAATGAATGCTACAGTGTTTTAACTTTCAGCTAATCTCGGAATCTTTTCGCGAAAAGTGCATGCCTCGGGGCATCAGGCATTTTTCGCGAAAAGATCTGAACACCTATTAGACTGCAACAAGGTATACCCGCACCAGCGGTTTTTACCTTGCGATTGGCGTCCGTCTGCGAGAGAAGTCGTTGCCTTATTTGGCCGAGCCATTCAAGACGCGTTTGCTTCCGCACCGAATTACTGTGATTGGTGTTGTTACAATCGACATGTATCTGGAAGAAACTCACCCAATCACGAAGCACAGACGATGCTACAGTGTTTTAACTTTCAGCTGGTCTCAAAATCTTTTCGCGAAATCTGCATGGCCCTATGCATGCCCCTACTGATCAACTTAATTCACTCTTAGCCGGGAATCGTTGGCTCACGGCCGTGGAGGGGCGTGTCCAGATAAATGCGGTCCAATCACGAACAAGGTGATTGAATATGAAGCTTTGCATTCTAACTTGTGACCAAATGAATTCACAAAATTTCCGTATCTCTAGTGATAAGTACGCACATCAAGTTTTACACAACAAATAGTTTTTTTTTTTCAGTTCGGTGACTGTGTCTGTCTGCTGGAACTATTTGCCAGTGTTATTCTATCGCGTAAAATATAGATGGGTTAAAGTCATCAGATAACTATAGACCGGAAAAATTCGCGTATTCATTTCGCGATAGGTTAAAATACAAATCGTTATACCTCAGTGCTGCCTCTGCTATTGGTTCACAATTCACCTGGATGACTCTGGGCTAGTGAGAAACACCCAACCAAAGCTTTATCGAATCACAGGCTGCTACGCTGGAACGTCTCACAAGACAGCAGCCAATGAGTGGGTGGCATTTGACCGAGTGTACGTAGAACTATGGAGTTCATCCTACAGGTCATTGAACCCGCGAATTTTTCCGGTCCCTACAGGTAACGATGGAAGATGACGAGGTGCTAGTGGAGCATTTACGGAATGAATGTGTGGGGGAGACGGGAGTACCCTGAGAAAACCCACTTACGCGAGCAAATTTCCGTCATGTTTAACACTTGAGGATAATTCCCATTTGGACCTTAACCGGGAATCGTACCTGTATCACCTTGGTGGGAGGTCATTGATCTGACTCTTTTATTTATTAAAAAGAAAAATATTTATCTCGTTGGTAATTTTTTATAACTAGCTTATCAATCAACAATCATCCCTTCTTTAAAGGTCCGTCTCACATGCCACGTGGTTTTCTTCATTTTCTCGTCATTGCTATTATTTGAAGGGCTGTTTCTGAAATTCTGACACGATACCTCCCTTTGCATTTGTTTTTATGTCACTAAATTGTTTTAAAAAATATTCACTAAGTGCTATATAATAAGCGTAGATATTCGTGAATGTAATAATAATAAACATTTGCGCAACCTTTTACACCCATTATAATTAAAGTAGCGAGCATCTGTTGAAAAAGTTAGTGACATAAGAACAAATTTATGGGAGGCATTCTGTTAAAATTTCAAAAACAGTCCTTTAGTAGTTTTAATAATGAGGAAATGAAAAAAAAAATAGGCTACATCGCGTGGAAGACTGAGCCTTAATGAATAATTATTGACAAGTTTTATTTTTTTTTAATTTGGACAGCCTTTTTAACTGTGACGAAAGTTGTGGCATACGTGGTTAATTACGAAACTCACAGCCATGCCTCGTTCGGGAGTCGAACCCAGAGCTTCTGGTGCCGAAAGCCGGCACGCATCACGACTGTGCCGTTGTGTGTGTGTGGGGGGCGGGGGGGGGGGGGGGGCGGCGCACAGATTCACAGACAACTCGGGGACGCACTACAACGCCGAAATACCACAACGCCGAACGCACAATAACACCGAAAACCATAACGCCGAATGCCAAATTGACTACAACGCCGACAGCTAGAGAACTGCTGTGTACCACAACGCCGAATTACCACAACGTCGAAATACATTAACGCCAAAAAATGTCATTGCAGGACTGCCACAAAGGTTAGGTTAGGTAAGGTTAGCACACAAATTCATTCAGTTGTTTTTCATTTTGCTTCTGTGGCCCCCCCTCCCCGCAGCAACATTTTTCGGCGTTACCTACTGTATTTCGGCGTTGTGGTACACAGCAGTTTTCTAGCTGTCGGCGTTGCATTCAATTTGGCATTCGGCGTTATTGTACGTTCGGCGTTGTGGTAACGACCCAGACCACTCAACCGAGCAGGTTCTGGAGGGCATTTCGCTCGCTTTGGACTCGCACGAAAACAAGGCTGTTTTTCTTTCCTGTTGTAGGTATAACGGGGGTCGTGAACATCGACGCAAATGGAGACAGGATAGGAGACTACGCCTTGCTAGACATGGACCCAGAGACAAACAAATTTCACGTGAGTATATTTCCACGATCGCCGTTTACTTGAATACGTTTTTTTTTTGCTTCTACTCAAGTTATTAAATGTCAAAATATTATTAGATTTTTAAAAAGTGAAATTTTTTTATTGATTATTTGCAATTTTACTTATATCCGTATGTAACCATGCTAAATTACTTAATTTATTTTTAATATTAATTTAAATAAAAATCATGAAACATGTTTCATTCTACACATACACTTTTTTATTTTTAATATTAATTTAAATAAAAATCATCAAACATGTTTCATTCTACACATACACTTTTAATGATAGGTTAAGTTTTACCATCTATATTCCGTAATTATTTCAATTTTAATTTCACTATCAATTTTACTAAAAATTGAATATAAAGATGGATCAACAGTCTACTGCATTATATAAAACTTAAAATGTTCTGCCATAAAGTATACAACACATTATTCAAGATATTCTACTCATTTTAGATCAGACATTTAAAGACAATCGAATAATTATTGTCATTATTATGTGCTGCGCTAAGGGTTTAAGCTGCAAACACTAACAAGTTCAGCATCACGTGATAATGTACTAAACTATTATTTAAAATCTAACATTCAATAGCTAACTTTTCTGTCAAAATTTTCGTGTTAACGGTAAGCAGACGGAAACTGAATCTGACGAACACCCGTTCTCCCCCCAACTCTCCTCAAGTATTTGACCTTTCAATTGAGAACCACAGCCTTAAGGGATATCCTAGCGCTGTGTTACCCATCAATTACATCTAATTGCAAATAGCTTACCTTGTTAACTGCACGGCAAACCAGAGAAATACTTCATTAATCTTCTGGCAGGGTATATTTGACACTAGTACGTTTAAGTCAGCACTGAAAAGGAAAAAAAACACGTTAACTAGTTTTTCAGTACTCGCCAGAGATGTGTAACATATGATATTGGTAACAAAAGAATTCATGTGTTATCATTTTGCAAATCACTTATAATACGAAACTCGCACACGAAATTTAATGTAGAATTCTTTCAAATAATGCCTACATTTCTTGACGCGAATCACACGTATTTTCCGCACCCGCCGCTAGAATTCTCTGCCGGAGCAGCTACGTCGACTATCGAATAATTTTAGTAACATACCAAAATTTTAAACTATATAATTAAACGGCGCCTATAAAAGCGAGAGAAAAAAAAGACTCGAAAAAATTATAAATCCCAGGTTTGGACCTGATTTTTGACAAGGAATTCTATTTAAGTAGGTACTGTCCATTTGGTTAAAATTCATTAAACAATTAATACTATGAATTTTCCCTTGGATTTTGTGAACTTTGGTTGGTCCACCACATATGGCAGCACTGTGGTTACACATTTCCGTTCCATGTAATTTCGCGACTTCCGTTCCATTCTCGAAATTACTCCTACCAAATGCCGTATACCGAGTGGTGAGATGTTACACACAAAAATAATTCGACACATGTTTATGAATTATTAATCTGTAACTGGGAGTGCCAGTAATATAAACGTTTGCTTAATGATTTAAGAAGACATTAGAAAATAAAATAATTTTTTATCTTGTATATGAAAATAAAAACTAAATACATTAAGTTTATATTATTTACTCGCTGAAGTACTCCACATAGCGCGGACATTGCGCAGCGAGAAAAGGCTTAGTTTAAACAGTTAGGGTTAGGTTTTTTTTCTTCGAAATCTTGCGTATCGAGTGAACTTCTTGTTTGGAAGGTCAAGTGTGAAACTGGTGATGTGTAAAGAAACTCACACACAGACGTTTAATGTTTAGATTACAATAAGTAAGCCGACGTTAAAACACCTCGGTGGGTTTTTAACCATAATGTTAACGTTAAGTCTTATGCAATTCCATTAAAAAATTAAAATTTCATTCAATTGGTAGAAAAATAAACGTACAAAAATAATTAAAGTTAATTATTACTGATAAGGTTTGTACTGCTGTTTTTTTTTTCTGTGTAAAAAAGCATTTTTTAAACATTGGTTTGAAATACGAGTTAAGGTAAAAAATCTCTCCAGCAGACATTTCAATCTCTAAGCGTTTGTAGTGAACACATTTTCGCATATTTTTTTTACCTAATTAATTGCACCCCTTGTTTTCCACCACGCCTGCTGTTTTTATAAACAGAAATGAAAAGAAAACCGTCTGATTGAGAGATTTTCTTGATTGAAGCAATTAATTCTGAACTTTAATGGCATTCAAATGTTTTGAAACTTTTAATTAATTGCTCTGCAAAGTTCAAAAACCAAAATTTTGAAATAAACACTTTTACTTAATCTTTTAAGCTACTATTTGAGATTGCTGAATAGGCAGTACCGAATGAGATTGTAAACACAGGCTATAATAAAATACTAAAATAACTAATATATACTAATTGATCCGAAACTAATTGTAAAATTAAACTATAATTCTTTTTGCTTACTTGTATGTTTATTTCTGTCTTGGCTGTAGAGAACTATTCCAGTAAAATTTTGAGAAACAATTTTCCATTTGACGTATAGAACCAAATTCAGTTGAGGATATTGCATTTTTTTTCCTAACTGCAATTAGAAATTTGTAAGTCCCTGTTTAAGAATCGCTTCATCCCTATTTCACTTCACATCGTCCTTATTTTAGGGTGGGGTATAGTCATCTGCGAGTTTAGT
This sequence comes from Bacillus rossius redtenbacheri, assembly GCF_032445375.1. NCBI lineage: Eukaryota > Metazoa > Arthropoda > Insecta > Phasmatodea > Bacillidae > Bacillus > Bacillus rossius. Next base: position 9,843,302 of record NC_086340.1, read on the forward strand.
GCTAGCCTCATAGCCTCTCCTTATCTCCAGCAGGGTTGGTAGTACTGAACAAGACGCAGCCAGAAGAATTTGCGCATTGTGTATACGGTGAAGTAACTCACATATTTCCACGCTGGTAAACTTCAGCATGCTGCGAGGTTCACACTACACGAACACGCACACTGATTCTCTATATTATCAACAGCAGACATTAACGATGCTAACATGTGTTCATGCAAATGCCGTTTATAGTAAAAACAATTTTTTATACGTTTGTAACTAACCAATGGCTGTTTTTAAACTATTATTCCAATTATTTTGTAAACGTGTGACCTTAATTATATGGCTAAGGCACAATACTGTATATGAAATTAAGGAATCAGTATATGGAAATGATTGTGAAGTAATAAATTACTTCATTATTTCGAAATACTCAAAATAATATTCATTACTCATTTGTTATTGTTTAAGGAGATACGTTTCTCTAGAAATAAACATTCTTATAAATGTAGGCTGATGGAACCTGCAGCTGAAGGTTTCGACCTAATTCTGACTCATCCTAAATACGCAACCTCGAATTCCATTTGATTTGACAAAACTTAAGAACTTCAAAGATTCTTTTCTGTTTCCATTGTTATTTTTGACTAGAGAACCTGTTTATACAGTTTTGCCGTAAACTTTCGAATGCCTTGTTAGAACGTGATCCCCGATCATTAAAATGCCCGCGAGATTTAATTCCTGCTATCGCCTTTAATTCCGAAACGAGAGAAAAAAAGAGGAATATTATTTTTTTATTGTAACCGCAAATCTACCAAAATACAAAAACTGCTTCAGAGCGGGCATGTAAAGCGCTGTTTGCTTTGGCAATTCTGTATAAGCGATAATGCAATAATTGTTTATGAGACCAGATATTCTATCTCTTTGTGGTTGTCGAAGTAATCTGTCGGGCCAATCATGGCTAATGTTTCACAGACAAAATGTTTAAAATCTACATAACGATGGTTGCTAGTTTTTCGATGAGTCCGAAACAGAAAAACCTTCAGTATTTCACTTCTTTTTTTGTTTACGTTTGTTTGCTTATCGTTGTCAGCTTAAATGTTTGAAAACTTTTTTTAAATATAATATATTGTAAAATAATTTATTTGTTTCACTATTTAATAATTTTTTTAAACATTTTTTAGAACTATAAATCTCTTTAAATTGTTGCACTTTGTCGGAATGCAAACATATCATTCTCTGAGGATTCATTATCCTGAATAGGGCTGTTCTATTACTTAACTATCTCTTAATATTTTGTTTCTTTTGGGCTCTATTGACATCTCAGATTTTATGTCTTTAGTATAATCGTGTCCAAACTTAGCATACTAAACTTAGCATAATCTTATATTTGAAAAGCACAAACACATGCAAGCATTTCCCGAGTTTATGACCAAGAACTTCTCGTACATAAGTTGGTGCTTCATCCAACTGCGCTGCGAAGTTTGACTTTATATTCCTTTGAAAGTTGGACTTATTTTCAAAGGTAAGTGACAGATTTGTAAGGTGACAGATGTGAGATGTAATCTTATATTTCATCGGACATTAAAAAATATGAGTTTAATTCAGAAATTATTTTACATTAATAATTTGAAATGGTAAATCTGTGGTAAATATTTAATCACCCCAAAAATAGTACGGAATAAATATTTAAAGTACCTACCTATGGAATGGAAATGCCTAATTCATGTGGCCATGCACAGTTGGAGGAAATATGCAGAAGGAAATTAAGTTTTTAGGTAGCGACCGCACACACTCTCACAAGAAAAAGGGTAAACAAGGGATTTTATAGTCATTTTATACAGGTAGACCAAAAAAGAAAATTTGACACAAATAACATTCCAAACAGCCAAACGTATAATGTCACTAAAATAGCTGCGGGTATAAAACATATGCATACTTTGTTTAGATACGTGTTTACAACTAATTGAACTGTTGAGATCTGAGTTTTTGTCTTCGTGAAAACATCGACTGCCTCCTGTGTGCATATTTCCAGAAGCAATCATGGATTAAGGCAAAGGAACAGAACTTGAAACGTCGCACTTAGAAGCAGAGCAACTGTTCTTGAGACGCAAGAGGAATTTAATACAAACGCCTCAAAGCTTGCCGAACATCAGAGCTGAATGTAACTCTGCTAGAATTAGTCGACAATGCCGCGAGTCACGAAGTTGGGAGTCAAACAACGCAAACAGAGAGACGTTCAACCTTCATGCTCGTTTTCTTAAATGAGAGGAACACGGAAACGGAATAACAAACTCTGAGTCATTCTGAAAACTGATACTTTCTTGACTGCTTGGAATCAACTCCCAGGCATTATTCAAAGGAACACAAAGTGGTGTACGGGTGGTATGCAAGATTGATAGACGTAAAGCAGAGAAGTTAAAGTATTTTTTTCCAGGTAGCGTGAAAAATATGCAGGTAACAAAATTACTCGAATGAAGTTTGTGAAAAGTGCGCAAGAAATGCAGTTTGAATGATTTTTATTTGCTATTCACGTAATACGCCTGTTGTTAGTCTTACGGTGGACACTTTTCAAGGATGGAAACTATGTATACGTATAAGGGCTAATAATTTTCTTTGATTTAAACCTTTCCATTTTTTTAATTAGCTAACCAAACCCATAGTATTGCCGCTTTAATTTCTAACTGCTTAGTATCTTTCAATAAATTCACTCATTAAGTGTATGGTAGCTACGCAGAAAATGTGAAACAAAAAAAAATTTGCCGGAAAAAATGTTTTTGCCTACAATACTCACAGTGGACAATGTTTTTCATAAATATAAAGCCATGCTTTTATATTGACAATGATTCATTGTCCATAACTATGTTTATTATGAATGCACCAGTTGTTGTGTGGTCCTCTCGATGTCAGGGATGGTGACAAAACGTTTTCCTTTTAGCACGACCCATTTTTCTGGTCTCCGTTTCGCAAACTAAACTTAATGTTGTAGTGTGTTACGACTTCACTATTCATGGTACTAAATGTAAATTTTCTTAAGCTTTACAATATCATAATTTTTTTCTTTTGTATGATTTAGTCAATTTATTCATCGTGACACACACTGTAATAAGTAATGGAATCTATGAAATATTCTTGTTACGGATAGCAGTTCAATCTGTCTAAGAATACATGGGATCAAAAACTAAAGGGTAGTGATATAGGATGTGTAAATTTATAGGTTACTTATTTTATCATAGGCTACTGAATTCACATAGGGGTCATTGGTAAATAGCTATTTTATCAAACATATTAGATAATGATAGGTTGAAAACAGAATCATTCAATAGGCAAATTGTTCCAATATTATTAATATTCTAGCATATAATAATTGCATATAATTAACAAGCAAGTCAAACAGTTTAACGCGTAATTTTTGAGATGCAGTTCAACAATTTGGAAATTATTTAATAAACAAGTTTTATAATTATTCAGAACATAAAATAATGTAATCGAAATTGTACCCAATATTCAACATTGTTTACTTACTACATAATATTTAATCCATGACTAATTAAAATCTGAAGTTAGAACGGACCCAGATTACACTTGCAAATGTCTTCAAATATCCAAATACATTTCACAGTGATCAATAGTTTGAAAATATTTTCGCGAAGAACACATGGCATTCATTCACTTATTGGCACAGAGTCCTTCAGATGAGCTGTGAGCCAATAGGAGAAGCAGTACTAAGAATAATTGAAGCGTTTAACCCGCCATCAAAAGATTTGTGCACGGAATACATGATCGAACCCTATTAAGATAATTCATCCTTCAATGAAATGACGTATTCGCTGACACGTCTCCAAAATTTAATACTCACAGAACCTAAATGAAATTGCGATTTGAAATGTTTACTTATTTAATGCATTTTAAGTTGGTATTTTATATGTTTAATTTACTAGCGTAATTAAGTGTGTATGCATATTCATTCTTAGTATATTAAACCCCTCCTGATTGTTCGTTATTATTACTAATACAGATTAAAAAATAAACTACTATTTGTGTTTGGTAGAAAGGACCATTGCCCCTTTTTTATTTCCAATGCTTCAAATATTCATACCATTAATTTTTTTTTTCCTCGCGGCTATTATCCATCCCCAATCGCTGGAACGTTTTTGGATCCGGATATTAAGGGGGTGCCCCACCCCCGGGGGGGGGGGGGGGGGTGGCTGATGTGTGATTGATTTCACCGACAATGGCACTCGACGGTAACAATAAATCCTACCAAACCTAATTAAATTTGGCAGCCTTCGGCGATGGCTGGCGAAGTCTGCCTACATTCAGGACTGAGATAGTAAATCTACTGCTAGAGAAATGTAAAGATGATAAACCATAAGCTATGACAAACTCATAGTAACTAATTATTTCGCATGGACAACTATTTAGGTATTTTTCCGCTTATATATTAATAGGCTAATCTGTTAATGACTAACAAATACTACTCGAAAATTCCAATTTCTATAAATTACCACCTAATTAATTTTTTTTTGTTTAAAAAAAAATTCCTACCCACAATGTAACTATGGAGATTTATACAATGATTTGAATACGAAGTTATTAACAAAAAAGTTCATCTACAGCTTATTGAACTGAAGTGAAAGGTACTGCAATGATCGATTGAAAATTTACTAGGACAAAATCTGGTGCTCCTCAAAGAAGTAACTTAATTAAAACCGTTGGAAAAAATAATTAAGTTAAAACCGGTTACTTGTGGGTGTGAAACGGTGACGTGAAATAAAATTACATTTGATTGTTGCTCCGAGTTACCAGCAGGTTGTTGCTGCTTCAGTGCTGGAAAGCAATAGCCATCCCCATATTCAAGTCGTCTCCACAGCAGAGTTCGCGTCTGTGCTGAAGCTTCGTCACTTCTCCCGCGCGCCTTCGCTCCTCGTCTTAGCACTTCGCCGAACGTCCTTGTCTTTGCGTTTAACATTCGCCTTCATCACGAAGTACTACACTCGGTCTCTTCTTTCGTACCTTACCACTCCGCCAAATGAGCCCACGTAGTTCCCGACTTCAGTGTGTAGATCTGCGTGACCGTGTGTGTGTGTTGTGTGTACTGTAATTTTTGAAGTGAAACTTATTTGGGCGCGACGGGAGTAAAAAATTTCAAAGCCGAATTTTAATCGTTGGGAAAAATGGTTCTGAAACGATTAATAGGTTGCGGACGGTGCAGAGAACTCATTTTCTTGAGCGGGCTTCACGTGGCGGCGTGCGGCTCTGGTTGAACCCCGCCATGCTGCAGGGATAGGCGTGTCTGCGCCTGACTTGCTGGCATCTAGTAAGGGAGTGTTTGGGCAGAGGGCAACACAGCGGGGTTTGAGCTTATTGTTGTGCACAGCGCCATGGGCCATATTCGCAAGAAAATGTGCTTTCTTTCAAGTACGTATTATTTTAATTACTTGTGTAAATCAGTAAGCCTATTGCTAAACAGATTTGCTAAGCAACTAAATATTTTTTGCTTGTGTATAATGCTTTACACGCTTTACTTTGACAGGGTAATTATTTTGTCACGAATCATTATTTTATCAACAAAATCACACATCGATTTTAATTATTTGCCCACGAGCGTGTAAGTATGTTAAATCCAACTAAGAATGTGCTAGTTAAAAATATTTTTAACAAATCACTGCGTAGAATCATAATTATTTTTTATTTTCACTTTGTGGCAATATGGTTATAATGTAAAGAATTGCCGTGAGGTAGGTCCATGCCGTCTTTTTTTTTTTTTTTTTCGCGTCGCGTCCTCGGCAGAAATTTATCAATGCCTATGAAAGCATTGCAGTATGAATATGTAGCTTATTGGCAGAATCTGTTGCAGTATAACTCAAAGATAAAGTGATATTTGCAAAACTACAAAATCAGTCTATCTAACCTATAAATAATATAAAATTAAATTAAAAACTACTTTACTATAATCAATTCTAGCTTTGATTTTACTTATATATATATATATATATATATATATATATATATATATATATATATATGGTGTGAGGATTTCAAAAGTAAGTGGTTGTGAATTTTCAATAGCTAAGGCTGGTAAACGTTTTTAAAGTTGGATCCAAAGCATAATTGAATTGTAAATGTGATAAGAAAGTATTATTTAAGATGTAACACTGTGCGTTTGAATTACATTAAATTGAATGAAGTTCGGCAACCACGGTGAATTGTCGCAGCCGTAAAATGATTTCAGTGAAACAATAGAGGTATTAAAACGTCACAAAATATATTTGGAAAATAAAGGCGTTGCCTCAAATTGTTTCGATGAAATTATTTTGTTGTGGCTGTATAACTTTATTCAAATGTACAATGTACAGGCGCTTAGAGTTGTATCTTAAATATTTTCCTTTATAATTTACAGTAAAACTGTTCTGCTCCAACTTAAAAGACGCACACAATGCATTGGGAATTTCTTTAGACCTTAAGTAGTAAAGATGTTTTCAACTTACTTTGTCGTAAAGTACATGCAGCCTAAGTTTTTTCAGTCGAATTCTGCCGCACTTCTGTATATATCTTCTCACCCTCGTATTCGTCTTAAACATCGACCTAGGCCGTGTATTTATTTTCTGCCATTTCACGTGTCCATGTCTCTTCATTCTCGCGAACCACATTCGATAACCAGTATCCCTCATAGCTGTTCCTTCACCCATCGCATGTCTCGTTGTCGTACACGTAGGGTGCTTCCGAAGCAGCTGATTCTGCAAACTTGGTGGTCTTCCATCATCTTCCTGTTCCATTTCTAGAGACCTGCAAAATTCGCGGATTCATTCGGTGATAGGCTAGAATTCAAACACACATACCTCTTAGATAATTTTGCTATTGGCTTACTGTTCATCTGGACGAATCTCAACCAGTTATAAACCCTCAACCAAAGAAGTATCGAATCACAGACAAACCAGCTGAGACGACTTACAAGTCTGCAGCCAATGAACTTGCATTATTTGCCCGAGTGTACAGGGGTATGTGCAGTCTATCCTGAAGGCCATCGAAACCGCGAATTTTGCAGGTCTCTATCCAGTTCTCCTGTTTCAGGCGTACTAAGTAATCGCACAGTATGTCTGTGTCATGTAACTTGTCTCAAATTTGACAATTCTCGAAACTAGTACCAATGGTCTACGTATCCTTCTGCCACTTTTGTTCTCTCGAAAGTGTTTACACTGTAAACAGATTTTGTACTTTTACAAGGAAAATATTTTGGAAACTCAGTTGTCAACGATATCACTTATAAAACTACAAGTTAGAGATTTGTAAAAGTACACATGGTACAAAGCTCTGCTTCGCAGTTTTACAAGTGATATCGTCGACAACTGAGTTTCCAAGTACTTACCTTGTAAAAGTACAAAAGTTTTATTACAGTGAATAAAAACTTCATGTTGTTTACGCGAACAAACATCATGCTACTTTTATTTGTAAGTGAAATGTGTTCCACTGGGATTACTCTTCAGAACTTTCAAATTATAGACTATACGCTTCTCACCAAACATCACGCACAAGGAGGTGAGGTTTTTGCATCTCTCATTTTTGCAAATGAGTCTCGCTTTCATAGCTATAATATAATTTTGTTTTTTTTTTCTCTCTGGATCTCCACTGATTATTTTCTCAGTTATTGTGGTATCCTTCATTTCATATTTCGGAGCCAATTGCAGTCTGTAAATACCCGTCACCTTCAGTTTTTATGCCCACCCTAGTGTAAAACACATAACTAGCCTCGTTACAGTGATCTAATCACTCCACCCTTTATGCCATAATTGTCTATTATGTGCATAGCACGTGGTATGTGACGAAACCATGTAGATCTATGCACTCATTTATAAAACCTATCAAATATAAACATGTCGAAATTCTATAAAATATAAATATAGATGTGTGTGAAGTGTGCTTGTATTATAAGTAATCTCTACACCCCGAATTATTTCTTATGTTAAAGAAAGTGTAACAAGCTTAGGCTATCTACTTAGCCAGTATATTTTCTAATCGAATTATGCTCTAAAAACATTTCACGCGTGCAATAGATGTGTGTGATACTACATTTATTACTTACTTTATTTACTATATTTACTTTATTCGTCATCGTGCGTCTTGTAGTTATTAACAACAGTTTGTTCATTTGGGAACGGGTGCTTAGCTGTCGACTTAAACAGAAATAAATACTTTGAAATGGATACATGTAAGTATATTTCGATATGAGACTTTTAACTATTTTAACTTAATATTTTGTTACTATGAAAATATTTATGAATCACATATATATTCATATTTTGATTATTAAGTGTAAAATATTGTTTCGGGATGGAATCAGAAGCAGAAATATGCGAAGAAAGCTCGGTATTTGAGATGAATCGCAAAAAAAATTCCAAAGGTTACGTAATTCAGACTGCAGAGAATATTTTATCCCAGTTAAATTTTGCTTGACATCCTCGAAGAGTCGACGTATCCATGACCATAGTTATTTTAATTAATTTAAAATTCACCGACATTCGCTAATGAGGGCTGAGGCCACTGCGAAGGAAATATCTTCGTGTTCATTTAATTACAGTCTATTAATACTACCTGCGTTCTACAAGGGAGAAAGCCGTAATTGTTTTGCTGGGAGAAACAAACATAATTATGTGTAGCGTTGTGTTTGTTCAGCTGCTCATATTCGTAGTGTCTATTGTCTGTCGTAGCCCAAATGCGGAAAGCGGTAATGGCAAGAACTCTCTGGAATGAATAATGATAGGGGTTTGTGTACAGTTTGACTTATGGTTATTCATAAGGCAGTGCGAACATTACTCTCTCTCTCTCTTTAAATCTCTCTTTCTCTCTCACTCTCTCTCACTCTCTGCTTCTGCTTGCAGTATACAGAAGCGTAGAACAGTTAGACATCGCTGTAGTGGTCGGAGCTGCAGTGATAATACGGGTCTCAAGATTACTCTTGATTCAAGGCAAACAGTCCACGTCAAAGTATATAATGCATTCATCACTTAGCAGTTGTTGTTATTAGTATTGTGATGTTGCCAATCACTAGAGACCTGCAAAATTCGCGGATTCACTAGGTGATAAGCTAGAATTCAAACACATATACCTCTTAGATAATTTTGCTATTGACTTACTGTTCATCTGGACGAATCTCAACCAGTTATAAACCCTCAACCAAAAAATGATCGAATCACAGACAAACCAGCTGAGACGACTTACAAGTCGGCAGCCAATGAACTTGCGTTATTTGCCCGAGTGTACAGGGGTATGTGCAGTCTATCCTGAAGGCCATCGAAACCGCGAATATTGCAGGTCTCTATCAATTAGTAAATGAGCTCATGCATTCAAAGTAAATTTATTAAATCTTAATTTCAGCACGGTTTTTTTTTAATTTACAAATTTCTGTTTTTGGGTTTTTAGTCGTCCGATTCGCTATATCACTAGTCATGAACAGCCTAATGATTGGCTGATTTCTTAGTGAAGAACGCATCCTTGTTAATTGGCACCAACTGATTCTCTTGTCTCCTAGCCGGGCATCGTTTGACTCACGGTCGCAGAGGGGCGCGGTCAAGGTAACTGCCGTCCAATCACGAACACAGTGCGAGAGTGTGAAGGTTGCGTTCTAACTAGCGACTAATTGATTGCGCGAAATTTTCTCATTTTCCAAACATGGATTTATTTATTTATTTATTTATTTATTGCCTTATTTTAAGTGGCTGTCTTACACACTTAACCACATACATCTTTACTAACTAGGTATACATGCAAAGTAAATCTGATAAATGTTATGGCCTACACATACCAAAAATTGTCACAAATACATTTAAATAAAAACTGAACTAACATATCAGTACAAATATGAAAAATAAAAAAAATTATCATATAAGATACACATGAGCTACCTGAAGTATAATATATTATAGGCATATTATAAAAAGGTCTTTTTTTTAATCTATCAGATGTTAAATTTATAAAGATTTAAATATTATTAATAACCTAAATTTTTATGTAAAAACTAATGAAAACACAAACAATTAAAATATATATACCAATACATTTTCGTACAATAAATCATACATATACACGTACATTCATACATATATGATACCTAGAGACCTGAAAAATTCGCGGGTTCATTTCGTGTTATGCTAAAATTCAAATAGTTATACCTTAGTGCTGCTTCTGTCATTGGTTCACTGTTAATCTGGAGGACTGAGGGCCAATTAGAGACCCTCACTCATAGAAGTGTCGAATCACAGGCCACCCAGTCGAGACGACTCACAAGTCAGCAGCCAATGAACAGTTGGCATTTGCCCGAGTGTGTAGAAGATATTGGAGTCTATCCTGGAGGTTATTGAACCCGCGAATTTTTCGGGTCTCTAATGATTAGAGACCTGTAAAATTCGCGATTTCAAATCCCTAAAGGATAGACTCCATGATCCTCTATGCACTATTGCAAATTACATTTGCTGATTGGTTACCGACTCGTAACACCTGTTGACTGTAATGAACGTGATTCGCTAATTCTTCTGTTAAAGATATTTCATTGGCCCAGAGTCCTTCAGTCCTTCCTTTTAGCCATATAATATGACTATCGTTACATCACCAATCACGGTAGTTCAGCGCGAAAGCAAACGCGTCCTGAGTGGCTCGGTCAATCAAGGCAACGAATTTCTCTCGCAGACGGTCGCCAATCACAAGGGGAAAAAATCCCTGGTGCGGGTACACCTTGTTGCAGTCTAATAGGTGTACAGATTTTTTTTTTCGCGAAAAATACCTGCCCGTAGCTATTACTAGAGACCGGAAAATTTCGCGGTTTCGATGGCCTTCAGGATAGACTCCAATATCTTCTACACACTCGGGCAAATAACGCAAGTTCACTGGCTGTCGACTTGCAAGTCGTCTCGGCTGGTTCGTCTGTGATTCGATCCTTCATTGGTTGAGGGTTTATAATTGGTTGAGATTCGTCCAGATGAACAGTAAGCCAATAGCAAAATCATCTAAGAGGTATATGTATTTGAATTTTAGCCTATTGCCGAATGAATCCGAGAATTTTTCCGGTCTCTAGCTATTACCTTGTTTTCGTAATAAAATTATTCACACTTTTTTTATCACATCATCTATATATATTCTCTCTCTCTCTCTCTCCCCCGCGTGCGCGACATTCTCCGAGGAGTGCCTCCCGGCCGCTCGCACTCTAGCACTTACAGGAAGCGGAAGTGCGGTGAACCTTTTAGATTGAATTAGCGAATCCCGCCCCAGGAGAAAGTGCAGCGTACAACAACAAACGTGGGGCCTGGTCGAGCACTCTAGTCGCCTTTTTTCGTCTTGTTTGGATCCCAAGTGGATAAACTTCAGTAACTGTTTACACAGTACGTTACTGAGGTTACACTAAAAAAAAAAAAATTCAAACAAAATAAATTGTAGTTACACAAGGGGAAAAATATCCTCGGGAAACTCAGTTTTGCCTTACGACATCGCTATAAAAAAAATGCAAGGCAGAGCTTCGGAACAAATCAAAATGTTACAAAGCCCTGACTTGCAGTCTCGCAAGTGATATCGCTGGCAACTGAGATTCCAAGGACTTTCGTTGTGAAAAAAGTACGAACATTTTGATGTTTAAATATATTAGTTCTCTGCGTGCAGAATTCGGTAGGAGTTGTGTCGTGAATGTATCTAAGGTGCTGCCATTTGTGGCGAATGGCGCCAACCAAAGTTCACAAAGTCGAAGGGAACCCTTATCGTGTTAACTGTTTATTGATAGATACCTGAAAAATTCGCTCATTCATTTCACGATAGGCTAGAATCCAAAACGTTTGCATTTTTGCTGCTTCGGTGATTGGGCCACACTATATCTAAAGGACTTTGGGCCAATGAAAAAATGTAAACAAAAGAAGTAGCGAATCACGAGCATCCCAGTTAACAGGTGCTACGAGTCAGTAACCAATGAGCAGATGCAATTCGACCGAGTCAATTCTATAGGTCATTAAAATCACGGATTTTTCTGGGCTCTATTTATTAAATTTTAACAAGTTTGGCAGTATTTTAATAAAATTCCTTGTCGAAAATTATGTCCAACGCCGAGGTTTGGTTTTTTTTCTCAAGTCTCCTAAGCTCATATCAGAGCTGTTTTTATCATATAGTTTAAAACTTCGCTCTGCAACTCGAATGATTCGATAGTCGACGTAGCTGATCCGGTACCGCTTCTAGCGGCGGGTGCGGAAACTACGATTGATTCGCGTCAAGAAATTTAGTTGAAAACACAATTTATGTATATCTTACCACGCTCGGAACTAATTTAAAGAATTTCACGTTGAATTTCGTGTCCGAGTTTCGTATTACAAGTGTACTTGCAACATGAGAACACATGAATTTCCTCGTTACCGGGGTTAGATGTTACACATCTCTGTCGAGCACTGAAAGACTCGCTCACTTTTGTTTTTAATTGTATGCTTCGTTAGACGTGTTCGGCTCTGTGTTCGTTAATTGATAACAAAACTTGTCGTGGTTGGTGTTCGCTTCGTCATAAAAGTATGACTCTGTGGTGCGCATATTCATTAAGAACCAACCCAACACGGAAAAGCCATCCTTGTTCTCTTAGCTTGCGCTAAAAGACGAAGCACATTAAAACAGTTGACGTAGCTACGCTTCCCCAGTGTACACTATAAAAATTTTTTTTGTACTTTTTACAAGGAAAATTCTTGAACACTTATTTGCCAACGATATCACAACACAAAGCTTAAATTCCCGGGTAAGAAACTGAATCCAGTATTACTTCAAACATACTATTTTGTATTGATACTTTTGTTTTCACGTATATTTACAAATTTACAAATATGTGTAATTTGCATAAATATTAACGTTAAATTTACAACAACAAAAATACAGCGTAGCATTCACTGTGTTTCATGGTTGACTGGGTTTATTTTAGGTTCACTGTACACTCTACTGTTAGTACACTAATCACAACAATTTGGCGTGGAATAAAACTCGTCCTGAATGGCCCAGCCAAATGAAGGCAATTGATTCTCTTAAAAAAGGGGACCGCCAACCAAAACAGAAATAGCTGGCGCAGACATACCTTGTTGCAGTACAGAAAGCGAACAGATTTTTCCACGATCACTTACTGCCTCTATTAACAAACACGTGACGTGGTTGCCTGGTCGGGCACACGAGCTCTAAGAGCACCGGGGTGCCATAGGGGCGATACTTGTTTGCGCATTGCACGCCTCACAACCTTTATGCACCAGGCAACGGGCTGGCGTCGATTACTCGCCTCTATGGGACTTTAAGACGTTATCCTATATACAAATGCGTTTACCTTTTTGCACCTGTATTGATTGGACGAAAGAAGTATCGAATCGCAAGCATCCCAGTTATCAGGTGTCACGAATCAGTAGCCAATGATGAGGTGCAATTTGCCCGAGTGCATAGAGGATCATGGAGTCTATCCTAGAGGTCTTGGAAACCGGGAATTAGGGGCATGCAGATTTCGCGAAAAGATTTCGAGACTAGACGGAAGTTAAAACACTATAGCATCGACTGTGTTTAGTGATTGGGTGAGGTTTTCCCAGGTACATATCTATTGTAACAACACCAATCACAGTGATTCAGTGCGGAAGCAAACGCGTCCAGAGTGGCTCGGTCAAATAAGGCAACGATTGCTCTCACAGACGGCCGCCAATCACAAGGAAGAAACCACAGGTGCGGGTGTACCTTGTTGCTGTCTTATAAGTGTTCAGATCTTTTCGCGGAAAATGACTGCCCCTACCGGGAATATTTCCAGTTTCTACCTTAGGGTCCCTCAATGAACAATGAACTGTGGTCCAATAACTGAAGCAGTATGAAAGTGTTTGGATTCCAGCATGTCGTGAAATAAATACACGGATTTTTCCCGGTCTCCATTAACTTGTCCCGAGCGGTTCGTAAATGGCGTGTAACCACCTGGAGGCTTGCATGCCGTTTGGCGCCCCGGCCAGGCTTGCTGAGCAGGAGGGGTGATACGTCAGCAGGGAACCTAACCAGCGTTTGCCTGCCTTGGGTGATGTTGAACCACGGTGAAAACCGACGTGGAGTACAACCGAAGTACGAGGGTAGCGTGTCATTCACAGTGCCGCCTCGCTCGACAGCTCAGGGGAGAAACTGTAATCGCCGAGACTGAGACCTAGTTGTTTGAAGTAGTTCCGAGCCCACCCGCCAGAGTGCAGCTTTCATAATATTCTACCAACATAGCTTCACTGATTGTGAGAAGTAATGCATTAGTAGGGAGCATGCATTTTTTTCGCGAAATAATCTGATCGCTCGTTAGACTGCAACAAGGTATGCCATTGTTCCCTTGCGATTGGCGGCCGTCTGCGAGAGAAGCCATCGCCATGTCTGGCCCGGGCCATTCAGGACGATTTTGCTTCCGCGCTGGATGGCTGTGATTGGTGCGCCGACAGTAGACATGCACCTGGAATAAACCCAGCCAACCACGAAACACAGAAAATGCTACAGAGTTTCAACACACTGCTGGTCGGAGAATATTTTTGCGAAAATTACATGACCCTATGTATTAGGTATTATCAGGCAAACAAACCAGTGAAACTTTAAATCACTATATTTTGTTAACCACATATATTTTGTTGTGTAGCATACCAGATAATTATGATCTCCTACTAATTTATATAGAACATGTTTTTATTTTATTACAAAACAGCATTAAGTATTCCTCGCACAGTTTAAATCTCTGTTATCAAGCAATTAGTCGTCAAGTAGGCCTAGTTGAATTAATAATTTTAAACCTAACACGTTGGGTTTTAACCCGTCCATCCAGTTTTTTTTTGTTAGTAGTTATGGGCCCACCCAACATATGTCGCACAAAACATGGTTTCAGTTTCAACAGTAAGAGTCACACTTCTCTATCTCCCTCTTTGTTCTATGCTCGGCAGTTCCTCGGGACGGACATTAGCGCGGGAGCACGTCCTGGGGTCTTAAAGGGGGGAGGGGGGAGGGGGGCCCCGCTGAGCACCGAAGGAAGCCGAGCCTCGCTCTCAGCCGGTGATTTAGGGGCCCTCGCCGCAGATGCTCCCGGACCGCTATTATCCTTCTACTTGGATGTGGATGTCGCCGCCTTGCCGAGAGCTGAGCTGTCGCACAGCGCTTCGACCGCACATGCCATGTTTAATTTTTTTTTGTGAAACTTATTTCTGCGATATTACAGTAAAATTTACGGGCCAAATTTTAATTCAAAGATTTCGTAAAAAAAAAAAATTGCGAAACGTTTATGACGCGAAAAGAACATGGAATAGGTACTTGGCCAAAAGAGATATAAAGAGAGTACTGTGATATATACGTATGCTGGGCTCATTTTCGTTGTCCTCTTTGTGCGATGATTCGTCCCCCCCCCTTTCCCATTAGATCCGAGAGCGAACACTATTTTTAGTGGTAATGTTTTCAATTAAATGTAAAATTTAGAAATATTTGTAAATTTACAGTGTGTACCTAAAGTATTAAACGGTGTTGATGAATTCCACACGAACGAATTCGCGGATACTGCCAGTCAAACTTAAACTTAAGCCCGTTGTACGCACATTAAAACTGACAACATTTTACGAAAAATATTGTCATGATTTTTGGACTAAAGAAAATCCTAACCAAAAAAATTAAAAGTGTTAAGATAAACTTTATTGCAGTGTAGCTTCTGGTACTACACCTGCAAGCCTGTATACTGTAAGTTATGATGCAGGACACAGTTTTCTGATTTACTAAAACAATTCTTCTTTAAGAAACGATTTGGAAATGATTTACGATGCTTTAATATTAATATACTTGTGTCCAAACGAAAATTTCTTTTTATGGAATCAAGAAACGATTAGAATGTTTCAAATACTTGCAATTTTGGTTGGTAAATGTCATCTGTACCTCACAAAGTAAATCATGTTTCATTACCGTTATTGGACTATGCGCTTGGCAAATATTTCCTTTCAATGAATAATTTCGACGATAGGTCCCGAAATATGAAAATCCAGATATAGATTAAGATTTACATTAGCCTCCTTCAAATATTTGCCCCTACAGATGAGGACTTTTCATTAAGTGAAACGTTACCCACTTACAAATATATTTTTAGTTACTGGGGACTTCATACTGCTTAAAATAATTCCGAGAGTTTCGGTTTAAATTTAAAAACAAATTCAATTTCTGAATACATTTCATGAATGCGAATCTTGTAACGGTAAAACCTAAGGCTATTTTATGAGCTGAAACAGAGAGAGAGAGCGTGAGAGAGAGAAAAAGAATATTCTTTTCATCAAAAGGATTGAAATTTTAATCTAAAAGGATTAGAGTAGGAGAAAGACTATCGTAAATGTAATAAAAAGAAGACCATGGAATTGAGTAAAAAAAAAGTACGAGAAACGTTTCACCAAGTACATCACAGAGATATGAAGGTTTTCAGTATATATATTCCCTGCAAGATATAAGCATGGTTAGAAATTATATGTTTTGCCATTATGCGTTGTAATTATCACTAATGGACGTGGGTACTGTTTCATGCATTAAAACGAACCGTCTCCGATGATTTCAATTCGTCAGTATTCTTTATAATGAAGTTTACATTTCGACGACACGTTTATTTTGTTTCTTCTATCATGTTGGTGCTTCGCGTTTAATCAACTAAGTCCTCAGAGAAGACAACTCACACCGGCCGCAGTGCCTTTCCTATGGGAGGGTTTGTAGGAGTGATAGGGATGATACCCCCTACCCCTTCCCCTACAGACCCTAAAAAAAACAGAAGGGATGACAAATTATAATATACCCCAGTCCACACCTAGCCTATGAAGTTTTTTTATAATATATTATTTTACTTTTTACTGTATGTCATTAGTAGAGACATGTAAAATTCGCGATTTCAAATCCCTAAAGGATAGACTCCATTATCCTCTATGCACTCGTGCAAATTACATCTGCTGATTGGTTACCAACTCGTAACACCTGTTGACTGGAATGATCGTGATTCGCTAATTCTTCTATTAAAGATTTTTCATTAGCCCAGAGTCCTTCAGATAAACTGTGCCCCAATCACTGAAGTAAAATAATGTCAAAAGTATTTGGACTCCATCCTATCGCGAAATGAATCCGCGAATTTTACAGGTCTCTAGTCATTACAAACCGCAACTACATACAAAAAAAGAGCGCGTGTAGCTCAGTACATGAGATAGAAGAGAAACTTCTTTGGCAATTCAAACCTCGACTCGTAAGTATATCGTAAGGAATATAACGGCAAAGTAAAAATTGAAGACAATTTTCTAAATAAAAATGAATTAACAAAATTATTTTTTACTTCAAAATAACTGCTAGGAATATCAATTATTATTGATCAATCAATAATGATTTATTAACAAGAACTATTATTCACTGTTGAAATAATCACACCATAAAAAGTTATATCAAGTTTTTCAGGACCCCAACTATACCAGGAAAACAATTCTAACTACAATGTATATTATTTTTAAAAGTAAATCAATTTCGATACATTTTATTCTCAACTGCATTTATAATATTGTTTAGTATTACTCAGCAAAACCATTTATACAATTTAATAACAAAATAACACAGCGCGGAGATTTTTAGCTTTCATTTCTTTTCCAAGTATTTAAGAAACCTGCTTTATTTGAGATTTGTTTAAAAAAGAAATATACATGAATTAACAAAATTATTACTCACTTAAAAATAACTGCTACAGATATAAATAATTATTTATCAATAAATTTCGGTCGACGTTTGCAATCAGTCGCCATCATCAGGGAGCAGTTCAGTAGGTACATAACTGCTCCCTGATGATGGCGACTGACTGCAGTGTCGACCGAAACGTCCGTCGGTGGATTGTTCGCACAAGGACACGGCTCTACAACCAAGAAGCCGAGCTACTGAAGTGTGTGTGTGGAACGGACTGTGTGGTCCCTGGCAGTTGCATCGCTGCGCGCGGAGCACATCATGGCTGAAGTGCCTCGCTGTCTCGTAGTCTCGCCTCGTGCCTCTGTCTTGCAGTGTGACCTCGCGGGAGAGAAGCTGTGTTGTTCCGGGCGGAGAGCTTCGCCCCCCCTCCCCCCCTCCGACCCGAGAGACACACAGGGGCTTCGCCCCACTTCGGAGAGCCACCCTGGAGCTCTTAGCCAGGCCGCGTGTTGTGAGGGGCGCGGGGGGTTTGTCTTCCAGTACTCGCCTGAAACGTGAAGCATCTGACCTTGGTGACGAGTGAATTCGTGTGTTTTTTTGTCGTGTTGCAAAATACACGTATGATAACAAAACTCGAACACGATATTTAAAGTTAATTAATGAATTAATTAATTTTAATTATGCCGCACCGACACCTGGAATTCGTTGTCGTAGCTGCTCCGTCGACTATCGAATCATTCCGTTTTGCAAACAAAAAATTTAAACTATATCATGAAACGACTCCGATAAAAAAGCAAAAAAAATTTTTTTTTTAAATTTAAACTCTTGACTTTGGACCTGATTTTTTGAACGAGGAATTTTATTGAATTATTCGCCCATTTTGTTAAAATTCATTAAACAGTTGATACTATCATGTTTCCCTTTGGATTTGTGAACTTTGGTTCGAGCTATCTGCCACAGATGGCAGCACCGTGGTTGTTACACTTTTCCGTTCCACGCGACTTCCGTCCCCATTCCACGAAATCACTTCAAACAAATCCCGCGTGCCGAGAGCTGAGATGTGTACACATCAAAAAGTAAAGACCGGTCCGCACGCAACGTTTTCAGCAACGATTTACTTGCGCAGGTCACATCGTTGTAGACAAGACGTAGCGTGAAGACAGGAAAACTGCGCAGTTTTGTGAACTGCGCGGAGACGGCACACGGAGAAGGAAAACTGTGGCCAAGAGCATTTATGTCCGCGTAGTTTAGTCGACCTGCACAGACTTGTCGTAGCGTGTGGACACTTCCTCCGTCTTCTCCGTACACGGGGCTCAGTTCTCACTCGATATTTGTGCCCGAACAGTGTAATATGTTCAACGATGACCGATTCGCGACAGTGTTCACGTGAATTTCTAACAGAGTTCATTGGTCTGTACAAGTCCTTTCCGTGTTTGTGGCGGGTCAAATCAAAAGAATATAGCGATAGGGACAAAAAAAAGTCAAGAGTATGAAGCATTTGTGCAAAAATACAAAGAGGTTGACATCGCGGCTAACAGAGATGAAATCACAAAAAAAAAAAAAAAACACTAATACCGGAAAGAATTGGCCAAAGTAAGGAATTCTCGCAACTGATAGGATAAAACTTGGCTGCAAACTGTGTTATGTGGACACGGCTAAACTGCAACCTTTTGTTTGCACAGTTTTACCTGCGCAGTGAAAACTGTGTACAAAACGTTGCGTGTGGACCGGCCTTAACATTATAAACATTTTTGCGCATTATTAGCTTTGGTACCTATATGGTCGAAAAGATTGTTAACAGGCTCTGTTTTAAGTTGGGTTCTCACGCGTCATGTTTAATTTTTTACCCCCACCAATTTCTTGTCGTTACTGAAAGTTAAGGGCTATTCCTGTAAATTTAATTACTATACCTCTCTTGCAATTTTTGTTGTCACAAATATTTTACACTTATATTTACTAAGTGTTATCTAATATGTAGTATTATATAAGTGTTATATAATACGCATATAAAGTCACGCAAGTGATTGTAATTGTTATCACTTGCGCGGAGATATAGAGCTATTATATCTTACTTGGTAAATATTTCTTGAAAACATTTGAGACCAAACAATAAATGTAAGATATGTATTGTGTTGAATTTACAAAAAATAACACTTAACCAACAGTAACGATGAGAGAATGAAAACAATCAAAATGGCGTGTGAGACCTCCACCTTAAGATAACTTTAAAACCTGACCTTTAAATACAAGTTTATTTGACCATTACTATGTCGATATGATGGGAAAAAATAATTACCGACAGAATGGATTAAAATTAAAAAAATTGTGTTCCATTGCGGCATGGTTATTTTGTTACCTATATCTGTATCGGTTTATTTGTATCAGCGTAAACTACGAAAACAGTCTTTCTGGCGTTTTTTTTTCTGGTTTCAGTTACAAATATTGCTATATCTTACGTAAACATCATTACTTAAATAAATAAAACATATTCCGTGTTCATCTGGAATAATTTTGCTTTGTAACAATGAAATCATATTTTTAATAGGTCAAGTTGTTTTTGAGTTTACTTCTTAAAAATCATCCAAACTAACAAATTCACACACTCTCTTTCACTCTTTATATTATGAATATAGATTTATTTAATCTATTTACTTTGATTTAATTTTTATAACTAGCAAATTAATTAAAGTGTACAGTTAAATTATGTGAATGCACTGTGTGTGTGTGAAATTGTTTATGGTTTAAATGATTACAAGCAGGGATACTTACAGTTATACTAACTTTTGACAGTATTGTATTATAACACTAAGTCAACTTTGTTTTTGCGTGGTTTTAGTTTCCAAAACGTTCCAGGCGATCGTAGACGAGTCTATAAATTAACCATGACCGTAATTAATATTTATAGAAGTCTTTCTACGAACGTGTATTTCTGGTTCTATTGCCATCGAAATTTATATTTCAAAAAGGGCTATGGATTTGAACTTCTTTTTTTCTCTACTTTCGGTTTTCGGAAAGTTGTGTTCGCGCACCTTTCTTTCTTTCTTTTTTTTTTTAAATTTACACTTTATTGACAGAGTTAACGGAGTGTGACAGAGGTGAAGCCGTAATCCAATTTTTTTTTTGACGTGACAATGTCTAATAAATCGATGAACGCCGGCTGCACACACCCGTTACGCACATTGTTCCGTTACGCTGTGTCCCGTTACGCATATTGTTCCGTTACGCTGTGTCCCGTTGCGCTCATTGTACGCTTGCGCCGCATCTATCTCTCTTCCACTCGACTGTTTATAAAGTGAAGTGAAAAATTAATGTGGTTTTCATTGCTTATTACAACAAAAATTTCGGCAATAAAGGTTAATTAATTATTCTTGCATTTTTTACAAATCTGATTACTAGTATAATATCAAGTATGTATTCTTTTATTATTAAAATTAAAATGATTCAATTTTATTCATAAAAGTATGCTATGATTTCATCAGTGTTTGGTTATGACGTTGTCACGTTAAACTATCCTCCGTAAACCGACTTTACAGCCAACCAATGTTATTTTTTTATAATTAAAAATGGAATATCTGTGCGTCGACATCACTTGAATGTCAGCTCCACGCGGCGGCACACAGAGGCAGACAGAGCGCTGTAGTTTCGGATTGTTGTGACAAGTTCCCGGGCCTCGCTGCCGTGACGGACTGGACGCCCGGCGAGACAGGCGTGAAATTGCGGTGCGCGCGCGCGCATCAAAAGTCGCCTGCATCACGCGGCAAATTACCGCGCAATTCCGTAAAAAAAAGAAAGTAAACTGACAAAGGACGGTCACCGAAGTGCACGCTGTAGAAAAAAAAAAAAGCAATGTGTAAAATTGATCGCGAACGCTTTTCCTTCAATGGTTTTGCAGCTTGTGTGTCTGGTTCACTTCTTTAACTTGGCATTTTTTCCCCCAAAAGTATTCCAACGCTTTATTTAGACACCCGGAAAATTCGCGGATTAATTTGGTGCCAGGATAAAATTCATAGTACTTTGTATGACCTGCCTGAACATGCTTTCATATTGGACATTATTAACTGTAGAACCTCTCCATGTTTGGTTGTGAGTCGATATGTGATTCGGCTACTGTACTGCTAACACATTAGTAGAGGGAAGAGAAATGCAGAGGTATACATGTTTTCAGCCTACCTTGCAACCAAAATAATCTGTAGAGACCGGAAAAATTCGCAGATTTATTTCGCGATAGTCTGGAATTCATACATATATACCTTTAAGCTGCTTGTGATATTGGTTCACTGTTCGTATGGGCGACTCTGGGCCAATGAGAAACTCTCAGCCAAAGGAAGTAACGAATCTCGGGCAAACCAGTTGAGACGACTCACAAGTCAGCAGCCAACGAACTGGCGTTATTTGCCCCGAGTATACAGAGGACTGTGTAGACTATCCTGAAGGTAATCTAAACCGCGAATTTTTCAGGTCCCTAATAATCCGCAAATTCGCTTGTCTCTAGCTGTACTCCACACTGGCTGGACTTGCTCCTGATTCAGTCCAGTCGTGTGAAAGCTAACCGCCTCGCGCGTCTTCCCAATGTACTTCACACCAGGCGGATGTCACTAGACATGGCCTACGATGCACTTATTGTACACTAAGGAATCCGTCCATACCAACATCAGAATGTTATTCACATTCAGAACTGAATTATGAATAGAGACCGGAAAAATTTTCGGATTGATTTCGCGATAGGCTAGAATCAAAATACGTTTGCCTTTTTACCGCATCAGTGATTGGGCCACAGTTTATCTGAATGACACTCGGTCAATGATAAACTTTCAACAAAAGAAGTATCGAATCACTAGTGTCCCAATTAACAGGTGTCACGAGTCAGTAGCCAATGAGCAGACGTAATTTCCCCGCGTGCATAGAGGATCATGTAGTATATCCTACAGGTCATTGAAATCGCGAATTTTTCCGGCCTCTAATTATGAATAATATTCAATAATCTGACTTGTGACGAGCCTGTGATCACACATTCTTAATATAATTAATTATTTTGACTTTTACAACTTCTTTTTAGTGTTGAGGAAACCACTTAACAATTTTTTTTAAAAAATAAAGTTGAGAATCATTTAATGTTACACCGTCAGGTTGGAGTCCTTGCTTTTTTTTAATCGCTCTCTTTAAAAGAACGTTGTTTAATGTCTAGTATGTATATTAAAAATTAAATATAATGCATAAATATTGACTAACGTGTATCGTTTCAAATGTAGAGGAAACGGGAGATCTCAGTAAACGTTTATGTTTAAATACCAAAATTTATGTTAATTTCTGTGTGACCATGTGTGTTTGAATGCATCAGTTGATTCTTGATTAATGGTACATTCCTAATTTTGTATTTTCTGTGTTTGTAGCCGCCACTTCAAATAAAGCCAATTTGTGCGCTTTGCATTAAATAGGCATTTATGTAGCTTAATATCGGGATTTTACAAGTCAAAGATGGTTATGTACTAGGAAACAACTTGGTTAGCCTAACATTTTTCTAGACCACCAACAAACACCGCCTTCCATCTCTAATAAAATCTTACGAAATTACTTAATTTTTGTCATGGATATCAAGAAAGGAAAATACACATTAAACGATCTGTTATTAAAACTTATACATCTGTTTGAAAAGACCTAGATTCTGAACCCAGTGAAATTTAAAATAACATATAGCCTGGTATAATTCCTGTAAAGGGGGGGGGGGGGGGAGAATTT
Organism: Bacillus rossius redtenbacheri; assembly: GCF_032445375.1. Taxonomy (NCBI): domain Eukaryota; kingdom Metazoa; phylum Arthropoda; class Insecta; order Phasmatodea; family Bacillidae; genus Bacillus; species Bacillus rossius. The sequence continues at coordinate 9,866,672 of NC_086340.1, forward strand.
CTTGGGTTTTATGCTGTGTAGTTGTTAGTGTGAGAATCATTAGTGACAGAATTAATTAGAAAGAAATAAGGAATTTATATATTTAAGCTGGGAGTGAAATATCTCCTGTTCACTTGAACACTCCTTGCTTCAGACCGTGGCGAACTACATAGGGCTGACCAAGACTCTGCAGCCAGTGGAGGGCGTGGCCATACACTGGGCCGGCGGGCGGACAGAGCCGCCCTTGGACACCCCTCAGTGCGGCTTCGACAACTCTCTCTGCCCGGAGCAAGGTGAGCGTCCCGGCCGCCATCTTGAATCCACCGTGATGGCTTGTAGAACAATTCCACAGATCGCTAATTTGTATGGCGCCATTATTGAATTCTAGAAAATTATACATATACGCCACCATCTTGCATTAACTAATTAATTAACTTTTAAAAAAATTTCATAATTTAAAAAAAAAGTGTTTCGCGAACTTCAACGACTCTTGTACACTGTTAAAAATCTCACATTTAATTTACGAAGAACGCTTGTTACAAATTATCCAGAGATCTTCGTAAATTAACACGAATTTTAAAGAATGTTCTCGGTATACTAGCAGTACATTCAAAAACCTGTTAAATTCTACAGAAAAAACTTTTTTTTGTCCATTCTTGTGTTCATCTTTGTTCTGAACGAAAACGTACAAATCGGAAGTCGAAATGTGGCGTAGGTTTCTACGAACACTAAGCCATCTGAAGTTACACGAATAACTCTTGGTTTATTTGAGTTAATTTCTACGTTGAAAAGTACATAATTTCAAACAGTGTAGTTCACGAGGAAGCACATACTTCATGGACTCCGGAGGTTCTGGGTTCGATTCCCGATGGATGTGTTCGTGAGATATCGATATAGCATCGACTCCACAGACATCGCAGCGGCGCGACACTCGAAAGGATCCGGGTTCGAGTCCCTGTCCTGGCTTTTTCATTTCTTATCCCTTCGTCGTTTTCCATTAATCCCCCGAGGCTAGTGCTGAGATGTCTGTAAGTCCAAGTCCGACGAGTCATTCCCCAATCGGCCTGTTCCCAAGCAGTACATAGCCTCTGGTGACCTCACTTCCGATTACGTTCTGAAGATTAATTGAAAGAAAACTAAATAAGTAAAAAACTAGGGATGGGCCTGTAAAATCCTCAAATCTTCAAATACCATCAGATTCCTAGTATTATAAACATTTGATATTTGAGGGAAAAGATTTGAGGAATAGTATTATAAGAAATAAAGTAAATAAAAAAATTCAGCACTGGAAACCTCTGAACTTTACTAGGTCCTTTTTTGTCCTTCATGTGTATCATTTTATTTCCCCCCCCCCCAAACTATTGTATTTTTAACATGTAATTATATAAATAAAATTACAAAGATGTAATGGTTCTAAAACTTAGTGTGTGAAACAACCTAATTTAAATGGTAGAATTTTTCAACACCATAGTATTTATTGTACATTATTTACACCTAGATTCGGATTAGAGAAAATTGGGATTTCACGTATCACTAATAAAAACGCTTTCGACGGTCCAGACATGATGAGTTAATTATGGCTTCTCGGCATCGATGTAATTAACGGCCACGCCCACCCGGGCACTCACACGGTGTGAAGAGCTTCAGAAGAAAAAACACGCTTTTATGAAAACAGCTCGCGATATCTGAGCGGTGACCGTTGACGAAGAGAATTCAAGAATACGCTAGGGGCTGATGAGGGTAGTTCTGTATGTATAGTAAATTTTAAAACATCCTGTATTTTAAGGCTCCTATCCATTTGGGTGTCAACGCTTCATATTTTAAAACATCACAAATAGCGATGAATAGCACAAGGTTGTATGTACAAATATATCAAATTTGTTTCGCAATAACGAGAATTTACTACCTCACGACATGACAAGATTATGCGCTTTGAAAAAAAAATTAATGTGACCAAGAGAGAAAATTGATTCAGCTCCATGTTGATTCGCGCACTCGATTTCATCAAGCAGAGAAACCAATTCCACGTTAATTTAAATCACTTATACAGTTTTTTTTTTTTTTCATTCCAGCAGGTAATAAAGAATTTTGTGTTTGGATTTGCGTTTAAAATGTACTTCATTCTTAAAGTTTATGACTTCTCTAATGAAATGTGAAACATAAAACCGTTCGCATTCATTATTTTAAGAAAAAATTTAAAAAAAGGCTAAACTAATTAATATCTGAATGACTTCTCTGGGTTCCATCCTCTAGCAACTCGTGAGATTTTTATAAAACAATGCTGTGCCGTTAACTCATTATGAGTAGCTTACTGTTTAAAATATATATCCCTATATTTATCCGGGTTTCGTCTATGTGCTTACATTATTATTTTGTTAAATATTCTTTTTTTTAATTAATATATAATACTATTTGGGGGAGGGGGAATTTAAATAACACATGAATCAACTTGAATCAATCAAAACAAAAATATGTTAAATCAACATCCCGTAATGATGGCAACAGCGAAAACGTTCAACGCACATCAGTTGTGTTAATATAAAAGAAGTACATTTACGTTTTGTACTTATTGGTGAAGTCTAATTTTTATAACTTGAAAGTATGTAGATAATAAGTGGGGGTGACAACTTACAACAAACACGCATGGATTTAGATGCATAAACGAGTAGTTTTTTTGATGTGGTGTATTGATCTGGTTAATGAAACATAGTACTTTGTCGAATGATAACGAGTCAAATAAGCTGGACGCGAACGTGAGTTGTTTGCGAAATTAATTATGGACGTAAATCGAAGCGGTCGGACTTAAATCTTCTTTCAGCACGTACGACACGTCGAATTTGCTTCACTTAAATTTCGCGTCTAATAAATCAACATAAGCGGTGGTCTAGTATTTTCTGGTAAAAAAATTAATATCTATTTTTTTTATCGTGTAAAATATAATTTATTATAGTAATAAACAAAACAACTTTAAAATACTTAAAATTATGTTGACATTTTTCGATCGCGCATCGTACTAAACCTTTCCGGATATTACCAAAATTTAATTATTTATTTTTTCATGTTTTTTTTTTTTTGCTTTTGATGTATTAATTATTATATATGACTGAACTTATGGTTGTTACTTGTTTAAATATATGGGGGATGGTTTGATCGTAGGTGATTTGAAATAGCAACGAACGAGCCAATCTTTTTTTTGGTGTGTGTAAATATGTATATTGTTACGTACAATACGTTAGAGGCAAGAGCGCGACGCCACTGCCACTGACGTCTCGCATGCATAACTTCGGCACTTACTGCCCGGAATCGCCACCCCTTCCCCCCCTTTTTCATCGGCGCCCTTCTTCCTCGGCGCTGTTATCTGTCCCTTTGCGGCCTGGGAATTCCGTGTGGAGTGGCGTGAACAAGCGTCGTTGTTCTGGATTCTTCGAGCGTCGGGTCCGGCCCGGGATGACGCGACGCGTCACAACCACTCCAGGTGGTTCCAGAAAGACTGCCGAGGGTGTAAAAAAGGCGAAGCCGTTCCGATAGGCGAGTTGAGTGAAGTGCGAGTTCGGCGAGGAGGACCGTAAAAATGTGACCGAGTGGCGCGAGACTGTGTGTGTGCGGACAGGCGCGAAGTTAAGGGGCGAACCCACTGTCGAGCCTAGCTCCAGCGAGGAGAGCGAACTGCGGACTAGACATATATATTTAGTAATTTGTGAACAGATATCAAGTGTGGTGATGTAAATATTAGTAAGAAATAAAGCTGTATAAAAATTAATTGGGCTATCCTTTCCGTACGAACTCTTTTTCCCCACTCGTAACTATATATATATATATATATATATATATATATATATATATATATGTGTGTGTGTGTGTGTGTGTGTGTGTATGTATATATACATATATAATCATGGTAGACGGACCGCCGCTCTAGTACAAGGCTGCTACACGCGGATTACATCCTGAACAGCTGCCGGGCATGAAACTCTGAAACTTCGCCGGTGTTAACTTGGCTGGAAACTGATCGACGTGGAATGATGGATGGACTTGGCTCTCTCGCACCTCGGGCACTGCGTACACGAATGAAATAAACTTTTTTTTTAGCCCCACTTCAAAGGTTTTTTTTTTTGTGAAACTGGTAAAGAAGTGAAATTGTTACATAAACGCCAGTACCTATATTCCAGAAATTTTTTTACCCCTTTTGTTTTTACCACGTAAAAAAGAAAGAGAAATGCGTACATTCGTTTGTCTTCGTTCCTCCTTTGTACCGTGAAGAAGAAACTCTACTTGTTCAACTTTATATTTAATTGTCTCAAATTAATTACGCTTTGCATATTCCTTTTTTTATACATAGGTACACTTGATTTAACACTGTAGCAGTCAAGAGTAGCAAAATATATCTATACCAAATCCCATGATTTAAATTAGAGAAAATTTTAAAAGTACCAAACATTTTTTTTTCTAAGTGTACTTACATAAGCACTAATATATTAAGGACAGTATGATATTCATGCAGTTAAAGACACGTCGCCTTTACTTTAAAGGGACGTGGATTCGAATCCACTTTCCTCCAAATATATAATTATTTTTTTTTTTTTCAAAAAAAATTATAAACACCGATAAGGTTTCTTATAACTCAATTTTGACTATGTTAATAGTCAGTGCCAATTAATGGCGACACCAGCACACCCTGGTGCACAGGTTGTGAAGTGAATGAGACGACTATCGTAGCAGTAGTATAAAGTGACTGATAGTTGTCGACTAGTTCTCGATTCTAAGCATCGTGCGACGGGCAAGCCTAAACACGCCCGAAGATGCACGAAAGAAAAAGCCTCAAACCCACAATTCGTACTTATGCCTATATTGCACCAAGAATAACTATTTTTGTCTGAATATTGTTTTCAGAACACATTATCAAAACAAAGTTTTCCATTTCACGTAGGGCGTTATGAGAAGACCAATAGGAAGAACTTTTGTAGTAGGTATCGCGTGTTATTTCAAGCCTTTTTTTTTTTGTAAGTAATTTTATGGGTCCATGCGCAAACAAAAATCTTGGAAGTATCAATAGTGACAATGCGTGTACTTTTTGTACCCACACTTAGGGTTCGCAGTTAGTTAATGTATCCTCTGATTATCGCTTGCACGTCAAAGTATCACCAAAAAAAAAACGTAGATTCGACACGAAATTTCCGACATACCCTCAGGGACACTCTATTTTCGCGGATGAAAAATGGATTTCCATTCACCATCATCAATCACTGGAGTAAGGTCTTTTTTTCCCCCTCCGCCCACTCGTCAGGGCTGACGTCTTGTTTCAGTCGGCTTCCATTTCTACGAAATATTTTTTCTCTAGGATCGAATCACGGGAACGTGAACTCAAGAATCGTCGTATAGAGGTGTACACAATTTGTTAAATTAGGATTTAGTCAAACAATGCGTACGCAAAACATGCCATAACATATTTTTATAGATTATTTGAGAACATGCTTTGTAGTACTGGACATAATCATACGCAAATAATAACTGATTATAAATATCCATATGCCTTATTAGTAGAGACCTGTAAAATTCGTGATTTCAAATCCCTAAAGGATAGACTCCATGATCCTCTACGCAATCGTGCAATTTACATTTGCTGATTGGTTACCGACCCGTAACACATGTTGACTGGAATGATCGTGATTCGTTAATTCTTCTGTTAAAGATTTTTCATTGGCCCAGAGTCCTTCAGATAAACTGTGGCCCAATCACTGAAGCAAAATAATGTCAAAAGTATTTGGACTCTAACCTATCGCGAAATGAATCCGCGAATTTTACAGGTCTCTACTTATTAGTAGGGGCAGGAATTTATAGCGAAAAAAAAAAATCTGAATGCCCATTAGACTGCAGTTTCTGCCTCGTAATTGGCGGCCGTCAGCAAAAGAAGCCATTGCCTTATTTGACGGAGCCACTCAGAACACGTTTGCTCCTGAGCTGAATTATCTGTGATTGGTGTTGCTGACAGTAGATGTGTTCCTGAAATAAATTCGACCAATCACGAAACACAGACGATTCTACAGCGTTATAACACTCAGCTAGTCTCAAAATCTTTTCGCGAATAATATTATTTTTAACGTAAAAAATGGGTTGTCTGTAAAGTCGGTTTACGGACGATAGTTTAACGTGACAACATCATAAAAAAACATTGATGAAATGATTGCATACTTTTATGAATAAAATTGAATCATTTTTATTTTAATAATAAAAGAATAAATACTTTAAATTATACTAGTAATCAGATTTTTAAAATGCAAGAATAATTAACCTTTATTGCCGAAATTGTTGTTGTAATAAGCAATGAAAACCACATTAACTTTTCACTTCACTTTACAAACAGTCGACGAAACAGTTCACGTGTAGATGTAAGTTGTGTGCTGCCGCTGTCTTTCTTCTCCTCGGACGCATAGGCCAATCGAGTGGAAGAGAGATAGATGCGGCGCAAGCGTACAATGAGCGTAACGGGACACAGCGTAACGGAACAATGTCCGTAACGGGACACTTTTTCGTGCGTACTTCCTGCGTTCATCGATTTATTAGACGTCACGTCAAAAAAATATTTAGAATCTTTACATGAAGAGACTGATATTTTTCCCAGCACCCCGAAAATATTCTACACAAGATTTATTTCATCACTTGACTTGAAAACACTGTAAAGATCGCGGGCTCTGGTAACGTTGTCTGGAGTTACTTAGCGTCTTGTCTGTAACCGCGGTGAAGGAGGAGATTTCTCCCACGCTTCGGTTAATCTTGAAGTCGCCATCATCATGTGAATCAGTTACTTACACAGGTTCTTTGATATTACCCTGTCTCTAAATACTCTCGCCTGAAAGGGGAATGTCTCCACACCAAGGACATAAGCAACGAGTGTTTCCCCAACAAAACCTCCACAAAGAATTCCAGAACAAGTGGCCAGAATTCTCAGAAAACACGAAATTCATACAATTCTCAAAACTGTAAACAGGATTGACGGGGCTCCGAACAACAGTAAAAGTTAAAACTACAGCCGAAAGACTAGCCGGTATGTACATGATTAAATGCTCACGTGGCAAAGTGTACGTAGGACAATCTGGCAGACGAATCATAAGATCATAACTAAGATTAAAGAACATGTAAGCGATAAACATGAAAACTTAAAAATTAAAACCTACGATCAGCCATATCAGAACACTCCCAGGAAACCAGCCACAGCATTTAATCCGACTAATTCAACAACATAGCCAACACCCCTCAATAGAAGGAAAGATAGCTGCATTCGAGAAGCAGTATAAATATTAAAACACTCATTAAACATGAATAGAATGGATGGATTCAGATTAAGCATTGTAACCACTCAGAAAGCCTCCAAATTTAGCTCTGCAGCCAACGAAAAACAGTTCGCCTCTGATTGACTAAACAGCTCAGTAAACCAGAAAAAAAGGAGGCTACTGATTGGCCCGCAGCCCCAGTCACAGAAGCCCAGCTCCAATTGGCCAAACCAATCAGCCATCCAGAAGAAAGGAAGGCTCTGATTGGCCCACTCCCCTTCCAGGCAAGAGTATTTAAAGACAGGATAGTTCCCAATAACCTAAGAATGTAACTTGTTACTATGTAACTGATGGCGACTACAATGTCGACCGAAACCTTGTCCTTCAACGCGGCTACAACGCAGAAGCGAAGCAACTCCTGTGAACACTGTGTTGTACTGGTGGTGTGCACCGTCGTTTCGCTCCGTATTTCAGCAAGCATCTTCAGAGTTGAGGTTGAACTGAGATCTGGAAGGGGAAGAACTATATACTTTCCAGCTATCGTTCGTCTGGCTTCTGTATCGGTCAATCATGCATGGTCTAGTCTCGTTAGCTGCTGTTTTTGGCCAGTCAGAATTATACCCTGTGTGTCTTTTTATTGAGTTATTAATGCCATACTAAAATTAAAGCGTTCTAAGACGAGCTCTAAAACACGTGATTTCAATTTTTTCAGTACATGCTAGGTTTGTCAAAATAGTTGCCTTTAAGTTCATAATAAACCATTAACTAAGGACTTCCAGTACTCGCCAGAGATGTGTGAAAATTAATCTTGTTAACAAGCCAATTCATGTGTTTTCATGATGCAAATACATTCAGAATACGAAACTCGCACACGAAATTTAACGTAGAATTATTTAAACTAATGCCTAGAGTGATAATAATATACGCAAATAGGGTTTTAAACTACATTTCTTGACGGGAATCACACGTATTCTTTGCACCCGCCGATAGAATTCGCTGTCGAAGCAGCTACGTCAAGTATTGAATTATTTTATTAGCAGACTTAAATTGTAAACTATATAATTAAACGGCTCCTATGCAACCCCGGCACTGGACCGGATTTTCGACAAGGAATTATATTAAAATTCACTTAAACAGTTAATACCATTAATGTTTACCTTTGTGCTTTGTGAACTTTTTGGTTCGCGCCATCCACCACAGATGTCAGCACCGCGGTTGTTACACGTTTCCGTTCCTTGACTTCCGTCGTATTCACGGAATTATTACTCCCACCAAACACCGTGAGCCGAGAGCTGAAATGTTACAGATAAAAAAAAGAAGGTTTTTAATATACAATTAAATTTGGTTATGTTATGGAAAAACGAGAACATGGATGCGATATAATTTGGGATACAACCACCCCCTTCTCCTTAAAAGCGCAGATTCAAGAGGAGGATTTTTTTTTTTTTTTTAAACAAATTCGTGTTCGTACTTTTATTGACGCGTGGCAGTCCGTTCCGTTCGTAATTCAGAGCGCGTGAACCCTTCGCGGGTCACGTCACGACTGTTCTCGGTGGGCTGGCCGCTATCAGCGAGATTGCTGCCGCCAGGAGTTGCTCTTCGTCTCCAGCCATCGGGGAGAGTGCTCCAGGAATGACTGCTCGGCAGCTTCTGATGGCGGAGGTGGGTGAAGGGTTGGGAGAAGTGTGGAGAGGGTAGGGGGTGAGTAGGGGGTGGAGGAGGAGGAGGAGTAATGTGGGGGAGGTGGGCGTAGAGGAGGAGGAGTAGTTGTGTGGGTGGTTTGGGCGGGGGGTAGGAGGAGTTGTGTGTGGGGGGGGGTGGGCGTAGGGGAGGAGGAGTAATGTGGGGGAGGTGGGCTTGGAGGAGGAGTTGTGTGGGGGAGGTGGGTGGGGAGGAGGAGGAGGAGGAGGATGAACAAGAGGAGGGGGGAGAGGAGGAAGAGGACTAGGAGGGGTAGCATAGGGGGAGGGGAGAGGCAACAATCTCTCCGCCGACGGAAAAACGCGCCGATCGACGTTCGTTCTATGGAACCGTCGTTTGACTCGTACGTCGAGGGCTCTGCCTCTCTGCGGTCGATCACGCGCTGTTTAGGAAACAGCAGCAAATTTACGGTCTTTTCGACCACGTTATATATATATTTTTTACTGAAATAAACGAAGCTTGTCCTTTTGTAATCTCAGATAACCTGATATTCGCATAAACTGCGCCTGTTTCCGACTTCCGAAGGTAATGTTTCGTTGTAAACAAGGTAAACACAAGCGTGGAAAAGGGAAAAAAAAAGGATGGTTTTTTGATGTGTGGTTAGATGTCTGTTTCGCCCTTCCTCTCGGCAGCCCGCTACCCCACGCCCGCCTTATCCGCACGAGTTTTGGAAGCGGAGTTGACGGTGGGAACCGCGCAGGAGTCGGGTAACGACCGTAATCCTCGCTTACCGGCCGCTACCTGCGGATCAGCCGCGCGGTAAGCGATGCGTGGAGGGGGACTAATTAAGCGGACAGGACAGCGCTCGGGCTGGGTCAGAAGGGAGGGAGGTAAAGAGGCGGGAGTTGTTCGTATAGCCTCGGCACTCCGTGTGACTTACTGCGGCGTCGACTGCAAGAAGCGGCTGTATGTTTCCTCGCAGAACAACTGTGTCGCGTAACTTGTCCCAAAATTAACAGTTTTCAAAAGTACACTGGGCAGATTTTTTTTTTTTCGGTACGTACATTTACAAGGATAGTCCTTGTAAACTCAGTTGCCAACTATATCTTTTGTAAAATTGCAATGTAGTAGAGCTTTGTACCTTGCAGTTTTTCAAAGTGATGTCATTGAACAAATGGGTTTCCAAGTATTTTACTCGTAAAAAGTACAAAAACATTTACAGTACAGTACCAACGGTATTATCTTTGAAAGATTTGTGCAATGGGAGTGCATGACTTGATGTAAGTTTTTGGACATACGCCATTGCTAAGAATTGCTTAGCAATGGCGTATGTCCAAAAACTTACATCAAGTCACCAACGGTATTCGCTTTCTTCTTCTGCCGCTGTTTTTTTTCCGCCAACAGTGCTTGCAAACAGCTTGGTGCGGTCGTCTTTGTTCGTGCACAAATATCACGTGTTGCTCTGCAAGTGATACTAATACCGGCACTACCTTTAAAAACTGTCATATTTGAGAAGAGGTTACACGAAACGGACTATAAGTAAATGTAGGTTATGAATAATTTAAAAAAAATTGGAAAAAAATAACTGAAAGAAGACCAGAGTCACGGCATTCTTGGCTTATGATGATATAAAGAGACAGAGGAATTTTGCGGATTCATTTCTTGTCAGGCTAAATTTCATATTACTACGTATAATCAGCCCACACATGCTTTCATATAGGTAGGGGCAGGCATTTTTCGCGAAAAGATCTGAACACTTGTTAGACTGCAACAAGGTATACCCGCACATTTGGTTTCTTCCTAGTGATTGGCTGCCTTCTGCGAGAGAAGTCGTTGCCTTATTTGACCGAGCCACTCAGGGCGCGTTTGCTACCGCACTGAATCACTGTGATTGGTGTTGTTACAATCGATATGTACCTGGGAGAAACTCACCCAATCACGAAATACAGACGATGCTATAGTGTTTTAACTTTCATTTAATCTCGAAATCTTTTCGCGAAATCTGCAGGCCCCTACATGTAGGATATTTCTAGGGCCAGGCATTTTTTGCAAAAAAAAAAATCTGAACGCCTATTAGATTGCAACCAGTTATATCTACACCAGTGGTTTCTTTCTTGTGGTTGGCGGCCGTCTGCGAGAGAAGTATTTGCCATATTTGACCGAGCCACTCAGGACGCGTTTGCTCCCGCACTGAACTACCGTGATTGGTGATGTAACAATCACACTCACCCAATCGCGAAACACAGTAATCACTACAGTGTTGTAACTTTCAGCTAGTCTCGGAATCTCTCCGCGAAATGCGCATGCCCCTAGTTATTTATTACTGTAGAATCTCTCCATCTTTGGAGTGGGAATCTGTTATTCGGCCACTTGACTGATCCGCCGTCGTAGAGGGGAGTGTCGAAGCAAATTGTAATCCAATCATTAAAGCAAGGCAAAGTACCTATAAACATGTTTGCAACCTGCCTTGAAACCAAAAGAATCCGCGAAATTTCTGGGTCTCTACTGATAAAATTTTTTCAGAGGTCGCCTTGGCACTGCTGCGTGAGCCTTACTGTAACTTTTTTTTTGTAAATGAAACAGAAATATTCGTGTAAAATTATAAATATTAGAGAATGTGTACATTTATATGAAAACAACTGTATCACTTCAAACGAGTGTTCGCACGTATACTGAGTTCGGATTCTTACCCGGGTATTTATGCTTTGTGTTGTTCCGGGATCTCCAATAGCTAAAGTTATTTTACACCGTTCCCGGAGAATAACTTTCCAGTATTAACTGCGCACTCTAATAAGCGTAATAAAACAAAATGAAGTCAAATGATTGAATATTCGATTAACTTATCCATCGTGTAGAAAAATATGCTTGAATGAAACATCAATTGAAATATAAAATTTTATGTACAATTTTTGTAAGAAATAATTACTCAGTATTATATCAAAAAACGTATTTCATATAAATTCAAAAATAACCACGTAATCTTCAAAGTTACAATATATTTCTTGCAGTATTTCAAACTATTTCTTGGCAACTAGTTTCCAAAGGAATCTTTTGTAAAAGCACAGATTTTTTTTTTTTTTTTTTTTTGGCACGTGATGTACATTTGCGTTCGAAATATGTTATAATTATGTTTCTGTTTCTGATAGTCTTTTTTAGAAAGAAAAATTGTTCTATTAAAATATGTACCTACTATTTACGAAGCGGGTGCCATACATAGTTGGTTAATATTTCCGTGAAACACTTTTCTTCTTCCAGACTTTTTATTTAGGACTGACGGTATTTTCATTAAAAAAAAAAGTGTGAGTGACGCTTTCACAAGAGTCTTGGGCACGAGTTTATTGAGCGTTTAGGGCGTATGGCTGCTCTGAATATTTAATTAAAATGTGAAATGAAGTAACATTTTGACTTTTAATATTGTTTTGAAAACATGAGGCCCATCCGGTTAGCATTACTATAGAAACATGAGACTATACATTAAAAAAAAACTGTTCATAATATTTTGGGTAAATACTAGCCAAAACATTCTGGGATATCTGTATTATTTTAAAAATACTCTATTATTTGCTTGGATTGATTTAAAGGATAATTTAATTGAAAACAGATTCACGTAGACTATGTATTTCGTCTAAATAATCGAAGTTACAGTTTGTATTCGCAACTAATGGGAGAGAGAATTTATAACGCTCTTATTTATTTCAAGTTTTTTAGTCTCGTATAATAATAGTTTTTAAAAAATATATCAGTTTTAAATTACATGAAGATTTATTTATTTTTTGTTTGAAAGGAATTTTTTCCTGTGGTGAGGATTATCAAAATAAATTTCTGTTATTTTTATTCGTCATGGTGGTCTTAGTTAAGCATCGAAAATTCATTCATTGCTTAAAAATCTTAAAAATAATAGTATTTACTAGATTTGAAAAAAAAAATTATTTCAGCAAAAAAAAATTCGTGCTGTTATCTTCATTTAAAGTCTCATGTCTGTGTACAATTTAGTAAATGTAGACACATTCTTATATGTGTGAGAACAAATATACTCTAATCTACATAGATTAAACTAAATTATCAAAATATTAACATACATTTAATATTTGAATAATAAACAACACCGTTACTAATACAAAATTAACATTTATGTATTTTTAAATTGCCTTTTTTTCCTTCTCCGTGTCCTTAGCGCGCAGGAACGAGTGAAATATACTTTTTTTTCTCCTCGACGTTCGTTAGTTTTGATTAATACACCGTAATTAACGCTTATTCACAACACGCTGCTGTAACTGATGAACGGCCTTGCATCATCTAGCTTCCTAGGGGTAGTTTGATTTTCATCCTGTCTTCGCTTTGAACCAGACGTTCGTGCTTCTTCCTCGAAGTCTGCAGCAGCTATCAACTTGCTTCTTCGTATCTGAAAGCTAATTGCCTCGCTTGTCTGCAACAGAAAACTCAGAAAGTTTGCTGCCAGTACTATTTTAGAAACATTAAGTACATGAAACTTTAGCCACGTACGTGTAGTGGCATCCTTATCAAACAGAAACCAATTATTACAACATTTAACAAATCTTCTATACTGTTTGTAATTCCCAATTCAGTAATAGATCATGAGTAGATAAATGAATGAAAAAAGTGTATATTTAATCACGAAGTTACTTAATTTTACTTTTTTTTTTAGTCTTGGGAAGATTAGATGGATAATTAACGTGCTTTGTAGTGAATTTTAAAGAATAAATTGTAGAATAATGATATTTTTTAGTGCCACGATTATTGTGCAAATTTCTTAGAAAACAAAGTAGGCTTGAAGCACATATACCATCTGTTTCACGTTGTTGATTGGACGGCAGTGGTCTTGACACGCCCTTTGACGACCTTGAGCCAGTTATAAACAAGGAGAAGAAATGATTTCCCAATCACGTGTAACACGTCGAATGATACAGCCTGGTTATCCACCAAAGTTAATGTTGAAAAGTCTTGATGTGTATATGCAAAATTCAGTCCAAATATATTTGCAAAATAAACGTCGCCCTATTGATTGTGTTCATATTTTCCAATTATATATCAGATAAAAGATTTTTTTCTATAAATTGCATGTACGATTTTTTTCCCCTGCTCACGTGGATAAGGGCTAAACCCACCGGTTTTAACTGTACGTCCATCCGCAATTTAATAAAGAAAATCAGTCAGCATCCAAAAAAAAATCACTTACCAGAAGAAAAAATTGGTTGTCTGTAAAGTCGGTTTACGGACGATAGTTTAACGTGACGTCATAAAAAAAACATTGATGAAATGATTGCATACTTTATGAATAAAATTGAATCATTTTTATTTTAATAATAAAAGAATAAATACATGAAATTATACTAGTAATCAGATTTTTAAAATGCAAGAATAATTAAACTTTTATTGCCGAAATTTTTGTTGTAATAAGCAATGAAAACCACATTAACTTTTCACTTCACTTTATAAACAGTCGAGTGGAAGAGAGATAGATGCGGCGCAAGCGTACATTGAGCGTAACGGGACACAGCGTAACTGAACAATGAGCGTAACGGAACATTGAGCGTAACGAGACACAGCGTAACGGAAAAATGTGCGTAACGGGACACTTTTTCGTGCGTGCAGCCGGCGTTCATCGATTTATTAAACGTTGTCACGTCAAAAAATAGTTAAATAAATTGCGTGCGCAAATACGTTATGCAAGTACTTCAAACTCGTAACTACGGGCGTGGCAAATACGCAGCTGGAAGGCCGAAGGGCCCTTCATGTACCAACGTTGTCTGGTGTGATTACCTTCCTGTGTGAATTCACTGACGAGTGACGTTGCGTGTACAGAGGCTTCAACGGTGTGTTTGCCGGCTCCCAGGGGCGACAAGGCGAGTAAACGAACATGTATCGCGTGGACGTGTTGGAATACGGTTTGTATTCGGATGCGCTGCGCTCACGCGTTCGGTCCGGATGCAAACACGTGAACAGTTGCACTTCCAAAAATGCTTTCGCGTGGTTTCAGCTGTCTCTGATCGATAGGGACCGGGAAAAATTCGCGTGTTCAATGACCTGTAGGATGAACTCCATAGTTCTACGTAAACTCGGTCAAATGCCACCCACTCATTGGCTGCTGTCTTGTGAGACGTCCCAGCGTAGCAGCCTGTGATTCGATAAAGCTTTGGTCGGGTGTTTCTCATCGGCCCAGAGTCATCCAGGTGAGTTGTGAACCAATAGCAGAGGCAGCACTGAGGTATAACGATTTGTATTTTAGCCTATCGCGAAATGAATTCGCGAATTTTTCCGGTCTCTACTGATCGATGGTTCCTTTGTGACAGGTGTCTGGGCCTTTGATAGCCCGTTACCTGGTTATATTACACTGTAATTTTTTTTGTAAACGGAATATAATTATGCTTGTTAATTACAGATATTTGTAAATAAAAAAACATTTACATTGTACAAAACCGTTTTCGCGGTAATACTGGGTTCGGATTCTTACCCGGGCATTTATGCTTTGTGTTGTCCCAGTACCTCCAATAGTAATAGGTATTTGTGAACCGTTCCCGGAATAGCTTTCCAGTATTAACTGCGCACATAGTAAGCATGATAGAAAAAAATAGTGTGTGGAGTCCCTCCGCGCGGAAGAAGTGAAACTTCATAATGTGGAAATGAAAATAGGAAGGGGTAGAAATTGATTTTTAGTGAAATCATATTGTTTCTTTAAGACAAACTTTATTAACATTGCTTACAATTCACAATTGATCGCATCTTTTAATTATCATTTTCGAGTGGAGAAATATCCAAATCTATAACATTTACAATAGGATTATGATAACTAAAGTAAGATACGAAATGTTTGAGTTCTATTTTTTCAATATTTCTTGCAAAAACTGCATCAATGGTAGTTCCCCCTTTGGTTTTCACGACGCTCACACTGTTTACTTCGCTGCATAGCAAGAATACCACGCGCATGTGCTTCATCCATGGTAGCGTTAAACGTTTAACGCAACCTTGTTGAAAGTCGCATTAGAATTTTCACTTCAATAAAGTCAAATTGTTGAATATTCGATTATATTTTCCATGTTGTAAATAAATTATGCTTGAATGTAACTCAAATTGAAATATAAAATTATGTACCAATTTTCGTAAGAAATGCTTAGTATTATCTCGATAAACGTATTTAATATAGCCTATGCAGAAATAACTACAGCCTTGACTTGTACAGATTTACAATATATTTATTGTGGCATTTCACACTATTTCTTGGCAACTGGTTTCTAAAGGAATTTTTTATTAAAAATACAAGATTTTTTTTTAAATGTGTATTAAGAGAATTTGTTGTTGTTTGTTAACTCGAAAACTGTTGGACTATTTCAAAACTTATCCACTGTTATAAAGCTACATTATATACATAAACAATATATGTAAATAATACATATACAATATATTTTTTTGTCAACAATGTATGTATCCTAAGATTTAGCAGTAGTTCTAAGTAAAATCTGGGAGAGACGATAAAATTTATTTACATTCTTGGCTTAGATTAAATATGTAGTAACAAACGAAGCTTTTTTTTTTTCTGTATTTAGCTTTTCCAGAGTATAGATGACTGCTAATCAATAATAATTTACTGTCAATAAAAGAAAATTAATAAAATTAATATTTTCAAAAACTTTTATTTTTGCACACAAATAGTTATGAATATACGGCGTTGTGGAACATGCTCTACGTACATTCCAATTGACTCGATGTTTGTGTTTGTTCCAGGCTTGCCGGGGTATGCAATACTCAGCATTGTTCTCAGCACTGTCGTGGTGGTTCTTGTCGTCGGCTCTGTGTTCACATACCGGTGAGGACCTCCTGTCTTACACTCACGGTAGCCTACAACTCACGTAGTTTCGGTTCCCTACCACGTTCGTGCAACTTCGGATTTCTCTCAAAAATTGAAATTTAAAAAAAATCGAAGGGTTAGGTTAGATTAGGTCAGTCACAACGTGCTTGTTTTCATTGGAAACTTCTGATTTAGCGGCTGAAGTGGCGTTCGTACCAAAACGCAAAACTTCGGAAATCTTCGGAGGGAATCGAAACTACGTGAGTTGTAGGCTTCCCTTACACTCACTTCTAAACTGTTTATTATGTTTTATATTACACTCATCGTTCCAGTGCCTTTTCTAACGATTGAATTCAAGTTTCCTCAGCAAGTAATCTGGTTTCGATACGTTTCCTTTGAACGGCTTTGTAATATTTAACTCTCAAATAACCGTGGTCTATGCAAGAGAATTAAAATAAATGTATATTTCTACATCTCTGTCTCCTCCTAGTTTGGCTACTTTCCAAACAGCAAACACTCAGGCCGGTATTTTAATGACACAAAATTAAGGGTTTAGATGTTGAATATGCTACATCTGTACCGAAAACGAATTCCTAGTGCACGATAGGACACGGCCGGTTCCCTATTTTTAGGGAACGGATTTTGGGTGTCCTGTCCGTTGCCGATCCGTTGACCGAAATTCCGCGCGTGCGCAGAGCTCACTTTTTTCCGTCGATTTCGGTCCAGATGGCGGACCCGCGTCTGGAGCCATCCCTTTGTCTTTGTGAACTTTGGTCCGCGCCGTCCCCCACAGATAGGAGCACCGTGATTTTCACATTTCCGTTCCAATCGACTTCCGTCCCACTCACGAAATCACTCATTCCAAGTCACGTATACCGAGAGCTGAAATGTTTTCCACGTAAAGAATATTAAAAAAACTCTTGGCCAACACAGCACATAACATTAATTTTCATTTTTTGAATTGTAACTGACTGAAAAGAATTGTGAATTATTCAGAAAAAAAACACGAAATGACAACCTATGACTCGACCGGGTTTCGAGCCCAGACCACTCCAGTCGACAACCGACAGGCGTCTGAATCAGGGTGTCCACAAGGAAAAAAATATTTCGTACCAACTTAGGCGAGAAAAAAGTACTAGATTCGAAAAGAAAAAAAAGTACTAAATTATAATTTGTAATGGTTTTTAACAATTTAGGAAGTTATAATGACATTGCAATGCTCGAACTAAAAATATCACACCATACACACACATACATTCCATAGTTTTTTAAAAAATAATTACGCTTAATAATAAAACATATTGGAGTTACTGTAATATGATTATATTAAAGAAAAATGTACTAGACCACTAAAAAAAGTACTAGATCTAGTACGAAAGTACTAACTGTGGACAGCCTGGACTGAATGCCCTACGGTCAGCTTCCCGTACGGCTAGGCCCCGGAAGAGGGATTACGTGGAACTTAAAAGTCCCTCGTGCCGGCCCAGCGCACAGCGCGCACAGAGATTCAATAACGGAACTCACGCGAGGGCAGATAAAAGCCGGGGTAACATAGGGAGAGAGACTGAGAAGGAGAAATAAAGGCCCCGTTTCGCCGTGAGAGTATCTTGCACGTCTGCAGAAGTCCGACTTCCTCAACAATCCCCGCACAATGGAAGGGGCTCGCGTGCTGGTCTGAATCATTTTCTCCGCTAGGCGTCGCCGTTATTCTCACTTAAATTAATCTCCCGCCACATTGCCCACGTCGACGGGAACGAATGGGAAAGCCCGTCATAACGGATAGTTCAGTACTTTAGCCCTTTTTTTCTTCTTAATGTTTGTGTGAAGCCACCGGACTGTAGCAGCGAATAGGATTGATGTTCAACATGTGTACCGCATGGAAACAAACATAAGCATATGTCGTTTTCACCATAATAATAATAGACAAACTATTAAAATGAGTGTTTTAACGTAAATGCTAACGACATTTTTTTAAATCTGGTTAAACCTTACGTACTGCAAACAACATTCGCTACAACTTCGCCAAGGTAAAAACACACACGGTGATTAAACCCGGCTGACACAATTCTTCTGAGGAAAAAAAAAATATAAACATTAATATTTGTGTATGCTTACATTACTTACAATCTTTGTTTAGCCTAAATAACAATTCTTTAATGAAATGCATGAAACATGTTCGCCCGCCTAGTTACAGTCATTTAGTGACTTTTTTTCGCTTAAGGTTTTGCTAAAAAAAATTTCGCATAGTACAAAATATAAATCATATTTTATTTTATCCTTTGTTTTTAGTTTTCACTGGAGTTTTTTTTTTTTTGCGATAGGAAACCAGAAAAAAAAAATTGAAAATATTTATGCTCGAAAACAATCAACTATGGTTTTGCATCGAGAGTTACGTAAAATAATATTTGAGCAGTTAGTTTTCAATGCCTTTTTTTAGTCACCTGATTTCCTCCATATTTTTGTTGCATATCCGACGCATCTTTGTATTGTGTACGCTTCCTGGGGAGGGGGGGGGGGGAATGTAATATTTTCAGGGAGATGAGACATTTATAGCTGGGAGAACACGATGTATTTTCCAATATCTTTACAGCCTCCAGGCAAGAAGTATCATCGCAGCCTTTTTTTTTTTCTTTGAGATAAAGAAGCGTCTTCAACCATCGCTGATGTCACATAAATGTACCCGTGGGGTGGGGGCGGAGAAACTCTGGATTTTATTAGAACGCTGATAAGGCCCGAGTCGCAATACATTAACTAGTGAAGCCGAAATAGTTTAAAAGTTGGAATAACTGTAAGAAATGGCTGCATAGTTTCAGAGATAGGGCGTATGTTTGAGGGAGTAAAACACAGCATTGGAATAGGACGTTATGGTTCAGAAAAGTTGTGAACTTGCGACTATGTTTAAAACACGCAAAAAATCTAAAACCAAAAAAATTTTGCCCCAGAAAGAAAAAAAATTACCTTAAACTCCAATAGTAACCTAAGTACACAAAATACTATTTTAGTTCAATAATTCTCCTTTTTTTAATATATACATAAACTCTTTTTTCATTCGTTACACATATTACTTCTTGTCACGTAAACCAACAGTTTCGCAAAAAAAAATTTTTAACTATAAATGGCCTACAAACCAAAATAATTACGTCAAAGTTTTGATATTTGCCATAGTACAGCAATTTCGTAACATAAGTACAATAGTATTGTAGATTTGATAGTAAGGTACTGATACTTTTATGTTTTCCATATCATATAATTACATTTAATTTAATTTAAATATTCTCTCGTACTAACCATTTTATGAGTCTTTTTTTTTCTTCACCAAAAACCTGTTTACCTCTCAATCTGGCTTTTCATGATTTTAAAACTGAAATTTTACGAATTACATTACTTGCATGCTATAGTGAAAAGTGATGTGTTTTCTAGAGCCTTATGCAGTTATTTTCTAATTAGGTGCTGTCATCTAAAGAATACATTCTGGTCGCTATTTATTTATATACTTACTATCATCTTTATTGGTGACTAAGTAAGGCGATACGCCTTTTCTTACACTTACCACATTTTCTGCTATTATATCATATGTGCATGGCATTTTTACAAAAAAAAAACATAACATAAACTTAATAGATTATAAAATATGTAATAACATAGAAAGCAGAATTGAGCTTTAACAAAATGTTTAAAGATATGCGTTAACCAATACAACATTTAACCAAAAAGCTAATTTACAGGTAACTAAAATTAAGCGTAGGCATACATGTGCTGTAAAGTAATTAACACTAAAAATCCGGCTTTGCCCAAACAAGATAATAATAGGGAGTATTACATTAAAACCAGTCACTCACAAATTCACACACAGATTCAAGCAATAGGTAAGCAGCGAAAATGTGATGATAAGAAGGTGTTCCAAAGATTTTTTTTTTCAGCCTGTGTTTAAAATTAGCTAGGTTATTTGAATTGAAAGTGAGTCAACCATACAGTTGCTGTTGTGTAAGATTTACCTCCATGTCGCTTCAGTGATTGTACAACAATTAATATGATATATGAAGGATTCTGAGCCAATGAAAACCCCTTCAACACGGAAAGTATCGTATCACAATCATCCCAGAACAGGTCTCACAAGTAGGGACCGGAAAAATTCGCGTTTTCAATGACCTCTAGGATATACTCCATGATCCTCTATGTACTTGTGCAGATTACACCTGATGATTGGCTACTAACTCGTGACACGTGTTAACTGGGAAGTTTGTGATTCGATACTTCTTTTGTCGAACGTTTTCCATTGGTCCATAGTCCTTCAGATAAACTGTGTCCCAATCACTGAAGCAGCAAGGAAGGCAAATGTATTTGGATTCTAGCCTATCAGGAAATGAACCCGCGAATTTTTCAGGTCTCTACTCACAAGTAACTAGCCAATGGGCAGTTGACATTTTCCCGAGTATGTACAGGATTGTGGATCCTATACTAGAGGTTATTAACACCCCGATTTTTTCCAGTCCTTACTAGTATATTTCCCACACAAATTTAAGTCTATTAAAGCCTAACAGTCGCGTTTTCTTGCGATAAATCGCTAGAGACCGGAAAAATTCGTTAATTCATTTCACGGTAGGCTAAAATACAAATAGTTATACCTCAGTGCTGCCTCTGCTATTGGCTCACAACTCACCTGGATGACTTTGAGCCAATGATAAACACCCAACCAAAGCTTTATCGAATCACAGGCTGCTACGCTGGAACGTCTCACAAGACAGCAGCCAATGAATGAGTGGGTGGCATTTGACGGAGTGTACGTAGAACTATGGAGTTCATCCTGCAGATCATTGAATCCGCGAATTTTTCCGGTCCCTAGGCATGCACCTTTCACGAAAAGATTCCGAGACTAGCTGAAAGTTAAAAAACACTGTAGCACTGTCTTGTGTTTCGTGATTGGGTGAGTTTCTTTCAAGCACATGTTCTAATGTTCGTGCAACCAATCACAGTAATTCAATACGGAAGCAAACGCGTCCTGAGCGGCTCCGTCAAACAAGGCAACGCCTTCTCCCGCAGACGGCCGCCAATCACAAGGAGGTAACCGCTAGTGTGGGTATACCTCGTTGCAGTCTAATAGGCGTTCAGATTTTTTTTCGCTAAAAAATGCCTGCCCCTAGGAATTACTCGCGCTGTAGGATAGACTCCACTGTCGCATACGTAATCGGGAGGCTTGACATCTAGGGGCAGTGGTTTCCGCCTTGTGATTGGCGGCCGTCTGCGGGAGAAGGCGCTGCCTTGTTTGACCGAGCCACCCAGGACGCGTTTGCTTCCGTATTGAATTACTGTGATTGGTTGCACGAACATTAGAACATGTGCTTGAAAGAAACTCACCCAATCACGAAACACCAGACAGTGCTACAGTGTTTTTTAACTTTCAGCTAGTCTCGGAATCTTTTCGTGAAAGGTGCATGCCTAGGGACCGGAAAAATTCGCTGATTCAATGACCTCTAGGATAGCCTCCATTATTCTCTGCACATCTCAAGTAAACACGCGTGTTCATTGGGTACTAAATTGTGAGGCGTCTCCACTGGGTAGCTTGTGATTCGACGCTTCTTTGGTCGATAGTCTCTCATTGGCCCAGAGAGCTCCAGTTAAACTGCGAGCCAATAGCAGAACCAGCAGAATTGTACACATGTTTGAATTTCAGCCTATCACGAAATGATTCCGCGAATTTTGCCGGTCTCTATGCATGCCCTTATTGGAGTGTTTACCCGCGACCGTCCTCGCGAAACGCAGGCGTCTCTGCCCTGTGTTGTTACGCACGTCGCCCGTCGGGTCACCGGGGAATGGAGGGTTGACGGACGCCCGCGTGCGTGTGTGTCGACAGGCACTTCAAGCTGGAGGCGGAGATAGCGTCCATGAACTGGAAGGTCGCGTGGCAAGACTTGAAGTTCACCCCGCACGGCAAGGAGCGAGGGAGCCTGTACAGCATCGCCAAGAGGAACAGCCAGCTGGTGAGTTGCCGAGGGCCTTCGAAAAAATATACTAATATATTATACTATATATATATATTATATGTAGGGACAGGAAATTTTCGCGAAAAAATCTGAACGCCTACTAGACTGCAACAAGGTATAGCCACACCAGCGGTTTCTTCCTTGTGATTGGCGGCCGTCTGCGAGAGAAGTCGTTGCCTTGTTTGCGCGAGCCACTCAGGACGAGTTTGCTCCCACGCCGAATCACTGTGATTGGTTGTTGTAACACTCGACATGCACCTCAAAGTAACTCACCCAATCACGAAACACAGACGATGCTACAGTGTTTTAACTTCCAGCAACTCTCGGTATCTTTTCGCGAAATTTTCTTGGCCCTAATTATATGTAACATCTTAGCTCTCGGTGTACGGCATTTTGTGGGAGCAATTTCGTGAATGGAACGGAAATGTGTACCCACGGTGCTGTAATCCGTGGCAGATAGCGCGAACCAGAGTTCACAAAGCCAAAGGTAAACTTTATGATATTATCAACTGTTTTATGAATTATTTTCTTTAAAAAAAATGGGCAGTATTTTAATAAAATTCCTCGTGGAAAATCAGGTCTGAATCCAGGGGTTTAGTATTTTTTTCCTGTTTTTTTTTATTTTAAAGTTTTTATTGGAGCCGTTTCATAACAAAGTTTTAAAATTTCGGTCTGCAAATGGAATGAGTCTATAGTCGACGTAGCTGCTACTGGCAACGGATTCTAGCGGCGAGTATGGTAACTACGTGTGTGATTTTGCTTCAAGAAATTTCGTTGAGAGCAAAGATTTTTTTTCTATATTTATCACGCTTGGCGTTGAATCAAATGAATTAACGTTAATTAATTTTCGTGTCCGTGGTTGATGTTGTCAGACAGTTGTTGACATGCAGATCGCCTCTGATTGGCAAAACAGCCCAGCCAACCAGAAAGAAAGGAAGGCTCTGACTGGCCCACAGCTGCAGCCAATCAGGAAGCAACTTCCCCTCAGGCGAGAGTATATAAAGGCAGGATATAACTTGTAAGAACCTCAGTAGGTTAACTGCTCCCCTGATGATGGCGACTGCAATGTCGACTGAAACGTCGGTGATTAATTATTCGCCGGAGGACGCGGCTACAACCCCGGAAGCCAAGCTACTTCTGACAATGGACGTGAAAGCCTGCGAACATTGTAAAGTTATTGGTAGAGACCTGCAAAATTCGCGGTTGTCGATGGCCTTCAGGATAGACTGCACACACCCCTGTACACTCGGGCAAATAACAGCAAGTTCATTGGCTGCCGACTCGTAAGTTCGTCTCAGCTGGTTTGTCTTGTGATTCGATCCTTCTTTGGTTGAGGGTTTATAACTGGTTGAGATTCGTCCAGATGAACAGTAAGCCAATAGCAAAATCATCTAAGAGGTAGGATATGTGTTTGAATTCTAGCCTATCACCGAATGAATCCGCGAATTTTGCAGGTCTCTAGTGATTGGGGTCCTCTTATTATGGGCAAAAAAAACAAACAAGTGTGTCTGAGAGCCAGGTGATTTAGGAAACAGCCCCCCTTTGACCCGGGTCACGGCGGGCAAGTTATTCTGGGCAAAAGCCCGGCCAAGCCTCACCACCTCCTCCACCTGGAACTAAACCCCAGTAGGGGTGTACCAAGTGCACTACTTTAATTTCCCAATTTTTGGCCTATATTCCCATGTTTCCATTGAGTGACTTGATTTTCGTCACTCGAGGGCCATTAACCAGAATAACCTATCCAACCTGTTTTCACCGCCGGCGCTGCAGCCAGGTTATAGCTTTGTCAAATTTTCAAATATATATGCATTTCTTGTGTCCACAATTATATAAACCGGCGGTGGATATATAAAAACTTTTACCTCATCAATCCACGTGGAATCACCCCTTTGACCCGGGTCACGGCGGGCAGCCGAGACTCGCCGCCGGCTCCGCGACTTCTTACCGGGAAACTGGGGTCGTCTCGGCAGACTGGACGGGGAAGTGCCGGACACCGCTCCTTCTTCCCGACGTGGATTTCCACGTCGATCGACCCTCGCTTCGTGCCCGAAAACCCCTTCCTCCTCCTCTTTCCCGTTTAGCAAAGCTGATAAATGAAAGCGTGTCAGGAGGAAGGAAAACGTTTCATGTGTATGTACACTCACACATGCACATACACACACACATATATATATAAAGGTTAGCGAGTCTTTCAGTACTTGCCGGAGATGCGTAACATCCAACCTCGATAACTAGGGGCATGAAGATTTCGCGAAAAGATTTCGAGACTCGATGAAAGTTAAAACACTGTGGCACCATCTGTGTTTCGTGATTGAGTGAGTTTCTCCCAGGTACACGTCGATTGTAACAACACCAATCACAGACATTCAGTGCGGAAGCAAACGCGTCCTGAGTGGCTTGGTCAAACAAGGCAACGACTTCTCTCACAGACGGCCGCCAATCACAAGGAAGAAACCACAGGCGCGGGTATACCTTGTTGCAGTCTAATAAGTGTTCAGATCTTTTCGCGAAATCTTCATGCCCCTATCGATAACGAGTGAATTCACGTGAAACATCAATTATAAAAATAAAATTACGTGCCAAATTTTGTAAAATAAAAAAATTGCTCAGTATTATCTCTAAAAAAAAAAACAACTTATTTTATACATGCAATGAATTGTACAAAGTTACAATATATATTTCTTGTGGTATTACAAACTATTTCTTGGCTTCTTGTTTCCAAATACATTTTTTTTCCCCGTGTAGATGCAGTCCGTAAAGATTTAAACGTCATAAAATGCCGTGTTGTCACAGCGCGCGTATTTCGTGAGGTGGGTGCTAAATGTATTGCTAGGGGCATGCACTTTTCGCGAAAATATTCCGAGACTAGCTGAAAGTTAAAAACACTGTAGCATTGTCTGTGTTTCGTGATTGGGTGAGTTTCTTTCAGGTACATGTCCAATGTCAGTACAACCAATCACAGTAATTCAATACGGAAGCAAACGCGTCCTGAGTGGCTCGGTCAAACAAGGCAACGACTTCTCCCGCAGACGGCCGCCAATCACAAGGAGGAAACCACTGGTGCGGGTGTAGCTACCTTGTTGCAGTCTAATAGGCGTTCAGATTTTTTTTCGCGAAAAATGCCTGCCCCTATGTATTGCCTATCTGCCATACGACGTGGTTGATAACGCCACAAGACAAATTAATTTATACATACTATTGTAAACACACACCAAAGCTGAATTACACTTTTTTATCGTAGAAAAATCTCAGTATATTGTCCAATTTCCCAACTGACTGACGCATATGACACCATACCGGACATATACGTTATCTGAATGATTTTTTGCAATGGGAAAGATTGATTTAACGTGTTATCTTGGTAAATTCCATCGCTGGTTTACGGTGGTTGTCGTAGAAACTCTTCCTGAGTCGTATGCCTAATACATTATGTTAAATCAATCTACCCCAATGTAAAAAAAAATTCAGAAAACCACTTACCTTGTTACCTATGCGTTATTTTAAGATAAATATCGACATACAACAACAATTCAATGTAACCGGAGAATATGAATTGGAAAATTGGACAGTAGTTTTATATAAATTTTTATTTGTTTTATTTGACTATAGTAAATATAACACCAGTATAATCTTCATGCGTGAAATATAAAATAAAAGCTACAAATTCAATATGAGTGTCTATATTTAAAATAACTTAGTTGATTTCTATGTTACAGTCACAATACACCACAAGTAGTGTAAACGATTATGACAAGTCACTTTAGAAAATCTGTAAATGTTGGAAGTTCAGTACATGTAGCTTCAGACTAATATTTTTTTTGTAAAAAAGTAATAGCACTTGAAAAATCTGTTGTTTTGAAAAAATCGAATTGAAGCATTCTGGCCAAAGGTAATTAAAAGAAGAAAAAAAGGTTCTGGTTCCAAAATAAATCCCTGGAAAATATTTATTGAAATTCACGCTTTAGAACTAAAAGCAAAACATTGTATGGACCTAAATAAGGGATAAGAATTAGCGTTTGTTACTTCATTAACTTACTTTACATGAAAACTAATTGTAACTAGAATACTTCGCCCCGGGACGCTTCTGTTCTTATCGCTGCCCCAAAACACTCCGTGAATTCTGCGGTGTTCAGTCAACCTTTTAGTGGACTAACAACGTGTGAAACCTGCCTGAAAATATTTTGTAATTTATAAGTTTGTAGGAATACATTTAGTACATGCATTTGTATATATATTTTTTAAATTATTATGACTGTGATCACCATACCCTCGCTCTGTCTTTCTCTCGTGTGACAACAGACGCCAAATCAGCGCTGCTGTGGCTAAAGATGTAAAACATTATTATTTTAATTTCTACTCTGATTTCAAATAAACATAAAAAGTTAAGTTAGCCTATTCATAATTTCCTGTTGCAACATCATGGATATATCACAACAGCGCTGATACAAAATAACTTATAATTATAATTTCCAGTAATTAAATCAACTCGAATATATGTGGGGAAAAACACACAAGAGTTGGTAATAATTTCAAGCAATTTTGGCCACAGGACACATTAAAATAATTTGACGAAACTGATACTTTGAACAATTGCTTCACAGGGTGTAACGAGTGTACGTGGTTCGATACTTGTTTCAGACTATGCTGTCCGAAGAAGCGATGAGTATTGGCGAACAAAATCGACAGGAATTTGTGACAACAGCTTTTTACAAGGTAAGAGAAATTATAGTTTTTTAAGGATTTAAAGTACAAAATAAAAAATATGACTCGGTTGTATATTACTATATATTATTCACTTTAAAGGTGTTTTTCTTGATACTCTTAGAGATATTGATTGTAATATTAGTGATCGCTATATTTTAACATACTGATCCCTTATTTTGAAAAAAAAAATAAACTCCCTGCTTTGGCGTTTCAATAGTATTAAATTTCTTAAAGAATGTTACTAAGTTATCATGTATTTCTATCTTTTCATTTTGGTTGTGCTACTAAGCGTTACCGTTAAATAATATAAAATTGAAAACAATTTCTTTCTTTATGTATAGTAAATAGGTTCTAATGAAATTAACCCTGACCAAAAATTTATGAAAATTTTTTTTTATCAAGGAGGTAAATATCACCACCCATGAGATAAAATACATGCAACATTTCCGGTAGCTGGAAATTTTGTAAAAACTATTTAGTTCACAACCAAATGGGCCGAACTCCTCGATGTAAATTGTTCAGACGCCAGTTGATTGTGTGGTGATCATTAATGTTTGTTTAGGGAAAGGAGTTTATGCGAACTATCTTTATAATGAAACTTGTATTATAGTTTTGTAAAGGCATATTTTCTCTTCCCTTTCTCCACCCTGACTTTGTGAACAGAATCATAATACCGACAAACGCTTGTATCGTGGAGTCATTGGAAAATTTTTGTTAAGTCCAGTTTCTGGGAATATGGCGTATTGCCATCATCTGAGTTAAAGGTGACATTTCTGTGTCGGGTATAATCAATAAAGCATATTCTTAAGGACTGTTTTAAACGTTAAACAATTTGGAAAGTATTATTTTGTCTCATTGCTGACAGGGGAAAAAAAAAGAATCGTACCTGGTACCAACTTCGTCAGTTAACACTACGATTTTTAATACGTTACCTACATATAACACAGAACTAATTAATTTTTTTAATGATTAAACAAGTTCAGCGGGATAAAATGAAATTGGAAGAAGAGAATTATTAGGGAGCAAAAAGGTGGGATTTTTTTCTAGTTAGACGAACACGGTATGTCTGTGAGGAATGTCGGTTAAAACGCATAGTCTTGGCCAGTTCAAACCGCGGACGTGTGTTTGGCATAAGCGGACCACAGACTTGGAAGCCGCGGTGGAGTGGTCAGAGCATTCGCCTACTACCGTTGGACTCCCGGCTGGGTCAAATCCAGATTAGATAAACGACCTGTGCGGGATGAGTAGACTCACACCTACGCTGTAGACGTTAGTTTACATGTAATTATAAACAATTAACATGTTTCTAAAAGCAAACTACATAGGTAGTTTATGTATAATTCTACTTTATGAATGCTAAAAACACTTATACAGCACTATTTTTCTACACATACATTTAAAAGGTTATTTTCCACTAGCAGATATAATTTTATACATAGGCTACACTATAAAGTTATGTAAACAAGGTGTGTGTATAAATTTGCCCTGAAATTGGTAGAATTACTCGTTAAATCTGTCTAACATTGCTTATCTACATATATAAAATATGATGTTGGTATATATGACGCTGATTAATACCGACACAGTTTGACCGATCGCCATGAAAGTTGACACATCTAAGCGTTTTTTCATGGAGAAGGTTTTCATTATATCCATTTTTTTGTAACTCGCCGCTAGATGGCGCTGCAGCGCATCAACTTTAAACAGTTCAACCGATCGCCATGGGTAAACAGAAAATCATAGATTATAGACATACAAACAGAAATTGTGTGTAATCTCTCTATGTCCACCACACTGTCATATAGCGCTATCCATTTTGCTATAACTCGCGGACAATATATCACCATGTGTTCAGCCCGGGCAACGCCGGGTACTGCAGCTAGAACAGTGTAAATGCGATTTTTAACGCTAAATGGATAAATTACCTGTCAGTGGCGTATAAATTTACACCTTTTTCGTTTGTGTTATTTTACGGCAAAATACACTTACATGTGTGGGGAAAAAATACACCTACATTGGTGTAGATACAGCTGATACCTACACCGGTGTAAAATAACACTTTTTTTACAGTGTATTTTCGCGAGTGGGAAAACACATCGGACTAAAGTCGGCGTGGGTATTCCCGGAGTTTCCCAGTTCCCTCGCGCCCATTCATTCCAATCGATGCTCCCATTATAATCTCATCGTTCATCATCGTCTCTTAATGAATGAAACACCGCGAGACGCAGGGTTTCGCTTCATTAATGAATTCGTTCGTACAGCAGTATGTTGTTTATTTCACCCCCTCCCCCCTCCTTTACACTTTACTAACCACCGTACTTTAGGGACTCCGTACACGCACAGTGCGGCCATTCGATCGGCGAGAACAAGACTAGGCCTGTCCAGGCAGGACTGACGTGATGGTGCACGGCTAGAGACCGGAAAAATTCGCGGGTTCAGTGACCTGTAGGATGAACTCCATAGTTCTACGTACACTTGGTCAAATGCCACCCACTCATTGGCTGCTGCCTTGTGAGACGTTCCAGTGTAGCAGCCTGTATTTCGATAAAGCTTTGGTTGGGTGTTTCTCATTGGCCCAGAGTCATCCTGGTGAGTTGTGAACCAATATCAGAGGCAGCACTGAGGTATAACGATTTGTATTTTAGCCTATCGCGAAATGAATTCGCGAATTTTTCCTGTCTCTAGTGATGGGTGCATGGCGGACCCGCCACTCGAGTCTTCGTTCTGTTTGCACACGTGCAGAGGAAAACATCGTGCTCTATCCGTGGCGCATGGTCGAACGATCTTTTTTAGCGTAGTGTTTTTTTCATTGAGCCCTAATTGTTCCTCTCATACAAACATCTTTGTCCTTTGAAGTAGCTTGGCTTCTGGGTTGTAGCCGCGTCCTCGGCGAATAATTCACCGACGTGTCGGTTGACTTTGCAGCCGCCACCAGTAGGTAACTGCTCCCTGATGATGGTGACTGAATGTCGACCGAAACGTCGGTGAATTATTCGCCAAGGACGCGGCTACAACCCAGAAGCCAAGATAGTTCAGACAATGGCCGTGAAAGCCTGCGAACAGTATTATCTTTGTTCTTTTATTATTATTATTATTTAAAAGCTGTAAATAAGTTAACTATGCGTAAGTAGAGAGCGGAAAATTTGAAGGATACGTTTCACGATGGACTAGGATCCAAATACGTTCAACGGTTTTGAAAACTTTATTGATTGGGCCACAGTTTATCTGAAGGAATCTGAGGTAGTGGAAAAACCCTCAATAAAAGAAGTATCGAATCGCAAGCATCCCAGTTAACGGGTGCCACCAGTCAGTAGCCAATGAGCAGGTGTAATTTGCCAGTGTATAGGTATAGAGGATTGTGGAGTCTATCTTAGAGGTAATTGAAACTGCTATTTTTTTTCCAAGTCCACGTGCGTAAGTAATTCCTCTTTTGGGGTTACTTACAGTTCATAAACTGATGAAGTCTTTCCACGCGTGTCCACTCGACCAGATTGCAAGGCGGACTGATGATTGTGAACTGACATTCCGAACTGCATGTGTAGGTGAGTGAGGGGGGAGGGGAGAGAAGTCAGACAAGCGAAACCGTCTCGGTTTGGCCTGTCAGTCCGAACTGAAGACCGAAACGTGCGAGGTTGGGGCTTTTTCGTCTGAAAGGTTCGCCTCCAGTGGTCAACGACATGGGGCCTGCAGTCCCGAACGCGTCGGTTCGAAAAAAGAGTTGGCGCGGATTCAAGACGAACTTGACAAAAAAAAACTCCGGATGCTTTGTGAAGTCAACGTGGACGTGTGCCCTTTTTTTTTTTTGTTCGGTGCACGAAGTCATTTTGTGTGAAAATAATTAACGCGTGTCAACTTTCCGCCGAGTTCCTCGCACCGGTTGACACGGCTTGACTTTCCTCCACCCGCGTCACTCCCACGCACACACGCGCACACGTACGATAGTGAGCACAACCAACCTGCTTTCCCTTTTGTAGCCAATATCAAGGTGTAATTGTCGGAAGCAAAAAAAAATATTAAAAGATATCCTAAAATTAATTTGCTCTTGTTGGGTTTCGCACACCATGTGTTTCTGAATAAGTCACTTTTATTTAAACTGGAAAGAAATCCTAAAATAAATATAAAAACTAAATGTCATTCCCACCAGCATATGGAAAGCGTGTGAAAAGTTCAGCTGTTCCCCCCCCCCCCCCTTTTTTCTCTCTCTATCTCTCTCTCTCTCACCCCAAACAAATTAAATTCTGAGTAGACTGGGTAGTCTTAAAACACCACACGTGTTTGGTGGTTGATGTCACTACAGTAGAATTTCACCTTCCACTGCACGCACAATTGCACCCATACCAAGTGGAGTGACCCCGGTGTGGGAGAAACCCGGCTTCGAATCTCTGTCCGGCCATCTCGACTTCGGTTTCCTACCCGCAGCTTCCCACGAAACCACTCAAAATAGACGCCGTTCCGGGATGGTGTCTCGCCATAGCCCGCGGCCTGTTTCCTCTCCCCCCCCCCCCCTCCACCCTCCAAAGATCACCGGCAGAATTTTGTTCCGCGTCTCTGTCACGAAACAGCTTTCAGTAACACTTAATCATTTCCTGACATGAAAATGTTAATATTGTTGCGAATGCGAGAGACCAGACCACGCGACGCGCGCCGGGTTTCGGAGCTGGCTGGCGTCAGGTGCGTGTCACGTGGCCTCCACTGACGTAAGACATGCCACGCGTTCCTGGGCGGATAACAAGGGTCGTCGCTTACCCCCCTCCTCCCCCTCCCTCCCTTCACCACTCCCCGCGCATCCTCCTGGGGGAGCTGAATTGTTACCCCTTGGAAGGGCAGCCCTTCATGATTTTTCTGACTAGTGTTTTTGAAAGGTTGTCTGAATTGTTGCCCCTTGGATGGGCAGCCCTTCAGGATTTTACTGACAGTGGTTAGTTTAGGTTATGGTATGTTAGGTTAGGTAATATTAGGTTAGGTTAGGTCACTTTACAAACTAACCACTGTCAGAAAAATCCTGAAGGGCTGCCCATGCAAGGGGCAACAATTCAGACAACTTTTAAAAAAAAACACTACTGTCAGAAAAATCCTGATGGGCTGCCCTTCCAAGGGGCAGCATTTCAGTCGCCCCATCGTCCCGCCTCGGCGCCGTTAGCTATCGCTGAGCGGCCTTAAGAATTCCGCGTGCCGTCGCGGTGAGCCAGCGACGTCTTTCTCGACTGTTCTGGAGTCAGATCGGCGCGGGATGACGTGGCTCGTCATCAGCCGCTCTCGACCTTTCGAGAAGGACGGCCCTAGGTACTTAAGCCCCGACGCCGGCCTCCGCGAGAGGCCCGTCATCGTTAAATTGTATTGTGTGTCTCCGTATCCAGCGAATTCGTCGTATGCAATACGTTAAGTGTGACCGGCGTAAATATGGCTGAATATGAGAGTTCAGTAAAGTCTTCCCGGTAGCTTGCTTTTACCTCGGATGGATAAAAATGTGTTTTATTACGACGAACAATGCTGGAGTTTACAGTATTTTTTTCTCGCTGTTGACTGTTAACGTAAATCTTAGCTGACAGTATGTTACTGTCCCATTGTACAAAAAAAAATTTTGTTGTATTAATTTCTTTATTACAAGTAATAAGTTTATTTGTTTTGATTTTCAGGGGTCGAAAGTAGCCCTGAAAGCTATTCACAAGACGAGGATAGATCTCACAAGGCCACTCCTCCTAGAGCTGAAAAGAGTAAGTGAAGTACTTGAGAAGTATATTTGATGTCACCCTAATGTACAGCATGTTATGTTTATGTTTGTTTCACGGTTAAAACCTTTTTTTCGTGAAAGTTTATGAAATCTTGTATGTTACTATTTAATTTCACTTTAAAATTGTATTTACCGATTAGAAATGTCACAGAAAGTTTTATTTTTTGTAAAAATTTCAGGATGTTTAATCAAATATGGTTCAAAATGCATTCAAAAAAATTTTGCCGAGTTTTTTTGGCATGACCTTTTCAAGATTAAACCTTAATCAGAAAGATAATACATTTATTAATATTTGTTCCATAAAAGCAACGAGGATACAAATTTGGAAACTTAAAAATAAGCATAGTAAAATGCCACGTTTTCATTAAGCTACAGCAGCATTCATAATTTTAACGGTAATTAAATGTTGATTGCCAGATAGAACACTTTGTGTGTGATCACGCGCCTGGTATTACGCAGGGGAGTGTATAGGCCATCAGTGTATTTTCAACATGATAACACGTGAATTTGCTCGTTACCCAGATTAGATGTTAAACATATCTTGGCGTGTACAGAAAGACCAGCTCACTTTTTTTTCTCTCCTGTAGAACAGCCTATTACATCTTGTTTCAAACACCACTTTACTGCATATTGCCTTTCGTTTGGGAAATCCCGTTGAAAATATATTTTCGTTCGATAATACGGCATGGCCGTGCTTCTGAACGCGTGGATTAAAGATCTTTCGCTGTATACCACGTGTTTTACAATAATGGGTGACGATAATGTTATGCAAATCAGCCAGGACAATCGCCAAATATGATCCTCTGTGTAAATCGTGTAAATAACCATAGAACTGAATTAGGTTTCTCGCGCGAACATGTTTGCAGCAGTCAATTGTCCAAAGGAAATTTAACAAGTCTCGGAATTGCCTTTAAGGATGACTCAGGCTCCCACATCAGCTAAGATAACCCGGTGAATGAAGTGAAACGATTTTGTTGTGTTAGGTCCACGGCCGCCACAATGGTG
Source organism: Bacillus rossius redtenbacheri (assembly GCF_032445375.1). Lineage (NCBI taxonomy): Eukaryota > Metazoa > Arthropoda > Insecta > Phasmatodea > Bacillidae > Bacillus > Bacillus rossius. The sequence goes on from NC_086340.1 coordinate 9,900,785, forward strand.
AGGCTGGGTGGACCCCTGGGCCCTGTTTATTTTTAAATGTTTAACTATTATAATTTTTACAAATTAAAAAAAAATTTAATATTTTTTTTATCCAATGAAATTTTAGAAGATTTTACACACCTACAGCTAATTTTATTTTTCTGTAACTATTTTCAAACTTATCTTAGTGTGTGAAATAAATATAAATACTTGCTTTGGTTATTTTTAAGTAAAATAATTTTATAAACAAAGCTTAGTTTGGACTTATAAAACAGTAACCATAATTATACCCTGTATTTTCAGGTTAAACAACATTCTAATAAGAGTGTAGGTAAGAAATAACCATGCAATTATAATGTAGCGCGTGACTGTAAAATTGGTGGTTGGGGGGGGGGGGGGGAGGGGGCGTCTCCGATTCTAGGTTCAGGGCCCGTGATCGAATGTAGGGGCCATGGTTACATTATAAGAGCAGTGTGAGAGAATTCTGCCCGCAGCGAAGGGCAGGTGCATTAGGTAGGAGATAAAATAAGTAAATACTTGACACATAACTCGCATACCTTAACCCTCCAAACAAGCGATGCTAGCCTCACTTCTCCTTTTCAACACCTCATATTCCCCTCTTCACACCTGAGGAAAATGCGTTCACGCCTCCTTCACCCCCCCCCCCCCCCCCCCCCCCCCATTTGCAGTTAGTGGTGAACAGCTTTGTGGCAACTACTAGACCAACAAGACTTCATAAATGACTTGTTGATGCTTCCGCGCTTTGCTACGGCAGTCCACAGGCAGAAACACATCTGTACTGTTCATTGTACGAGCCCCTCCTCGAAGGTACGCCACTGACCGCGCCTCGAATGGAAAAAAATAAACTGAATAGAATTTTGAAAATCAACTTATAAAACAAACAAAAAAATTTTATAACTAAGATAAACAGGGATGAAATACAAAACCAAACACGCCATCTTGTATTCAGCAGTGTTCAGTATTCCAAGAGCCTACTAACCCGAATTTATTTAACCAACTATACCGCTTTAGCAGGTTACGAAAAAAAAAAACTGTATTACGACCCGAAGTGTGAGGCATAACCGTTGCCAGGAGACGGAGAAAAATTAAAAAAAAAATGCAATAGCCTTTGCCCAGAAACGAAGAAAGTGTCAGCGACAACTCAACAGCCGTTACCGTGAAGATGAACGGGAAACCGTGGTAAAATAGCTATAAAATAATTAAATTGAAAAAAAGCCAAATTTAGAAAAATATTTTGGATGTGTAATCGACGCCACCCCCCTGGAGAATCCACTAACAAATTTCACGGCTATATGCCTCACCATCTCCATGCTACGTGAACAGACTGACAGACTCTAAACTCTCCCATTTATTTATATTCATATTTAGTAAGTCTGTGTATAATTGATATATAATTAGTGTTAAGGATCTGATCATTTCTTGCCCATTAGCGATAATTCGTACACAGAAAAAAAATGTCTGTACTTTTACAAAAGTTTCCTTTGGAAACCAGTTGTCAATGTAATAATTTGTAATACTTCAGGAAATAAATATTGTAACTTCGTACAACTCATAGCTGAGGTTATTTTTGCTGATATGAAATCAGTTTTTTTTTTAGATGAAACTGAGTATTTCTTACCAAAATTGGCGGCTAGTTTTTTATTTTAATTGATTGTTTTTTCAAGAATATTTTGTTTAAACCCTGAAAAAGATATATTAATATAATAATTCCGAAAACAGGCGTTTTAGCTGTTTTAAATCTCCTACAAATAAAGAATTACGGGAACAGAACTACTCACCTGTCATCGGCCACTCGGATAAGTTTTCAAATCGCGCGGTTTTCTTGTGAAGCTCCGCGCGCCGTGTGCGTACCGGAGAAGTGCGGGCGCCGCGGGAGTCGTACCGGAATACTCGTACCAGCTGCGGCACACTGCTCTCGTCTGGTCGGAGCAGGCGTGGTGCGGCCAACTTCCTTTGGCCGCAAACTTCCCAGGTACGCCGAGCTGGGGGAAACTTCGGGACGAGATGCAAATGAGACGCCGTTCCGACGGCTGCCCTTCTGCTCGTGTTCCTTCCACACCTACCTCTCCCCCTCCACGCTCACCCTCCCCTCATTTCCCCTCCTCCTCCCAAGACTCGGCGCATTAATATTCTTCCTCGTGGATCTTCTGACGCATGTTGGGGTCGGGCCATCTTTCCTTTGCACGGTTTTAAACATTTATTTTCTTTTTTTTTTTAAAGCGAAAACTTTTTTAACCGCGTTGAGCGATTTTTTTGGTAGGGGAAAAACGTATGGGTTCGCGTCACCGACATGCTAGTGATACAATACCAAAAATTATTTCCTTACGTACATTTGACGTAGAAGTGATGTCATATTACACATTTAAAAACAAAGTTTTAAGTTTTCACTTCTGTCGACAGTCCCCATGACTGCCTTTTAGTTTTATTATTATTATTATTATTATTATTATTATGTGTGCGTTCGGACACTGTCAACATGTTACGTCGTGAAAGACAAACATCTATATTTAGGGGAAAAAAAATCTTTTTGGTTAATTTTTGATTGCAAGATTTTTTTTTAGTATTAACAACGAACACATACCCCGCGTTATTTCCATCCTTCGACACATATAAATACGCGCAAGTTTACATGGTGTATAGCGGTAAAACTAAAATAACGGTGAAATTGAAGTAATACACCCCAAAAAAAACATCAAAATGGATGTGAATACACCGCATGACGAAGAAATTAAAAATAAAAACACAAAATGCAGCGAAATTCACCTCCATTACATAATTTTGTATGTTAAAATATTGAATCGATTACCATAAATTTTGTTACAGTTGATCAATGTTATTGTGCTTGATATGAACTCTTTACATATGTTTAATCCTAAATTACGATAAAGACGAAATCCGCTATATTTAATTATGAAATTCGCATTTTTATAACACCATAAAATCATGGCTGTAATTTTATAAATAACACTAAAAAGGTATAATTTACAAATTTAATGTCGAGATAATTGTTTCTGTTGTTTTATTGAAATTTATTCAGCAGTCAAGCAGTTGTACATTCTTGAGAAGATATTTACGATCAAGAAGATTGATTTAACATAATACTTTGGAAAAACTCCATTGCTGGCTTACGCTGGTTGTAACAAATAACATAACAGGACAATTCTACAAATACAAGGAGAACAAGCCAATGTCACTTGATTTAAAAATTTACTTGACTAGAGAGCACAGAGAAAATTCCGTGGAACGAATTTAGTCAGAAAAAGGACACCAATGAGCAACGCAACAGGCTGAATGACAAGTCAGGTTCAACCACAACAATAAAAACAAAACAAAACCGTACACCACAGAGAAGCACAGACGAACCCAGCGATAAAAACTAAGCAGATAATCTGGAAAACACAATGACGACAGCACGCATGAACAGAGTAAGCTTTCTACGACTTTTCGGAAACTGAAACCTGCTCCCGTTATCAGGAACCCACATACTTATTCCTATATTCATCATTATTATACACTCCTGAGGGGTATTATTCGATAACAACCAACGTAAATCAGTAATGTCGTGTGTTAAAGATGTAATGTTACAATGTAAATTTATTTTTGTAAATTGAACAGAAATTTTTCATGTAAACACAGTTATTTGTACATAAGAAACTGTATCGCTACAAAATATTGTTCGAAGTAATACTGGGTTCGGATTCTTACCGTGGTATTTACGATTTGTGTTGTCCCAGTTCTTCTAATATATATGTTATTTGTAAACCGTTCCCTGAATTGCTTTCCAGCATTAGGTCTAACTCAGTGGCGGATCGAGGATTTTGGTTTGGGAGGGGCTTGACCCAGCTGAGGCTAGGCTTTATCAAGGCAAACACTAAAACAATAGTGGACCCAGATGCTTTTGGAGGGGGCTTGAGCCCCTTAGCCCCCCCTCTGGATCCGCTACTGGTCTAACTGCATTAAAAGAATGGTAAAACAAAATAAAGTAAAATTGTTGAATATTCTATTATACTTTCCTTGGTTTGAAAAAAAATATATTCTTCAAAGGAACATCAATTAAAGTATAAAATTATGTGCCAATTTTCGTAAGAAATAATTTCATAGCCATGTGTTTTACAAAGTTACAATATCTTACTTGACAAAGCATTTCTTGGCAACTGGTTTTTAAAGGAATCTTTTTAAGAGTGTACAACCATTTTTTTTTCTGTGCAATTCACGTTAGTGTGGTAGGCCAAAATAGCCTACTGGCAACATGGTCGGCAACTTTGCACTGGGAGAACTTTTCAGATATTATTTTTACCAATAGCCGAGAGAAAAAAAAACCATGTTCATTAATTAGTTCGGCTTTCGTTATCTCCGATTCTCCGGCCACTGTTCTTGGTTCAACATTAGTGTATCTCAAAGACGTGCCGGAAAATACTGTTCCAACAACTTTTGTCACCCCATAGAAAAATCAACACTCTTATATTTGTTTTGATAATGTATCAAGTTGCACACAGATGGGGACGTAGAGTTGATATGACCATTATATATATATATATTTATTTATTTATTTATTTATTTATTTATTCAATGATATGACGGAACCTATACGATCATGGTGGGCTCCAAACCTCTTGGATCAATGCCAAGAACTGAAGGTTTCAGAAGGAAAGTTTGATTTCAGAAGAAATACAATTTTTTTTTTGCAGGAATTGCAATGCTACACGAATATTTTTAGATAATGGGAGAACATCGCACAATGTACATTGAAGTGATATAATAGTAATAGTGCTGTTCAAGCTTTTACTCTGTTTAAGGCATTTCTTTGAGAGTTTTTCTTCCATTCTCTAAAATATTCGAGTAGCCTTGCAAATACCGCAAAAAAAAAAAAAAAATATTACTTCTGAAGTATGGTTTCTTTTTTCTGAAGTTTCAGTTCTTGGCTTTGATCCAGCGCTCTTCTGTCTTATGGCCAGAGAGGACTCCAGATGTAAAATTACTGATAGTACGTTGTTAGAAATGTGTGTTTTAACAACCCAGAAAAAAATGACTTTCATAACTTAAAAAGCCCATTTTTTTTAATACCAACCAAATCTATTAACTTTTAAAATATAAATCCGAGTATTATGATTTTTTGAAAATAGTCCGTTAAGTATTTTGACATTTAACTGAAATGTAGTTTTTTCTTTAAATTATGTTTTAGAACATGTAAAATTAAAGGTTTGTTTTAAAAGTTAGTAATTTATTTGGTTCTTCTTATTATATCAAGTTATCAGTTCTTTTCAAGTTACCTCAACAACACAATTTGTTTGTTCCTATTAAAAAAAATGTATTTGTAACTCAACTGAAACTCTTTCGCTGTAACTTTTTTTTTAACAAAAACCATTGCATAATGTGCAATGTCTACCTTGATGATTCCGAGTAATTTTGTGATATAGTTCGAGGCAACTTAAAAATTTCACCTGGGTTTTATCTTTAAGTTATTATTATATAATTATTTCAAACAACCTACAGAAACAATCACTTGTCCAAATGATGCACTGATAATTGTAATAATCGCTTAATAGATATGAACACCTTTTTAAAAATAGAAGAAAGACATTTTGAATTCTTAATCTTATTGCAGTAAAGTAATTTATATATAAACCTTTTTTTAATATTTATATAATATTTATTTTTAAATGATGTTAATTTTTCTGTTTATTTGTTTTAGTTATTTTAATGTTTTTTGTCATGTGTCTGTCGTTATCATGTTCAATATTGGGATTGTCTCTGTACTCTGTGTATTATTTATTTACTGTTGGCAGGCACTCAAATAATAATAAATTTTAAAATATTGTAATTGAACTTGGAGAACTCTCTTGTGTTATTTGAACGCACGTATTATTTATTTTATCTACTGTTTTTAATTTTCACGCGCAATGATTAAAATAAAAAATGCGTATTTTCGCCCCTGATGTATACTGTCCGCACGCGCATCACAGCCATTGAGCGCAGAAATAATTCCGTTATTTCAGCGGCAGACTTTAAAAAAAAATCGCGTCCTGTGAGGGTTGGGAGCCCATGCAGACTTCCGTAGCATGGCCACATTTCCCCCTCCGTGAAGTGAAGTTCCCCGGATGCGGCCAGAGGGCGGACGAAACAAACAAATGGCAGGTTAGGTTGGTGTAACCTCTGGCTGCACCGCGAATAATTGGCCCGGGGGGGGGGGGGGGGAGATGCTTCCTTCTCGATTCATGAAATCCCACTGGCCGAAAATTTTGAGTAGAGGAAGTTATGTGAGGGAAAAAATGGGGGGTAATAACCTTTTTTTCGCAGAGCAGCCATAATTAGAAACAGGCCGAAAGTTAAAATAAATAATAAAATAAATAAAATAAGGTTGAGTAAAGAAACTTGTAGGGGTTGGATTTTACGTCATATGACTGTTCTCGGATTCCTAAATGCAATTGGACCACCATGATTAAGCTCTACAATTGCTTTCTGACTCATGGTAAATTTATGTACTTTTACAAAAGATTCCCCTGGAAACCAGTTGCCAAAAAATAGTTTGTAATACTACAAGATAGATTGTAATTTTGTACAGCACATGGCTAAGGTTATTTTTGAATTTATGAAATATGTTGTTTTTTTTCGAGCTAATACTGAGTATTCTTAACGAAATTGGTGCATAATTTTATATTTTAATTTATATTTCATTGAAGCATAATTTGTTTAAATCATGGAAAAAGATAATCAAATATTCAATAATTGGACTTATCTTTTTTTATTGTGCTTATTAATGTACGCAGTTAATATTGGAAAGATATTCAAGGAATGGTTTACAAATAACTTTTAGCTATTGGAGGTACTGGGACAACACCAAGCATAAAAGACCGGGTAAAAATCCGAACCCAGTATTACTGCTAACACTGTTCTGTAGTGATAGAGTTGTTTTTGTGAAAATGTACCAATTTACAAATATCTGTAATTTTATATGAATATTTCGGTTCCATTTACAAAAAAAAATTGGTTGTCTGTAAAGTCGGTTTACGGAAGATAGTTTAACGTGACGTCATAACAAAACATTGATGAAATGATTTCATACTTTTATGAATAAAATTGAATCATTTTTATTGAATTATCACTATTTTGTATGGATACAAAGAAGGAGTGAAATTAAATCTACAACTTAATTGATAAATTTACTTTTATTTGCACTCATTAATTCAAATATGTTTATTACTTTAACGAAGAGATTATTTTAACTATAACTTTTATACATGTTTGCTATTTAACTTCTTCCAATCTGTGTTAAGGATAGGACGATGATAGGAAAAGTAGGAAACGAATGGGAGTGTTTCAAGTTTAATGTGCCTCGAAAAAGTCAAATCGATGGTTGTTCCAATCGAGTGGAAGAGAGATAGATGCGGCGCAAGCGTACAGTGAGCGTAACGGGACACAGCGCAACGGAACAATGTGCGTAACGGGACACTTTTTTTCGTGCGTGCAGCCGGCGTTCATCGATTTATTAGACGTTGTCACGTCAAAAAAAAATATACAGTGTAGCTGGCGTGCCTTCAAACTGCTCTGGAGGGCAACTTCTTGTCCTTTGTTTATGACTGGCTCAGGGTCATCAAATGACCGACGAAAACTGTGTGGTCCACTCATCAAAGTGAAGCAGATGCATAATGAGCTTCAAGTCTACATCGCTGCCCAGTTGAATCCGGGAAATAACCGTGACTCTATGTATAAACGTTTAGGTTTGAATGCAGTGCTACTGGCTAATTCAGAAAATGATTCGAATATCTTGCAGAAAAGTGTATTTTATTTTACCTGACTTTCTTAAAAAAAAATTAAAAGTTGCTAGTATTTTGACATCTAAGTAATATAAAATAACTTTTCTGAAAGAAATTTAAACTCTATATCATGTTGTAGTTTGTAGGGCTAGCATTGCCTTTTGACCTACCAATTTTTCTTTTCTGTAATCCACTTAATTATCCTTATTTTTTCGCTCCAAACACGTTTAAAATGTAACTTTAGCAACTAATAATGCAAAAAGTATGATATACATAATTATTTTTTTCTAAGTTAAGCATCTTAAAAATTATACGAGCTTAACTGTGTTAAACGTGAATGTAAACTTACTAGCTGAAGTACCTGGCGTTGCCCTGGCTAAACACATGATAATATAAGGAACATCACTACCGAGTTTCAAGTCTGTGCGGCATGCACTTGAAAAACGGGAAATTTGAAGTTTTAAAGTCCGATTGATTGCACAATATCGGCGCATCAAGGCTACGCATCGGCAAAACCGGGACGCCAATCTTCATCTTCATTTCGTGGGAAGGCAGGTAACCCCTAGGCAAGACGTTACGCACGCACCAAATGATAGCGCATTTCAAATTCAAGGCAACGCCATCTATTGCCGAAGTTATAATATAAACTGTTATCGGCACCTATAGTTCCCCAGTAGCCGCGAGCTTCACTAAGCGGATGGGTTTCACCAAGGAGAAGGATAGGAAGTTGCCAGACCTTACTGTATGACCGTGTGGCGGACGTAGAGAAATGACACAAACTTACTGTGTGTATAATCTACCTCCTATGATTATCTGTTATAAAACTGAATTGATCAATTTTTTTTCACTCTCTTAAGGATGGAATTTCATGATTATATGTAGTCTATGTCACTCTCCAGCCCATAAATATGTAGGTATATACAAAAACCATGTCTAGCCGTTGCTGCGTGAAGGAAGGACAAACAAACACACCTTCGCATTTATAATATTAGAAGGAATGACCTAAAACGGTAAATACATCCTGAAACAAATTACATCAAACAAACAAAAAAAGAGCACGAATCAACAAGGGTTGCCACTTGACCCCAGAACGGTAAAGTGATGTTACAAAGGAAATGCTGTAATTTGGTCAACATCCAAACGGGGCGGCAGAGTGGTGGTCTCTCGCAACACAGTTGGGGAACGAAAACCGAATTTCGCAGTGGACAAGCAGGAACTTGTAAGTAAACAGCCACAAAGGTCCGTGTGCCGGCCATGTCCTCCAGGTCTCTGTGACCTCCGCAAACTGCCGAGTGGACAGGCTGAAGAGAGGTGCGTGGTTTGTTCCTGAGTGAGTTACGACAGACAAAGTTTCTGCTTTCCAGCTGCCACCTTGGCGAGACTCTGTTGTAAACTACTCTCCAATTTGCAAACTGTAAGTCTATTTGCATGCTACTCGACAACTACATAAATAATGTTTATTTAAAAATAATCCCAAGGGCATGCGCCATTGCTGGTTTGTATAGCGCTTCTCATAAATTAACCTTAAATAATTGACAACAGAAATTAATAAGTTACATAAACACAATGAGAGAAATCCACTATCAGTCAATGTAAAACGTTTTCGTTCTTAGACAGCACAGATAATACCGTGGAAGGAATTACAGCACAGATGAACACAAAGGACTGGCAAAGACTAGAGTTGCAACAAAAACAGTAGATAAATACAGAAAGAAACATTATTATTGGACCAGATTATCTTTAAAATACAACAACAACACGGATAAAAAAAATCCAGTTGTGACGTTTCCGGAAATGAAATCTACTGCCGTCATCATAAGTAATGAATACATAGTGTTCATAAGATACAGCTAGATGATATATTTGTGTTAAATCAAAATACTATAGCATCGTCCGACTTTCATCATCATTGGTTGAGTTTCTTCTCAGGACATGTCTACCAAGGGGCGTAAATCCTGGGAGGGTTAGGGTTGCCTACTTTCTCCCTCCCCCCCCCTCTCCCAAGACTCAAAAAGTCCTTGACTGAGGGGGGGGGGGGCTGCTTGGACTTGTAAAATCGTAACTTTGAAACGAGAATTATGACATAAACACCCTTTCACCTCCAGCCCAACTGGGATTACTATAAATGTTCGCCCTCTGATGTCTCCTGTTCAATCACAGCCATTTGGAGCGAAAGAGAAAACGCGTCCTAATTTGCCTAGTCAAATAACGCAGTGGCTTCCTTTGCGTTCCCAGTTGTTGGCATCCCTCTTATCATTCTTATCAGTTCTCATGTATTTTTTAATACCTGCACCTTTAACCTTAAAAAGTAATGAATGTGTTATCTGTGTTCAATTTTGACATCGAAGCATGCGGTTCCGTGCATAATATCCCTAAATTGAAGCGTTCTGTAATATCCTGAACTGCCTTGGGGGACAACCGAGTTCCCGCAGAAATAAAATATGACTAGGGACCGGAAAAATTCGCGGGTTCAATGACCTCTAGGATGAACTTTATAGTTCTACGTACACTCGGTCAAATGTCACCCACTCATTGGCTGCTGTATTGTGAAGATGTCCCAATGTAGCGGCCTGTGATTCGACACAGCTTCAGTTGAGAGTTTCTCACTGGTCCAGAGTCATCCAGGTGAGTTGTGAGCCAATAGCAGAGGCAGCACTGAGGTATAACGATTTGCATTTTAGCCTATCGCGAAATGAATTCGCGAATTTTTCCGGTCTCTATATATGACTATAGGGACATTCATATTTCGAGAAAAAAAAAATCTGATCGCTCATTAGACTGCATTAAGTTTGGCCCGCACGTTCGGTTTCTCCCTTGTAATTGGCGACCGACTTCGAGAGAAACAAATACCTTACTTTACCGGGTGGTTCACAGTACGCGTTTGCTGCCACACCAAGTGACTACGATTCGTGCACCGACAGTGACATGCGCCTGGAAGAAACTCAACCTGTCACGAAAACACAGACGACTACCTGCCTGTTCGCCACGCATTTTCCTGCATCTGAGCAGGCGAAAACCAAACAAAAATAAAATTTAGTAGAAATATTAACTAATCGACAAATCCGACCTGAACTTCAAGCAACCAATGCAATATTCGTTGCCATGGAGACGTAGAAAGTATCAACAATGCAAAATCCCGTTACCATTGGTACGAATAAAGCTTCAACGATGCTACAGAATTACACTCCGGATCCATCCGTTAGGAACCGTGCAATTTTATCAGGGATGAAAATTAGCCTAAGTCACTCTCCGGTCCATAATCTTTTGTGAAAAATCATATCGATCCGTTTCTCCGTTGCTTCGTGAAAGGACAAAACCGACAACCGTCAAACTCACTTTCGCATTTAGAATATTAGTAAGGATTTCAATAAACATTTTTTGACGTGACAACGTCTTATAAATCGATGAACGCCAGCTGCACGCACGAAAAAGCATGACTCATTGTCACGTTCCGCCTAAGTCGAGCGTGCAAGAACCGGCCAACCACCGTGCGAGAAAAATCTTCTATAATATCAAACAGGTTAAGGCGGGCTTTTTAAAAGCAGAAATTTAAAAACTTTTTTCCAATTTCTTCATTTCAAATTAACAATTTATTGACATTGATATGATTTCAGTTTATTTCTATAACTAAGTGTTCGTGATTATATTTAAACAAATTATTTAAATTAAATTTGCAAAAACTATAAATAATATTTTAAAATTAAAAAGTATGCAATTTTTTATCAATGTTTTCTTATGACGTTATCACGTAAAATTATCGTCCGTAAACCGCTTTACAGACAACCCCCCCTTTTTTTTCCATAGCCGTAGAACATAATGTTGACTATAATGTACAATGTTTGAGAAACTCCATGTACCATTGAGATATGTAAAGTTAGTTCACTTCAGTGGACGCATAGACGGAACCGAACCCGGATCTCCGTGGATGGAGACACTGTCTCGCCGTTCCGCCGTTCCGCTCGATATTCCTGAAGCTCTCGGAGTGCGGCATTTGGTAGAATTAATTTCATGTATGCGACGGAAGTCAAGGAAGATAAAGGTTGGGAACCGCCACGGTGCTGCCATCTGTGGCGGATGGGGCGAACCAAAGTTCACAAAGCCAAAGGTAAACTTAAAAGTACTAACTGTTTAGTGAATTTTAATAGGATGGGCAGTATTTCAATAAAAAAAAAATTTTGTCGAAAATCGGGGCCAGAGCCGGGGTTTAGTAATTTTTCAAGTCTTTTATATTTTTATGCTTTTAACAGAGCCATTATATAGTGTTTGATTTCAGTCTTCAAATGGAATAGTTAGATAGTCCACGTAAGCTGCTCCGGCAACGAAATCTAGCGGCGGGTTGCGGAAACCACGTGTGAATCGCGCCAAGAAATGTAGTTAAAAAAATAAAAATAAAAAAAAATAAATTCGCGTATATTTAATACGCTCGGTATTATTTTAAAAGAATTGTACATTAAATTGCGTTTCCGTGGTTCGTACGATGATTGCAACACGAGAACGCATGAATTTCCTAGTCACCGATGTCGGATGCCATGCATCTCTGGCGAGTGCTGAAAGAATCGCTCACATTATTTTTTGACGTGACAACGTCTACTAAATCGATTAACGCCGGCTGCATGCACGAAAAAGTGTTCCGTTACGCACATTGTCCCGCTATGCTGTGTCCCGTTACGCTCATTGTACGCTTGCGCCGCATCTATCTCTCTTCCACTCGATTGGAACAACCATCGATTTGACTTTTTCGAGGCACATTAAACTTGAAACACTCCCATTCGTTTCCTACTTTTCCTATCATCGTCCTATCCTTAACAGAATAACACAGATTGGAAGAAGTTAAATAGCAAACATGAATAAACGTTATAGTTAAAATAACCTGTTCGTTAAAGTAATAAACATATATGAATTAATGAGTGCAAATAAAAGTAAATTTATCAATTAAATTGTAGATTTAATTTCACTCCTTCTTTGTATCCATACAAAATAGTGATCATTCAATAAAAATGATTCAATTTTTATTCATAAAAGTATGCAATCATTTCATCAATGTTTTGTTATGACGTTGCCACGTTAATCTATCGTCCGTAAACCGACTTTACAGAAAACCAATTTTTTTTTTCGTTCGTGTAGCACGGAAACGGCTGGTGGTGGGGGGGGGGGGGGGGCTCTTGATAGCGTCACGTCTGTAATTTGTCACCAAGACACACCCCCAACCCAGGCTCTGCGGAAGACGCAGTATGCTGGGTAGTGCGGAGGGAGCCGAGAGAATAATGCATGGGGAACACACACACACACCTCCTCCTGACTGCTTCCCCGCGCCGCATGTAATTGAGGCGGGTGTTGACGAATGCTTCTCCTCGTAGGCGGAAGCCTCGCTGTTCACAGGGACCAGAGCCACACACGGACAGTGCCGAAGTTCCCCGACGTTTGCCGAACGCTCGTGAAACAAAAAAAAATTAATTGGTTGTCTGTAAAGTCGGTTTACGGACGATAGTTTAACGTGACAACGTCATAACAAAACATTGATGAAATGATTGCATACTTTTATGAATAAAATTGAATCATTTTTATTGAGTTATCACTATTTTGTATGGATACAAAGAAGGAGTGAAATGTAATCTACAATTTAATTGATAAATTTACTTCTATTTGCACACATTAATTCAAATATGTTCATTAATTTAACGAAGAGATTATTTTAACTATAACTTTTATACATGTTTGCTATTTAACTTCTTCCAATCTGTGTTATTCTGTTAAGGTTAGGACGATGGTAGGAAAAGTAGGAAACGAATGGGAGTGTTTCAAGTTTAATGTGCCTCGAAAAAGTCAATTCGATGGTTGTTCTAATCGAGTGGAAGAGAGATAGATGCGGTGCAAGCGTACAATGAGCGTAACGGGACACCGCATAACGGGACAATGTGCGTAACGGGACACCTTTTCGTGCATCAGCCGGCGTTCATCGATTTATTAGACGTCACGTCAAAAAAAAACACTGACAGAAATATGTACGTAAAAATGGAACATGTATATGAAAACATCTGTATGCCTGCAAAATAGTGTTCGCAGTAATAAACGGATTCGGATTTTTACCCGGGGAAGTAATTTGTAAACCGTTAATAAATAAAAGTCAGATTTTTTTAATAATCAATTTTTTTCCACGGTTTCAAAAAAATACTTCAATGAAAGACCAATCAAAATATATAAAATTATGCGCCCATTTCGTAAGATATATTCAGTATTATCTCGAGAGAGAGAGTAAAAAACATGTACGCATAAATAAACATAGTAATGTGTTGTACAAAGTTACAATATATTTCTTGTAGTATTAAAAACTAATTTCTCGGCAACTGGTTTCCAAAAAAAAAAAACATCTTTTGTATAAGTACAGAAAATTTTACCGCGTGATAGTTTTGCTATCTTAAAGTTTCATTCGGCACACCAACACGCTTGGTACGTCCCCCGATGATCACGAAAGTGACTATATACGAGTTGACGGCGCCAGACACGGGTCCACCATCTGGAGTGAGCTCATCGCACGCGCGGAATTCGGACAACGAACAGGCAACGGATAGGACACCAAGAGCAGTTACCTGAAAATAAAGGGACTGGCAGTGTCCTGTGCACTAGGAATACGTATGTATAGGGACACCTGTATTTCGCGATTTCATTTCATGTCAAGGTATTTCACAAAACACTGTAGCTTTTTCTAGGAGTCATGGCAAATTGTGAGGGTGCAGCAGTACGGTGACCACATTCTCATCGGCCCCGTCAAGAGCGGGACGACACCTCTCACCGACCTCAGCCAATAAACCACAGGAGAAAAGCTACAGTATTTTGTGAAATACCTTGACACGAAATGTATTCGCGAAATACAGGTGTCCCTACGTATGTATGTAGGGGCAGGCATTTTTCGCGAATAAATCTGAACGCCTACTAGACTCCAACAAGGTATACCCACACTAGCGGTTTCCTCCTTGCGATAGGCGAACGTCCGCGAGAGAAGTCGTTGCCCCATTTGACCGAGCCACTCAGGACGCGTTTGCTTCCGCACTGACTCACAGTGGTTGGTGTCGTGACAATCGATGTTGACCTGGAAGAAACTCGCCTAATCACGAGAGACAGACGATGCTGCGGTGTTTTTAACTTTCAGCTGGTCTCGGGAGTCTTTTCCGCGAAATATGCATGCCACTACGTATAGGTAGAGACCTGAAAAATTCGCGGGCTCATTTCGTGTTTTGCTAAAATTAAAATAATTACACCTTAGTGCTGCTTCTGCAAATGGTTTACTGTTAATCTGGAGGACTGAGGGCCAATTAGAGACCCTCACTCACAGACCACCCAGTCGAGACGTCTCACAAGTCAGCAGCCAATGAACAGTTAGCATTTGCCCGAGTGTCTAGAGGATATTGGAGTCTATCCTGAAGGTCATTGAACCCGTGAATTTTTCCGGTCCATACGTATAGGTAGAGACCGGAAAAATTCGCTGATTCATTTCGTGATAGGCTGAAATTCAAACTGGTGTACATTTCTGCTAGTTCTTCTATTGGCTCGCAGTTTAACTGGAGCTCTCTGGGTCAATGAGAGACTATCGACCAAAGAAGCGTCGAATCACGAACTACCAAGTGGAGACGCCTCACAATTTAGTACCCAATGAACACGCGTGTTTACCTGAGAAATGCAGAGGATAATGGAGTCTATCCTAGAGGTCATCGAATCCGTGAATTTTTTCCGGTCCCTACGTATAGGGTAGAGGTGTAGCGTATTCAACACCTGTGTGTGTCGTGGATACCGGGTGTGAGGCCGCGTGTCGACGTGTCGACCCGCAGATGAAGGACCTGCACCACGACCACCTGGTGAGGTTCCTGGGCGCCTGCGTGGACCCGCCGCACTGCTACCTGCTGACCGAGTACTGCCCCAAGGGCAGCCTGCAGGACATCCTGGAGAACGACCAGTTCAAGCTGGACTGGATGTTCCGCTACAGCCTCATGCACGACATCACCAAGGTGAGGTCCGCTTCGCATGGGCTGTACACCAGCACGAGGCGCGACTGTGGACGGGGGAGCCTTCGTTTCACGGGAAGCCTACAACTCACGTAGCTTCGGTTCCCTACCACGTTCCGTGCAACTTCGGATTTATCTCAAATATTGAAATTAAAAAAAAATCGAAGGGTTAGGTTAGGTCAGTCACAACATGTTTTTTTTTTTTTTTTTTTTTTTTCATTGGAAACTTCTGACTTAGCGGCTGAATTGGCGTTAATACCAAAAGGCAAAACTTCGGAAATCTTCGAAAATTCTTGCAGGGAACCGAAACTACGTGAGTTGTAGGCTTCCCTCGTTTCACAGACGAGAATGCCAAACCCGATGTTCCCCGAAGTTCATGCTCGCCTTTCTCTCTCTCCCCCCCCCCCCCCCCCCCCCCCGGTATCTTTTTAATGTAGCTATCCTAACCAAATCAACCGTCCACAATGTTTTAAAGTATTTATAATGTAGCTAACCTAACCTAATTGACCATTAGTATCATTTTATCGACACATTTACAATTAACCAAAAAAAAAACCGAAGATGCACTATCGGACGTTTGGCTCTCTCGTCTGTGAAAAGAAGGCTTCCCACTGTGCATGGCCACCAAAAACAACTTACGCCAAAAATCAAAAATTAATTTTTAAATATCAGGAAAACATAGAAATGTCTTGAACGTAATATCAGACAATTAAAAAAAAGTGCGTTTCCGTGTTATGTACGCTCGTTAGAAGTTGAACTTACTTATAGTAGAAAATAAAACTAACCTTTTTTGACGTGACAACGTCTAATAAATCGATGAACGCCGGGTGCAAAAAAGAAAAGGTGTCCCGTTACGCACATTGTTCCGTTACTCTGTGCCCCGTTACGCTCATTGTACGCTTGCGCCGCATCTATCTCTCTTCCACTCGACTGTTTATAAAGTGAAGTGAAAAGTTAATGTGGTTTTCATTTCTTATTACAACAACAATTTCGGCAATAAAGGTTAATTATTCTTGCATTTTAAAAATCTGATTACTAGTATAATTTCAAGAATTTATTCTTTTATTATTAAAATAAAAATGATTCAATTTTATTCATAAAAGTATGCAATCATTTCATCAATGTTTTGTTATGGCGTTGTCACGTTAAACTATCGTCCGTAAACCGACTTTACAGACAACCAAGTTTTTGCATAAAATTAATGAATAGAAAAAATTCTAAAAAAAGGACTGGAGTGTTATCATAAATACGTTTCCATAGTAGGCCCTACTCAGTATTTAATATATATATATATATATTGTTACGAATGTGTGAGGCAAAGAACGCAATGCGCGCCACGTGCCTGGCGGCCCCGCACGGCCACAGGCGTCACGCGTGCTCTCATTCGGGGATTACAGCGGCCTGGCCTTACCACCCCCCTCCCCTGTCCACCGCGTTATCCTTTGTTGGCGCTGTTATCCGTTCCCTGGTGGCCCTGGGGGTTCCGCGTGGAGTGGCGTGGACGAGCGCCGTTATTCTGGATGCTTCGAGCGTCGCGTCGGCCCCGGGATGACGCGACACGTCACGACCACTCCAGTCGGTTCCAGAAAGACGGCCGGAGGTATAAAAGCGGCGGTATCGGCCTCCGCGGCAGTACCTAGAGTTCCGAAAGTGCGAGTTCGGCGTGGTCATTTAGGCTTTGTGTTGTCCCAGTACTGCCAATAGATAAAGTTATTTGTAAACCGTTCCTTAAATAGCTTTGCAGCAGTAACTTCTCACATTAATAAGCATGCTACAACAAAATAAAGTCCCATTATTAAATATTCGATTATGTTTTTTCCATGGTTGAAGAACATTATGCTTGAATGAAACATCAATTAAATATAATATTATGCGCTAATTTTCGTAAGAAATAAACAGTATTATCTCGAAACAAACGTATTTTATTTATGCAAAAAATAACTATGGACATGTGTTTTTACCAATTTACAATATCTTTCTCTTAAAATTGCAAGCCTTTTTCTTGATGACTGGTTTTCCCAAGGAATGTTTTGTAAAGGAACAGAAACTTTTCACAAAAAAAAAAATAGAGATTATTTTATCCCCGCGATGAGTTGGTGGATTGCTGCCGTCTCAACGCGAAAGTGTGATTGCTGTGTTCGCACCCGGCATTTTCACGTGGTTTTAAACTGGGGCATGAAACCGAATTTTGAAAACCCAATCTCCCGAAGAGACTTTGGGGGGGGGGGGGGCAGGGCAGAGGGAAATGAACTCCTTGTAGGAAAGTTAAGACACCCGCCTTCCTCTCCCCTCCTTCCCCACTCCTACTCACCCCAACACACAACTCAGATGGGAGCCAAGAGAACCGCGTGTTTGAGATTGCTTCGGAAAAGTTTTTCAACTCCTTCGTCTCGAGACCAGGCGAGGACCGTTGGCGGCTCGGCGGATGACTTTCACACTTCGTGATTCAACACTTCCGCCTCCCAGGGTTCCATCTGAGAGAACCTTATGCTTCTCGGGAGGTGAAATCAACAAACCACAAGCCTTCGGGAGGGGTGAAAGAAACGATCTCGTGTAATAAAGCGGGCCTTCGCCGCTCTCGCGAAGGAGCACAGCTGCAGTTTAACTATTTTTAGTCATTTATTTGGTCAAAAGTGATGATTGCTCAAAGTTTTTTTTTTGACGTGACAACGTCTAATAAATCGACGAACGCCGGCTGCACGCACGAAAAAGGATCACTCATTGTCCCGTTACGCTTTGTCCCGTTACGCTCATTGTACGCATGCGCCGCATATATCTCTCTTCCACTCGATTGGAACAACCATCGATTTAACTTTTTCGGGGCACATTAAACATGAAACACTCCCATTCGTTTCCTACTTTTCCTATCATCGTCCTATCCTTAACAGAATAACACAGATTGGAAGAAGTTAAATAGCAAACATGTATAAAGTCATAGTTAAAATAATCTGTTCATTAAAGTAATAAACATCATTTTTGAATTAACGAGTGCAAATAAAAAATAAATTTATCAATTAAATTGCAGATTTCGTTTCACTCCTTCTTTGTATCCATACAAATATAGTGATAATTCAATAAAAATGATTCAATTTTATTCGTAAAAGTATGCAATCATTTCATCACTGTTTTGTTATGACGTTGTCATGCTAAACTATCGTCCGTAAACCGACTCTACAGACAAATGAATATTTGTATAGTGTTGAACTGTGCGGGCCAGTGACGTAGCATCGGTGATTGCAGGGCATGAGCTACCTGCACGGCAGCGACGTGCGCTCGCACGGCAGCCTCAAGTCGTCCAACTGCGTGGTGGACAGCCGCTTTGTGCTCAAGATCACAGACTTCGGCCTGCACAGCCTGCGCTGCGCTGGCGGCGAGGACGGCGCCGACGACGAGAGCAGCTACGCCTTCTGGCGCAGTGAGTGTCCCTCCGCCCCGCCCCGCCAAGGACTCCCTCTGTCCTGCCCTGGCCACCCTCCGCCCTTCCCTGGCCTCCCTCCGCCCTTCCCTGGCCTCCCTCCGCCCTGCCCTGGCCACCCTCCACCCTTCCTTGGCCTCCCTCCGCCCTTCCCTGGCCTCCCTCCGCCCTTCCCTGGCCTCCCTCCGCCCTGCCCTGGCCTCCCTCCGCCCTGCCCTGGCCTCCCTCCGCCCTTCCCTGGCTTCCTTCCGCCCTTCCCTGGCCTCCCTCCGCCCTTCCCTGGCCTCCCTCCGCCCTTCCCTGGCCTCCCTCCGCCCTTCCCTGGCCTCCCTCCGCCCTGCCCTGGCCTCCCTCCGCCCTTCCCTGGCCTCCCTCCGCCCTGCCCTGGCCACCCTCCGCCCTTCCCTGGTCTCCCTCCGCCCTTCCTTGGCCTCCCTCCGCCCTTCCCTGGCCTCCCTCCGCCCTTCCCTGGCCTCCTTCCGCCCTGCCCTAGCCTCCCTCCGCCCTTCCCTGGCCTCCCTCCGCCCTTCCCTGGCCTCCCTCCGCCCTGCCCTGGCCACCCTCCGCCCTTCCCTGGCTTCCTTCCGCCCTTCCCTGGCCTCCCTCCGCCCTGCCCTGGCCTCCCTCCGCCCTTCCCTGGCCACCCTCCGCCCTTCCCTGGCCACCCTCCGCCCTTCCCTGGCCTCCCTCCGCCCTTCCCTGGCCACCCTCCGCCCTTCCCTGGCCACCCTCCGCCCTTCCCTGGCCACCCTCCACCCTTCCATGGCCACCCTCCGCCCTTCCCTGGCCGCCCTCCGCCCTTCCCTGGCCCCCCTCCGCCCTTCCCTGGCCACCCTCCGCCCTTCCCTGGCCACCCTCCGCCCTTCCCTGGCCTCCCTCCGCCCTTCCCTGGCCACCCTCCGCCCTTCCCTGGCCACCCTCCGCCCTTCCCTGGCCACCCCCCGCCCTTCCCTGTTCTCCCTCCGCCCTTCCCTGGCCACCCTCGGCCCTTCCCTGGCCACCCTCCGCCCTTCCCTGGCCACCCTCCGCCCTTCCCTGGTCACCCTCCGCCCTTCCCTGGCCTCCCTCCGCCCTTCCCTGGCCACCCTCCGCCCTTCCCTGGCCACCCTCCGGCCTTCCCTGGCCACCCTCCACCCTTCCCTGGCTACCCTCCGCCCTTCCCTGGCCGCCCTCCGCCCTTCCCTGGCCACCCTCCGCCCTTCCCTGGCCACCCTCCGCCCTTCCCTGGCCTCCCTTCGCCCTTCCCTGGCCACCCTCCGCCCTTCCCTGGCCACCCTCCACCCTTCCCTGGCCACCCTCCGCCCTTCCCTGGCCACCCTCCGCCCTTCCCTGGCCACCCTCCGCCCTTCCCTGGCCGCCCTCCGCCCTTCCCTGGCCACCCTCCGCCCTTCCCTGGCCGCCTTCCGCCCTTCCCTGGCCTCCCTCCGCCCTTCCCTGGCCGCCCTCCGCCCTTCCCTGGCCACCCTCCGCCCTTCCCTGGCCACCCTCCGCCCTTCCCTGGCCGCCCTCCGCCCTTCCCTGGCCTCCCTCCGCCCTTCCCTGGCCACCCTCCGCCCTTCCCTGGCCACCCTCCGCCCTTCCCTGGCCGCCCTCCGCCCTTCCCTGGCCACCCTCCGCCCTTCCCTGGCCACCCTCCGCCCTTCCCTGGCCACCCTCCGCCCTACCCTGGCCTCCCTCCGCCCTTCCCTGGCCTCCCTCCGCCCTTCCCTGGCCGCCCTCCGCCCTTCCCTGGCCACCCTCCGCCCTTCCCTGGCCGCCCTCCGCCCTTCCCTGGCCACCCTCCGCCCTTCCCTGGCCACCCTCCGCCCTTCCCTGGCCGCCCTCCGCCCTTCCCTGGCCACCCTCCGCCCTTCCCTGGCCACCCTCCGCCCTTCCCTGGCCACCCTCCACCCTTCCATGGCCACCCTCCGCCCTTCCCTGGCCGCCCTCCGCCCTTCCCTGGCCACCCTCCGCCCTTCCCTGGCCACCCTCCGCCCTTCCCTGGCCTCCCTCCGCCCTTCCCTGGCCACCCTCCGCCCTTCCCTGGCCACCCTCCGCCCTTCCCTGGCCACCCCCCGCCCTTCCCTGTTCTCCCTCCGCCCTTCCCTGGCCACCCTCGGCCCTTCCCTGGCCACCCTCCGCTCTTCTCTGGCCACCCTCCGCCCTTCCCTGGTCACCCTCCGCCCTTCCCTGGCCTCCCTCCGCCCTTCCCTGGCCACCCTCCGCCCTTCCCTGGCCACCCTCCGCCCTTCCCTGGCCACCCTCCACCCTTCCCTGGCCACCCTCCGCCCTTCCCTGGCCGCCCTCCGCCCTTCCCTGGCCTCCCTCCGCCCTTCCCTGGCCACCCTCCGCCCTTCCCTGGCCACCCTCCGCCCTTCCCTGGCCACCCTCCGCCCTTCCCTGGCCACCCCCCGCCCTTCCCTGTTCTCCCTCCGCCCTTCCCTGGCCACCCTCGGCCCTTCCCTGGCCGCCCTTCCCTGGCCACCCTCCGCCCTTCCCTGGTCACCCTCCGCCCTTCCCTGGCCACCCTCCGCCCTTCCCTGGCCACCCTCCGCCCTTCCCTGGCCACCCTCCGCCCTTCCCTGGCCACCCTCCACCCTTCCCTGGCCACCCTCCGCCCTTCCCTGGCCGCCCTCCGCCCTTCCCTGGCCACCCTCCGCCCTTCCCTGGCCACCATCCGCCCTTCCCTGGCCTCCCTCCGCCCTTCCCTGGCCACCCCCCGCCCTTCCCTGTTCTCCCTCCGCCCTTCCCTGGCCACCCTCGGCCCTTCCCTGGCCACCCTCCGCTCTTCTCTGGCCACCCTCCGCCCTTCCCTGGTCACCCTCCGCCCTTCCCTGGCCTCCCTCCGCCCTTCCCTGGCCACCCTCCGCCCTTCCCTGGCCACCCTCCGCCCTTCCCTGGCCACCCTCCACCCTTCCCTGGCCACCCTCCGCCCTTCCCTGGCCGCCCTCCGCCCTTCCCTGGCCTCCCTCCGCCCTTCCCTGGCCACCCTCCGCCCTTCCCTGGCCACCCTCCGCCCTTCCCTGGCCACCCTCCGCCCTTCCCTGGCCACCCCCCGCCCTTCCCTGTTCTCCCTCCGCCCTTCCCTGGCCACCCTCGGCCCTTCCCTGGCCGCCCTTCCCTGGCCACCCTCCGCCCTTCCCTGGTCACCCTCCGCCCTTCCCTGGCCACCCTCCGCCCTTCCCTGGCCACCCTCCGCCCTTCCCTGGCCACCCTCCGCCCTTCCCTGGCCACCCTCCACCCTTCCCTGGCCACCCTCCGCCCTTCCCTGGCCGCCCTCCGCCCTTCCCTGGCCACCCTCCGCCCTTCCCTGGCCACCATCCGCCCTTCCCTGGCCTCCCTCCGCCCTTCCCTGGCCACCCTCCGCCCTTCCCTGGCCACCCTCCACCCTTCCCTGGCCACCCTCCGCCCTTCCCTGGCCGCCCTCCGCCCTTCTTTGGCCACCCTCCGCCCTTCCCTGGCCACCCTCCACCCTTCCCTGGCCACCCTCCGCCCTTCCCTGGCCGCCCTCCGCCCTTCCCTGGCCACCCTCCGCCCTTCCCTGGCCACCCTCCGCCCTTCCCTGGCCACCCTCCGCCCTTCCCTGGCCTCCCTCCGCCCTTCCCTGGCCACCCTCCGCCCTTCCCTGGCCGTCCTCCGCCCTTCCCTGGCCTCCCTCCGCCCTTCCCTGGCCGCCCTCCGCCCTTCCCTGGCCACCCTCCGCCCTTCCCTGGCCACCCTCCGCCCTTCCCTGGACGGCTCCCGTGGGTGTCGGCCCCATTCCATCCACGTAGACCCTGCCTCATTCATGTCCCCACATGACCTTACACCACTGAGTCACTATCTGTTAAAAAAAATTTTTGTGACAACACAACAAGACAAGTACAGGTAGTTTTTTAATTTTACATAAACAGTCCTTAACTAATAAGAATGAGGAAGGAAAATAAATTAAAAAAATTCAACATGGCATGTGAAATCAAAATGTACGCCATTTCTGATTACACTTTAATGTCATATGAAAAATTGAATAATAATAATAATAATAATAATAATAAGTTTTGGACTAGTTTTTTTTTTTTTCGTGGAATTTTCTGTGCTGTGTTTTAAAATTGTTTGACATCGCCTGATTTTGACACTTTTTGTCGTGGTGTCATTATGACACACACACATACTCACACAATGTAATCGTCAATGGCGTATCTCGAGCCTGGACCGGCAAGAGCGGGGACGCACCACAACGCCGAAATACATTAACGCCGAAAAATGTCATTGCAGGACTGCCGCAAAGGTTAGGTTAGGTTAGGTCAGGTAAGGTTAGCACACTAATTCATTCAGTTGTTTTTCATTTTGCTCCTGTGCCCCCCCCCCCTCCCCCCTTCCCAGCAGCTACATTTTTCGGTGTTACTGTATTTCGGCGTTGTGGTACACAGGAGTTTTCTAGCTGTCGGCGTTGCGGTCAGTTTGGCATTTTGCGTCATGGTATTCGGCGTTGTAGTATTAAAAATATTGAGTTACTAATACTTTAAATTTAAAAAAAAATATTTAGTATTATTTCACCACAAAGCACATTCTTTGTAAAATATATCTCTTGAAGAAGAAACAGTGATTGAAGGATAGGTATATTTCTCATGGAAGTGCGACACCGAAATTTCGTGCCTTTAAAGTTTAATTAATTGATAAATTAATTTATTCTTTAATTTTAAAGCTTAACTTATAAAAAAAATTAAAACATCATTTATTTTGGTTTTTTTTTAAAAAATTACTTGGATTCCTTGCAGGGAAGAGAAGGGAATTCGGGGGGTTGGGGGGTGGGGGCCGTCAAAATAGGTCCAGGTCCCTGAAGGACTGGAGACCAATGAAAAAACACTCGAGAAAACATCTGACGAAATCATGTGCGACCTGAGAGAGGAGGTGAGAAGTTGCAGCCAGTGGCACGTGTGTCATGGAAAACGTTTGTCCTTAGATCGCGTACCATTATATTCATTTAACGCTGCAAATGTAACGACCGGGCAAGAGCCAGGGGCAGAGCGCGGCGGGCAGTGACGGGCGGTGCGTGTGTCCCCCCTGCAGAGATGCTGTGGACGGCGCCGGAGCTGCTGCGAGCCAGCCACGCGCCTCCTGAAGGGTCGCAGAAGGGCGACGTGTACTCCTTCGGCATCATCATGCACGAGATCGCCACCCGCCAGGGGCCCTTCTACCTCGGCGACGTGGCCATGTCGCCCAGGGGTGAGTCCGTCGGCTGCCCTTCCCGCCTGAACCCTGAATAACATTCACATCTCCCCCCGATCCCTTGTCAGAGTCCACCGAACCTACCAAAGCGCAAAAAAAGAACGTCACATTTTTCAACGGTATATCCCAACAGTTTAATCATCTTTGAAAGATTTGTGCAGTGGGAGTGCATGACTCGATGTAAGCTTTTGGACATGCGCCATTGCTAAAGCACATGCATGTCTGTAGAAGAAAACTACAAAAAAAAAACACAAATTAAGCAGAAAATTGCTGTTGTCAACAGGATGTAAACACCACATTATATTCCATAACAGGAATATGGTTGACAAACAAATAAAAATCGACTAACAGAACGAAAAAAAAACCCTCACAAATGATGACAGCTCAAAAATATTGAACAGTTTAGTTTAGACTATTTACAACAAATCATACATCAGATTGGAGGTGAACTAACCTAGATTTTTCTCTTACAAAAATTGTTCAACACGTGCACCTTTAGTTATATGACACACATCCAAACCTAAATATCCAATTCCTCCCGCACTTTGGCTTACAAGTCCGTAGTAATGGAAGCAGTAGCCTCTTCAAATCTGTGTCTTGTGTCGCAACTCTGGTAGATCATCGGGTAGCGGGCGGAGAGTGTGAACGATCCTTTATGAAGTCAAAAGTAGAAGAAAATATCGCACGGCGATATGCCAAGTGAACGTGGAGGCCAGCGATAAAAATAAAAAAGAGGTCTGTCGTCTCGACCATTACGACCAATTTGATTTTTAAGCTTGTAGAGTGAAATATCTAATCAATTTGTAAGTTACGAAGAATTTAAAAATGATTATGTAATTATGTATAGTATTACAATTATTGTAACCATTTAAAAAAAACTTGAGGAGGTATCCAAATTGTCTAAATCTAAAAAAAAAAGTTACAATATTTATAAAATATTACGTTAGTGATGGCAAGATGATGAAATAAATAACTCTGTTTTAAATTGATTTCATCTTTAAATAATGTTATTAATATAATCGATCAACTAGGCACTGTTTATAAAAAATCCAGTTACTATTACTTTAAATGAAAAATAAAATTATTTTAATATGATTTCACCAAAAAGCAAATTTTTTGTAAAATATATCTCTCGAAGAAACAGTGATTGAAGGATATATTTCTCATGGAAATGCGACACCGAAATTTCGTGCCTTTAAAGTTTAATTAATTGATAAATTAATTTATTCGTTAATTTTAAAGCTAAACTTATAAAAAAAATAGAAACATCATTTATTTTGGGTTTTTTAAAATACTTGGATTCCTTGCAGGGAAGAGAGGGTAATTCGGGGGGTTGGGGGTGGGGGCCGTCAAAATAGGTCCAGGTCCCTGAAGGACTGGAGACCAATGAAAAACACTCAAGAAAATATCTGACCGAATCACGTGCGACCTGAGAGAGGAGGTGAGATGCAGCCAGTGGCAAATGCCATGGAAAACGTTTGTCCTTAGATCGCATACCATTATTCATTTAACACTGTAAAATGTAATTTATTCAAATTTTTCAAAAGAATACCAATAAATTGTGAATATTTCCCCCTAAATGCCACACGATGAAGTCCCTCTTCCAAATATTAAGGCCCCCTAAAATTAAAATTTAAAAAAATGTCCATAGCTTTGCAAAGTCTAGGACCGCCTCTGTGACGGCAGACAATGTACTCGTCTGTGAAGTCTATCCTGACAAAAAATAATATGACGCGGATTTTGCGGGTCTTTAGTCGTCCGCTTTGGAAATAAACTTTTGTAAACTTAGTTCCCACAATATCCTATTGCAGTGCAGATAGTTGTAAATAGTAGATTTCCCGTGTTTAGGTTTGCCTAGTGAAAGGAGTCTCGTTAGCGAGGTTTTGTAGGGGTTTTTTTTAACCAATTTCCCCTATGCTTATATGTATATTCTTGTCGTGTACTGTTTGTTATGTAGGCTCTGGTATCACTATGTGTTGTATCCGTGCCGTGAACCGCAGCAAGAGACAATGAATGTCTGGTATTGCTAGTGTGTGTAAGTAGTTTATTGTACATTTGTTGGCCTCGCCGCCATATGTATTCTTTCCGCAATAAAAGATTTTTTTTTTTGAAACCGAAACCAAACCGTTGGCGAGGTGATAGAAGCCGAGCGCCGAATAAACGTTCTTACCGGGCGACGAGTTGGGACAAGCAGCGATGTCGAGCCAAAGGAGGATTCAGAATGACTGTGAGGGGAAGGCCAAATTAACATTTTCTAATAAAATTTTAGTACATTTAGAATTTAAATATATTTAGTTCGTTTTATTTCAAAAACGTCCTGTTATCTATAGCACTGCAGTAAAATAAAAACTTAAGTAAGTTTGGAGAAACTATGGTAAGGAAATAGGAGAAAATTAAATAGATGTATATATGTATTCGGGGAACAGGGGAGGGCCATACTGCTAAGACACCCCCCCCCCCTCCCCCTTCTGGATCCGCTAGTGTGTCCAGCGGAAGATACGGTCATGGAGATACTGGCAGGAAAGATGAACTCGGGTTTCAAGGCTGTTCCAGTGAAAATACGTCATCACCCTTGTTGATGTCAGACCCCCCACATCATTCTGTGGGCCCCGTTGCTAGAAGTCATGATGCCCCCCCCCCCCCCCACCCCCACCCCCTTTTTTTTCTAACAGAGATAAAAAAAAGTTTTTTCCTTGATGTATATTGTTTTAATTAAATTGTTTTAACCTTTACACAATTATTTTTAAAACACATTAAAACTAGTTTTAAGTCAGTGTTTCGATTGTCATTGTAAATTGATTTTGAATAATGGCAAAAAAAAGAGTGCAAGTGTTCTGCACTGTCGACATGGTGTCACGTCAATTGGTGGTGGTTTTGTTACTCACAGTTGTAGATTCAGATATGTTCTGTACGCACAGCATATTCCGAATAATATTACTCTGGTGTAATATTTCATCGGTAACTAAATTTAGGCCTTACTATTTAATTGTTTTCTATGATTTATTTAAAATTGTCTACTTTTTGGTTTTAAGTTTTTTTCTTTCCTTCGCAGGCCCCCTAGACCCATGGGCCCCGTTGCCATAGCAACGGTAGCACTAGCCATGTGGGGGCTCTGGTTGATGTGTTCTGGGCATTGTGTTTAAAACGATTAAAACAGCAATGAAGATAAGATTATGTATTTATTTAAATGCTAACCAATATTTATTATGAGGAATTAAAAATAATAATATATTTTGCCGCCCCCCCCCCCCCTACCCATTTTCTCTTTCTTTTCCACAAGAAATCCAAGTACTTTTTACTTGTGTTATATTTAGAACGTGTTATTTTTTATAAAATATCCAAGTAATTTACTTAAATTTAATCTCGTTTTAAACTGACTTTTCGTGGATGGGAGAGTTTTACGCGCCACATTCTGGTATTGAAGAAGAATTCTGCGAATTCTATAATTGCTCAAAAAAAGTATCGAAATTCTGGAATTACGTCATAAGATATTGTACGCTGTGTGTTGTGAATTCCAGCAGTTTGGATCACAATATTTTTAAAGTAAAACGAATATATTGCAAAAAAATAAACCCCTCACAAGTCCAATTTACTTAGTAAAATTAAGGTACCTATATCTCAAACTCCTACTTTGTAAACCTTCGTGCTTTTTCTTCGTAAAGGAACGTTTTGAGAGAGGGGGAGGGGGGTGTGGGGAACTGCGCACACTGCCATCTATAAGGTAAAATCCATACTGTATATAGTTCAGAGTTTCGCCGATAGAATGCAGAAGCGGGCTACTACAGCGCCTTCCATCTGTACTATTTCGTGAGTTTCCGTTTTATGCCACCAAAGTAACACTAGCGCCTAAAATACAACCCTCTAATACTAGCAAGTGCAAAAAATTAAGGTTCACCGTGTTTCTCTTATGTGACATGGTGTGATGAATGCTATATTCGTTGTGAATAGCATATGTTCATCAACAGCCTTAAAAAATTATATTTAATATTGTTATTTAAAAAAATATCCTTAAAACAGTTTATATATAAAATGTGGCAGTTGGAACCGGTGGAGAGTATAAATTAAATTTCATGCTTGAAAAAAAATCATAATTTAATTTTTATTAAACTCAATTTTTTTTTGTTTACTAACATCGTATGAAATTTATGTGCGATAATAATTTTAAGATTTTAAGATTTTTTTTAGTATGTCTACATATATTGGTGTGAAGATTTGGATACGTTATTGAAAAAAAAAATGGTACATCAACATAAAATATTAAAGGTCCTTCCACATTCACGCAGTCGCGTTTGTCTGATCTGTCCGACCATGCTGTCTGATAGGTTATCTGTAGCAACGTGCAAGGAGTATAGACGTAGAGATTTCACTCCCATGTTAAACATAATTATTTCTTCTTTTTTTCTGACATCTGTCACTAATTATTCTCACACTACCAATAACACAGCATACAAATAAATACATTAAGTTTTGTACCGAATTATATCACGATCTAGGTTATTATTAGAGTTCTTCGGATTCAGGATCTACGGCTATTTATTTCATTAATACGTTTTAATCAAACATCGTACAATTTGTATATTAGTGTCTTTGATATTCATTACGTTAAAAAATTAAGAATTTCTGTGAGATTATATAAAAGACGGAAGGTGGTGTTCGTTGGTGGTCTAGAACAATAATGTTCGCAGGCTTTCGCGGCCACTGTCTGTAGTAGCTTGGCTTCTGGGTTGTAGCCGAGTCCTTGGCGAATAATTCACCAAATTCACCATGAATTATTCTCCAAGGACGCGGCTACAACCCAGAAGCTAAGCTACTACCGTCTAGATCAATGTTAGGTTAACTTAGTTTGTTTCACAATACGAGAATTCTTACATCGTTATTTAAAAACACTATACTTTACACTAAATTTTTACATTTATCAAGTGTAAATAAATTATTACTAGAGACCGGAAAAATTCAGGGGTTCAATGACCTCCAGGATAGACTCCAATATCCTCTACACACTCTGGCAAATGCCAACTGTTCATTGGCTTTGACTTGTGAGTCGTCTCGACTGGGTAACCTGTGATTCGACACTTCTATGAGTGAGGGTCTCAAATTGGCCCTCAGTCCTCCATATTAACAGTGAACCAATGACAGAAGCAGCACTGAGGTATAATTAGAGACATGCAAAATTCGCGGATTCATTTCGCGATGTGCTAGCATCAAAACAACTATACCTTCGTACCGCTTCTGCGATTGGCCCACATTTTATCCGTGGAACTGTGAGCCAATGGGAAACACTAAACCAAGAAAGTGCCGAATTACGGACAGCCAGTTCTCACGCGTCAGTAGCCAATGAACAGGTGTCATTTCCGCGAGTATTTAAAGGAGTGTGGAGTCTATCCTAGAGTTCAATGAATCCGCGAATTTTGCAGGTCTCTAGGTATAATTATTTGAATTTTAGCATAACACGAAATGAACCCGCGAATTTTTCAGGTCTCTAATTATTACTAAACATTTAGTACATTTAGAAAGGGGGTTTCGTTTGCTTCGTCTTCGTCCATCTGTATCGGTGTCCATGGTTGGAATTAATCTCAGCCACCCTGGCCTCTGTGCTGGTCGACGCAATCGGCGGCCCTGCGTCGGCGCCCCACGCCTCAGGTCTGAGGCGCTCTTGAAGGCTCCTCGCTCGTTCATTTGGCTCAGCAAGAACCGTCCTTGAGCGGGGACGCACCACAGCTCCGAAATACCACAACGCCGAAATGCCAAATTGACCACAACGCCGACAGCTAGAAAAATGCTGTGTGCCACAACGCCGAAATACACTAACGCCGAAAAATGTCATTGTAGGACTGCCACAAAGGTTAGGTTATGTTGGACTAGGTTAGGTTATGGTAGGTTAGGCTAGGCTAGGATAGGCTAGGTTAGGTTAGGTTATATTACGCTAGGTTGGGTTAGGTTAGGTAAGGTTCGGTTTGATTGTGGTATTTCGGCGTTAAGGTACATTTAAGAAACACACACACAAATTCATTGAGTTGTTATTTCGGCTATTTCAGCAGTTTTATAGCTGTCGGCGTTGTGGTAAATTTTGACATTCGGCGTTATGGTATTTCGGCGTTGTGGTAACGACCCGTCCTGAGCGCTGAACACTTGTCCCCCCCCCCCCCCTTCCACGGTCCCAGACGCTGAAAACTGCTGTGACTGCGCGGCGTTGCCTGAAACAAGCAGTTTTAGAACGTTCTTTAAACTGTCACGTGGCATAACTTTTTTTCACTCGACTAACTTATTTTTTTTCGTTTTCTGCCCAGCCTACCTTTTATAGCACCTCAATATCCCCACCACGACGACGCACAAAATAACTCACGTAACCCTTTCCCTTGCGGAGTTGTGACTTAATTCTTCAATCGCGCAGAATGAATTTCGAGGCACTTTTTCACACACCTTCCCCCCCCCCCCCCCCATTTTTTCTCTCACTCAATGACGTAGGTGCACAATAGCCTAAGTGCACTAAAATTCAACGAACAGTGGTTTATTTTTAGGATGTATACAACACTTGGCAATACAGCCCTTGAGTCACGAGTTACATTTACGGAACGGACGTCTCGACCATAGGCATCACGGTCTTCGAATACGTAATGCGCGTAGCCTAAGTACAGGCGCCAAGTAAACTTATCCGAAAAACATTTTTTAAGCATCCCACTCGAGTCGAAAAGTGATGGCTACTGTGTTTTTGAGACAAAAAAGGACGTCATTTTGGTTGATTCAACGAAACATGGGTCAACAATGACAGCAAACATTCCCTGGTTTAATTTCAAGACAGCGAACTTCTGTGCAGACGATTAAAGAAACCGGTGTAGCGTTACGAAAAGTGCTTGGAACTGAATGGCGATTATGTGAAAATGTAAATTAAACATGTAGTAAACTAAAACTGTCATTAATAACTCTTTATAACAAGTTAATTTTTGACGTGACAACGTCTAATAAATCGATGAACGCCGGCTATACGCACGAAAAAGTGTCCCGTTACGCACATTGTCCCGTTACGCACATTGTCCCGTTACGCACATTATCCCGTTACACTGTGTCCCGTTACACTCATTGTACGCTTGCGCCGCATCTATCTCTCTTCAACTCGACTGTTTATAAAGTGAAGTGAAAAGTTAATGTGGTTTTCATTGCTTATTACAACAACAATTTCGGCAATACATTGATGAAATGATTGCATACTTTTATGAATAAAATTGAATCATTTTTATTGAATTATCACTATTTTGTATGGCTACAAAGAAGGAGTGAAATGAAATATACAATTTAATTGATAAATTTACTTTTATTTGCACTCATTAATTCAAATATTTTTATTACTTTAACGAAGAGATTATTTTAACTATAACTTTTATACATGTTTGCTATTTAACTTCTTCCAATCTGTGTTGTTCTGTTAAGGATAGGACGATGATAGGAAAAGTAGGAAACGAATGGGAGTGTTTCAAGTTTAATGTGCCTCGGAAAAAGGTCAAACCGATGGTTGTTCCAATCGAGTGGAAGAGAGATAGATGCGGCGCAAGCGCACAATGAGCGTAACGGGACAATGTGCGTAACTGGACACTTTTTCGTGCGTGCAGCCGGCGTTCATCTATTTATTAGACGTTGTCACGTCGAAAAAAATAAGTATTTAATGTTCTCTGAAGAGATATGACGCGGACATCAACATGGGAGGCTCTCGGCCGTTATTAATTCAATTAAATCCGGGCACAAGCACACACGGCGTGCTCGGAAGCCATCAGGAGCAAACAGTCGCCCTTCCTGAGGCTTCTTTCCCGCCGACCTGAGCTCTGATAGTCCCGCGGTTCAGAGTCGGGGCTGCGACCTCACTGACACGACCAAGCTCGTAACCTGACACCTTCTCGCGATGATGCTTGTTTCACCGCGCCCGTCCGTTCCTGCGCTTCTTCCTTCTCTGCTCCGGGGTTGAGAGGCCGGTGTGGTGTTACTATTGTTTGCCATGTGGTCGTCACTACATTTGACTGACCCAAACTATTTTTGACGTGACAACGTCTAATAAATCGATGAACGCCGGCTGCACGCACGAAAAAGTGTACCGTTACGCACATTGGCCCGTTACGCTGTGTCCCGTTACGCTCTTTGTACGCTTGCGCTGCATCTATCTCTCTTCCACTCGACTGGAACAACCATCGATTTTACTTTTTCGAGGCACATTAAACATGAAACACTCCCATTCGTTTCCTACTTTTCCTATCATCGTCCTATCCTTAAAAGAATAACACAGATTGGAAGAAGTTAAATAGCAAACATGTATAAAAGTCAAAGTTAAAATAATCTGTTCGTTAAAGTAATAAACATATTTGAATTAATGAGTGCAAATAAAAGTAAATTTATCAATTAAATTGTATATTTCATTTCACTCATTCTTTGTAGCCATACAAAATAGTGATAATTCAATAAAAATTATTTAATTTTATTCGTAAAAGTATGCAATCATTTCATCAATGTTTCGTTATGACGTTGTCACGTTAAACTATCGTCCGTAAACCAACTTTACAGCCAACCAAAATTTTTTATTGGATTTTTCTTCCCTTGGCTGTGCAATTGGGCTCAAATCCAAAACAAAAAATCAATAAAAACCCTTTAGACGTATTTTCATGTCCTTAGAAAAGTTATCAATTTGACAGAATCTCCTATTTTGCTGCGTTTTCTTTCGGAAGAAATTTTTAAGTATACAATTCTGACAAGCTTTTAGAGATACTTTAAAGGAAAAGAAAAATTAAAATAAACAAAGTGCGTGGCTGCTACGGCAGTTAGAAATGAAAATTCACAGATAAGAGGACAGGAAATTTGTAGGGTATACAAATATTTGAAATACATGCACGAGTACGCAAGTTTTCAAGCGTAGACGCGAGCGTACATACGTGCGAATGTATAAGAATTTTTGGGAGTACTATACGAATAAGCAAGTATGCAATAATGCAAGTATACTATTGCGCAAGTTTGCAAGTGTGCCATCATGTAAACATGGCGTCGAGCGCTGCTGCCGCCGCCATCTGTATTTCCGACAAATAGTATTACAGCTGAAATGTGTCATGTAAGTTCGCGTTTCAATTTCCGTTGTCCTCTTGAGCTTTATAGTTTCTTTACGCCATGGTCAGATGACATCGTCGTCTTGACTTACCCCACCGTATTTAAGTAGGTTTCACTTTTGATGAACACATACTCGAAATTCTACGTTTTACTAACCCTAACGATGCACAGTTATTATTATTTTTTTTTGTAAATGGAACAGAGATATTCATGTGAAATTACAGATATTTGAAAATCTGTACATTTACGTGAAAAAAAAATTATCACTACAAAATAGTGTTAGCAGGAATACTGCGTTCGGATTCTTACCCGGGGCGTTTATGCCTTGTGTCATACCTCCAAACTATTAAAGTTATTTTTGTAAACCGTTGCCTGAATAGCTTTCCAGTTTTAACTGAGCACGATAACAAGCGCGATAAAACAAAATAAAGTCCAAATATGAAATATTCGATTATCTTATCCGTGTTTTTGGACAAAGTTACAATGTTTTGTTTTTTTTACTGGTGGTATTAGAAACTATTTCTTGGCAACTGGTCTGCTAAGGAATCTTTTGTCAAAGTACAAAACATATTTTTTTTCTGTGCGTAGAGGGTTAGGGATGCAGATCTAGCTCGAGCTACTAAGATGAGAAGGGTCGTGCTAGCACCGCAGTGCTGCCAACCAGAAGGACGGAGTTGCCTCTCCGCTAAGCGCGCATGATGGATGGATGCCCCCCGCGTTCCTGGCTGGCGTACGTCCAGACTGGCGCAGCGCTAGCAATTCCCTCCACTTGTATGCACTTATAAACCACTTTTCCAGCTGTGAACAAACTAAAACTATTGGCCCGCAAAGTTTCAAAGATTTATTGTTTAAATTTTAAAAAAAAATTGGTTGTCTGTAAAGTCGGTTTACGGACGATAGTTTAACGTGACCACGTCATAACAAAACATTTATGAAATTATTGCATACTTTTATGAATAAAATTGAATCATTTTTTTATTGAATTATCACTATTTTGTATGCATACAAAGAAGGAGTGAAATTAAATCTACAATTTAATTGATAAATTTACTTTTATTTGCACTCATTAATTCAAATATGTTTATTACTTTAACGAAGAGATTATTTTAACTAAAACTTTTATACACGTTTGCTATTTAAATTCCTCAAATCTGTGTTATTCTGTTAAGGATAGGACGATTATAGGAAAAGTAGGAAACGAATGGGAGTGTTTCAAGTTTAATGTGCCTCGAAAAAGTCAAATCGATGGTTGTTCCAATCGAGTGGAAGAGATATAGATGCGGCGCAAGCGTACAATGAGCGTAACGGGACACAACGTAACGGGAAAATGTGCGTAACGGGACACCGCGTACCGGGATAATGTGCGTAACGGGACACATCGTAACGGGACACTTTCGTGCGTGCAGCTGGCGTTCATCGATTTATTAGACGTTGTCACGTCAAAAATTGTATCACTACAAAATAGTAGTCGCAGTAATACTGGGTTCGGATTATAACCCGATAATTTATGATTCGTGTTGTCCCAGTACCTTCGTAAACCGTTTCCTGGATAGCTTTCCAGTGTTAAATGCGCACATTAATCAGCACAAACAAAAAAGGTCAATTTTTTGAATATTGTATTACCTTTTACAATGAATTAAATAAATTATTTTTGTTTGAAACATCAATTAAAACTATGTGCCAATTTTCGTGAAGCATAATCAGCTTTATCTGGAAGGGAAAGAAATGTGTTTCGTACATGCAAAAAAAATAATAATAACCAAAGCCTTGTGTTGTACAAAGTTGCGATATACTTCTTGTAGTATTACAGACTATTCTTTGGCAACTGTATCCCAAAGGAATCTTCTGTGAAAGTACAGGAGATTGATCTGTGTACAAGAAGTCTAGTGGCTGTAGGCTCTATTATCGCACCTGGACGTTTTCACCTCTAAAATAATCTAAACTATTAGAAATTGCAAGTACAGTTACAGACTTTTCAACGATTAATTCGTCTCAGATAAACGAAAGGTCTTTCTTATTTCGAGACAACTGCATCTTCGTATAATCTGCTTCGTATTCAAACTTCCTGCTGTAAACAGGGTAAATATACGGGCCATAGATTACATATGTTTACACTCAGAGGTTATTATTAAAAATGAAGTTAACTCGGTACCCGTTAATAAGCGATCGTTAATTAGCGACCGTCACTGGGTGAATGCAGGGCCGGATTTAGGGGAGGGCAACCGGGGCGAAAGCCCCGGCGCCTCCACAAACGGAGGGCCCCCACAAACGGAAGGTTCCGTTCATTAACACTAAAATTTAATTTCATATAATTCTTGTCTCCGATTATATTTATGTATGTTTTTTTTTTAAATACTAAGAGAATCTACTTGATTTCACAATAAATTATTTATTGGAAAACTCGACTGAAAAAAAAAATTGTTCATTTTATTTGGAAAATAATTTGGGGCCAGGGGGCCTCCGCTCCTCTGTTGCCCCGAGGCCTCCAGACCTCTGAATCCGGCCCTGGGTGAATGCAGAGGTGACTACAGGAAGACTTCCCCAGAGGGACTATCGTACAAAGAAAGGTTGTTGTTGCAAAACATTACATTAAATAATTCAGAGATAGTCTAGTACACTGTATTTCCTTTTAAAAAAAAAAATGGAACAGAAATATTTTTGTAAAATTAGAAATATTCATGTAAAACTAGATGTATTCATGTAAAATTAAAAAGTAGTGTTCGCAGTAACACTAGGTTCGGATTCTTACCCGGCAATTTATGCTTTGTGTTGTCCCAGCACCTCCAATAGCTAGAAGTTATTTGTAAACGATTCCCCGAATAGATTTCTAGTATTAACTGCTCACTTTAGTAAGCTCAATAATAGAAAATAAAGTCCAATAAATGAATATTCAATTATCTTTCCCTTGATTTCAATCATTTTTGCTTGAATGAAACATCAGTTAAAATATAAAATTATACACCGATTTTCGTAAGAAATACTCAGTAATTCATATATGCAAAAATAACCATGGCTCAAAATTTCAATATCTTATTCTGTTTTACAAATTTTGTTTTCTTGGCAATTGGTTTAAAAAATAATATTTTTTTTTGTAAAAACACACAAAAATTAGTTTGTGTGTAATATTTACAAATGTGCGGTTTTAAATCATGAACATTGAAAGTTTCGTACAACGTTGAAAGAAATTAATGAAAGATGATGAAAGAACATAAATAAACTCTCCGAAAAAAATTCGTCTCAGGAGATTTATTGCACAAACTCTCCCCCCACCCCCCTTCACCCAAAATCCCTTTTTTCCCACAACCCCCCCCCCCCTCCTCCACAAACTTTCTTATCTGGAGCCAAGGCTTGGGGGGGTAAAATGTAACTTTAGTTCTTCGTGGACCTCGGGTGCAACAGTACTGGACACAGAGCAATCGCTATTGGGTAATCTGGGTCAGTTTCCAACACGAGAAGACGAGTACAAGAAATAAGCTGGGTTCACAATTAAAAATACGTAAGCGAGTGCACAGCAGGCCACACGCACGACTGCGAGGTAGGTTCACAATTGAAATCTTATGTACTCCTGATTTCAGCCAGTGAAATTAATTAGGCGATGTATCCGACATCTGTTGGCAGTTTAAGTAACTAACTATACTAACTAGCAAATGATTATCCCGTGACATCTGACCAACAATTTGTTAGCACTTTTTTTTCAATATATAAATAAATTAGGTTATATAAATTTTTGAGTTAACCATTATTACCACGACACATTTTTGTATTTGCAATTTTTGCTAGTGACTAATAAGTAATAGCATTAAATAAATTTTAAAGCAGGAAATGAAATCTGAGCATTGGTAGTATCCCGACGATTTCTTGCCACAATATGATTGATAAAAATGAACAGTTCTCTAGTCCCGTCAAAATGGCTTCCTAATCTACCCTCATTGGCTGTTGTGCCATGCGTCCGCAACAGAAATGAAATACATTCATTTCCCTCCTATGCTCACGACCACGCTAGGCGCTATTGTGAATCAGTAGGTTCGAAAACATGGCAGTCAAATCTTATGTGCACGACCTACTGTTACTGTTTTTTTTTATTTGTGATTGCAGCATTACTGTTTTCCGAGTTTGGGGGAAAGTGTGTATGTGTTAAGGTGTACGCGCGTGTAAGGGTTAGGCAAACACAGCGAGCGAACTTTCAGACACGAGAATAATGAGAGTTATAAAGTTTGTGTTTTACGTCTGGCGTGTTTAACACAGCATGTATGTACCTACGTATAAGTTTTAAGTACTTCCATGTTGTAGTGGGCTTAAAATCACATTGTTATCTACTCCTTGCTGTAATAAGTTTACTCCAACGCTCTACTTATACATACTCTCCTTATCTCTCAAATATTTGGTTTATGTAAGTACATCCATTTCGGCAGGACTCTAGTACGTAAAAGATAATATTCTCAATTGGGCGCGTTGTGAAATGTTGAAGATAAAATTTCGGATACAGTAAACTCCCTATTATCCGCGCATGCTACGAAAAAATACAACACATATGTAAATCTGTATTTTATTACAAGTGGGCAAATTTGAACTCTACTGAAGAGTGTATTGTGTGCAGTATATGTACAGTAAAACGCTACAGGCCTTCTCGGAACTCACGCAGTGTCTAATGAATGAAGCCTCTGAGTACGTACAGTACTTTATCCTTGTTATGAAGTAAGACCCGAACACTTTTATATTTACATTACTGAAATGTATTGTATGTTAGCATCCTTAAAAAAATTTTTACTTTTAATTGTAACTTTTACTGTACATACATTTTTTTTGGATTTTCAAGTTGAAATCAATGTATCCTTTTTTTTTGTTTCCCATTTTCGGCTCTTTTGCGGATCATCCGCGATTTTCACTATCCGCGGTGGCCCTGCCACTTAATTTCGCGGATAATCGGGAGTGTGCTGTACTCAAAAGTCGATCTGGAAACTCGGTTCGTTTACTTCGCGATCGCGTGCCAATTTCTTGGACATGCATACGCCGTTGCAGTTTAGCACGAGAACTTTAGAAACAGGCATGACTTGTGAAAATTTTTCTGTCATGCGTGCTTCTAAGCTATGACAGCAAAAAAAAACCCTCCCGTTCACAGTTTTAATCCCCCGCGGGTGTAAATGTACGACCGTCGATCATCTCCGGTCCGGCTGACGGGTTTCTGCCGTTCGCGTGCGGTTCGGACCCGGTTTTGCCGAGGAAACCAGATCACGGTCTGCGGTGCATCGGCGTGTCGTGCGGTAATGACTTTCAAAGCGCGGCCGCGAGAGAGAGAGAGAGAGAGAGAGAGAGACACTGATTGACCTCACCCGCGATTTCATCAGTCAGACACACGTCATGACAGTTACAGATTACTTCTCTTTGTCTCGCTCTAGCGCCACCTTCACCCAGCGCTCCAACCCCTTTTTTTCCCCCTACAAACCTAAAAAAAAAAGAAGCCCAAGTTTGACAGTGTTTGCGATTGTCGGTTCGTACGTACGGCAGCGGGTCAAGGTCACGACGACCGACCGCTGGCGTTCGTCACCGGCGACCGACCCCCGATGGGGACCGACAGCCGTTGTATCTACTCCAGGCCGCTCCTGGACTTCCAAGTCGGTCTCAGCTCTCCATGTGCGGCGTTCGGTCGGGAGTGGGGGACGGAAGTCCGCACGGGACGGAAGTGTGTAACCACACGACGCTGCCATCCGTGGCGGACGGCTCGAACCAATATATTCGCAAAGCTCAAAGGGAAACCTAATAAGTATTGACAGTTTGAAGAATTTTTTAACAATATCGGTGGTATTTTAATAAAATTCCTTTTTTTTTTTGGAAATCAGATCCAAAGCCGTGGTTCAGTATATTTTGAAGTTTTTTTTTTTTTAATAATTGATACAGCGTCTCCGGCAGTGAATTCTAGCGGTGGGTGTGGTCACTACGTGTGAATCGCGTCAAGAAATTTAATTGAAAAGACAAATTTTTTGTTTATATTTAAAACTCTCGGCATCATTTTTTAAAGAATTCTACGTTAAATGTCGTGTCCGAGTTTCGTATTTTGGTTAAAAAATATACTTTTCCACGTGTTAGTGCGACTGTACTGTGGGTACCTTTTTTTTAAAAAAAACTTCTCTGCTCAAAAATATTAGCTTTTTAACCATAGTTGTGATAAAGATGTTTCTATGTTTCAGAAGTTATTTATAATAGTCTTTTAAAGAGCCTGAAGGATAGGCTAGCCGGGGTGTGTGTCTTGCTGCACTGCTGAAGGTGTTACTTCCAGGGGCAAAGCTCACACAACATCGTGCATTCAATTAATACATTGCGGGCGGAAGACCAACCGCGCAACAAAAGAAGAACCAATATTTTTTTTAATAAACTTGGCTTTCGTTGCGAAATTTTTTTAATACCTGTACCGATAATATCTGTTGGCTCAAAGCTGAAAGATCCCTTTTATTTGGCAACTTATTGTATCCTGGCGTGTATCATGGATTAACATTTTTAAAATGTAAGCTCATCTTGTCATACAGAGTTATTTGGACAGTTTTTTTCTCTGATACTGGTGTAATTAAAGTATCGTAATAAATATTATGTAATTAATTAAATGATATAATGGGCACGCATTGGTGTAGATCCGGAAAAGGGGGTGTTGCTAGGAAGGCCCCCCCCCTCCCCTTTTGAATCAAAAAGGCTCTCTCTGAAGGGGTTCGCTTGCACTTGCAAGATCGTAACTGTGAAACGCGAATGATAAATGTATCCTCCCGAAGCGAAGCCTACAGATTATCGCCCCTGGGCACAGGTATGACAAAATCAAACTGCAGGTAAATACATGAATGTTTGGAAAACGAACAGGCTGTGTATCCTGTTGGGGCCTATTTCAAAACATTTTTAACCGTGATATTAAATTACGCAGAAATGCGTGTGCTATAGGATAGGAGTCCAAGAGGGTGCGGGCGATCAAAGTTAACTGCGTCTGTTCTTTTTCTGGGGAGGCCGAGTCGAATGCAGGAGTTTCCGACGGTGGCGCCATCACTCGCATCACTCGCATCACTCACATCACTCACATCACTAAAATCATTCGCAGCGTGGTGCAGAGTGTCGTAGGGCTTGCCTCCTGGGGTGTTCCTGGGAGTTGTGGAGGGGGGTGGGGAGACAGAGGGAGTGAAACGGGTGGCCTTTAAGTTGGGACGAAAGGGGAGTTCGGGACCATTGACTTGCCCCGTTGATGTCGTAACAATCCTGGGTGTCGCGGATATATTCCTATTGCACTAATACAAAAATTCATAAATCTAAGATTAGTTTATAGGGCAACCGCTGAAGTACCCCTAGTTTCCCTGCTTTAAGCAGAGTTAAAATGCTTTATTCAGGGAGAAAATTTTTTTTTTCTGTTATCTCAGGAAACAATGATTTTCCTTTTACTTTGGTCGAAAGTCAATTGTGCGAAATATTACCAATTTCTAAAAAAAAAAAAAAACATTGTATATTTTATTTATATAGAAATAAAAACAATAAAAATTCATTTTTGTATACTGAGAACCTTTTATTGCAAAGTTGTGGGTACACGATGTACTTCTTTTGTCCGTCCGGATATGTAGACAGTATTTTTCCTCTTATTTTCAATATGAAGTGTGAAGAATTAGAATTTCATCAAATAGGGAAGGAATATATATATACACACTCACATATACTCGTTCCAAGTAATTTTTTTTCTATTTATCTTCAACATGGTAAAATTTGCCGACTTTTTGAGTGGTTGAACTGGTACGAAATGAAAAATATATGTACATATATCATACTTTCCGCATGATTAGCTATCAAAGTTGCAACTTCAAAGTTTTTTTGGACTATGGATAAAGAGAATGAAATGAAACTAGAGCCTTTTATGATTAAAGTCAATTTTACCTGGGCTTTTAAAATCAGAAATTTTATGATTTTATAAGTCTAAATAAAATTCAATCAATTTTTTCAGAAATAACTTTAAACAATACCACCTAGTAGCCATAACAATAGCTTCTAAAAGAAGTTTCCATTATTTATTCAATTTGATTCTCCTTATCCATACTGCACAAAAACGTTACAAATTCAGCTTGGCCATCCAATTATACGATACATATGTATACATATGAATAAATTTTTACATTTCGTTGAATTTCGGCCACTAAAATGTCTACAAATTTAACAGTTGTTAAAGGTAAAAATAAAATAATCACACCCTTAAAGGGGCCCGCCTCGTCAGGGGTGTATGTGTGTTAGTGAGGCGGGATGATAAGTGCGACGCTCGCTGGTGCTTCTAGCGCGGTGTCTCCTCTGGACTGGCGCGCAGTCTTCTCGTCGTGCACAGGACAACTGTGACATCTGACCGACGATCGTAACATTATGTATGGCGGAGAAAATGAAGGTAAAAGGTGTAGCGCAAGTCCCTTAAGAGCTTTCGAGAACCTGTACCCGTTGTTTTACGCCTGAAGATTACTCCGAAAACGTTAGTTTTAGCCATATTTAATCTTCTTAAAAAATACAGTTTAAAAACTTAAAACGGAAACAATGGTACTTCTCGGTTTACAGCGAACTCTTAAGAGGCCACTCCAGTGTTTCAGGGGCACTACGCAACCCACGTTAACCTCATAAGATGCAATGCTATTTTCATTTTGCTTGTAACTTATTAACTAATATAGATTTCGAAATGATTCTTGCTTGATATGTGAGACAACGATGCTCTTATCAAAGCACCTTTCTTCAAAAACGTGCATAAAATATGGTTCAAACCTAGACAATACACTTATGCATATTAGTAAAGATTAGTATAAAACCATTATTTATGCACGTTTTTTGAAGAAAGGTGCTTTGATAAGAGCATCGTTGTTTTACATATCAAGCAAGCATCATTTCGGAATCTATATTTGTTAATTAGTTACAAGCAAAATGAAAATAGCATTGAAGCTTATGAAGTTAACGCGGGTTGCGTAGTGCCCCTGAAACACTGGAGTGGCCTCTTAAGGGGCCCGCCTCGTCAGGGGTGTATGTGTGTTAGTGTGGCGGGATGATAAGCGCGACGCTCACTGGTATTTCTAGCGCTGTATCGCCTCTAAGCGCAAGGCTCTGAAATGGCGCGCAGTGTTCTCGTCGTCACAAGATAACTATGAAATTTGAGCGGTGACCGTAACATTATTTGGACGAGAAATGAAGATAAATGTGTAATGCAAGTCCCTTAAGTGCTTTCAAGAATCTATAATCGTTGTTTTACGCCTAAAAAGTACTCTTAAAACATGCTTTTTAGCCATTTTAACTCTTGTAAAAATACAGTTTAAAAATTTAATCCGAAATCAAAAGTACTTTTCGGCCCTCAGCGAACTCGTAAATGCTTTTCGTGAGCAGACTCCACTCGGATATCTTGAGTAGTTTTAAAATCGCGTTGTTTTTCCTGAAGCTCTGCACACCGTGTGTGTGTCCGGGTAGGCGGGGGCCTTAAATGCTTGAGGTAAGCAGACCCCCACTCGGATACGTCGTGCGCACCGCGAGTGTGCCCGGACACATTCCCGAGCCATGTTGACGCGGCTGGAGGAGTGCGGGGGGAGGGAGGGTGTGAGCATTGATCCGCCCCGCCGCCCCCACCCGGTAGTCGCGAGCCGGCGCGCGCGACGCCACACGCCGCCCGAACGCCGGTCCGAGCGCGTCGGCGGGCCGCGAGCACATGGCGTCGCAGCTGCGCCTGCCGCTGCCCCAGGGCGCGCCGCCCCCGCAGCCGCCCCACGCCGCCGCCGTCAGCCCCCTGCTCGAGGTGCGGCGGCCCTACTGCACGCTCAACTGCGACATGTGCTCGGCCGTGCTCGAGGGCCGCTTCGGCAAGCACAGTGAGTAGCGCCCTGCGGCTGCAGCGCCCTCATAGAGTCCTAGACCTGTAGAGCCCCGAGTACACCCTGCAGACACCTCATAGAGTGCTCGACCTGTAGAGCCCCGAGTACACAGTGAGTAGCGCCCTGCAGACACCTCATAGAGTCCTCTATTTAGAGGGCCAGAGCCACAGTGAGTAGCGCCCTGCAGACACCTCATAGAGTCCTCTATTTAGAGGGCCAGAGCCACAGTGAGTAGCGCCCTGCAGACACCTCATAGAGTCCTCTATTTAGAGGGCCAGAGCCACAGTTAGTAGCACCCTGCAGACACCTCATAGAGTCCTCTATTTAGAGGGCCAGAGCCACAGTGAGTAGCGCCCTGCAGACACCTCATAGAGTCCTCTATTTAGAGGGCCAGAGCCACAGTGAGTAGCGCCCTGCAGACACCTCATAGAGTCCTCTATTTAGAGGGCCAGAGCCACAGTGAGTAGCGCCCTGCAGACACCTCATAGAGTCCTCTATTTAGAGGGCCAGAGCCACAGTTAGTAGCGCCCTGCAGACACCTCATAGAGTCCTCTATTTAGAGGGCCAGAGCCACAGTTAGTAGCACCCTGCAGACACCTCATAGAGTCCTCTATTTAGAGGGCCAGAGCCACAGTGAGTAGCGCCCTGCAGACACCTCATAGAGTCCTCTATTTAGAGGGCCAGAGCCACAGTGAGTAGCGCCCTGCAGACACCTCATAGAGTCCTCTATTTAGAGGGCCAGAGCCACAGTGAGTAGCGCCCTGCAGACACCTCATAGAGTCCTCTATTTAGAGGGCCAGAGCCACAGTGAGTAGCGCCCTGCAGACACCTCATAGAGTGCTCGACCTGTAGAGCCCCGAGTACACAGTGAGTAGCGCCCTGCAGACACCTCATAGAGTCCTCTATTTAGAGGGCCAGAGCCACAGTGAGTAGCGCCCTGCAGACACCTCATAGAGTCCTCTATTTAGAGGGC
Source organism: Bacillus rossius redtenbacheri (assembly GCF_032445375.1). Taxonomy (NCBI): domain Eukaryota; kingdom Metazoa; phylum Arthropoda; class Insecta; order Phasmatodea; family Bacillidae; genus Bacillus; species Bacillus rossius. Next base: position 9,945,031 of record NC_086340.1, read on the forward strand.
CAGAGCCACAGTGAGTAGCGCCCTGCAGACACCTCATAGAGTCCTCTATTTAGAGGGCCAGAGCCACAGTTAGTAGCACCCTGCAGACACCTCATAGAGTCCTCTATTTAGAGGGCCAGAGCCACAGTGAGTAGCGCCCTGCAGACACCTCATAGAGTCCTCTATTTAGAGGGCCAGAGCCACAGTGAGTAGCGCCCTGCAGACACCTCATAGAGTCCTCTATTTAGAGGGCCAGAGACACAGTGAGTAGCACCCTGCCGACACCTCATAGAGTCCTCTATTTAGAGGGCCAGAGCCACAGTGAGTAGCGCCCTGCAGACACCTCATAGAGTCCTCTATTTAGAGGGCCAGAGCCACAGTGAGTAGCGCCCTGCAGACACCTCATAGAGTCCTCTATTTAGAGGGCCAGAGCCACAGTGAGTAGCGCCCTGCAGACACCTCATAGAGTCCTCTATTTAGAGGGCCAGAGCCACAGTGAGTAGCGCCCTGCAGACACCTCATAGAGTCCTCTATTTAGAGGGCCAGAGCCACAGTGAGTAGCGCCCTGCAGACACCTCATAGAGTCCTCTATTTAGAGGGCCAGAGCCACAGTGAGTAGCGCCCTGCAGACACCTCATAGAGTCCTCTATTTAGAGGGCCAGAGCCACAGTGAGTAGCGCCCTGCAGACACCTCATAGAGTCCTCTATTTAGAGGGCCAGAGCCACAGTGAGTAGCGCCCTGCAGACACCTCATAGAGTCCTCTATTTAGAGGGCCAGAGCCACAGTGAGTAGCGCCCTGCAGACACCTCATAGAGTCCTCTATTTAGAGTGCCAGAGCCACAGTGAGTAGCGCCCTGCAGACACCTCATAGAGTCCTCTATTTAGAGGGCCAGAGCCACAGTTAGTAGCACCCTGCAGACACCTCATAGAGTCCTCTATTTAGAGGGTCAGAGCCACAGTGAGTAGCGCCCTGCAGACACCTCATAGAGTCCTCTTCATTTAGAAGGCCAGGGCCACAGTGATTAGCACCCTGCCGACACCTCATAGAGTGCTCGACCTGTAGAGCCCCGAGTCCACAGTTAGTAGCACCCTGCAGACACCTCATAGAGTCCTCTTCATTTAGAAGGCCAGGGCCACAGTGATTAGCGCCCTGCCAACATCCCGTGCAGAAGTGTAGCACTCTACCAAAAACTTCGTAGAGTCCATGTCCTGTGGATGGGCACAGGGCCACTTCGGCAAGTAGTGTGAGTAGCGCCCTGCCGACATCTGGTAGAGTCCTCGGGCTGAAGCACTTCAGGTCGACAGTCAGAAGCAACCTGCAGACATCTCGTACTGTAGAGGGAGAGTCGTGTTCACAGGGGAAATAAGGGCACAATAATTTCCCAAGACAATAATTTAATTTTTTTTTATTTATGAGATTTACATAGATAATTTTTGCTTATCCTTTCGTAAAACATTAAGTCACGTGTATTTTATTTCCTGCGGTATTTTTAGTCTTTCGTACCGAAAATATCTATGAATATTGTTTTATAATCTAATGTGTGTTCATGGTTTTGGCACCTGTGCACTCGAATAGGATGGTAGTGCAGACAAAACACTTAATACTAGAATTAGATTACGCGTACACCATGGACAGAAGTGTAACGTGATGAAGTCTAGTGGCGCATGTACGTGCGAGTCTCTGATGTACTCGCGAGCAAAATCTTGCAAACGACCGACCACGTGTGGAGGGATTAACCTGTGTATATACGCTTTCGTGAACATCGGGAGACGTACCAGGCGTATCGGTGCGTTCTATAAATCATCGTCACAGCGAAACTATTATGGAAAAACTTTTATAAACCTTAATAATCATAAAAAGCATTAATAAAACTGTAAAAAGAATACGTTACAATGATAATAATAATATTACAAAATTGATAACACAATACTCTTCATATTTGTTTTTCCCGAGTCTCTTTAGCTCAATGGTTAATGCGTGGTGTTGAAATGAAACAATCTATTTCTGAACTCGTGCCACTTAACAATACTTTTTTTTTTCACTTTTTCATACAAATTATTAATGAATTCTAAAAAATTAAAAAAAGACAATTTTACTATTACAAGTTATTTGTTTAACTACTTGTAGTTTTAATGCATGAATTAGTCCACCGGTTTAGTTATTTTACACTATGTAGGCATGCAACCTTTATTTTTTTTACCACCATCATCCTTTCCCACAAATTTAAAGCAGAATTTTGGTTATTCTTGATGAAATATGAACAATAAGACCAAAATTACCGTTTATATCTGATTTCAAAATAAAAACCTACTCCTATACCCCATATACAAATTTTTTTTTATATATAAATTAAAAGAACACATTTTTTATTAAAATCACTAGAAAAATCCCCTTTACACCGGGTAAGTGCGCATTTAATTAAATCCTTATCCAATGAGCTGCAAAATATTTTTTTCTGCTGCAAAAGTTTTTTTTAATCAAAATTTAATTTTCTTGTAACTTTTAATTCCAAAATAGTTTATTGTATTAGATCGAAATAAGTGTAACAAAGCGGAATTTTCCAAGGTTATTTTTAAGTATGAAAATTGCGTTTCAGAAACTTGAAAGCACCATAAGAACATGCATACTACCTTAATCTTTATTCGAAACCAACAAAGTTTCAAGAGTGATCACTCAAAGTTCCTTAGTTCCTCACTGGACGATAGAAAGATTTAGAATATGCCCATAGTATTGCGCTTGAAAACGCACGAATGAGCGTCGCACTCATAATTTCGCCTTAACATTACAAATAAGTCCCTTAATAGACTTTGATACACGCCCACGTATGTAGTCGCCTGCATCATTCATGAGAGATTATTAGTTCGCCTTTTGTTTTGTTTGGAAGAGTTAGTACTGGATGTGTACAGCTCACGACAGTCACGTTAAAGTAACTAAATTGAACTAATGGTCTCTCAAATCTGTAACAAGTAAAGAAATAAATAATATTACACGCTCCTGGATGTCGCGGAAATGTAATTTATAGCAGCCTTGTCTTAACTTGATTTTTTTTCTAGATGCCTTGCTACAATTAATAGTCAGGAATTATATATATAGAGTCGGAAACTGTCCCCTTAAATCATGTGAAAATTACTTGTGATTAGGTTTTAGTTTTATAAAAAATAAATGACGCATATGTGTCTATTATATTTATTTAAAAACTTTCTCCATAATGTGAAAAAAAAATGAAAAAAAAAATTTAAAAGACCTGAACAAGTTCTGATATTTGTTCACCAGGCAGGCATCATGTAATAATGTGCCTCGTTTTAATACCCAATGATTTAAAATACCTAACTTATTCTGTTTTAAAATTAGAACTATAACAATGAGGACCCAAATTTTTAGCTTGAACTTCTTGCAGTATCGTTATTTATCATAAAAATAATTTTAAAATGCAGTAATGCAGATAACCCGAATCCTGATAGCGCCTGTGTGCCATGCACTAGCTAACCCGCACAACATGCAGTGTCAGCACGGTTGCATTTTGAGAGCGACAGGCGCTAACTTATAGTACAGTATTTAATTACTATGGTGCAAAATTATAATTCCATGAATGTCCTATTCAACAATTATATTAATATTAGTGTATTTCATATTATACCATCAGTTTGATGATTTTCTGTTTATTGAAGACATATGTAAATTTACTTTAAGAAAAACGTGAAATGTTTAACATTAAGTTGCTCGTTTGCTGAGATTATAGTCTCACAGAAATAACATAATTTATTTAGTTAAAGTATTATTAAAGATTTATTAGCATAATTTCAAAGCATTGCAGAAGAAAACGTGTCGACAGAAATGCCGAGACCCGTTTTCTCACAATTTTTTATTTGCCTTCCTTTTTGTAATAATAACTTAACTTTTACCTCAACACTCGCCACCCATTGTTTGAAATTCATGCTGATTTCTATTTCATAATAGACTTTAAACATGCGGTCAAATTTTTTTTCTCTTGGCGTCGTTTTTAAAGAAAATTACGATTTCCTTGCTATATGAATAGATTTTGCTTGACAAAACACAGCAGTTATGTACAAAATAATACGCAAAACACATTATTAAGAGACTTTAACATAGTATATATAATTTATCTTCGTAGTTAATAGGGCAAGAGTGTGAGCGTATAAATCTCTGCGCCGTGTTTTTTTGTTAGCCAGGCGCCCTTAAAGAAGCACTCTTCAATACTGTTTCCAGGTCTCCAACAAGCCCAGTCACCAAAAGATCTGAATGAAAATAACGAAGTAGAAAGAATTGGTGTTCCTTTTTGTAATATGTTTCAAATCAGGTACGAAAAAATGAATGTTTAGCTAACATTTTAACCACTTTTAGTTAAAATGTGTTACGCTCACTGAAATTCTGACTTTATTCGCTGAGAGTACGGCCTTTCGAGCGTTAAAGCCTTAAATCACTGATTTTTATGACATTTTGTTAATTTGTTCTAAATCAGTTTATCTGACTACACTGATAATAGAGTGAAACATTTTAAAATTAATTTATATTATTCAAAAAGTTAAATTGTTGATTTAATCGTTAACATAACATATTTGTTCCTTACAGTAACCTGTTTGCAAACAAGTACACTTTAAACCAAAACAACGATACATATGTTTCTGCCTACGACATCACTCGAGTATGTAATTGTAAGAGGAGTAATTCCAACAAGATGCACGAGACATGTTTATTTTGTGTTTTCATGCTAACCTGGATACTTATTTTTCACCTAGTGAATAGTAAATTATTTAACTGCTTGTCATTATAGCACTCGCCCAAAATATGTGTGAGCAAGGCTACGTTAATTATTTAAACTTTGTGTAGTCGTGAAAAGAGATAATTTCCGACACCGATTCAAAGAGTTCATATTGCAGGGTACGTAAGGTGCTTAAAAGCCCTAAAATTGTCCTCATTTACAATTCGATATAAAGGTCTTTAATATTTTTTATTTATAATGTACCCATTAAAAGTCCTTAAATTTTTATTAAGTAAAAGGAAAAAAATTGACTTGTTACTTAAGAACTTGGAATGAAGTCTGATATTGGCCCATCAGAAGAATCGGCAAAGTGTTTACAAAAAATATCTTCAAGGGATATTAGGTTTTTATTAAGTGCAATGTGATTGGAAATTAAATCATTAAAAAAATAATCACCACTTATGTATACAGGTTTTTTGTAACACTCAACAGCGTATAAATTGCAAAACCAATTTTCACATTCTGTAACGCATTTTATCTTCAATAAGACATATACCTAGTACAGTGAGAAATATTTGTTCTACTTAAATTTATGTTGTTAAATAATTCTTTTTTTTTTTTTGTTGCGGTGGATTTTTTTGATAGGTTAAATATTTTGGTTGCAAATGGGTGGGTACTATCTCTAACGCGATTTCGCCACGGAGGTAACTTGTCTTCCCGTATCCTTTATGCTACTCCACGGTCCCAGAACGTTAGACACGGTACAATTAGGCGCAGAGCGCAAGCAAACGTAAACCACGCCCGCTGAAGAGCGTTAATCCTGAGCGCTAGAACCTGCGATGCCTAACCGGCCGTAACTTCAAACGTAAGAAGATTGTGTACGTTAGACGCTTCAACAACCGCGTGATGAGGTGGCAGTACCCCCCCCCCCTTCCTCCCCCCCCCCCCCCAACCTCCTCTCCAGGGCCCTTGAGGAAGCTGCAATTTCCTCGCCATGCCAATTTGCCGGTTCGTTTGATCTTCCCTGTCCCCCCCCCCTCACCCTGCCTCGGAGTCCACGGCTCCTGCCTCTCCGCTCTTCCAAGCGACTAATTCTCCCTGATTCCGCTAATTGCAGTATACACCTGCGCCTTCAACAACTCCCTCCGGACACGTAATGTCCACCGAGTTTCGTTTTCAGAGTGGCACGAGCTTACGTATTGTTACAAGTGGGGGGGGGGGGACAGGTCTGAAAAGTACAGTTCAAATAAATTAATTACAGTTTTTTACACTGTCATTAATTAATAAAGAATCTTAAATTTCTGTCCACAGATTAATCAAGTTTAATGAGTCCACTATTTTCGCTCCCCACTGGAGCTCGGCTCTGCAGTGGCTAACTCTACTGTTCGTCTCTCACCTCGCGCTACTCACTCGCCCGCGCCGCGACACCGTCCCCTCGTCGCCCGCTATCGCTCGCCAAGGAGTCACTCGCCCTCTTCACTTCACTGCCCGAGGATTACCCGGTGTCGCCACCATCCACAGGTCGGTGTCCGTCTCTTGAAGTCCCGCCCTGGAAAGGCCTCACAGCCTTCCGAAGTGTTACGTCGTCCTAACACTCGAAGCTCCAAGAACAACGGCGTCCTAGTTACGCCGCTTCACGCAGAAGGGGCTCTGGGAGCGTGCCAAACCCTCGAGTGACAAGGGGAGAGGCGCCGCTCCTAATCGGATTACCGCAGAGGGACGGGCGCTACCTGTCCGGGAGGAGGGGGGGGCCGCCCCTTGACCCCCCCCCCCCCCCCCCCCGCTGCGCTGGCCTACCACGTAGCCCCACCTCTAGTACCCTCGTAACAATTTTACATTATACAAGCTGTTGTAAATATTTGAGCTAACTGTATTGTTAACAAATATAATATACAATGAGATTTTCAAGCTCATCATGAAAAACAGAATTTTTGAAAGTAATCTGAAAACACTTCAACAGTCATGTATCCTTTCTCAGCTACAGCATAGAAAGTTCCAGGTAAATCATGTGTTCCTTTCCAGTTTGTCCATAATTTTAAAGCTGCAAACACTATCAGTGGTGGTAGAGCACAACCTGATGCAGACACGCAAGCCATAACGAATGAAAAGCCAATGAAAAGCAAACGATCTTGAAAAACAAATATTTTAAGAGACTATAAAACCACTTTTATTTAAAGATGCGCAGAATTATCGTAAATGGTACTGACTTGAACCTGGTAAGCTTCCAGCAGGAGTTGATTTAGTCACACTGATTTTTGTTTCGTTGATAATCAAGAAGACATTAAACAATGTATATCAAGGATGTTAAGAAAATAAATCATCCCTCAGCTTCTGAAAGAAACGATCCCAGGATTTTCCTGAAGTAGTTTCAGAAAACCATTGATTTCAAGTGTTTTTCCATTGCACCAGCTCACTGACGTTTTAATAACAATAACGTTAACAATATGTGTTGCGAATTATTAACAGATATTTTTATTATATTCCAATGTCCCAATGTATTCTGAAGAAATAATGCTAGTGAACAGCACATTTTGCATTAGATTTCTCTTCCAAAACTTTCTTACGAACAAATTTCTCGCAGGCTCTCGTGGTCATTACAGTAGATAAACTGCTACCCTGAAGATGGCGACTGCAAGGTTGACCGAAACGTCAGTGAAATATTCTCCTTCAATGCTGCTACAACCCAGAAGCCAAGTAAATCCAAATTACTCAAATATTTTTAATAGGTAGTTCGAAACGTTAATACACTTGCCTTTGCTGCGATAGTTTTTCTAATTTTCAGTTTGTTGAATACCAAACTTGTTACGAACTTTGGAAACTGTTATATAACTACCGTCGTGGTAATCACTTGCGAAATGTGGTCGTTAAATAAATGCTGCAAGGAGGAAATCGTTCAGAAGTTAATTACTTTTCTTCGACCCTCCAATATTAAATTACGTAGCTATTAGAAGATAATGTTACATTTTGTGTAAAGTAGTGGCTATTTAATTTAAAACATTAAAAGAAATTGCTCATTAACTTGCGTGTTTTATCTAATTCACCCATTAGCACTAATAGTGAAGTACAAGTTATTAATGAGGTAAATTTCGATTAGGTACCTACCGAGTTATATTTAAGGTATTTTAAGCGGATGCACTTGCAAATTAGCATTACGTGCATAAACTACCCGCAAAACGATTACTTCTTTTATTTTACTGATATAATCTACATCAAGGTAATTACTAATTCTTAGAGTGGGTTAGCTACTAAATACTCGCGCACCGACGGTTTCATATTATACGTCACACAAACGTTTGCTCTTAGCTTGCAGACTGTTTAAGAAGGAAGAATTTGTATTATGTAGTCCGATATTAGACATGAATATTACACATTCGTTGCCCAGTTAGAGCCATAAAATATATATCTCTAAAATATTCAACATACCAAGTTTTAAACTCTTTATAATTCACATAAACACATTAACGAGACACGTTCTCCTTAACAAATATATCAACCATTTCTAAAAAAAACCGTTTACACTATTTTCAGTATCATGGCAAAACAATACGTAATCTTTGAGCATCCAAAACATATCGTATACCGTTTCAGATATTATAAGCCCCTGTTCGAGGGACAGACAGGCAAATATTATTATGATGTCAGTTCCATCAGCTACTGACGCCAGGCAGAATATTCGCAAATGAGCGGCATGATGAATTTAAACAAACTGTAAAGTCGTGCGAAAATAATCTGTTCTTAAACAAACTTTCTACTTGTATATTTACATAGTTTCGACTCGGGCACCATTTTTTTTTAGGAAAACGAAGTACACGAAAAGTAAATAAAATGGTAAACATTTTGTAGGACTGAAAATAACATGTTTGGTCCAAATATTTATTAAACTCTTTGTTAAATTTTAAATATCTTAGAAATACTATTTATATATTTTTGACGTGACAACGTCTAATAAATCGATGAACGCCGGCTGCACGCACGAAAAAGTGTCCCGTTACGCACATTGTTCCGTTACGCTGTGTCCCGTTACGCTCATTGTACGCTTGCGCCGCATCTATCTCTCTTCCACTCGACTGTTTATAAAGTGAAGTGAAAAGTTAATGTGGTTTTCATTGCTTAGGCTATTACAACAACAATTTCGGCAATAAAGTTTAATTATTCTTGCATTTTAAAAATCTGATTACTAGTATAATTTCAATTATTTATTCTTTTATTATTAAAATAAAAATGATTCAATTTTATTCATAAAGTATGCAATCATTTCATCAATGTTTTGTTATGACGTTGTGACGTTAAACTATCGTCCGTAAACCGACTTTACAGACAACCAATTTTTTTTTACTCAAATGTCATTTTTGTATTAAGCTTTTTGTGGTGAGAACACCGCCACAATGCCAATCACCACTTTTAGAGACTCGGGGCAGTGTGTGTGCAACGCATCCCTGATGGAGTAGGCAACCCGCTCGCCTGGCGGGGAGTATGCCTGGGAGTTATGGGTCCCGCAGCGCAAATATCTGTGATGCGGGCGTTTTCAAACCCGCACTTCTGTTTGGTCAAGGCGCTCTGCGGCCCAACCGCCCTCCGCTGACGAATACAAAGAGGGATGCGCTTGCACACGCCGCGACACACAGAGAAACACAACAGAAGAAAACAAACAAATGGCGAGTGATAAAAGAAGAACGCCGGACTTGACAAACTGTCCGCGGAAAATATAATCGAATATTCAATAGTTGGACTTTATTTTGTTGTATTATGCTTATTAATGTGCGCAGTCAATACTGGAAAGCTAGTCAAAAATAGGTCTGCAGATAACTTTAACAATTGGAGGTACTGGGACAATACTAATATAAGCATAAATGCTCAGTATTACTGCGAACACTATTTTATTAGTGATACAACTACTGTTTGCATGTAAAATTTCAGGATTAATTTTTTTTTTTAAATTTTATATGAATATTGATGTTCCATTTACAAAAAAAACATTCATAGTGTGTTCAGTGACTTTTAAAAAGGACCATTTGTATATATTTCTTATTTGTTTGTGCTTGGAGCATGGACATGTCTCAGTGTTTTTCTTTATGTTTGTTGGCTGGATGCGGACGAAAATTTCTCCTTGCTTGTGTGTCCAACAAAGGACAGCAAAAATTAAGATGGCCGCCTAGATACAAGTTGGTGCTGGGCGCTGCTAGAATTCACCAATTTTCGGCTGAATTCTTTAACTTCCGTAGTCACGGAACATAGTGCAGGAATGATGGAGACAGAGGACGATGAAGGCATCTTACTTCGCTGATACGGCCGCAGAATGGAAGCATTTGAAGTTGACAATGAAGGTGATGATGAAGTTAGCGTGGATGTCTTCTTCCACGAGAGGTTTTTGAGCAAAAAATAAAAAATAAGTGATCAGCGCTGACGGATGCAGTAATAGGAGGACTGGTCGGGAGCGAATATCGATGCCCATACCCCGACATGTCCGTCCGCGGGCAGATATCTCGTTAACCGGTTCAAATATAGCCGTCGACACGGCGTTGAAGCCGCTTCACTCTCTGCTGGATGCTTTAATGGAAGTGTGCTAGCGGGGTAGTTACACAACCCCTCCCTTGACCTTTTACCCTTTTTTTCCCAACCTCCCTGGCATTTTTACACTCGGGACGGATGAAACATTTCGGGGGCTTCAACGGGAGGTGTATGTGTGTGTGTGTGTGTGTGTGTGTGTGTGTGTGTGTGTGTGTGTGTGTGTGTGTGTGTGTGTGCATACTTAACGGCGCACATCGTGCGTGCCTACATGTGTTTGTTCGTATGGGAATTGATATACACTACTTTTTTTATATATATATTTGCCAGTCGAATGTGCGCGCACATTCTCGTAATGGTATCGCAGATCACGACCATTAACATCGAGTGCGTACTTGACTTTGCACGCGTGAAACGAGAATCGTCATTTTAACGACGTCACAAAAAGCCCCCTCTTCTGTCACTTACACTCAGAACTATTCGCGTTGGCCCCGTATTTTTTTTTTTTTTTTTTTTTTGGCTGTGGTACAGGCTCCGGCGATGACTCCGATAATTTTTTGTTACATAAAAAACCTTATCATTATTCCCGAATACAAATTTGTCAGCGCAGCGGAACATTTTACGCAGTTGAGAGTTTTTATTTTTAATTGAATGCTTTGTATTCAATAATAACGCCGTATTTAGACTGTCGCCGGAAATTGCCTGCGCGTCATTTGTTAACATTAATTAGCTACTGGTTTTTTTTTCCCTTCACATTAGAGAAGATATATGTATGGATTTTTTTTGGCTAGTTATTATTTTCATATGCTCGCAAAATAAAAGGTAATTTTTACCATCGCAGCGTTGTAGCCAATACCGCCATGTCCTGGCGCTAATTGTGATTTATTTATTCTTATTTTAGGCGGATTATTTACGTGATCAGCTTACAACGTTCGGCCTACCCGATTTTCAGAAGACTGCGTTTTATCTTTGAATAAAGAATAGTATTCGTGTCTCTCGTGATTAAGTTGTGTTTATCATGGAACTACAAACATTTTCACTCGTTCGAAGCACGCTGGATGGATAGCGCACGCTTATATATAAATTCGGAACAAGAATGTAATATAAAAAAATTAACATAGATAGCAGCAAGATTTGGTTTACGAAAAGTAGTAGAATATAATTAATGAATGGTTGAATTGAATTTGAATGAATGGTTGAATAAATAAATGGGTAAATAAATGAATGAAGAATGGTTGAATGAATGAAAATTTGAATGAATGGTTGACTGAATGTTTGAATGAATGGTTGAATTAATATTTAAATGACTGGTTGAGTTAATGAATGGTTTAGTGAATGTTTGAATGAGTGGTTGAATTAATGTTTGCATGAATAATTGAATTAATGATTTTATTAATGGTTCAATGAGTGTAGAAGAATGGTTAAATGACTAAAATACCATTTCTAGATGTTATTAATTAATATTACCAAAGCTAGTAATTAGTAATATTAATAATCAGCAATATTAAACTAAAGAAATTAGTAGAGAGTTGATTTCCCAATTAGCATAAATGTTAGAATTTGGGTCTTTTCTTCGAAACAGTATAAGAGAAAATATGTTGGTATGTGTATTTACGCAATCTATTCTTTTTATGCCTCATTTTTTTGCCCAAAAAGAATTAAATAATAATTATCTAGGAACTCTTTCAAGTTGGATTGCTTGAAATAAAATGCAGTGATTCTTGCCGATTGTATGTATAAAGAAATATGTGTAGAAATGACGTATTATTATTTATCTCATTGATTGTGCCCCTCCTAAACCAAACCCTTGGCTACGCCATTGGTTCCTTACCATTGACAATAATCGATTCCCTTCCTTTTCTTTCTTATCGTGTCACCAATCTCAACATCCTCGCTGAAGACTGTAATTACCGCCGTGTATAAATATCATAGTGGGACCAGACGTCTTGCGAGCTGTGCTCCACGGGCGACATAGTGCGGAACCTGTTACGCATCAACTGTTCTAAAAACATCAGTCATCGTATTGACGCTGGTGCAAGTAGCTACATAGCTTATCGCTCGCTAAACACTAAAAGGTCAACGTATTTTGAACAGGTATAGTACTCTTAGAAAAAAAATTGGTTGTCTGTAAAGTCGGTTTACGGACGATAGTTTAACGTGACAACGTCATAACAAAACATTGATGAAATTATTGCATACTTTTATGAATAAAATTGAATCATTTTTATTTTAATAATAAAAGAATAAATACTTGAAATTATACTAATAATAAGATTTTTAAAATGCAAGAATAATTCAACTTTATTGCCGAAATTGTTGTTGTAATAAGCAATGAAAACCACATTAACTTTTCACTTCACTTTACAAACAGTCGACGAAACAGTTCACGTGTAGATGTAAGTTGTGTGCTGCCGCTGTCTTTCTTCTCCTCGGACGCGCATAGGCCAATCGAGTGGAAGAGAGATAGATGCGGCGCAAGCGTACAATGAGCGCAACGGGACACAGCGTAACGGAACAATGTGCGTAACGGGACACTTTTTTGTGCGTGCAGTCGGCGTTAATCGATTTTATTAGACGTTGCCACGTCAAAAATTCCGCGTCCAATGCTATTTTCCAACCTATTTGGCCGCTTGCTACTGATACGTATTCCCTTCCCCTACTTCCCCTCTTTTTTTCCCCTACTTCTCCTTCCGTCCCGCTTGCTCCTCTGGTAGGGAACCCCTGCGCTGACAGTTTGCAAGAAGTTTGGCCCGCACTATATCTTTACCGGCGAGTTTCATACCAACTTCTAGTGTTGGAGGAGAAGGGGGTGTGTTTCCTCTAAACTTTACATTTGGGGGAAGGGAGGGAGGAGGGAGGTGTCTCCTGGGAACCGCGAGGAGACACATGAGCTACGCGCTTCCAGGAATTCCCCTCGGATGATCCTCGCAGTCTGACCTTTGACCCATGTAGTTCGAGCCCCCACCCCCTCTCACCCTTTCCATAAAACACCCCACCCCTCGCGCAAACCACGTGATGGCGAGTGCGCCATATGGCTTTGGAACAACAATCAGATTGTCTGTGAGGCAGAAGAGGGGCTAGTCGAAACCTAACTAATATATTTAGTCCTAATTGCGTGTCCCTTCATTATCTTTGAATTTGCAATAACGAAGCACAATTACGAAAGGTTTTTTTTATTTAGTCATACTTCTTTAGGCACAAAATTTTAGTATACACTCCATGGAAAGAATACAGCAGATTTGCTTTCGAAGAAGTGTATAGAATACTTGGTAGCCTCTAGCTGTTTCTCAGGTTAACTTTAAAGCTTACAGATAGCGCTTCTGACTGTCGTAGTTGCAATCACAAATCACCGCATAGATCGCGCACTAGTAGAAACAATGTGTTATAAAGAGCAGAACTGTATTCTTATTACGACGATTTGTAAAAAATAAAAAAGTCCTTTTCCATTATGGCAATTTTCCTCATGTTTTGACGGAGGCGACGGAAAAGTACCATGATGGAAAACTGCATTAACTTAAAAGTACAAAGGGAAATTCTGCCAAAATTTCTTATACATTCTACAGAATGAGGGAAACGACCTTACTTGTAGAATTCTAATTTTTCCACACTGGAATAAATAAAATAATTGTATATCATTATTTAATGAATGCAAATCCAACGCAAATATTCAAGGGTTTTCTTATGTAATGTGTTCATTATTAGGGTAATAGAACACAAAAAAACTCAGATATTAAGGTTTTTAATATCCATATTAAATTATTTAAATTCTACAAAATGTATTTTTAAGATGATGAAATGCGAGGAAAATATTTTGTGTAGTGTAGAAGGCACGGTTCAAGCAGCACAGACGCTCTAGGGGAGACATAGGCTCGTACATCGAATGTTGGTGGGCTTTGCTTGGCTTGCAGTCTTTCAAAAATAAACTCTGCTAAAATGTAAGTATTTTTTATATTAGGAAATAAAAAAATATTACTATGCGTAGCATATTATTCTGCTTCATTAAAACTGTCATGTCAAATTGAAATTAAGTTTATTGTGCCTTACAGCACTTATAAACTAATTATGACACATAAAATAACAACAACAAAAAAACATTAACACAAGACATACACTGATACATATCTAATAACTTTGCAACAAAACAACACACAGATAAATAAAGATTAATAAAGTTCATGTTACTTTGGTTTTCACAGAAATCTTAAACAGAAACTAAATTGGTATATACAAAATAAATATGTATATTACAAAAGTTTAAAATAACTTTTTGCTTGATTTTTTTACCAATGAATGTTTCTAGAGTATTCAGAAAGTATACGTATAATTTGATTGTAGTTATTCTTAGTATTTTTTAAACTAAATTCCTAAATATATCACCCCTCTCCTCTTTTCGCGCAAGAACGCCTATGTGAAAATTCAGAAATACGTATTTGTATATACAGTATGTATAGCCTAGTTTTCAAGTTAACCAAGAACCTTACTATTAAAAAACGTTTCATCAAAATCCGTCAAGTAGTTTTCAATTGATGCTGGAACAAGCAGACAAACAGATAAACGGACAAATAGGCAAAAAGACAAAAATTGTAAAAGCGAAATTTTTGAGTTTTAAATAATGTAAATAGCCATTGCCTATAGTTCTTTTCATCATTTAATCCACTGTAAAGACATTTTACACGAACAGTTTTATTATTAGTATACATTAGCTCATATTTAAATATAATATTAATAGATTTATTTTCAAACTCTTTTTACATATATTAAATTCTCACCTAATAATATTTTTATTTAAAATTATATAGTTTTATGAGACTAAAATTAAACTAAATTAAATTCTAATGATTATAATTACGAATTTTATGTACAATTTAGAAAATGTTTTGTTCTAAATAAAAGCATTTTTTTAGTATGATTCGTTTTCAAAATAAGGAAAATATTTGCTTGGGGTATGTAAATTTTGGTGCCTGTGAGTTAGACTCACTCTTATTGGATTTAATGTTGCTACAGAATTTTGTGATTTCCTGGTCAATAGCTATATCCAAATAACATAAAACAATACATCACCCAGTCCTAAGCTAAGGAAAGAAATTTCCTACGAGTTAGAAATCCTTAACCTGGTCGAGAATCGAATTCGTGACCTTACATCAGCCAGAAATCTTAACCACTGACCTAAAAGGTCGGAAGTTTTCTATAAAATTAAGCTATAAAATTAGGTTCCACCATAAGTATGTATTTTTGAGAGCACGGGTAAATGCTTCTTATTTCAAATGTTGCACTTCCTCCCCCCCCCCCAGCACATAAAATTTTTAATTTAAAAAAATCCTTGATGTGACTCCATTAGTCCGAAAGTAATAAAAAAAATGAAAGGGGCAAGTTTCTAAATCCGCTTTCGGCGTTTATGGGTGGATTGGCTATAAGGCTATAAGTTTGATTGCAACCAGGTCGTGAAGTGAAAAGTTCGTGGATCGAGATGGGGTAGTTGGTACAACCAGACCCAAACACACACACTCACACATACAAGAGTACAAATTACTTCAAAAATAGTCTATCTCTCTCTCTCTCTCTCTCCCTATTCTCTCTCCCCCCCCCCCCCCCCCCCCCCCGCAATTCTCAATTAACTTAGTTCTTGGCATTGAATGGAAGGAGGTTCGACCGAGTTAAGGCGAAAGATCAAATGTGAAGAAGCAAACCAACTAAGTCTGATGTGTAAAGAAGCGATGAAAAAAAAATTCTAGAAATAGGTTTCCGGGATTAATGAAGATTTGGGAATTCCCCCCTAAGCCATTGTTACGATTTATGATACTACGGAAATAAGATCTTTATAAATTTATTTTATTCCACGTTATAATAAGAATATGCAACACGGGAAAATGTTATTATTTAGTTCACAATTTAAAATATTCTCCTTAGATGTACGAAGAACGTTGATTACAAATTATCAGAGTATCTTCATGAATGGATGTTGTTATCTTTATTAATTTTACAGGTACAAATTCATGAACCCACAAGCATTATCTTGGTATATAAGGAAAAAACAAATTAAAACTGATTAAGACTCATGCAAAAAAACACACTTTTATTTATTTCTATTTATTATGAAATATATAATTCGGTAGTTGAAATACGGCGAAGTTTCTATGAAGAACCAGTAATTGGAAATTACGAAGAACTTTACTTTTATTTCAGGTTAGTTCTTCGTTGGAAAGTCCATAAATTACTGTAATTTTCTAAGAATTTATACATGTTTCCTGTTTATGTAAGCCGTGTATTTCATAAAGAAAATCTTTACTTGTAACACTCTAAAAATCATACTTATTTATCACCTCTTTAGACACGGGCTTAGCCTATAATCCTATATAGTTTGGTAGAGATGGTGTAAAATCAACTCGAATTCTCTTCCGAGCATATATGTACAGTAATAATGCGTAAGAGTAAGAAATAAAGTAATATATGAGCATAAACAAAGAAATTTTATTTTTTAAGAAACATTTAACTCATAGAATTTATATCTTTTTAAATAAAACCATTCATATTCACATCTTTAGGATAAAATATATTAATTTGAGTGTCCAAAATTTTTTGCCGTGAGTGCTAAACGAACATTCTGAGACCACTTAAGCCGGTGGTATTTACAAGCATTTCTTTGATAGTTACTGCAGAGATAAATGATGTATTTGTCAACTACTCTGGCGCTAGTGTTCTGTATTTCCGAATTTCTCTTCCTCTTTGAATTTCTCTTTGTAACTAGCCGTGTGCCCGATGGGAAAGTATTTGATCCTCGTTTTTTATGAATTACCATAAATGCTGCTACAACTGACTTTTATTTATAAACAGAAGCCTAAACAAAAATTTCCATATTTCTATATTCAAAATTGACAAACTTTCATACAAACTTACATCCCCTATTTAACATCCTTAGGGGATGAATTTTCGAAAATACTTTCGTAGTGCTCACCTACGTTATACGAAGAACTCCTTGACATGATTCTAGACCCACAGTTTTCAGTCAGTGTTACGAGTTTTGTTAAGAACATATATTTTTTTCCCCTGGAATTTAAAATATTTATATTACTAAAGACGTAATGGTATTTTTAATTTGAAGTTTTGACTGGCCTAGCACCTAATTTTCGGAAACACCTCATTAGTGAGGATATTATCCCGTGCCTGTGGCTGGGATGGATTTCTCCCGGCTATCCACTTTCCAATTAATTCCTCGAAAAAAAAAAAATTGAAGGGGGTTGGTTGGGATTCGGGAGGGGGTTGGAAGGTAACCTGCCACTCGCAGACTCCCGAAACGGCTGTATTTAGCACACGCCAACGCGCCTTTCGCAGGGTTTTGCAGGGATTTGGGGGGGGGGGGGAGGCTGCCACCAACCCACGCGCAGCTCTGGCAGGCAATTAGCATTCAGTGGGGAGCCATATTGTCTCACTTGGTGGAGTGAGGGGGGGGGGGGACGAAGCGGGGGGGGGGGGGGAGAGGAGAACCTATGCTCGAGCCCCTCTCGATTTAGACGTTCGCTGATGCCCTTCCGCGGGGCATAATTGGAAAAGTAGGGCTTGGAAAGGGGAGGTGGGGGAGGGGGAGGGGAGGTTTCTGTTGAATTAGGTAACGCATAAGCTGATTATCTCTGCACTAGCGGGAAACCCGCCTGGATTCAGCAAGGACGCATGCTTCCACACGCTGCAGTACCGTGGTCACGATTTTAGTTCAACAGGGGAAAAAGAGGTGGGGGGGGAATGCCATGTTGTAAAATTTCCATCTACGACTTCGGTATTCACAAATTTTATAACTATAAGAAATGATCTTGTAAAATTTTTAAACGTACTGGACTTTTTTTTAATGGAACAAAAATATTGTTGTAAAATAAAATATATTTGTAAAGTTGTACATTTACACGAAAACACCTGTGTCACTACAAAATAAGTGTTCCATGTTTCGTCGGATATTTTATCAGTAGATTTTTACTAAAGGTAAACTTATAGCGGCCAATGTTTCTTAAATATTCTTAATCACGAAAACTCGCGTGAACGTTTACAGCCCGAAAATAACGTTTTGTAAAAATTCGGTGAGGAAATATATAGCCCATGAGCAAGTGTAAGAGAGCTATCAGAATAAATCTCTTAGTTAATGGCAATGACAAGGAAACGAAAAAAATGTTTGGCTTTCTAAACCAAGCCTTAAGTGATGCTATTGTATATAATATATTGTATTATAATTTTTTTAGTAATTTCAAATGAATATGGGGATGGACGATATGAGTGACTTGAACAATCACTGCAAAGAGCACGAAAAAAATAAACATATGCTCAGTTCGGACTCGCGCCATAGATTGTACGTCGGGATAACGTCATGAGTAGAGACCTGTAAAATTCGCGATTTCAAATCCCTAAAGGATAGACTCCATGATCCTCTATGCACTCGTGCAAATTACATCTGCTGATTGGTTACCGACTCGTAACACCTGTTGACTGGAATGATCGTGATTCGCTAATTCTTCTGTTAAAGATTTTTCATTGGCCCAGAGTCCTTCAGATAAACTGTGGTCCAATCACTGAAGCAAAATAATGTCAAAAGTATTTGGACTCTATCCTATCGCGAAATGAATCCGCGAATTTTACAGGTCTCTAGTCATTAGTGATTCGTATGATTCGCATAGTTCGCGAATAATTCTTAACAATCACACGCATGCGCCTACACTGGTACGATGACGTCACAGGCAAAACAAAAACTGTGCGACAGACATGTACAGACATGAACTGTGTGCTTTGCGGGCATCATTGTTGGCGCATTATTAGTCTCGTAATTATTAACGGTTCAAATTCGACGGTATTTTGTCACACAGAGAAGTTCGTTGGACCATTACTGTAACGCACAAATAGAAGTTCACACGTCAAAATTCACTTAAACATGTTTTAAGTCTTACACTGACACCCCCACGCATGCAATGGACTGAAACACCACACAATTCAATACCATACGGGCACATGATCAGCCTAAAGCATTCCAATAATTAAATTTTAAATATTTGTGATCTGCAGGGCTTTAAAGTGGTTTGGACGACTTTCTAGCAGTGTCTCTGGCTTAACTGCTGCGTGAAGAGGAAAATGTATGGTAATAATCACTTATTTGCAGAAAAACCATAAACTATTTTTTTAACGGAAAAACCTATTAATTTTATTGTACCCACGGGCACATTAACTACTCCCCAAATGAGCACTGGATTGTATAGCTCGATTGCTAATGTGCTATAGGTGATAGGGGTGTCGTAATAGGGAGGGTTATAATCAGTTATAATAAATAACACTTATAATAGCTTCTCCAACGGGTATAAACGTTTGATTAAATTTTTGACGTGATGACGTCTTATAAATCGATGAACGCCGGCCGCACGCACGAAAAAGCATGACACATTGTCACGTTCCACCTGAGTCGAGCGTGCAAGAACCGGCCAACTACCGTGCGAGAAAATCTTCTATAATATCAAACAGGTTAAGGCGGGCATTTTAAAAGCAGCAATTTAAAAAATTTGATTTATTTATTCAATTCGTCATTACAAATTAATAATTTATTGACGTTGATTTGATTTCAGTTTATTTCTATAACTAATTGTTCGTGATTATATTTAAACAAATTATTTAAATTAAATTTGCAAAAAAACTGTAAATAATATTGAAAGTTAAAAAGAATGTAATTTTTCATTAATGTTTTCTTATGACGTTATCACGAAAAATTATCGTCCGAAAACCGACTTTACAGTTTTAGTTGAGACATTATGGAAAAAAGGTTTTTATTTGATTTATTGTCGTTTCTTAATGTCGATTCTTAGAGCGCACCCATATCCAAGAATGTCGTTAAAATTCAATCTTTAAAATTGCTCCTCTTTAACCATGGCCTGAAACCTAGAAACTTTGCTCTGAATTGCAGCTTCTTGCTTTCTGAGCTGAATTGCTCGGATCCAGCAGGAAAATAATTCATTGTTTTTGCTTAGAAACAATAACTTATCGATATTAATACTATGATGATAGAATGAGTTTGTAGTTTGTTTATAAGACGTAAACTCGAAAAATACTGGAACTATCTATTTTTTATTATTACCATAAAGCCAAATTATTCCAGATGTGAAAGGTCTATGGTTTAGTTTAAAATATATTTTGTTCCCGTAATATATAGCATATTTCTAACTAAGGCCAGATAAAAAGGACAATACACACTGCATTTTTGGCTTAAATTGTTGAAACCATTACAAAATACAACACAATAACAATGTCAAGAAAAGACGTGCTTTCCGTTTAAGCTATTCTATGTCTCTTTATATTCACAGAAAAATAAATGTGTACTATTACATACAAAAGATTCATTTGGAAACCTGTTGCCAAGAAGTAGTTTCTAATACTATAAGGAATATTTTTTTTTAATTTGTACAACACATGGCTATGTATATTTTTGCGTATAAGAAATAGGTTTTTCGAAGTAATACTGAGTATTTATTACGAAAATCGGTGCATAATTTTATATTTTAATTGATGCTTCATTCAAGCATATTTTTGTAACTTTGTAAAATATAATTGAATATTAAGTCATTGGGTTTTTTTGTATTATGCTTATTAATGTGTGAAGTTAATACTGGAAAGCTATTCAGGGAACGGTTTACAAATAACTTGTAACTATTGGAAGTACCGGACAACACAAAGAAGATCCGAACTCAGTATTACTGCGAACACTATTTTGTAGTGATACAGTTGTTTTCATGAAAATGTACAAATTTTCGCATATCTGTCTCTGTCATTTTACATGAATATTTTTGTTCCTTTTACCAAAAAAATAATAATAATAAAGTGTACATCGCAAGTGAATATAACTTTTAGTATCTTAACCAGTGTTTCTGCAATTATCTTTGCCATCATATTAGCACAGTATTGTTTCAATAAATTTGAATTTTAAGGTCAGATACGGTAAAAAATATTAGTTAAGACTTGACATTAATTTAGATATAATTTTTTTTTTATCTTGGGTACCACAGCTACTGTAGCATGAAGATAGAATTCACTCAGTGCTAATATTAATATTTCTATTAGATACAAAATCATTTCTGTCGATATTTCCTTTCTAGCGAATGGGATGATTTACCTCCAAATAAATTCAAACCAAAAGTGAGAAAGGAATTTCACCTCACAGGTGGGGCAGGCAAGTAATGGGATTCGTTAGAGCACAGTTCACGGAAAAGTAAATCATCATCTTCATGCACGAAAGGATTCCCGACTCGTTTGCTCGGCTTATCGTCGTTGGCGGAGAACTCCTGGAAAAAAAAATTCTCGTTGGCTCTTTCTTGCCAGATGTCATCGGACCCATGGAAGTAAATAAAACCGCTGCGCAGCTGAATATGTTTCTAACGTTACGCCTTCAGGACGTGTTGTCGGTTACGCAGAAAGCATTCGGAAAGGGACTATGTTTTTAACGTGGAGACCGTCTGTCAAATATTATTATTGAAAATATTAATTTTATTTGCCAGTTTTGTAAATTTGTCTATGTTAAATTACATAGAAATATAATAAGAGTGTGCTACAGAGGTCAGTGAAATCTGTGGCGTAGCCGCCGTATAAATTGAAAGTTCGCACAAAGCAGTAAGTAAAATAAGTCATTTCTGAAGCAACAAATTGTTATAAAGGTTGGAAAATTTAAATGTTATGGATATGCATAATTGAAACGTTTCAGGGTGAAGTGAACCAACTGTCAAGAAACAAGGTTTTTTTTTAATTAAATGGACACTCAATTTTCTGGCAATGCCAGCACGGTGTTAAGTCTTGCTTTGGAACGAAGCATCGGGCGGACTTGCCTGACAGTGTTCTGCATTAGTGATTGTTTCTAGATCATTTTTTCACTCAAAGAAATTGTGAGCGGGTATTCCAGTACTTGCCAGAGATGTGTTAACAACATCTAACATCTAACCTCTCTAACGAGGACTGGTGTGTTCTCAGGTTGTTCATGTTGAAAATAAACTTTTAATACGAAACTCCGACACAAAATTTAAAGTATAATTCTTTGAAATAATGCCGGGCGTGATAAATAAAATAGTCGCTTTTCAAATACCAAAATTTCTGGATGCGAATCACACTTCTAAAATTAGCTGCCTGAACCGTAAAATAATTGTTTACCACCATCAAACGCAGATGGCAATAATTAACGCGAAACAACCGTAAATTTTAAACTAATTGAAACGTCTCCTATAAAAACTCCGGCTTTCGACCTGATTTTCGACAAGGAATTTTATTGACATACTACTAATCGTGTTACAGTTCACTAAAGAGTTAATACTATAAAGTATTCACACACGTTAGCAATTATACGTCTATGGTATTACTAAAATGTTAACCTGAAACATTTAAAACACATATTATAACACTAAGTGTATGTCTGTATATTTGTTTTTTTGCTTAAACGTCTGAAATTAGTCTGTTAAAAAACTTCCTGCAAACAGACCTGCACCTTATTGAGCTGATTAAACATTATTATATTATGATGTTATTAAAAAAGTAAAAAAAAAACTTCCAGTGATGAGTTTTGAACCATTCTTTTGGAGGTTATCAAGATCGCGCTCTGCTGATGTTCTGCCAAGTGACTTAATATTTAGAAAGAGAATATTTATTAAAATCATTGTAATGCCAGTTTTCTTAGGTATTTTAAAACGTGTGATTAATTTTTACAATGATAATTTTAGTTCACAAAATATACTCCAGGGTAGTTCCACTATCGTAACGTTTCATTTGGCACACCAATACGTTTGAAATGTTCTCTGATGTTTACGAAAGTGAATACATATGGGTTTAAGTTGGTACACGTGGGTCAGCCATATTCGTAGCACATCTCCGTTCATCGACTACCGTTTCATTTTAACGAAACTACTCCTGCCAAATGCGGTATACCAGAGTTCAGATGTTTACGCATCCAAAATCTTTTTTTTTTTGTCACTAGAACACTTTGTCCTTGAACGCATCAATTGTTTACTGATTCACTGAAACGATAAAAAAAAAGTATTAATAATGTTCGCAGGCTTTCACGGCTATTGTCAACACTTGCAATATTTTTTAATCAGGTGGAATTTAAAAAAAATATATATCATTACTCAGTCAAATAATAATAAGCTCTGATAAATCTGAGAAACACAAACAGGAAGGACGAACTTCCTTTTCCTTGGAGTCTACCGAAGCCATCCTTCTTTTGCGATTGTTTAGTGAGCATCCCGCATCCTGCATAAAAGAAATAAATATTATTTACCTGCAAGCAACACGTGGCGTCATCTGTTGTTGAAAAGCAGAACATTGCAGTCTACCGAAACGTCGGTGAATTATATTCGCCAAGGACGCGGCTACAACGCAGAAGCCAAGCTACTTCAGATTTAAAAAAAAAAAAGTATTGTTTTTTACTGTTTCAGAATAGGGTTGTGCACGTAGGAGTGTTATGCGGACATGTGTGTGGAAAAGAACGGGAAAGAGAGCGGACAAACAGAGCAGGCGAACGCCCTGTGAAGTTCGGCGAACTTGTGCAGGAGACTTTGACCCTGGTTCCCAGAGCGCGTGAGAAACCTCCAGCTGTTCCTGGCATGAAAGCGTCCGAGAATACACAAGGAAACTCGTGGCGCGAGGCGGGGAGGATCAAAATACGTGTCCCCCCCTCTTTTCCACCTGCCAGCATCGGGGGCGAGACCTCCTCCTCGGCTGATCCGCGCATACACGTATACGTGAAGTAGCGTCCTGAGATCATTTTTAACGTGCATTTTTTTGAAGAGAGAGTTTTCATCCCTCAGTTTTGTTCTTGTTTGTGCTCTGTTACTTTCCCTTTAAAACGTATCATTAAATCTTTCCTTCAAACTTTTATCAAACAAGTCTCTTCAAGCAAAAACTTTAAGCCTGTGCGCAGTATAATTGCTGTTCTTTGCAACTAAGTGATACACAATCTAAACATGAAACTAATTAAAAAATTCAAATCAATTAAATCTCACTGATTCGCGGTAGTTTTTAACTTTTATTTGTGTAGATTAAATGAGTGAATTGTACGGTGTTTTGTTCAAAATGGAAGCATCTTACTATCCATATGTAAACTATAGACTCTGAAATAATTTTATATACTAAGTAGTACATTAATGTTTTAAAACAGAAATTCAGTTTAATCATAAATTCGTGTGATACTGATTTTATTGACATCAATTGAACATAAATGATACATAAAACTGTGTATTAATTTGAAGCGCCATCAAATATCGATAGTCATTCGCCTGATCACGATCAATAATATATCGTTTTCAAACTTGATAAAGCAAAAAAAAAAAAGTTTTATTTTTAATGATTGGCAATATTAATGGAAATGGTAGTGTGAATTATTTATTCAGTTGGAAAAAACTATAGTCAAATCTGCATTTTTAATGCTTTTTTATTTGTGTGTTGATAATGTGCATTGAAACATGTCTATAAACCGATTAGGCACTGGAAAAAAATATTAGATGACAGGGAAAGCAGAGGAAACTCAGGGAATTGTCTGATTAGGAGTAAGAAAATGCTGACAATCCAAGAGGGTTCTTGTCTATGTTATTATATGATTACTAATTAAACTAAAAAAATCTGCTGTGTTGAGCATTTTATACATTCTGCCTATCCTAGCGAGGTAGAGTCAGTCTTTGACGTGCATTTCTAGCCGGGGCTAGTCGTAATTGATTTCAAAACTATAGCACGCGCCATTCGATGTTTGCGGTTACACAACATTTATCGTCCACATTCACGGGGAGAAATGCAATGAATAATTCAAGTCATTTTGATAATAACTAGTCTGCTGCCATTTCATGAATAGTTATGTACGCTGGCAAATAATTTGTCAGCATGAATACATTTTTGCTTTTGGATCCGTTCATGGACAATTTTTTGCTAAAATTGTTCTCATTGAAAGAGGGTTTTTCTTAGCATCACAATAATATTCTCTTATTTTACAGAATTAAAAAAAAAGTTAGTTCATTGATAAAACATATACTGATGTAACTTGAAATGATTTAGCGTATTGCAATCAATGTAACTTAAAATGATTTATGATGGCATGTAACTCCTCAGCTGATATTTCTTATAAAAATTCCTCGAACTGACATATATTTACATGGAGACGAGATTTATTTCCATTGACAGAACTTCTGAAATATGTTCATATGTATAAGTGGTGTTTCATCTATGTCTCTATAAACTGCTATTAACTGGCCAATTAGTTTAATGTGCTAGAAAATAGTGTCTCACGCACTTTCGCCATCATAAAATCTAAAACTATCATGTTCAGTAAAAATTCAGGTTATTAGTTTATTGTTAATATTTCACTGTGTCCTATAATTTAGCTTTCTTGTTTCTCAGTTTTGAGTAACTAAATATAAGAGATCCTTGTTTGAATTTAAAGATGTGGAAAATGTCAGAGGTCATTAAATGGTTCGCTTACGTGTCCAGTTGTGATTTTTAAGTCATCAGGCTGCAGTCTGGTTGATTAATATCTTGACACCTTAATTTCTTGCGCTAATCTTTCCATCTCTCTACTACTACCACCACATCTCATACGTCCGCTAAAATCTGGTTCACACATGTTAGCCTTTGTGTATTTCTTTGCTTCTACATATACTCCTACCTCAGTAATAATTTAGCTAAACCTGAATGATTAAAGTATGTCAAAATGATCTCTTGTGTTATATTTTCGTGAAGCATTTCCAAAAATATACATGCCCTTGTCAAATTAAGTTAAAAAACTTTTTGTTTGTTAATTTTCAGAATTCGTCTGTAATCCATTAAAAAATTTATAATTATCGTGTTTTACGAAATACTAATGGTCCATGTTTCATTTACGTAATAGTTTAAACTTCATACAAACATGTTTAAATCAGACTTTATTATTTTTAGATTTGTGTTAGAATTATGAATATCTAATTGTTTCTTTTTCATAAGCGCTCTTATGACTGTGCTAATTTATTTTAATATCCTTTGTTTCTTCACCTGCGATAGTTTATTATATTGTGCTCACGATGTTTTGTTTTTTCATTACAGCTTTAATGGGAAAATAAACAATACATTGCGTAAAACAAGATAAAACTTAATATTGCGAATGTAGCAAAATATGAATATTCATCTTACTTCACTCCGTTTTCTTGTTATATGAAGAAAAGTGGTTTTAGAAACCCACTCCAAAACTCTGTAAAGTGGAAACTTCCAATCGTGAAAGCTACAGTGCTTCGAGCTTTACGATGCATGATGCAATGTGTTTTTTAGCCCTCACCACTGCTGCAGTAAAAAACAACGTTGTGTATGCTAAAAATTCGCGAGTGTTTCCCTCCTGGCAGGGCTAATAGTGCTTGTGCTTGTTTTTGTTTACCGTGCCGGCGTTATTAAAGCTCTGAAATGCGCGACCGGCGCGGGAGCTGTTAGCGGGTGAAATGGTCGGGGAACGGCCGACAACAATGCGAACCGCAGTTTTCCCTCGCGTGATGAACAACCGTCCAGATTCACTGCTATTCACTCAGCTGGCCCCGACAGGAGCGAACATCGGCAGTTAATTTCCCCCGACACCAATTGGTGTCATTTCCTAAAATCACGACTTTTCCGATAAAATATAGTTTTTTTTTAAATACTGAAATAGTAGATGTGTTGTTTTTTTTAACCTACAAATGTCGCACAAAACGACGTTCTTTAATTCCTACTTGATTCTTAAATTCTATAATTTCACTTTTCTAACCTAACAAAACTTCTGCGCTATTTTACACCAATTTTAAATGTCGCTGACCTAACATAACCTACAGTTAGACTTCGTTCACGTCTTTAAACAAATATCCATGTATTAATATTTTAACAACAAGTAGTGACGTAGCCTTGTGGAAAAGGGGGGGGGGGGAGGTCCGTGGGTCCGGACCCCTCATTTCCAGGATGTAAATGAAAAAAAAAAACAAGTGAATACCGAATAAGAAAATTACAGCAACTTAGGTGCATAAGGTTACAGAGAACTTTATTTGGAAGGATTATTATAATTCGTTAATTCGTATAGTTGGCTACAATGAATGCATTTCCTCCCACAACTAGATTGGTTGCTTGCTATAATGAAAAATGTTATGTTTGATAAATAAATTATATAAGTGGAAAGAGTGTTTGATATTACATGAACACACTATCCAATATAATATTAATTTTGTTATAAATTGTGTTCATAAAGATATAATTCACTTTGATATTAAAATATCGGTCAAAAAATAAGTTATGATAGAAGTATAGGACATAAGATATAATATTTTTTTAAATTGGATCCACGTTACATAATTAAAATTTTAAATCGTTAAAAATAATTTTCATGTATATGAAATAGAAAATTTTCAATGTAAACTCGTTGGACTTGTAGATATTGTTACGATTTACCGGGTTCGTAAAAGGATAGCCCAATTAGTAGATGTTACTACGCACTACACCGTTTTATTGATGGCCACTACTTATGTCACTTAAAAATAATCTCCTGAAATGACAAATAATCAATTGCTCTTAAAAATAATGTTGCTTCCCCAGTCACTCGTTTCTTACAATCCACACACCTCGCTGGGCCGCACTTCTGGCGCAACTCTCGCCGCAGCACCCCTCGTGGTCCTCCGTCGCAGGACTCCGTCGCCGCACTCCGCCGCCGCCGTCGCACTTGCCTTCGCCGAGATCCCACTCGACGCCTCGTTTGGAACTTCGCTCGGAACTCCGCCGCGCCCGCGACACTATCGCCCGGAACTGAACTCTCTGACCTGGAACCAGTGGCGGCTGGTGACTTTTGAAAATGGGGGTTCACAGCATTAGGCTCTTTTTATTAAGAATTACCGAACCCCCCCCCCCCCCTTCCTTTTGAAGCGGGTGGTCCGGACGTGATCAAAAAGGCATACCGCAGAATAATATGATGTGAAAGAAAACCTCTCCTTTACTTGATTAGTAATCACATCACATACTACCTTGGCTGCAACAGTTCTATTTACATGAACATCTTCCACTTTCTTTTTTTTTAGAATGCTGCTCTGGCACCGACATTTCAGTTCGCATTCTCACTTTATCCATATTCTCTCTTTCTTTCTCAAATGAAAGTAGAAAACTGTCAACATGTTTCCTGACTTTATCGGCATCGATGCTCCTTTTTTGTAGTTGATTAAACAAAATGTCTACGTGCGGCATTATATTGTGAAAAACTGTCAGCCAAAATACAAACACTGGATCATTCAACATACGCCGAATAGCTCCCGACTGATTGTTGTTGACTGCTTGCATGACGACTCAATCTTTTTCATGCATTCAATCAGTTGTTTTCTGTACTCGTACACCGTGTTAACAGTAAGACTCTTAAAATTCCATCTTGTAGAAGAAGCACGAGGAATTCTCCTGCCAACAACGCCATCAAGAACAGCAATTCTCTGTGTGAGTGGCTAAAGAAGTTAGTTATATCACTCAAATTGGAAAAGAATACACGGACTTGTTGGTTTTGGCTTGTAGATTGTGCTACAATTAAATTCAACTGATGCGCATAACAATGCACGTAATGCGCATATATATAATTTGTTGAATAATGGCCTGAACACCATTGTGATGCCCACTCATTACACTAGCCCCATCATAACTCTGAGATATCAATTTTTCGGATTTGTCAACAATACTTTCCAAAACAATGCGAATACATTCTGCGATTGACGCAGCATTATGTCCTGGAGGATTTACAAACTGCCAGAATCGTTATACTGCTTGTCCATTAGGTAACACATAGCGAAAAACTATAACCAATTGGAATAAAATTGATATGTCTGTCGTTTCGTCTGCAATCACTGAAACAAAACTTGCACATGAAATTTCTTTTTTGATGTATTCTTGGCAGACTTTAAGCATACAATCTAGCAAATCGTTTTGGATTTCTTTACAAGTCCCTTTGAAAACAGTTGCAATTGCAAGGTGTTCTTTCAAAGATTTGTCTAACTCTGCTGAAAAATTAATTAACCCTCTAAAAATTCCAGGATTGGCAGATTCTTGTGTCTCGTCGTGACCTCGCAGCGCGAGTTCAAACGCCCCGCAAATGTTTATACAATCTATAATTTTAGACAAGACATAACGATTTTTTGTAACTTTCTCGTTATGTTGTTAAATGTTCAAACGGTAGGCACAATCAAGTTGTTGGCGAATGTCTAATTTCCCCAAAAGATGAAACTCCCGGACGGAATTCAAATGTGTTTCTGCACTCTCATGCTTCTTTATTTTTTGACTTAAGTGAGACAAATGTGAGACGCCAAAAATTACAGAACTAGATTCACCACTTCGTTTCGCGAAGAGCAGGCAGGGAAAACAATAGAGCCGGTTGGTTTCTTCGCATCCACAGATCCACGAGTTTTTCTCGCAAATGTCCTGCTTAAATTCTCTCCTGAACTCCCTATTTTTTGACTTAGTCACTTCCACTATAGTAAGTTTAGGCATTGGCCTGCCTGCTTGTTTTATTTAGATTTTCCTTTCCAATGACAAATTAGAGAACACCAGTGTTTTTATGTCCGAGACTGTTAACTTACTCAAGGCCATAACGAGTAACTTAACTTAGTAGTTAAAACAAACTTTTTAAACGTCGCACTAAACGCACTAAAGTAGAACAATAACACGTGACAAACAGCGCCGTCATCATTCTCGAAGAGCGAGCAAAAATGGGAGAAACAGGACAAGAAATGTCGCGCCGCGCACAGGATAGTGTTGCGCACGCCTGGACTGTGCTCCTGGGCTGGCTTATGGGGAGCTACCCCCACCACGTCGCTCCGAGCCGAGCGGCGCGCCGTCGCCCGCCTAGCCACCATCGCACGTGCGATCCCAGCATAGCTGCGCTTACTCTATAGCGGCGGGTTTGGAAAATATTGCTAATGGTTATAAGACCAAATGGGATGCATTTATTTATTATTCGATGTGTATGATAGTTAAGTATTACAGTAGGCGCCTATAGGCGGGAGTGGACTTGGCCTTTCTGGCTGTGGGCTGGTGAGCGGGTACCCGGGCACTGCCTGCTCTAAGGTATCCACGGCTGATTGGAGAGTGATTGTCGTTTGAGGTGTCGGAACTGTTGCTGGTTCTAGTATCCGAGACATGAACCATCAAGTCCGCGGAAAGGGTGTGTGATGCGATTATATAGCCTCTCCACACCAAGTGGCAACCCTCTGCCTTCTCGTGGCACCGCTGTTGAGGCTGTTGTGGCTATGTTGGGACTGCTCACCCCGACCTCTGGTCATAGCACCTCTTTACTGAAGAGGGCGCTGCCGGGTCTAACTCTGCCGCATAGTATGTATGAGACCGGAAATGGTGAAAGGGCTGAATCTGCGGGCAACAGCAGATGCGATAGAAACCTTTCCGGGGGGTCAACGGCCAAACCTCGGTGCATCGGTCCCAAAGGGCCCCATAGTGAATGGATTAGGCCCCATGGAAATGGAGTTCGACTGGGTATGGTGGTTGCGGTGTCGGGCGACCGGGCCTAAAAACGGGCTGTAAACTGCACGGCGAGGTATCCCCTTTAGCCTTGTAGTCGGTGGATGTACTGAGGTAACCCCCAGGTGCTTCCTGCCCGTGCACTGTGACTGCCATTTTCCAGCTGGGGTTGATGGCGGCCGTCGCCAGATGGGTGCAGTTGCATCCGGGCCTTAATCGGCTGTAAACCCGCCGGGCCGAGGTACGGCGGGTCGGAGGGTTTTCCGAGGCGACGAGGACACCTCGTGGCTGCACTCTGAAGCGTGATGGTCTGGTCAAACTACTGGCGAACAGTCTGCCGATGAGACCAAAAGTTGGCTGTAGTACTGGAAAGACCTGGATGACTAATGGGTAGCAGTCTGCTAAGCATGTCCGGTGACTGTGGGGCTCGCTGGACTGTGGAAGCACCTGTCTGAACCCTTACCTGCATGTAGCTCCATGTGGGGATTTTGGTCTACAGGTCCCTAAGAAGCCACTATGTATGTAGTGGTGGAGGGGACATGTTTTCCTGGATCTGGAAGTTTCAGTGGAAAAGAGCTCTGTATTCTTCAGATCAGTAAGCAGACTCCCAATCTACCCTTAAAGGGCGCACATTTGGGAGGGGCGGTAGGCGGGTGCGTTGGCCTTCGGGCCCTCGAAAACATGTAGGCGCCTATTTAAATGAGGCGAGGGGGTTCACGTGCGAGTGTGCTCTAATGCAATAACCGCCACTGCCTGGAACCTTCGTCCAAGGACTTCGCCACTCTGCCGCACCCGCGGCACTATCGCCCCGGGAACTCCGCCGCGGGAAAGCTCCCGCCTCAACTCTCTTTCCAGGCCGGCGTCCTGGGCACATATATAGGCCCAGACGCCTTCCAGAACTCCCGAGCGCGGCTGGGGCCAGTCGCGTCATTCCGCGCCGACCCGACGGCAGAAATCTCTCGAAACACGTGTCGGCGGCTCGCGTAACTCCGCAGCTGTCAGGTTTCGGATGTCAAACTAACAGCGCCGCGCGGGGAGCTGAGGGCGGGAGGGAGGGGAAGCGGCGACCCAGGTGCGCGCGGAACGTCTC
Source organism: Bacillus rossius redtenbacheri (assembly GCF_032445375.1). NCBI lineage: Eukaryota > Metazoa > Arthropoda > Insecta > Phasmatodea > Bacillidae > Bacillus > Bacillus rossius. The sequence continues at coordinate 9,976,787 of NC_086340.1, forward strand.
ATGTTGCGCAGCCACATGTCAGCCAGCTAGCGCTGCACCTGCACGTGTCGCAGCCTTGCTCACGTTCGTAACAATATGATAAAAAATAAATTTTAATAATGATAATTGACTCTCTAGTTTATTTTTGTTAAAATCGTTGAATTTTAACTAGCTTTGCTAAATTCGTCGAATGGTCAAAATATTTGTGTTTACCTTTTTTTAATATATATTTTTGGGTAGCAAAAAGGTGAAATATTTGGTGAAAATTGACCAATGTGATGTGGAAAAAAAAACGTGCATTTTGATGTGAAAAACGTGAACTTCAATTAAAATTTGATTTAATACCTAAGTTTTTTACTTAATGTAAAACAAAACTTAACGTTTGATATGAAAAACGTGATATTTGATGTTTAACACTTCAAATTTGATTTTAAAAACGTGATATATCTTCAAATTTATTAAGTGTTCCAAATTCAGACTTTATGTTCGTCTAAGGGAGATAGAATCTACACATTTTATTTAGGTTCCGAGTTACACAAAAATAAATTAGAAACGTAGTTTCCGCACCCACCGCTAGAATTCGCTACCGGAGCAGCTACTTCGACTATCGAATCATTTTATTAGCATACCTAAATTTTAAACCGTGTAATGAAGCGGCCCCGATAAAAAAACTAAATTAAAAAAATTATTGATGAAATTCAATTAGCAGTTAATACAATAATGTTTCCCTTCGTCTTTGTGAACTTCATCCGCCATAAATGGAAGCCACGTTGTTAAACATTTCCGTTCCTTCATTTCCACTTCATTCACGAAATTAATCCTACCAAATGCCGTGCACCGAGAGTTAAGTTGCTACACTTAAACAAAAAAAAATAAGTACACAGAAAAAGGTTTGTTCGAATCAAATATATTTGTTTATATATGGCGAAACAAATATTTACTTGGTGGAACAAAATATTTTGTTAGTTTGACCAAACTCTGTAACTAACAAAAATAATTTGGTACACCTAACCAAATATACATTTTAGTCGACAAAATCATGTAGCTGGATCAACAGAATCTTTCCTTCTACAAAATAGTTGTTTGAATTAACAAAATATATTTATTTCGCAATATATAAACAAATATTTTGTTGAGGCTAACAAACCTTTCTCTCAGTGATAGTTAAAATAATTTCCGTGTTCATTGACTAAACTACCACGTGTGCCACGATTAATTATTTTTTTTTTTCCTCCTTTAACGGACATATTGGCCGCAGTTTTTCGCTCTCCGGAGGGAACGTCATTAGTGTGTTTGCGTTCGCTTAAATCTTGGGCACTCCAGCCACTCGGGTCCTGGAGCCGGCCTGAATATTGATCCTGGGGCTTTCAGTAGGCCCCCTTTAATGCTCCAGGGGGAAATTTTCATCCCTCCCGTTTCTTTTCCTTCCTCCGCTGTTTCCTTTCTTCCTCGCTTCCTCCCGCCCGGCCTGGGAGTTCTTCCCCCCTCGTGACCTCTTTTTTACCCTCCTGTTTACCCTCCTCTGCCTCTCTATCCACCAGAGTTCCTCGTCGTGTGCGGGTTTAACACCCTTGCAGATCTGTGCACACACACACACGCACGCGTCTCTGTACGGCTCTGACGTCACGGGTAGATAAAGGAGAAGGGGGGAAGATGAGAAATGTAAACTAGTGCGGGCGACGGTAAACGGTCACAATTATTCTCATCCGATGTTTGACAGACAGAGCAGCAGAGGTGTGCCAACATCGTGCCAATTTTTACGATTCAGTTTTCTGTGGGAGGGGGGGGGGGGGTGGTTTCTTTCTCGATGTTCAAAAAAAAAAAACAGCTCAGATCTCTGCGTGCGACATTCCGGTGGTAGTAATTTCGTGAAAGAGACGGAAGTCAAGGGAACGGAAATGTGTGACAACCGCTGTGCTTACGTCGCAACGGCGTGCCAAATGAAACTTTAATGACAGTGGATCCACCGCGAAACATATTTGATAAACTCAAAATTCATGGTAAAAAAAAATTGGTCGTCTGTAAAGTCGGTTTACGGACGATAATTTAACGTGACAACGTCGTAACAAAACATTGATGAAATGATTGCATACTTTTATGAATAAAATTGAATCATGTTTATTGAATTATCGCTATTTTGTATGGATATAAAGAAGGAGTGAAATGAAATCTACAATTTAATTCATAAATTTACTTTTATTTGCACTCATTAATTCAGATATGTTTATTACTTTAACGAAGAGATTATTTTAACTATAACTTTTGTACATGTTTGCTATTTAACTTCTTCCAATCTGTGTTATTCTGTTAAGGATAGAACGATTATAGGAAAAGTAGGAAACGAATGGGAGTGTTTCAAGATTAATGTCCCTCGAAAAGGTCAAATCGATGGTTGTTGCAATCGAGTGGAAGAGCGATAGATGCGGCGCAAGCGTACAATGAGCGTAACGGGACACAGCGTAACTGGACAATGTGTGTTACGGGACACTTTTTCGTGCGTGCAGCCGGCGTTCATCGATTTATTAGACGTTGTCACGTCAAAAAATATTCTCCAGTTTTAAAATACCTAAGAAACCTGGCATTACAATTATTATTATTATAGTATATATTCTCCTTTCAAATTTCTAAAAGGCTTATCGCACAGCGGTAGAGCCCTGTTTCAAATCTCTTCTTCAGATTTTCAAAAAAATAAATTTAACAGCATTATGATATAATATTATAAAAATATAATTACTTTTAACGTCAAAAGGCTTACTATAGTCCATTTTTTTTAAGTATCGGGAATAACAGTCACTGTGATATCAGTGATTATTTTATAAACAGTGCAATTCATCCAAATTGTAAAGAAAGTTTGATTACCACCTAAGTGGTTACCACACACTTTGCAGCTTATATATATATAGGTACATATATATATATATATATATATATATATATATATATATACCTATATATATAAATTAATTATTCTTTATATCTTTAAACTTTCAAGTTAACAAAGTGTTTCACAACGAATTAAAACTGAATGGATAACTTACCGCACGTAGATTAAAGTAACTAGATGCACTCACGCACAAGCTTGCTTTTGTGAGTGCTAAATATTTATTTTTAATTTAGTGAATGTGGTCGAAGTGTAAAAAAAAAGATTAAAAAAATGATTTATTTTTATAACGCGTGATTGTAAACGTTTGGATGTTACCCTAGTGAAAAACCAAAATAAACGATTATATATAAAATGTCCCTACGCACCACCACTCGTACCTCAACCATCGATTTTTCATAGTTTTTCAGTTGACACGTTTCAGATATGTTTCATGCAAATTTAACGTTCGTTCGGAAAAAAAATTGTTGTGCATGAACACATTTCAAATATTTCACAAATAAATTGAATAAACATAACTTTTACACGTATTCGAATAATAATATTGACAATTCCAGTCCACAGAGATGTGCATTTTTTTGCGATAAGACTAGCTGTGTGGTAAAACATTGCTGTGTGTTCTCTGTGTTTCGTGATTGGTAGATGTTCTCTCTGCATACGCACGAATCACAGCCATCCAGGGCGGAAGCAAACGGGTACTGATTCGCCCGGGAAAATATGGCAATTGCTTCTCTTGCAGACGGCCACCAATCACTTTTTTTTTTTTTTTTTCACGAAAAATATGGGAAGCCTTCATTTCACAGACGAGAGAGCCAAACCCCCTATCGTGCATCTTCGGTTTTTTTTTTTTTTTTTGTTCATTGTAACTCATGATAACTAATGGTCAATTAGGTTAGGTTAGCTACATTATAAATACTTTAAAACATTGTGGACGGTTGATTTGGTTAGGATAGCTACATTAAAGATACCTACGGTGAAATCATGTAAACGGTTTCCTAGCCCTGGATAGCTACATATTAAAAAGTTATTTGCTAAGCAACCATAAAATGATTTTACAGTATTTTTAATGTAGCTATACTTACCTAATATAGCCAACCATCCACAATGTTTTTAAGTATTTATAATGTAGCTAACCTATCCTGATCGACCGCAAAATTTAATGCCACACCGGTTTATACAATGAGATAGAACCGGGGGGGGGGGGGGGGAAGCGAGCATGAACTTCGGGGAACTTCGGGTGTGGCTCTCTCGTCTGTAAAATTAAGGCTTCCAGAAAAATACATGGCCAGTCTTAACAACCATTCGAAAACAAAATTCTGATACTTTTTTTTCCCCTTTCAGTAACATGGCGCCCGCTTCGCGATGTAAGTAAAAAAAAACCTTTCTACCCGTCATTTCTGACTCGCCCGCGAATATTTTGTTGCGCTGAACGTGGCAGATGTTTCAAATGTGGTCGGCAAAAAAAAAATTATTCGAATCGCGTTCTTCGCGTATACATCTCGCCAAATCTGTTACTGCTGGTGCGATTGCTTATTTGTTGTTTATGTCCTGCGGTTTCGCCTCAGCAGATCACTTTTAAAAAAAAATCTTCACCCACTGTAAAGTTGCTTCCACAATTTTGAATATTTTATAAGTTAAAACAATAATTGTTTCAACTTAATTTAATTTTCCCGTCCGCTACAGGCTGGGGGTTGTATATTTTCGAAATTTCAAATCCTTTGCTCATCTCGTATAGATAAGTAATTCGTTCATGTGGCACTATACCCAGTTTCAAATGTTGTTGTTTTTTAATTTTTTTTAACTGATTTCCAACGGCAAATTTCACCTTTGAAACTTGAGCCAGGGCTGTAAGACGCCTACCTATGGGCGTAGCCAAGAATTGTCGAAGAGGGCCCAAGTGATTTATAAGAATGTATTCTGGACAGCCCTGTTTCTGGGCATCTGAAGCATATGGAATGCCTTTCCCGTAATTTTTTTTTTTTAAAGATGATGCTTAAAAATTCATTTTTAGGCTATCTGATGACCCACCAGGGCTTTTTAAAAACCGGAAATTATTGTTAGATAAATATGTTCACTTATGAAAGGTCGATTTTTGCATTAATTACCATTGATTGTGATTTTATGCCCTAACACGTGTCAAAAGACACAACTAGTCAGTGGCCAAAAATTAAGATATAATTGCCCCTAAGTGTAAATAAAAATTATTAATAATCCACGAACGGGAATTGTTTAGACGTTTTTTTTTTAACTAGCATATCCTTAGATTTAACATATTTACACGCTCGTGGCTTCATAATTATAATTAGGTGTGTGATTTAGTTTGTCAAATAATAATTCGTGACAAATAATTACCCTGTCAAACTATAGCGTGAAAAACATTATGCCAAAACATTTATTTGGTTACACAGCTAAAACAATACTCATATAAAACTGTTTAACAATACTGATTTACACAAGTAATTAAAATAATACGTTCTTAAAATAACGCCATTTTCTTGCGAATATGGCCCATGGCGCTGTGCACTACAATAAGCTCAAACCCCGTTGTGTTATCCTCTGTCCAAATACTACCTTACTAGATGCCAGCAAGTCGGGGTGGCGAGTAACAGGCGATATGCCTAAAGGCGGTTTGCCTAAACATGAATTCGATATGGCGATTTGCCTAAAGTCATTTCGCCTAAAGGCGTTTTGCCTAACGTCGAATTGCCTAACGGCTATTTGCCTAAAGGCGATTGCCTAAAGGCGGTTTGCCTAACGGTGTTTTGCCTAACTCCGATTTGCCAAACGGCGTTTTGCCTAACGGCGATTTGCCTAACGGCGTTTTGCCTAAAATGTTACTATGATGACAAAACCTCGTTTTGCCTAACGGTGAATTGCCTAACGGCGAATTGCCTAACGGCGTTTAGTCTCATGGCGAATTGCCTAACGGCGTTTTGCCTAACGGCGCTTTGCCTACCAGTGGTTTCCCTAACGGCGATTTGCCTAAACGCAATATGCCTAACGGCGTTTTGCCTAACGCCGAATTGCCTAACGGTGTTTTGCCTAAAAGAGGAAAAAGCGTTTTGCCTAACGGCGAATTGCCTAATGGCGATTAGCCTAACGGCGTTTTCCCTAACGGCGTTTTGCCTAACTCCTATTTGGCCAACGGCGTTTTGCCTAACGGCGATTTTCCTAACGGCGTTTTGCTAAACGGCGTTTTGCCTAAAATTAGGCAAAACGCCTTTAGGCAAAACGACATATGCCCGGGGTGGAGTCAGGCGCAGGCGGGTCCCTACCGCTGCGACCCGCCTATCCCTGCATCATGGCAGGGTTCAACCTGAGCCGCACGCCGCCACGTGGAGCCCGCTCAAGGGAACGAGTTTTTTTGCACCGTCCGCAACCTACTAGCGTCGGAAATCTCATCACAACTGCATCCCGCATGTCAGTGCCCAGGGTTTTCCCTGTGTCTATGCAGGTTTTACGTGGGCCCCAACTTATCTAGTTTTAGTCTAGTATAGTCAGCGAGGGGAGTTAGTCATGGCTAAAATGTTGCCATGGCTGGCCAATCCCCTCCTAGCACATGTTGCATGCTACCTCTCCTGCATGATTAGAGCGTATAGGCTTCGGCCTGAGACGCACTTAAGAGTCTCCCCCTATCCCCGACCTCTCCCGCACACTCATAGCTTTAAGTTAGGTTAGGAAGGGGAAAAAAAACGATGTTTCACGGAAAAAGGTTAAAATTGAAATTCGGCCTTGAAATTTCGACTCCCTTCGGAGCCCAAAGAAGCCCACACCTGCCCTTTCCTGCGTACGCCCTTGGGGCTACTCGCGTGAACTTCATCCGAGTACCGGGTGAGTTTCCGGCCACCCTGTGAACTCGCGGCGAAGTGCAGGGTCTCGGTGGCCGCAAGCCGTAATAATTAGCAGCCGCCCACGCCTGTCGGGCGAGATCCCCTCGTGCTAACCTCCGTCGCAAGAAGAGATCCTTGGAGCGGTCGGGAAAGGGAGGGGGGAGGAGGACGTCAGTTCTGGAATCCAATTACCAGGGGTTCGTAGCACGCGCCCCCGCGGGCGAACCATAAATACTGCGCGGGCTTTGTGCGCGGTAGCCTCCCCCTCCCCCCACACAGCTACCGTCTCACCGCCGGGGTGAATCTTTAATATCCTACCCTCCCCGCGCAAGACTGGGGAGAAACGAAGCCTGTCCTCATCTCCTGTCCGTCCTTCTTTTTATCTTCTTCTTTCCGTCTCCCCGGCCTTTCCAGGGAGATGGCTTCCGGAGGTGACGGCGCGTGACGCAGTTGTAAGGAGGTCCCCCTTCTGCGGTGTCTTGTCGCCGCTGTTTTGACCCCCGTCGTCGGCCCGTGAAACCCTTCCCTGACCGGAGTTGCCCCTCCCGTCGTGTTGCTGACACCCGCTGCGCCAGCAAGCTGTGGCTGCTGTGCCTTAGGGGTGGTTTTTACGATTCGAGATCAACAATTGGTCGCCCTACTTGACATGCGACTCTACAGCTGCATCCGAATACTAGCTCAATGATTCCCTCACACTGTAAAAAATATTGTGTACTTTTTATAAGGAAAGTCCTTGGAAACTCATTTGCCGACTGTATTACTTGTTGAACTACAGACCAGAGCTTTGTTATATTTGCAAATGGTATAAGACTGTGCCTTACAATTGTTAAAAGAGATATCGTTGGCAACTGAGTTTCAAAGGGCTATCCTTGGATTTTTTTACATTGTAGCTAAGGGATCCACTAAAAGTGCATCGCAGTGGACGCAGCCATCTTTGCGTTGCGTCCAGCAAATTTCGGGATTTATAGGGATGCGACACTCGCATCCACTGATGCGTCCCTACGTCCATTATCTTCGAAATCGTGTTTTATTTGGTTTTTATTTAATATTACTTTAGATTGTCAGCATAAGACTTGTTTAAAACGTTATAAGTGTAAGTGATAACTCAAATAGATACAAATAAAGAAGTTAATAAAAATTATATAAAGGCGAATTTAACCATATAGGGCTATTTAATGCTCATTATAAGTATTTTTATTGTTTGAGATTCATAAAAATATTTTTATTTCGATTACTAACATTTATAATACCTACGCCACATTTTTTTTTAAATTTATCATTGTTATTTACGTTTTGCTGAATATTCGTAGATATCGTGACTCAAAATGGCTACGTGAACATTGGTGCAACAAACTGTAAAAATTTGTTGCTAGCAGTAAAATAATTCGGATACTACTATCCATTCCTTATAATAATTTCGTTCTCTTCGTTGTGGCTGCATTTGCCAAGGGATGAAGGGATGTGTGTGCTATGTACGCATCCACGTGTATTCGGATACAGCCTATGTATAAAAGTGAAATGTTTTATAATTGTAGAATAGGAATTTTGACGGGTTGTGTGTGAATCATATGTTGACTTAACTTACGTTTTTCCTCAAGAGTTATGGGAAGCACAATCAGAGCACAGTAGAATGTGTTGTTGGCGCGAGAAAAAAAAATGTTTCGTTGGGAAAGCAGGTTATGATGTAGTACGAAAGGAGTAGGCAATACGGAATTACTAGTATCATTTTAAGTAATAAGATATTTAGAGTAACATTTCACGAAACATTAAATAAAAGATATAATGGAATAATTATTTGGTTTAAGATTTCGGAGATAGATTATTCTGATGTGTTTCTGATTAATTTTTGCTATTGCATGAGTATACAAATATTTATTTACAATTTATGAATATATTTTTTAACTGTAAAGCCATTTTATGGTGACTTGGAATAGATTATATTAGCACTACATGAACTAGTGCAAGCCATGTATGAAGTTAAATATCTTCACTTCTGATTTGTGTGCGGATTCTAAATTACGAGCTAAATGTTGGAATTTGTAGGTTCAATCGTAGCTATGTGTCTGATATTTAAAGTGGGTATAAATAATAAATTCACCATGGATAAAAACGTTACGTTTAACAAATTTTTAATTGGCAACGATTCCAAACCGAAATGTACTTCAAAATGTAGAACGCAAACAACTTAAATAACATGGCTGTTTATCGGCCGGAAATAACGTCCACTAATTAAATCTTCCTGGATAATACTTAATCGATGTTTATAAATAAAATTCAGTTGTATCAGCGTTTATGATAATTCTTCATAAAAGAGGATCGAATACTTTCCCATCGGGCAAACAGCTAGTAAAAAATAATTTAAAATAGGTTTTTTTTTTTTTTTTTTTACGAATATATATTGTAACTCAGAGCTTGGTGAAATTGTGCACACTTGACTTTGAAAACAAGAGCAAGGTCACAGATTATATTTTCCATCCCTTAAAGCGAAAATTTGGTGCCGCTGTAGTTAAATTTTCACACTTAACGTTCAGAATAAGTAGAAAACTACTGTCTACCCAAGATTTAAAACAAAAAATTACCGTTTCACACCTAGAAAAGTCCTACAACGTAGGTCACTTCAGCTAGTATATAATAAAATAGTAATTTTAATGTAATGTACTATGATTAGATTGGAGAAAATCACGTATTCTTTTATAAGACACCTTTGTGCAGCTTCTACAATTGGGCCAAATTTTATCTGGATGACCCTGGACTATGAAATACACCGAACAAAGGCCGTTTCGATATAATCGCGTGTCCCAACGAACAGGTATCGCAAGCCAAAAGCAAATTAACAGATTACATTTTCCCCAAGTTCTTTTCAGGTTCGTGGAGTCTATCCTTCTAGAGGTCGCTGGTCTCTCGAATTATTTCCAGTCTGTATGTATGCATATATTGTTGCGAGGCGGCCAGAGATGGATGGAGCGGCGCGTTATCCACGCTTATCTCCGGGGAAACCTCGCTGCGACTCGGGTAAGGCCCGTCTCTACCCCGCCCCCTCTACCCGCGCTTTTACAAACAGTATTGGCGCCTCCCGAGAGCACCGCGGCGTAAAGAGTCGTAACTAGGACGACAGTGTTCTTGGACTTTCGGGACGTGTCTCTTACGAGGGCTACGGGAACCTTCCAGAGCGGAACATGGCAGATCTCAGTGAGCGAGTGACGGAGCCTGGTGGCGATACCGGCGAGCGAGTGAGAGACCGGTGAAAGCCAGTGAAGTGACGAGGAAGAGTGATCCCTTTGGCGAGCGATAGCCGGGCGACGAGAGGGCTTCGTGCGTGGGAGAGCGAGTAGTGCGAAGCAGCGTGTTGGGACCGAGTGAACCAAGAAACGAACAGCGGAGACGGCCACTGTCGGGCCGAGCTCCAGTGTGGAGAGTGAACTAAAAGTGTTGATATTTCTAACACGGAAATCGAAATTATTTCGAACAACTTACAGAAACCACGAGTTGTCCAAAACGTTAATCCTATGATTGTAAAAATTGTTTAAAAACATTTAGAGCCTTTTTTTTAAATTCAAAATTAAATGAAAAAAAATTGAATTCTTAATTTTAATGTAGTAAAGTTACCATTATATTGATCATTAGTTTCATTATATTAGGCAAAATTAATTTAGAAATGATTATGCTATTTTTTGTGTTTCCTTTGTTATTTTTAGTGTTTGTCCTTATCATATGTTATGTTTGTGTTGTCATATGCTTATTATTGTAATTGTGTCTGTACTTTATGTATGTGTTTGTTAATAGCCTGCATGTATTAAAGGATATGGCCGTCTGGAGACACTCGAATAGTAATGAATTAATGAAAATAGATGTTGTGGACGGTGAGTTGAACTGTTGTAATGTAATGAAGAGTGGTGGTGGTCGCTGAGAGCGCGTGTCTGGCCGCATAGGGGTGCTGTCATAACTTAGAAACACATAACTTAGAATTTTCTAAGTTGTTACAGTTCTAAGTTAAAACTTTCTACGTTATGACGTTTCTAAGTTGTGACAGTTCTAAGTTGTTTGTTTCTAAGTGACGTGTGGTTCCCGGCCGCAGAGATCGTGGAGAAGGTGCGTGGCGGCGGGGCGGCGGGGGGCAAGGCGCCCTTCCGGCCGGCGCTGGAGAACCTGCGCAGCGAGGAGGAGGTGGTCCAGATCATGCGGCGATGCTGGGCCGAGGAGGCTGCGGACCGACCAGACTTCCCGGCGCTCAAGTCCGCCATCAGGAAGCTCAACAGGTAGTCCTTCTGTCCCTGTCCCTGCCTGCCCGAACACGCCCGCCCGAGTATCCACCTCCGGCCAACCTCGGCTTTATTTATATTTCTCTGTTTATTTTAATGTAGCTATACCAACCTAACTAACCGTCCGTAGTGTTTTAATGTAGCTAACCTAACCGACCACTTTTAATATTTGAATTCATTTTTCCCTGCGTAAAAATAAATCAAACCTCGAAGTTTGGCCGAAGGTGAATAATTGTTTCGGGTGTAATCGGGAATGGCAGAACTTTATGTGCATCTTAGGTTCTCCCCAACAGGTACCGCGGCGTGACCAGCGCCTGCGGGAGGGGAGGGGGGAAGGTAGACATATCTCACCCTAAATCCACGAATAACTGTGGTGAAGAATTATACCAGAGACCTTCGTACCTCTATCGCTATCTTTCGTAAATTCGCGGATACTTTTACGTATTTTGGAAGGTTTAAATCTCTCCCTTTAAGATATATATATATATATATATATATATGCATAAAACACACTATCATTTCAGTGAATTTAGTAAGAAAACTATTTGATATGGTGACGAATCAACAAAACAAAATTCGACTCTTTCCTCGATAGCTATTTGCTTCCTTCATTTGCATATTTATTTCCGACGAGGGAAGTTCATTTACGTTAAACAAGAATAACATCGGTATCCAAACAAAATATAAAAAAAAACTCTCATGTATACTGCAAAAAAAAAAACACTCCTATTGCTTCCACGTGTTTTTAACGTGGTTCATGACGAATAAACAAAACGTGGGAATCGAAATTCATACTGCGTTGTTTCTATGAAGCCCATTGTTATCTGAAATTTCGAACGTTTCGTTTATTTAAGGTGAATTATCCGTTGAAAGTCCAAAAAATTTCTAACAGTGTACGTTTGTTTGTTTTCTTCCTTCTCAAGTTTTTGGTGCTGCTGGAATCACGGAAGGAGGGGGGTGGGTGAGAGTAGCCACGCACCAACAGGGGAGCTTGCCCCCTCTGGTTTTCAAAATCCAGATGCGATTAAAATATGAAAGTGGACCTAGCGTCCAAGAGCCCAGCCCTCTCATGGTGAACGCTTTTCCGCCCCGACCAACTGTTTATCCAAAACTGCCTCTGCAGAATGCTGCAGCAAAGTACAAGTGCATCAGCTAGTAAAGACATAAACATTGCGACATGTTTTCATTAGAGATTCATCCAAATGATAGGGAAAATATTATATGGTGAATTGCGATAAAATCGAAATAAAATATAAAAGCATCTCAGTACATCATATAACTCAATATAACACCAAAATGCAAATTGAATCATTAAAGTAAGCAGCGTTTAAACAAAATCTAATTCAGATTACAAAAAAAAAAAAAATCTTTTTATATTTTCAATGTAAGGAATGTCAATATTTCCATACATAGTTCGTAATAAAGTCATTAATCAGAAATATTAATTTAATTTTTTTGATTGTGCATCTGTCATTAGTCACTTTTATAATACAAATTATTGTTGTTCTTTATTATTTTTTTTTTGGACTAAACTTATTACAAATTATTTTTTCGTAAAAAAATACAGCATATCAACATTACACAAAATAATAATTATTACAAAACAGTTTTTTTTAATAATGACAATAATACCGAAATATTATTTTTTAAAAACGAAAATGGACTAATAATAAAAACCATTAAATCCGGTCGCCACCAATTGAGAGTCACCGAGGTGGGAATAAAATAGATTTTTTAGAAGTTACACTTCTTAAGGCGCGTTATGAAAAAACGATGAGAGTGAATTTGTACGATGCGCGAGAACCATACAACGAAATGTTCACAGGATGAAGAATAAAGTCAATATTCAAATAAAATATATATATTCGCTTTTAAATCGTCTACTTTAGAGATTGGAATTGAATACTGGTACATATCATTAAAAACATTTACTTATTATGAATATTAGTTGTTTTCTGTTTTTATAATTTTTTTTCATGTTATTGAAGTGAGGTTATGTTCCCGTATGTGTAATTTATTTGCATTATAAATTATTACAATATGATTTGACAAATAATTAAATTATTAAATTGAAATTAACTTTCAGCATATTTAATGATTTTCATTATGAATTAAAATTTATCTGGATTATTTGACTTTTTTTTTTATTTGACTGAATTTTTATTTTACCAACCGTATTTATAACCAGGGCTGGTGCAAGGTAAATTGGCGCCCTAGGCAAAAACCTTAATGCCCCCCCCCCCCCCCCCCCCGGGCCAGGATACCCCAAAAAAAAAATTCCTTGCCTCAAAATACATCACGTAAGCCTAATAATTTGTCAACAATCAAAAGGAAGCAGGCTTGTGTTTTTTTTTTTTTTTAACTTTTTTACTTATTACAAATCATAAACAGGTCACCGTGGACTTTAAATAATTACTTATATCAATATAAACATTCCAAATTGTTACAAAAATCCATTTTCTTCCAGTTTCAATAATCGTTAAACATATTATATGAGCTGTTATGTGTCGTGCTGCGCCGCCCCCAGCTACTTGGCGCCCTAGGCGGTTGCCTAGTTCGCCTATATGGACGCGCCGGCCCTTGTATAACATCACTCCAGTCATTTTTTTTTTATTTTAATTATTTGCATGGAAAATTAAAATTAGGTTTTAGTTTATTACGCCAAAGTAAGTTTAACTTTTAATAAGTACACGCGCCTTTTTTTCTTCTTTTTAATTCCTGCTGTGTTTGCTGTGCAGAAGGGATGTTTTTTTTTTTCCCCCGCGTCTCTGTCGATGCAGGCGGTTGGTTGCCCGCGGGGCCTCCCGGCGCCGGAAGCAGGGACGGGCTGTATCTCGAGGCGTGTTCCGGGTAAAGGAGCCGGACTCCGGGCTCCGGGCTCCGGGCGAGATATGAATCACTCCCGCCGGAACGCATCGCAGCGCCTCCGGGCGGGTGAAATATTACTGCGTGTTCTTGCGCCAGCTACCCGGTTACTAGAAAAAAAAATACATCACGTGGTTTCGTTTGTTTTTTTATGCTAAGCATTCATTTATACGAACATCCTGTATGTGAATTTTTTTCTTCCCTGATACTACGCGTGAATTTGTAATTTTTTTTTATTTTCATATTATAATATTTTATATCTCGGTATACGGAATAACTTATGAGATAATTTCGTGATAATTGAACGGAAGTCGATGAACGGAAATGTGTCCTGCGACGACATCGTATCCCTGTGACTAGATCGTATCCCTACTATGAGATCGTATCCTACTGAGTTGAAGTTTCGTCCAAAACTGCGTCCTTTTCGCTAAAAGGTGCTTCCTGTTTTTAATGGGCTACCCCACCTTTTTTATGTGTGCTTCCAAATGTGCTTCCTTTTGGACGAATGAGTATCGACAAGTCTGTACTAAGGACATTATTGGCCTCGTGGTTTTGGAGACGCTTGGTCTACGCGTATGACTTTGTGAATTATCTGTTTAAAATTTTCGCTGAGTGTCGTCGAAAATAAAAATTCCTCTTGGCTACTGACTGGATACTCCTGGCTACCATCTGTATGTGGTCTGGCCACCTACTGTACATGCGTTCCTGGCTACTGCATAGACGTGGCTGGCCATCAACTTGGGGTGTTAGCCTGACCGACCGGCTGATGTTTCTGTCCACCCTATCTGAAGTGTCTGGACACCAACTTGGGGTGTTAGCCTGACCGACCGGCTGATGTTTCTGTCCACCCTATCTGAAGTGTCTGGCCACCAACTTGGGGTGTTAGCCTGACCGACCAAATGATGTGTCTAGCCACAGACTGGAGGTGACTAGCCAACAATTGGATGTGCCTGGCCATCGACTGGTTGCGTCTGGTCATCAACTGATAGTGTTAGCCTGACTAGCATACAAACTGGAAGTGCCTAACCGCTAGCTGGTCGTCTCTAGCCAACAAACTGAACGTGTCTGTCTGTATGCTAAATGCATGCCTGAACGCTGAATATACGTGACTGTGGCTACCGGACTGGGCATACCTTGCCAGCAACTGGTCGTGTTAGCCTGACCAACCGGATGATGTATCTGACGTTCCTAGACGACCTATTGGATGTGCCTGGCCGGTGATTGGACGCGCCTGGTTTATCGACTGTCGTGCAGATCTGCCCTGAAAAACACGTGTCAAGGCATCCAAAGGACTTGCTTCGTACTCTAAGAAGATTGCAGAAATCGAGAAACGGTAGAAATTTGCTAATATTTTTGATCTTGTAGAAATTAAGTAATAATTTTTTTATTTGTAATTTTGTTGTTTCGTTGCTCGAACCTTTTTTTTTTGTAAATTTAATTAAATTATATTTTTTTAACAGTTAAATATCTTAACAAGGACGGAAATCGACCGAGTTATTCATTATTTTACAAGCTTTTTTTTTTATGAATTTTGGAATTTTTCTTGAATATCTAGGGGGAAAAAATACGAATTTCCAAGATGGCGGCTTAGATGGCATCGGTAGCTTTCTGACGGCCGGTGGATGAGAAATATAATTTTTTTTTGTTTTACTATTTTTTATTAAATAAGGTTTTAGACCTGAAATTGTAATTTTTTTCCATCGACCAATGACAAAAATCAATCGAATCAATATTTATTTTTAACAAGCAAAATTTTTTGATGATTTTTTTAGTATATTTTTTTCCGAATTACTAGCTCAATAATTAAAGATTTTCAAAAAACTGTGTATTCCAAGATGGCGGACGTGGAGTCATCCAAGATTACTAGCGAGGTCCTGATCATATAGTCCACGAGCTGTAGAAACGCCCGAACATGGCCGATTCCTCACGACTGGCAAGCCAACGAGCCATCAAGCCGTAGTCCCCACAAGAAAGTAGCACTGTCCCAGGTTTCCCATTTTCCATCTACTCGCGTGAACGTGCCTAACTAGCATCGACCCCGTTGACGTCGGACTCCAGCGAAGTCTTGGCGCGTGAGCAAGTGCAGTCGGGGCAAGGTCTCCGCGGCTGGGGGCAGGGGGTGGTTATTACAGGAGGAAGGACCTCGCCAATCTGCAGCGCGGCCCCGGGGATACTTGTAGGGGTGTTGGGGGGGGGAAGGGTTCATTACAGGGCAGAGAGCGCTCCGGACAAGAGGAGGCCGCGATACAGCTGCTCCCGTCGACTAGAGTGCTACCTCTCTTGCTCTGGAGGGAGGGAGGAAGGGCCTCTTCGCTCGGCAAACAACCTCGCCACCTCGAGCGAGTGGTCGTCCCTCCACTCGACCTCGACCTCGACCCCCCCTGTTTCCGGGAACCAGTGTTGCCGTTCTTCAACTGACTTTCCACGTCGCTGGTTTTTTTCGAGAAAGAATTTTGCCTTCGCGTCTTGACCAGCACACGGTGTGCAGAGCTTCAGAAGAAACCACGCGGTTGGTTAAGTTGCTCAAGATATCAAGAGTGGTGTCTTGTTAACCAAAAGCGTTTCTGAACACGTTTTGAGGGTGGATTAGTAGTTCTGTGTCCATTTCAGACTGTATTTCCAGAAGGGTGTTTTCAGGATGATTTTTTTTTTTTTTGCGTGAAACACCAGGTACAGATTTATAAGCACCCAGGAAACTTTAATCACACCTTTATATTCATTTTTTTTTTCTACCAAGGAATGTTATGGTTACCGCTCAAACTTCACAGTTGTCCTGAGACGAAGAGAAGACTGCGCGCCAGTTCAGAGGCGACACCGCGCTATAAACACCAGCGCCTCGCTGACACATTTACACCCCTGACTATTTGAGCCTCTTAAGGGCGACGCGATGACCAAGATTATGGAGGACTCGGCAGTACCGTATGTCCGTATAAGAATCTCCGAGTTATAAAATTTAATAGTATCAACTGTAAGGGTTGTAAAATGTTAGTTCAAAGTCACAATTAAAGAGTAACTCAAAACAGGTTTTTAGATTAACGCTTGGGCGAATGCTGCTTTGTTCGTTTTCTCGCATGCGGCGCTAAAGAATGTCTCTTTCCTCAATTAGCAATGTATTTATTTTAGTGTTAATTATTTTTTGGCAACTGGTATCCAAAGAATACTTTTTTAATAGCATAGAAATTATTTTTCTGCGCGCGTTGGCGTGAATTTGCGGTCGCGTGAAGTGACCCGGGCTTGTTAGGAGACACTCGACGAGATTCTGCGCGCCTTCAACCCCCCCCCCCTTCCCCCTTCTCATCCTCTCTCACCTTTGAATATATATACTATATAGAAGTCGCCAGCCCAGGTTAAAATTTCTCATACGGTTTGAGGTAGTTGGTTAATTCACCGCCGCAATCGCCACCATCTCTAGGGCATCGACTTGTGGTGGTCCCTATCGGACAAGTGTCTAACTCTTCAAACACCCCTTCCCCTTCCCCTTGAACGACCTTGAGCTGCAGTGAATGATGGGTGCGGGGTGCGGGAATGACAGCGGGCGACAGTGCTGCGCTCTAACGTGTAAATAACAACCTAAGACGATACAGGGCGTTACGGCAGCGCACTGCAGCGGTGAAGTTCCCAAGCTGCTCATCATACGCTCCTGAAAAACGTAGAGTAAATCCTATCCACTCGCGACTTCTATACAGTATATATGTATTCAAAGCTCTCACACAGTGTTGCTGGTCGAAGGCTGGAGCACACCCGAGTGCGTTGCGCCCAGGAATGTCAACTTGGGGGTCCCCCCCCCCCTCCAAATCTAGGGTGTACCAAGATGTAATGGGGGTTTTTTTTTTAGGGCGATATTTTTAGCGGGTACATTATTTAAGAAATTTTTTGAGGGCGTGAAATTAAAGTGTATATCTTGAAAACAAGGTGAAAAAAAAAAAACAGCAACACAAGTGGCGCTGGTGGCTGAATTTCGCACTACGACCAACAACAACTTGCTGGACAAGAGATTTCCGTTTTTGACTTTTACCGTTCAACATTTTCACGTTGTAAGTTGTCTGGTTGAGGAGGGTGTGTCCGTTAGTTTGTTGTGTACTCGCGAGTTTTATTGGATTGCAAAGTAAGTCGTTTATGTTTTTGTGGTGCCAAGGAATAATAAAAAAAAGAATAATAATTAATTATTCGTGTTCAAATCTTTTCCATAATGCCAAAAAAATATATTTATATATCAGCAAAAATATACGAAATGTTGGGAGACCGATCCAGAACTTCAAGGTTAGTAAACATGTATTCTTTAAACCAAAATGAAATTCTACATATATAAAATTGTAGAACCTGAATGTTATTTTTCAAAATTATTATGCTCTGTTTCGGCAGGAAAAAAACAAAAGAAGGAAATCTAAGGTTCAAGAGAAAATAATTTTAGCTCTCGAACAGGTTGTACAATGAAAACTTTAGGGAGGATTTGAAGTTGGTCCTAGGGGGAACACTCTGTAGGAGTTGGCATGACTGCGCCTCGGCCCTCGGGGACAAGCCTTGCGCGGGAAGCCTTCATTTCACTGACGAGAGAGCTACACCCGAAGATCCCCGAAGTTCATGCTTGCTTTTTTTTTCCGTACCACAACAGGTGTATTTATTTGGGATGTAGCTTACTCATACGTCATACGCCGTTCTATCTCATTGTATAAACCGGTGTGGCATTAAATTTTGCGGTCGATTAGGATAGGTTAGCTAAATTATAAATACTTTAAAACATTGTGGATGGTTGGTTATATTAGGTAAGTATAGCTACATTAAAAAATACTGTAAAATCATTTTATGGTTGCTTAGCAAATAACTATTTAATATGTAGCTATCCAGGTCTAGGAACCCGTTTACATGATTTCACTGTATCTTTAATGTAGCTATCCTAACCAAATCAACCGTCCACAATGTTTTAAAGTATTTATAATGTAGCTAATCCTAACCTAGTCGACCATTAGTTATCACGAGTTATCCAAAATAAACATTCACGGACACACGTCAAACGGAAAATTATGGCGGTGTACAAATAAATACCGTTGCCTTGTTTAATGGTCTTTCCCTTTTTATCAACACCACCATATTTATTTACAATGAACCAAAAAAAAAAAAAAACCGAAGATGCACGATCGGGAGTTTGGCTCTCTCGTCTGTGAAAATAAGGCTTCCCAGCCTTGCGCGCGTGGAGAGGGGAAGCCTACGATGTACATTCTGTATTGCACAGACCCGAACAAGCCCGAATATCTACCTTCGGCCAACGTCGGCATTAAAATGATTTGACAGTAATTTTTTAATGTAGCTATAGGATACTAACCTGACATAACCAACCATCCACAATTTTGTAAAGTAATTTTTTTTTTCTTAACCTAACTAAAACTAAGTGTATTTTGGAGGGGTCCGGGTTAGGGAGGGACCTAGGTGCGTCTCAGGCCGAAGCCTATACGCCTAGTCATGCTGGGATTAGCCATGCAAGGAGAGGGTCGCATGCATCATGTGCTAGGAGGGGATTGGCCAGCCATGGCAGCGATTGGCGCCATGACTAACTCCCCTCACTCTTAAATCTAGACTATAACTAGAGATAGGTTGGGCCCAGGTAAAACCTGCATAGACACAGGGAAAACCCTGGGCACATTCATGCGGGATGCAAATTGGCATGCATTACGTGTAGGAATTTACAGGAGACAGAGGATGGTCTGGATGAAGTGTTGGACAGAGTAGAAAAGAGTCTACCATGCGGGGGTTGGGCACTTGGACTCGTGGTCCGCCTTTCTTGTTGTCCAGAACTGTATTTAGTGACCAGGGACGCAAGCGCCCCTGGTGGTGAGTGGTTGCACTGACCACTCACTCCGCCGCCAGTCAGCACCTAAAAAACTAAGAAACTAAAACAGAAAAAAGATAAATGACTTAACAAACTAGGCATTTCGTTACAAAATATGCAAACACCCAACTCAGGGATGGACGTGTAGTGTTTAAATAAAACTAAAATAAGAACTAAAAATATTTATTTTTATTTTTTTTAATTTTTTTTTTAGATTTTTTATTATTATTTTATAAATATATAGTTTTGATGACTATTACTTAGTATCTAGGACTTAATACTAATTTACAAATCTCTAATATCTACTATTATACTACTAGTTAAATATAGAGGAACTGTCGGTGTATAAAGTTACAGGTGAATTAAGTCAAGACCTATTCGCATTCTGGCATTTGTTGCAAGCTTGTAATTCAAAATCCCATGTCTTTCAGAAACACAACCGGCACTGGAGGTGAAGCCTGCCAGGCGGGCCATGCCCATCGTACATAGGGAGTCAGCCCTAACAGCACAGGCAGTGAACTCCCGGGAGCCGAACCTACACCTGCGTGCTTCGGACCATTTTGAATTAGCTAATTATTCATTAATGTCTATAATTTAAGTTTCAACTCGCGGGAGACTGATTGGCCGATCGCTCAGCCAGCCACAGCACACTACGGCGGTCTGTGAGCCAAGATTGAATTTGGCATTTTATATTTTCCATGCAACTCTGGATCTTGTTCGCCCAGTGATGAAATATATGGGTTTCTGCTTATGGCACATTTATTTTGTAAAGTAATGAACAAAAAAAAAAACTGACGAAGTTGGCCGAAGGTAGATATTCGGGCTTGTTCGGGTGTGTGCAATACAGAATGTACATCATAGGCTCTTCGGCGGATAGAGAGGCAAGCCACGGTGGTTCGTGCGTGGGCGAGTTCCTGGTCCGCTGATTCCGGGGAAAGGAGCTTCGATCTCGCACGGCAAATGAAGGAGGGGGGGGGGGGGAATCGACACAGTTCTGTGAGATACTGCATCATCGCGGATAATAGAGCACCCGGGGTAGGAAGTTGGTGTGGGGGTTGAATACAGAACGCCGTTTTCGATGAACTGAAGTACAGTAGTTGGAAGTTGTTAAGTGCTCGAGTTCGAGGAAAACTATTTCTAATCCTTCATTTTTGTACTTGTAAAAATAAATACGGCACCGCGCGACACTACAAAAGTATTAAACATATTTGAATTAATGAATGCAGATAAAAGTAAATCTATCAATTAAATTGTAGATTTCATTTTATTCCTTCTTTGTATCCATACAAAATAGTGATAATTCAATAGAAATTATTCAATTTTATTCATAAAAGTATGCAGAGGTAGATTTTATCATACAAAAGATAGAAAAATTAAAAAAAAATTACTTCATCAAAGAATAACATATTTTTAATGCCTAAATGGTTAGATTGCAAAAACCTATTACGTCTCAGGCCGAATTGGATATTTCATTTTCTTCTGGATCAATCATTTCATCAATGTTTTGTTATGACGTCACGTTAAACTATCGTCCGTAAACCGACTTTACAGACAATCAATTTTTTATGAAACTTTTCAGCTCTGTCGTGGTTTAAAATTTTACTAGTAGTAGGAATATATTGCATAGGCCCTGATATTTCATAGTTACTTCCATCACGAGTATTGCACTTATGTCTTTATGTAGACTATTTTCTTTGGTAGAATACACATAGACAAATAAGCTTTATCATAGTGTTGTGCTCTCTTCTTTTATTTTCGTAATGACTATATCCTAAAATTAGTAACAGAAATTTAAGACAGATGATATCCTGCATCCCATTACTAATTGTAAGTTCATTATTGTTATTAGTTTATTAATGACAGTATCCTAAATTTTACGAAATGACAATACCCTAAAAATTTTGGATTTACTATATCCTAAAAATTAGTTATATAAAATATATTACAAATCATTTTGTTATTACTGATAAAAAATTTAGGACAAATGATATCAAGCACCTCACTCTTTTAGTTAAACAGAGTTGTGGTGTATTATTCACTGTTGGACAAAAAACTTAATTATAAAGTTTTTTTTTAATTTTTAGTTCATTGAACGATAAAAGCGTGGGTTTTTTATTTTTTATTTTTATTTTTTAACTATGGGTTTATTCATGCCTAAAAAGTTCGTTGAACACTCGTATTAGTTTTTCATTGTCTAAAAAGAATGCAAATTTAAGACGAAACCCCGACACGAAACTTGTGTAGACAAGTACAATGGCTCTTTAATGCCATTCGTAACCGGACACTTTCAAGGAATCTTCAGAGGTTTTTAACGGCGCCTTAACTTCCGGAGCGCTGTACGCTGTTTCACGTATGTACATAGTAAACATATTACCTACTAAGAGCGTAAACTGAAATCAAGCTTTCTACCAAACATCATAGGGGGGGGAAAAAGGCATGTGGCCACCATAGTATATTTTTGTCAATATCTCAAAATATGACTTGATGTAAGCTTTTGGACATACGCCATTGCTAAGCATATGTATGTCTGTAGAAGAAAACTATAAAAAAACAAATTAAGCAAAAATTGCTGTTGTCAGAGTCGCACCTGTGTTTTCGTACCATGTGCGTCTCTGCCTGAGGACGGGAGCAGATAGCAGTTCCAGAAACGTCGCTTGTTTTTCTGTTTTGGAAAACTATTGTGTTTTTTTTTTTATATATATATATTCGTTTTGTTGTGTTTTTGTCTCGTTTCAACTGTTGTGCTGAATTTTTTTGGGGTTCAATTCATCATTTGTGGGTTGTTTTTTTCGTTCTCTTAGTCCATTTTTCTTTGTTTTTCTTTATTTGTTGACCATATTCCTGTTATGGAATATTATGTGGTGTATATATATCCTGTTGACAACAGGAATTTTTGCTTCATTTGTGTTTTTTGTCTTTTGGTTTTTTGTAGTTTTCTTCTACAGACATACATGTGCTTAGCAATGGCGTATGTCCAAAAGCTTACATCAAGTCATGCACTCCCATTGTACAAATCTTTCAAAGATAATATCTCAAAATATTTTACCGCATAAAACAAAACAATTTATTACTTAGAACAAAATGTCTTGTCACCAAAATGCCATGTCGTGAAAATAAACAATAAAAAAATATGACGCGTTAACAAAAAAAAAATTATTTTGTGGCGGACACAAGAAGAAAACTGTCATTTCCCATGTGTCCGTATGCCGTATACCCGGGCACACACACGGTGCGCAGAGCTTCAGGAAAAACAACGCGATTTTAAAACTACTCAAGATATCCGAGTGGGGTCTGCTTACGAAAAGCATTTAAGAGTTCGCCGAGGGTCGAAAACTGCTTTTGATTTCGCATGAAGTTTTTAAACTGTATTTGTAGAAGAGTTAAAATGGCTAAAACGCGTGTTTTCAGAGTAATTTTTAGGCATAAAAAAACTAGTACAGATTCTTTAAATCACTTAAGGGGCTTGCATTACACCTTTATCTTCATTTCTCTGCCATATAATGTTACGGTCACCGCTCAAATTTCACAGTTTTCCTGTGCACGACGAGAAGACTGCGCGTCAATTCAGAGCCTTGCGCTTAGAGGATACACCGCGCTAGAAGCACCAGCGAGCGTCGCGCTTATCATCCCGCCTCACTAAAGGCCCCCACACACGTGAGTCCAAACCATCAGTTCGGACTGTTCAGTCGGAACTTACAGTTTGGAATGAACTGAGGCTCTCTGCACACACGATCAGTCCATGCGCTCAGTTCGGACTGAACAGTCCGAACTGACAGGTTGGACTAAACTGAAGCTTTCCCCACACACGATCAGTCTTGTGGTTAGGTATTATTTTTAATGTTGTTGTGGTAATCTTTACTTTTGATGTTCCACAAACATTCATGTTCATGCCACAACTCTATAAAAAATAGCAATAAAATCGTTCGACCAGGAAGCCATTTCAGAGGAATAAATCTATTTCACAATAAACACAAAATATATCTCTCCCTTTTCTATGACACAAACCTAGAAACTAAAGCAAACAAAGATTATATAAACAAAGACGTCTGCTACGAAGCTCAGCTGTTGATTAAATGGACTGATTGCTTGGACTGCAGTTTGGACTGACGGAATGTCTATACCCCCACACGACAGTTCTGACTGTGGGCTTTCGAGCCCACAGTCCGATTTGATGGAAAGTTATCAGTCCGTCAGTCCATCAGTTCAAACTTTTCAGTCCAACGTCCTTGCACACACACGGCAGTTCTGGCTGTTCAGTTCCGACTGTAAAGTCTAAACTGTCAGTTTGGACTGATCGTGTGTGGCGCCCTTAACACGCATACACCCCTGACGAGGCGGGCCCCTTAACTGTCGAGCAGTGGAGAGAATAGCTTGGCTCTCTGTCTTCAGCTCGTGACGTTGTCATACTTGTCCCGGGGTTCCTCTAGTGTTCGCCTGGTCCTCCCGACGAGACACAATCATCCGTAGAAGCTTTTCCCTTCCTCCTCATCTCTCTCTCTCTCTACATCCACTCGGGCGCTCGTGTGTAGGCAGCGTCGTGGAGACGAGAGAAGGCCACACATAGCCCAAAGGACTTCTCCTCTACGTTTTATTTTCTCCGCGCTCGTGTGGCTCAACTGTTATCTTAAAAGTTTTATTTTTTTTGCAAAAAAAAAGGGGGGGGCATTTCAATTCACTCTCGCACCTGTCTCCCCTAGGGTAAATCAATTTTTACGGCGTACACTCTGCATATTCTTGTTTGTTGAACTCTTAGAGATTCGCATTTCGTTTCTCACTTCAGTTGTTTCGCGGGGGATTTAATCAAGTTGAGTGTAGAGTACATCGGGGCGAGGGCAGATGGGACTTGTGCCCCGCGGACGCTGAACGGGCGGAGTGATTTCTACTTTCTACTATATTTGCTTTAATATTGTAGTGTTGGAACACACACAAAAAAAATATGTTGGAGGGCAGATGGACTGAATTATTTGAGTTAAAAGATGCACACATGTATATCATCAAATGTTTTAAAAAAAAACTGGTGTTTTTCGCGATATATTAAAAAATAGAAAATAATAATAAATGAAATTACTGAAAATAAATCCATTTATTCAACATGTTAGTTGAGTAAAAAAAAATTATTTAGAATATTAGAATTAATAAGTGGTGG
Source organism: Bacillus rossius redtenbacheri (assembly GCF_032445375.1). NCBI lineage: Eukaryota > Metazoa > Arthropoda > Insecta > Phasmatodea > Bacillidae > Bacillus > Bacillus rossius. Next base: position 10,001,571 of record NC_086340.1, read on the forward strand.
CGATATGAGGTGTTGGGAAAGGTTTTGGTTTTGTTGGTTTTGAGGGGGGAAAAGGTGCCAAGACGTGTTCTTTGTCCGGATGGAATCTAGTCTAGTTACGTCTCTGCATCGGTGCATCATCGAACGTTCTTTTTTTTTACTCTCCCGATACAGAAAACTACACTTCGAAACTTTTTTTGACGTGACAACCTCTAATAAAGCGATGAACGCCGGCTGCACGCACGAAAAAGTGTCCCGTTACGCACATTGTTCCGTTACGCTGTGTCTCGTTACGCTCGTTGTTCTGTTACGCTGTGTTCCGTTACGCTGTCGGCGAGTGCAGTAATAATCGGTTATGTTACAATTGACTTAAAAATTATGGTGATTCATATAATTGATGATAGATATTTGATTACAGTTTATTTATATGAAAACTTGTTCATAATTATATTTAAACTTTATAGCTAAACGCCAGTTTTTTAAAATTAATTACAAGTCATCTACACGTGAACTGTTTCGTCGACTTGAAGGCTTCCATGAGCTTCATGGGAAAGTGTAAACAGGTGAAGTACATTCACGTGAACCTTCAACTGCGTGTAACACAATCCTTAAACATACTGAATAAATTATGCTGAGTAAATAGTGTTCAAAAGGGGTAATCTAACAATTATAGCCAAGGATGGATGCAAAGGTTAAATTAGCAAGTAATGAATTTAAATACATATCGTTTAATCCTGGGCAAAAGCCTCACGTAAAACATTATTTTACATACAAAATTAATACTGAGTATTTTATTTAATACTGATAGCAAGAAAAATTAGCGGTACAAATGCCACGGCAAAATACGTGAACACATATCCATGTTTTCTTTAGGATTAAATACTTAATACATAATAGAAACTTGATAGATACTTGATGGATAGAAATTTTACAATTAAGTATTAACGCTTACACACAGGGATAATGAATGTCGTGAACACAGACATGCCTCATTAGAGAATACAAAAAAAACGTCAAATGAACATGCAGGCGACCGCGGCCTGACCTACACTAGGCGGTATAAGCTTACTGTAAAGCATGATAAAGCATGATATAAAAAGAAAACTCACAAATTAATACATTAAATACATTACGTAAAAACAAGTCCTAACGAAGACTGTAGACCAGACGGGGAGAAACGTCAAACAAACTATGCATGGTATTAATACAAAAACGATCAAGGAAAACAATAAATGCCAAATAGAATTTAGACGGTGACGGCCGAAATAAGAATTTATAGTGCAGCTATTACCAAGTACCGATTACATTACTGTAAGGGTCACCACCTTACAACACTTACGTGCATTCTCCCCGCTGTCACACTCTCTCTCTAAAGCAAGTATCTGACTACATGCTTAATTCACGACCAGCACCGACTGTGTGCTAACGAACAACAAGAAGAGCCTTCAAGGCATTACACCTAGTTTTAATTAAGCAAGAGGGCGCCACGCGCATGCGCGGACACCTCACGAGGGGAAGTCAGACACAGCACTGGACGCAGAGAGGGGGGGGGGGGAAAGTAGGAAGGGAAGGAGCGCCGAAGCCCGCCGCGCGGCGCGAAGTTCAAGTGACGCGCACCGACCACTTCAGACTGTGAAAAAGTGAAGTGAAAAGTTAATGTGGTTTTCATTGCTTATTACAACAACAATTTCGGCAATAAAGGTTAATTATTCTTGAATTTTAAAAATCTGATTACTAGTATTATTTCAAGTATTTATTCTTTTATTCTTAAAATAAAAATGATTCAATTTTATTCATAAAAGTATGCAATTATTTCATCAATGTTTTGTTATGACGTTTTCACGTTAAACTATCGTCCGTAAACCGACTTTACAGACAAACAATTTTTTTTTATAATTTTCTTGTCCCCTTTCTCATTTAGTGTGGGAATGACTGGTAAATTTGCTGTCACTTATCTTCACAGTAAGACTAAGTCAGTAAAATCTGTACGCTCTGTGCAGTATGTCACACGAGCTTAAACTGACATAAATAATGTTAATACGAGTTGAGAAAAAAAGTGGATATCACAAGATGTGTTGCGTTTCACACAAAATGGTTAACATACTTAAATTATTTTTAACGAACGAGTATGAGTTGATTGGTAGACTTACAGACACTGGATTTTACTACCAATAATATACGTCCTATCATTTTTTTTTTTTCAAAAATAAAGTATTCTTATATGGATTAATTTAGTGCAACGAAATAAGTATCAAAATAAACGTATACATTTTTGGTGGGATTATTTCTAGGAAATAACTTCTAAAAGGAAACACGCCAAGATTAAAGTTCATAAATCCTACCGGAGCGTACTAAATATATGCTAAGAAGAATTAGCAGCATCGCATCAGGAATATACCTGTATTTTAAACAACTGCAAGGAAATGGTTTCTTATTTGTATACAAGCAGCTTAAATTATCCAGTCCGGAATATAAATGTAGTAAACATAGAAAATACTAAGAGCGTCAACTGAAATCAAGTCTTTTATTAAATTCTGTATCATTTATATATTCTGCGAACTTTGTTCAATTATAATGCAGTATTTTTTTTAACGATAATGTTATATATATATATCTATTATTTTTTGTGACAAAATTCAGCGACTAATGAATCCTCAGTAAAGTTTTTCTACCAAACATCATGGGAAAAAATAAGTCATGTGGCCACCGTAGTATATTTTTGTCAATACCGCCAAATATTTTATGGCATAAAAAAAAACAGTATTTATTCTTCCCAAAACAATTTATTACTGACAAAAACATGTTTTGTCACCAACATGCCATTTCGTGAAAAAGCAAAATTATTATTTTTTTGTTAACACATAATGTTTTGTATTATTTATTTTGAAAAAAAAAAAATATTTTGTTGCGGACACAAAAATAAAACTGTCATTTCCTGAGTGTCCTTATGTGCGTATCTATGGCTGGGCTTTGCGCCGCAGGTGGTGGATTTCTGAACTAGCCAGTTATTTATGCAGCGACTCTTCATTTCTTTCCCCTCCACTCTTCCGCCGCTAATGAATGAGATTTGCACGGCGGGCAGTTGATAAAGAGCGGAGAGAGGTTATTTATGGCGGGAAAAATTGCCTCAGTGGTTCGCCCCTGGCAAATTGTCGGTTTTGCTTCTGCAGTGAATGTTTGAGCGAGGAATGCAATCGGTGCTAATTCGTTCTAATTTTAAAGGCGGTTCCAGCACTAATAGCTCTAAAGGTTTATTAAATCGAGACAGGAAAGCTGTATCTCCATCTCTCGGCGTTTATAATTATTAGACATAATTTCGCTGGAGATTCAATTTCAACTCAACATTTAAGTTTCCACTCAAAAAAAAAAAAGGAACCACTGATAGAGGTTACTGGAACGGAAATAAAGACTTAATTGTAGCTTTTTTTGTTTTTAAATATGGTAAGTAGTTTAAAGAGATCCTGCCTGATAAATATTTATTATAAAATATATTTATATCATTTAGGGAAGTCTTCATGCTGCTAATTGAGACAATTTTATCAATAAGGTAACTTTCGCAAAGTACTATATTCAAGTTTGTATCCTGTACCCAAGAGTTATGACTGTACTACTATCTAGTATTTTCATGTTGAAGTAAATGATATGTACACATAATATTACGGTATTATTTACTAACTGCTAACCCAAACACAAAACATGTTTTGTAGTAAACCGCCATTAAAGCAAAGTTTGCAAATAATCTAAAAGACTGTAGGTTTTTTTTAAAAAAATTAGACTACATTATAAATATTTTCTTCATTTTATTTATTTTATTACATTTGGGTACAAATCATTTTATTTCTATTGTATCGAGTGATTTGGTTTGATGTATTAGGTTTCCGACTCATTTCCATATATGTGGATTTATTTCATTTCCATTTGTATCGTTTCAGATTATTTCTGTTATTTCACATTAATATGTTCAAGTAGATAATATTCCCACACATTTCAGCCCTTTCCTTTGATTTATTTAGTTACAATTTCGTGCTCAGCTTGTACGCAGTAATTTACAGTAACCAGTTATAAGTGAGTAAATGCTGGTGAAGTTTCAGGGATATGGTTGATGATTAAGACTGGGATGTTGAGGCTGGTCGGGTTTCCCTGCGAGTGACACGTGTAGACCAGACAGGATTATTAAACTGTGGTGTGCTATTGCCTTTGCACAGAATGGATGTGCGATTATACAACACTGTACCCAGCCCTGATTTAAAAAAAAAAAAAAGAACATTTTCCACAAGTGTGAAAATAACCTTGAATGTGAGTCAAAACCAGAAATACCTTCTACTAGAAATTTGATAAATTTGTCCTTGATACCCATGTTGGTTCATTTCATTTTAATGTCTTTTTCTTATTTAAGACTACTAATTTAGATTTATTATTATTGAACAATTTCGAACAAAGTCTTACAAGTAATCTACTAACCGTAAAAATTCATGCATGATTTCATTAATAAAACGTAATACATGAGGTGCGCAAAATAACCGTTTTATTCATGCTGGTAATGCTTACAGGTAAAGTGCTATAGTTTGACTTACAAAATATTTCTTCATGTATTTGTGAAATTATATTTATATATATATATTTTTTTTTTAACTGCTTCGAGGCCACTCACTAGAAGTTCCTTTTCCTGAGTTCCCGCAGCTGGTTAGCACATGCTTGATTCCTTCTGTAATATAATTTCAATTATGAAAATCTCGAACGGGCGAAAAATAAAAAATAAAAATTGGTTGTCTGTAAAGTCGGTTTACGGACGATAGTTTAACGTGACAACGTCATAACAAAATATTGATGAAATTATTGCATACTTTTTAGAATAAAATTGAATCATTTTTATTGAATTATCACTATTTTGTATGGATACAAAGAAGGAGTGAAATGAAATCTACAATTTAATTGATAAATTTACTTTTATTTGCACTCATTAATTCAAATATGTTTATTACTTTAACGAAGAGATTATTTTAACTATAACTTTTATACATGTTTTGCTAATTAACTTTCTTCCAATCTGTGTTATTCTGTTGAGGATAGGACTATGATAGGAAAAGTAGGAAACGAATGGGAGTGTTTCAAGTTTAATGTGCCTCTAAAAAAGGTCAAATCGATGGTTTTTCCAATCGAGTGGAAGAGAGAGAGATAGATGCGTCGCAAGCGTACAATGAGCGTAACGGGACAATGTGCGTTACGGGACACTTCTTCGTGCGTGCAGCCGGGCGTTCATCGATTTATTAAATGTTTTCACGTCAAAAAAAAATAGTAGTACGGAAGACGTGAAGCCCTGGGCTAGCCGGCAGGCTGTTGCTGACCTGCTCAGAGATGAGCGGGTGCCGGCGGGTGAGGGGGGGGGGGGAGGAGGGACGGGGTCAGCGGAGCTGCCTGCCTTGTCAATTAGCGAGCCACCACCCCTCCTCCCCCTGCTGCTGCTCCTGGTAAACCGCGGGAACGCGCGTGCTGATCGATATCCCATCACCCGGGGAGCGTGACCCGGCCACCGCGCCTTCGTCGCCGTCAGCAGAGTCATCCGACGTTCACGACCACGTCCGTGCCGTATCACTAGAGACCGGAATAATTGGCGGGTTCAATGACCTCCAGGATGGACTCCGCTACACTCTACACACTCGGGCAAATGCAAACTGTTCATTGGCTGCTGACTTGCAGGGGCGTGCCTAGGGGGGGGGGGGGCACGAGCGGGACCGGACCCCCCCCCCTCCCAGGGCTAAAAATATTTCAATATTAAATTCATAAAACTGACTTTTATGAAGTTACGGCCCCAGTATTTTTAGATAGCCTAAATCAGCAATATTGAACACATATTTTTCCAAATTTTCCCGGGGGAAGAACCTCTGGACCCCCCGTCTAGCTGGGGGGTATTCCATACCCCCCAGGCCCCCCGGAAAGGCCCTAGCCTTCTGCCTGACCCTCCCCCCCCCCCTCCCCAGAACAAAATCCTGGGCACGCCACTGTTGACTTGTGAGTCGTCTCGACTGAGTATCTGTGATTCGACACTTCTATGAGTGAGGGTCTCTAATTGGCCCTCAGTCCTCCAGATTAACAGTGGACCAATTGCAGAAGCAGCACTAAAGTATAATTATTTGAATTTTAGCATATCACGAAATGAATCCGCGAATTTTTCAGGTCTCTACGTATCACCCATCTTGCCGGACTATCGGACTACAGTAGTATGCCTAATAATTGATACGATTTTTTTTCCTCCAACCCTTGTTCCCCCCTCCCCCCCCCCCTCCACACACACACTTGTTTTTTTTTTTTTTTGTCGTTTCCTACGAGTTTATAACACGTTCAAACGTATGTGATATTTTTGTCATATTATTGGGAGTTATTGTGATTTTTTTCTGTTGTTTTTTTTTTATAAATTCTTCCCCAATTCTACTCCTTTTGGTAATCATCCCCCATTAAGAAGTAGGTAAACTGCTCCCTGATGATGGCGACCGCAATGTCGACCGAAATTTCGGTGAGTTATTCGCCAAGGACACGGCTACAACCCAGAAGCCAAGCTACACTTCAGACAATGGCCGTGAAAGCCTTGCGAACATCGTTAAGAAGTCAACCAAGATTTTACACTACCATATTTTATGTATCAGTTTTTGAAGTGATTTTGCGCAAAAATTACGGCACTTATCATGTTCATAAAAATATGATATAAATATATAGGCTACATAAAATTCTGAGTTGGCGGTGGTTTTGGATGAACCAGGAAACAAAAAACTACTTATATGAAACTTTTCCGGAAGTCGCACCGTGGTTACGGCTACAATAGGGAGTCTTTCTTTGAAATCTACCTAAAAAAAAAAAGATACAAATAAAAATTATATATGTGATTTTAGATCTTATACTTTAGTGATTAATACTGAATACTGGTAAATATAAATAATAACATTTTTATCGTGAATATTAATAATTGTATTTATAAACTGTTTCAAGTGTATTTATATAAGTGAGGTTATGTTCCCGTATGTATAACAATGTCAGGTTGCTTGTAAGCTTCCATTGTCGCTGGCAGGGAGTGTCTGTGGAGGGTTTAGTAGTCTCGTTGCGGTTTTCGTGGGAGTGTTTGTAAGGTTATGTTCCTGTATTTAGTATTTATTTGCATTATAAATTATAAAGAAATACATAATTATTTAATAAATAATAACAATTAATAAATTAGAATAAACATTGAGCATTATTGAATGAATTTCATTGTTAACTAAAATGTATCTAGGTTATTTTACTAAATTAAATAATAATTATATAAACATATTTATATAAATATTGAATACTCTGTATTTATTTTGATTTTTTTAATTTCGTTGAATTTATGGTTTACCAACCGTATTTTAAATATCACTCCAGTCCTTTTATATATATTAATAATTAATATATATTAATATATATATTAATAATTAAAGTAAGTTTTTCTCTGGGATATCATATGCTACATTTAATAAAAAGTTCGTTTATTCATTATCATACATCAAAAAAAATCATCGTGGTCGAAGAGCCGGTGAAACAACATATGAAACTCTGCATACTTTTATCTATTCACACAAACCATCATTTGGTTTGACATGTCTTTTTCAACAGTACTTTTTTTTTCATGGAAAGTAATTTTAAAAAAAAACGGAAACGTTGGAAATTTCACTTTTAAGTCTACAGTCACTGATTTTAATTTAATGACAGTAGGGTGGGGGGTGGAGTTGGGGGGGGGTGGAGGCAACGTGGCCGTAGTCTAGGACGCGGACGGCAGATGCCGCCGTATCTGAATATCGAATGCGGCCCCAATATCGAGTCGTCTCGAAGCGCTGACACACGAAGATCCCTTCAAGTCAGAAGCGGAAGGAACTCAATAAATTCGTTTGCAAGTCTCTGGATGGAAAAAAAAGAATAAGAATTGTCTTGCGTGGCAAGGATTTGAAGCCCAGGACGTTTTATGCCACTATCATGTGTGCCAGCCGCAATACCAAAATGTTATATTTTTTTACACGTATACCCCGATTTTGGTTGGTTTCATATTGTTTCGAAATGTATCCTAGCATATGCTGGAATGGCTTGATACTACTATATTTATTTATTTTTTATTTATATATATACTAGCTGCCCGACCCGGCTTCGTACGGCTATACTAATGGAAAAAAATTAAGCCACATCTCCCATTTACAGTAATGGTAAATAAAAAAAAATTCAGTGAAAATTTATTACAATGCTGTATAATGTACCTGAGAGAAAATGAATAGCACCGATGGTTTCCCGACTCGTGCACGCAACGTACAATTGATGTACCCGTACTTCGCTACGGCAGTCTACAGGCAGATCACTCTTGCACCGCTCATTATACATGCCCCTCCTTGTGGGTACGCCACTGCCGCGCGATGCCCGTTGCCATGGAGACGCAGAAGGCATGAACAATCCAAAATCCTGTTCTCATGCAGACAAAGTACCCACTGTTGCCTGGTTTTAACCACCAATGGGATCTAATTTTCGGAAAATGTCATCCTGTGTAACATAAGGAACATTACTGTAAAGTTTCAAGTCTGTAAAATATATATACTTGAAAAAAGGGCAATTTTTGATATTTAAAGTACCCGCTAAAATTTCAACGGTGATGAGGATTGCACTAACAATGATATAGTCGTTGCCATAGAGACGAATGAAGCATCAACAAAGCAACAGCCGTTGCCATGGTGATTTCCTACCAAAATCTGGAAATTTTGATATATTACGCCCCCGAAACTCCCCTTGGGATCGGATTTCCGCAGAATCCGTTCTTAGTGAGCGTCTACATCACAAAATGAGTAACTATGCTAAATTTCAAGTCAATCGGGTGTATAGTTTTAGAGATCTCGTGATGAGTGAGTCAGTGAGTGGTATTTCGCTTATATATATATATATATATATATATATATATATATATATATATATATATATATATATATATATATACTAGCTGCCCGACCCGGCTTCGCACGGCTATAGGTACTAATGGAAAAAAATTAAGCCACATCTCCCATTTATAGTAATGGTAAATAAAAAAAAAATTCAGTGAAAATTTATTACAATGCTGTATAATGTACCGGAGAGAAAATGAATAGCACCGATGGTTACCCGACTCGTGCACGCAACGTACAACTGATGTACCCGTACTTCGCTACAGCAGTCTACAGGCAGATCACTCTTGCGCCGCTCATAATACATGCCCCTCGTTGTGGGTACGCCACTGCCGCGCGATGCCCGTTGCCATGGAGACGCAGAAGGCATGAACAATGCAAAATACTGTTCTCATGCAGACAAAGTACCCACTGTTGCCTGGTTTTAACCACCCATTAGATCTAATTTTCGTAAAATGTCATCCTGCGTAACATAAGGAACATTAGGGGCAGGCATATTTCGCGAAAAAATCTGCTCGGCGTCGGCGGTCCCTCTCCCACCCTCCCCCTACCCCTGCCCACTACCACCACACCTCCCCCTCCCACTCCCGCCACACCTCCCCTTCCCAATACCACCACACCTCCCCCTCCACCCCCCAATTCCCACAACACCTCCCCCTCCCACTCCCGCCACACCTTCCCTTCCCACTACCACCACACCTCCCCCTCCACCCCCCACTACCACCACACCTCCCCCTCCCACTACCACCACACCTCCCCCTCCCACTACCACTTGCAAAATTTCAACGGTGATGAGGACTGCACTAACAATGAAATAGCCGTTGCCATAGAGACGAATGAAGCATCAACAAAGCAACAGCCGTTGCCATGGTGATTTCCTACCAAAAACTGGAAATAAAAAAAAAATTAGGGGTGGACTACCCCTAACATTTAGGGGGATGAAAAATAGATGTTAGCCGATTCTCATAGATACCGGATAAGCACAAAAAATTTCATCAAAATCGGTCAAGCCGTTTCGGAGGAGTATGGCAACGAAAACTGTGACACGAGAATTTTATATATAAGATATATATATATATATATATATATATATATATATATATATATATACAAGTCCTTGTCAGAATTGTAACGGGAGAGGAAAATTATTGATGGTCCGAAAAATGGAAATTAATTAAAAATAATAAAAATAATTCTAGTAAAATAAATAAACACAGAGAGAGGAAAAAACAATAGTTTAGGTTTGCGATTTAAAGTGATAAAAAGTATTTAGATACTTATTGAACATTTATGAGGGTACTGATTGCTTCGTTGTTAATATCACACGGGTGTTTTTTACTTGTATGGGAAAATGAAGAATGATAAGGCATCTAGTGCGTGGTAACAATGTTAATAGGCAATAGGAAATAAACTTCTAGAGCCTGCGGCATTGTCAACACACACTTCGTACGTGTACTGCATGTTGTATCTAACCCCCTCCAACGCATTTCATTGTAAATTGGGCTTTTAGTAAGGATTCCTAATGTTATTGATAATATAATATAGCCTATATCCTTCCTCGATAAATGTACTATCCAACGCTGAAAGAATTCTTCAAATCGGACCAGTGGTTCCTGAGATTAGCGCGTTCAAACAAACAAACTAACTCTTCAGCTTTATAATATTAGTATATAAATATATATATATATATATATATATATATATATATATATATATATATATAAATCCACACAACTAGCCATCTCTACAATCAAATCAAATCCAGATAACACGAAACATGTAATTAACAGCTACTTAATAAGTGGAGAAACGATAAAAGATTAAAACTTTGAACATAAGCCATTGCAGTTTTGAACTTTTTATCATGGAAAAAATTCAAGAATGCAGTCTGTTTGTGCCTGTTGAAGGGAACATATGCCAGTTCTCGAACCGTGGCAACTGTTTTGTCATAGGAAACTGACTGTGTTCGTCGGTGCTGTTTTTTTTTTTTCCTTCGTGACTAAATGGCTTAGAATTCTTGTGCTATTTGATATCTTTAAGTTTGAAATTGTTAGTCGTTTCTGTCGTTATGTTATAAATGCCTGTTTAATTTCATATTTGGGTCCATCTGTTGGACATCAGCTGATTTAGGCATGTTCTCTGTGGGTGTATGTTTTCATGTTTATTTCCTAATTTCCATTCTTGAAAAAAAAAATTCTTGACAAACAGTGCAAAACTTCAATGGCGTTTGTCCAAAGAATTGTATTGAATTAAAATTCCCCATTTTATACTTTATTTAAAGAACGAATCAAAATATTTAATTATAGCGTTGGATTCATAATGTTTATCAAATACGATATGCCTGCGTCTTTAATATATATATATATATATATATAATATTATATTACAGAAATATCCCCTTCAACTGTTTTAACAACCAATTGGGATTTTTATCGTTGTATCATCGTAGCTGACAAATAGAAACTTATATGTATGTGTGTGTTTGTGTGTGTATGTCATGGCTGGGCTTTTCATCCCTAACATGTTAAAACTTCCGTCCATGGATTGCGCTCACTTCATTGATTTTCCATTGCTTACTAAAATTTTCTCTCGCAATTGCCCCTGAATAAATATAACTTCAAAGGCACATTTCAGACGATGTGGATGGACCGCGGTTCCCTGAAAGACTGGCGCCTCATGAAACGTTATCCTGGAGCGCCTTCGACGTAGCGAGGAACAGAGCATGTGACTAGGGTCGGGAGTCCAGGGTCGTTACCACAACGCCGAACGTACAATAACGCCGAAATACCACAACGCCGAATGCCAAATTGACCGCAACGCCGACAGCTAGAAAACTGCTGTGTACCACAACGCCGAAATACAGTAACGCCGAAAAATGATGCCGCGGGAAGGGGGGGGGGGGGGGCCACAGGAGCAAAATGAAAAACAACTGAATGAATTTGTGTCCTAACCTTACCTAACCTAACCTTTGTGGCAGACCTGCAATGACATTTTTCGGCGTTAATGTATTTTGGCGTTGTGGTACACAGCTGTTTTCTAGCTTTCGGCGTTGTAGTCAATTTGGCATTCGGCGTTATTGTACGTTCGGCGTTGTGGTATTTCGGCGTTGTGGTGCGTCCCCGGGAGTCCATAGTCCTTTGACACGGCTCTAGCACATCAGCACTGTGTGGGTTTGCGGTCCCGGGAAGTCTGGACAGTCTCCAAGTCCCGGGACTTACTGAGACTTGTCGCAACTTCCCGGACACTAATCAGCACCGAGTCGGGACAAAGTTGTCCGCGACCAGCTGTCATCCCGGACCGTCCCTTCGCCCCAGGCTGGAGTCAACAGTGTCACGACGAGCACGACACGACAAACCCGATTACTAGAGACCTGCAAAATTCGCGGTTTCGATGGCCTTCAGGATAGACTGCACATACCCCCTGTACACTCGGGCAAATAACGCAAGTTCATTGGCTGCCGACTTGTTAAGTCGTCTCAGCTGGTTTGTCTGTGATTCGATCCTTCTTTGGTTGAGGGTTTATAACTGGTTGAGATTCGTCCAGGTGAACAGTAAGCCAATAGCAACATTATCTAAGAGGTACATGTGTTTGAATTCTAGCCCATCACCGAATGAATCCAAGATTTTTGCAGGTCTCTATACCGATCAGGCGTCGTACATCGTTTAACAGCGCGACGGGGTTCATGGCGTAGCGTCACGACACCGCGACAACATTAACAAGCTAAAAAAAACAGCGTAGGCCTTTTATTTCCTGTCGACAGTTGAAGTGGATAACAATACAACATTTAGTCGTCTAATGCGCAAAGTGAGAATAATTCATTTCTAGATACAAGGAAACAAGCTATAGCGTTGTATGTTGATAAGGGACAGAAAATAATTCCACTGTTAGCTATGCTTGAAAAATTTCACGTAGTAAACAGTTGAAGGTACACTGCAAATGTGAAATTGTACCCGAACGTAAAACGAAATTTCGTTTTTTCAGGAAAATGTTAACCAAGTAGATAAATATTATTCTCGCCAAGAAATCAACCATCGCGATAGCAAAAATGGGTTGAGCGCACCTATAACTTTGAATTCTACCCTGAAGTCAGACGGGTGAATCGAAATTACCCGGGTCTCTTAGTAGGCTAATGCATTATTCGAACGCAATCAAATGACCGTCGTATTTGTAAGTGAAATAACCAAAATTAAAAAAATTATAATTGGTTGTCTGTAAATTCAGTTTACGGACGATAGTTTAACGTGACAACGTCATAACAAAACATTGATAAAATGATTTCATAGTTTTATGAATAAAATTGAATCATTTTTATTGAATTATCACTATTTTGTATGGATACAAAGAAGGAGTGAAATGAAATCTACAATTTAATTCATAAATTTACTTTTATTTGCACTCATTAATTCAAATATGTTTATTACTTTAACGAAGAGATTATTTTAACTATAACTTCTATGCATGTTTGCTATTTAACTTCTTCCTATCTGTGTTATTCTGTTAAGGATAGGACGATGATAGGAAAAGTAGGAAACGAATGGGAGTTTTTCAAGGATGATGTGAAGGAAAATGGCTTACCCAACACCCAGATGCAATCAAAAATAATATATTTGCGCCATGGACTCTGCAGCAATGCTAGGAGGAACGGGTTAGCAAAGAGCAATGAAAATGTTACATTGAAATGCATGAAAACAGAATTACGCCACGGACTCGGTCGCAATGCTAGGAGGTTCAGGTTAGCAAAGAGCGATATAAAAAATGAGCGAAACGGGACAATGTGCGTAACGGGACCCTTTTTCGTCCGTGCAGACGGCGTTCATCGATTTATTAGACGTTGTCACGTCAAAAAAGTGCGAGGAAAGGCTGTTTCGATTCAGACGTGGTTAGTGCTCCGCTATTTGGCTCGTCTACCTCTGCGCGAACAGAGCAAATCCGCGACAGTGAGGCTCACGTTGTCCGGTTGCTACGTGTGTCTCTGTAACGGTTCTCCTGGAGCCTGGGGGAGGGGAGGGGGTATGTTCGTGGCTGTAATGAACCCGTGTTCGCGACCCTGGGACAACTCGTGAATCGCGTCTCCCGACCTCCGCAACTGGGTTCATCTATGCCTCTCTCTCTCTCTCTCTCTCTCTCTCTCTCTATTTCTTTTCGTGCTGCGAGGAGGCAGCTCCGTGCAAAGTCTAATATTATTTTCACGATCAAATATTAGTCGTTATATTATTAATTATTGATATCTTTTACAGGCAACACAAAACTACAAACCATATAAAGTGTCAAAAGGCATATCCTTCAAATAATCCTTAACTTTCTTCCACCTCTCTTAAAATTTGATGTTTTTGACTTAACCCTCTCTTCCATAACACTACAGATTTATTACTTGTATGTGGTTTCTCCGAGATATTATTTAACACGTTAATTCAAACATGTATATTAATTTACATTCTGTGGATCCTGCATGATCACAGGCTTTAGGATGTAGAACAAGTCAATTAAATATATACATAATACACGAATAAGTACTTAAACACAATAATATTAGCTTAAAATTAAATATATGTACGTCAACCAAATTAACAAAAATTGCAAATTTAATATTATTAATACAGTTTATTAAAAACTGTTTATTTATTGCAGATTGTCATCTTTAATACAATAAAATTGAATAATCTTTATTTTTAAAAAGACAATATACATGAATAAGATTAAAATTTTTGTTGTTCAATCCGTGAATGCAGTGTGTCATGTAGTAAATAATATTATACACACACACGTGCATTACTTTTAACATTATTTCAAAATAAAGTTTAGGAAAAACGTGTCTTGCTTATTAACAAAATACATTACACGAAACAGTGTGTAGATAAAGAATAGATTACATTAAGTCTTGGTCACGTAAAGTGAATTATAGTAAAAAATAAAACAGTTCTCACAATTTTTTTTCTGTGAGTGTCTGGCTAAGGACCTTTTATATCTGCATTCGCTCGATAAGAAGTACGGGTAAGCGGATACCTCGTAGAGGGTAGCAGACAGTAGATCTAAAGTCTAAAACACTTTCGCCAAACCGACCTTACGCCTTAGTGCCGGTCAGTCAATTGCCTGTTGCTAGAGTTACGATATTTCCCCAGCTGTTATATAATGTTATACAGTAGGTTTCACGCTCAGTTTTCAGTACAGAGTGAGTGGCGAACACTGTTGCCAGATTTATACTACTCGGGTTGTTACAACTGAAAGTCGTATTTTGTATAACACAGTTAATCATAATACGTTTTAATATAGCTAATCATTCTATTTATTGTTTTTTTTTACGTGACAACGTCTAATAAATTGATGAACGCCGGCTGTACGAACGAAAAAGTGTCCCGTTACGCACATTGTTCCGTTACGCTGTGTCCCGTTACGTTCATTGTACGCTTGCGCCGAATCTATCTCTCTTCCTCACGACTGTTTATAAAGTGAAGTGAAAAGTTAATGTGGTTTTCATTGCTTATTACAACAACAATTTCGGCAATAAAGGTTAATTATTCTTGCATTTTAAAAATCTGATTACTAGTTATAATTTCAAGTATTTATTCTTTTATTATTAAAATAAAAATGGTTCAATTTTCTTCATAAAGTATGCAATCATTTCATCAATGTTTTGTTATGACGTTGTCACGTTAAACTATC
The DNA here is from genome assembly GCF_032445375.1 of Bacillus rossius redtenbacheri. Taxonomy (NCBI): domain Eukaryota; kingdom Metazoa; phylum Arthropoda; class Insecta; order Phasmatodea; family Bacillidae; genus Bacillus; species Bacillus rossius. Next base: position 10,017,134 of record NC_086340.1, read on the forward strand.
GGTAAACCGACTTTACAGACAACCAATTTTTTTTAAGACCATAAAATAGTGTCTATTGAAACTGTTATTACAGTTGTAGTCATTCTAAAAGAAAAAAGTATTCAATGCCAAACATTAAATATTATTTCACAGGAGAAACTATTTGTTGCATTTAGTCAGTATTAACAGCAAGGAATTTCATTAAATCACTAGCTATGCTCAAACAGAACCAAACTTCATAATATTAAATGATTTTTTTTAAAATGTTGACAAAAATTATTTAAACCAAGATGGCGTCTTTCAATTACATCTCCTTAGAAATAAAAAAAATGGAACCTATCAGATGATGCTCTTGATGAAATACACCAGGAATACGTATTTACACAGTTCTCGTTCCAAATTGTTACCTTACAAAATACAACTTTTCTGGTTCATTGAACAAAATTTCGTTTGCATTGCAAAATTATGTCTGAAACTTTTGCGCTCCATGGCGTGCGTCCGGCAACGGAGCACAACGAAACAAGTACAGAGCTAATGGAAGAAAACGTACATTGGAAAGAGAAAATAAATGGAAATTTAAATGCACACTGCGAACTACAGTGAGCGCAACACTGGTTACGCCAAACATTTACTCTACAACAAAAATGAAGGATGTTAAATGCCAAGTGCCAATCCGTCTTGCCTTTTTTTCATAATTCGGTACATCTTACCCAAAAATTGGTCAAAGCCGCAAAAAAATGCTATACGCTTGACCTCGTGGTAACGTGCCATTTTATTTTATAATGTGCTCAAAAAATCGACCATTAATCTGCATCAGAATCACTAAGAGCTTTGCCAAACGACGACAAATTAACTATAATTCAACTGTCACTCACGGTCGCAACTTAACACTGCTTATTGCCCAAAGCGCGGTCGTAGGCCTACTCCTAAACCGGCAACATACTCAGTCAAGGGCTCGACGAAGAAGGATTTACGATACTGGTCTCTAGGTCAAAACATTCCGAGACTAGCTGAAAATTAAAACACTGTACCATCGTGTATTTTTTTTGTGATTGGGCGAGTTTCTTTTTAGGTAAATGTCGGACTGTTACAGCCCCAATCACAGTAATTCAATCTGGAAGCAAACGCGGCCTGACTGTCTCGGTCAAACAAGGCAACGACTTCTCCCACAGACGGCCGCCAATCACAAGGGGGGAAACCTCTGGTGCGGATGGACCTTGTTGCAGTCTAATAGGCGTTCAGGATTTTTTTTCGCGAAAATTGCCTGCCCCTACTGATCTCATAAGTAGAGACCTGTAAAATTCGCGGATTCATTTCGCGATTGGATAGAGTCCAAATACTTTTGACATTATTTTGCTTCAGTGATTGGGCCACAGTTTATCTGAAGGACTCTGGGCCAATGAAAAATCTTTAACAGAAGAATCAGCAAATCACGATCATTCCAGTCAACAGGTGTTACGAGTCGGTAACCAATCAGCAGATGTAATTTGCACGAGTGCGTAGAGGATCATGGAGTCTATCCTTTAGGGATTTGAAATCGCGAATTTTATAGGTCTCTACTCATAACGTAGGGGCATGCAGATTTCGCGAAAAGGTTTCGAGACTAGACGGAAGTTAAAACACTATAGCATCGTCTGTGTTCCGTGATTGGGTGAGTTTTTCCCAGGTACATATCTATTGTAACAACAGTACAACACCAATCACAGTGATTCTACACGGAAGCAAACGCGTCCAGAGTGGCTCGGTCAAACAAGACAACGACTTCTCCCACAGACGGCCGCCAATCACAAGGAAGAAACCACAGGTGTGTGGGTATACCTTGTTGCCGTCTAATAAGTGTTCAGATCTTTTCGCGAAAAATGACTGCCCCTACTGATCTCATGAGTTACGACTCGCTACAGCCACGTACGCACGCGCCGAGAGAAGGAAGGGAGGGGAGGAGAAGCAAACCAAAAAGAAAGGACACGCACAGTCGAGAGAATGAAAACATACGTCACGCTGAGGCAGACTCTTCGAATGTCCGGGATTTAACCTCCCCCCTTCACCAACCCCTAGTCGCCAGTTCTCTAGTTTCAGGTTAGATGACTGGCACTGGACAGACCTTTACTTGAGTAAGTTTTCAGAGAAACCGAATTTAGGTTTACTGCTTTTCCCGTCAAACGACTTTAGGTCTACTGCATGTCGGTCAATAGACTTTAGGTAGGGGCAGGCATTTTTCGCGAAAAGATCTGAACGGCTATTAGAATGCAACAAGGTATATACCTGCACCTGTGGTTTCTTCCTTGTGATTGGCGGCCATCTGCGAGAGAAGTCGTTGCCTTTTTTGACCGAGCCACTCAGTACGCGTTTGCTTCCGCGCTGAATTACTGTGATCGGTGTTGTTACAATCGATGTTTATCTGGGAGAAACTCACCCAATCACGAAGCACAGACGATGCCACGAGTGTTTTAACTTACAGCTAGTCTCGAAATCTTTTCGCGAAATATGCATGGCCCTAACTTTAGGTTTACTGCCTGCCGGTTCGATGACTTTGTATCAAGCAGAGTTGTGACTTTGGTTCTACTTTCGTTCCTTTCGTTGTAGGAGAGGCTCGAGAATAGCGCCTCTCACCTCGCTCCATCTCGGAGTGGTTTGCCCGGCCAGTGGGGTACTTTCTCGTTAGCGAGGAAAAGCGCATTACAAAGAACGGCAAACAAGTCTTCCTGCGAGAGAGAGAGAGAGAGAGAGAGAGATAGAGAGAGACAGCACATCTGAAGAGCGGCGTTCCTTAATGGAAGGAACTCCGTACGAAGGGTAAACGCTGGGCTCGTAAGGCAAGAATACAAAAGAATAACAAAAAAAAAAAGCAGGACTTCTTTTATCTTCCCACGGAAAAAAAATTAAAATAAAGTTTTTATCGCGTGTGGAAATTTGCAGCACAGAAACTTTCTATTTACATTTTTTTTTTTTTAAATCAAACGTTTGCCCGTTAAAATTTACCTAAGATAAAAGCAAATTGTATGTTTCCGTAAACTGCTTGAACCAGGCTAATTAATTAATGTCCTTAATTCCCAAGTAGTAATTATTTATTGATATATATATATATATATATATATATATAAATTTTCTCCGGAAGCCAAGGAGTGCTGCGTAATATACTTATTGTGTATTTATTAACACTTATGTAGGTGAATGCTTAAAGTCTTAAGGAAGTACGATAGCAGCGAATAATGACAAGCCGTTTTTAAGTACAGTACAAACATAAATTATACTAATGTTTTATGTAGAATGTTTTTTTACAGAACAGCCCCAGTCTTAATTTTGTTTAATGTAATGTCCCATAATTTTACCTTGTAAATAATTGAAGGAAAAAAATGGCTGAAGTTCGGTGGTACGAGCATAAACTTCTTGTGGAAGCATTGTGCTGACAGAGTGGAGATGGTATTACTCTTATTGAAAACGTGGAGTGGATTTAATGGGTGTTAGAACAATTTTTATTCATAAACAAGCTATTAATTAGACGCAAATATTGCATTAATATTGGAGCAGTTTCACAAAAACATAGCGCTGTAATATATATATATATATATATATATATATATATATATATATATAACTTTTGATTTTATGATGGTTATGGGGTATATGGATCATGAAACGAATAACTATAAACTATATAAATACTTTCCGGAAAACGCACCATGGTAATGGCTACAATAAGTAGGTTGTCTTCCTTGGAAATATACCTAAAAAAAAAAAAGGCGCGTTTACTTATGTACGCACGTTAGATGCTTTACTTACTTCGCGTAATAAATGCGTATTAATATAAACACTTGTATAAAATAAATTATTTAATTTAGTCAAATAATCCAGAAAATTTTAATTAATATAAAAATAAAAAAAAATGCTGATGGTTTATTTTTATGTATTAATTTCAATTATTTATAAAAAAATGTAATAATTAATAATGAAAATAAATTAAACATGCGGTAACATAACCTAACCTATAAAAAAAACTTAAAAATTTTTATAATCACAATTTATATCACTATACACAATAAATAAATTATAAGATTTATATGTATTAGCCGTATTTTCATCCTATGAAAATTTCGTTGCATGGTGCGTGTTTATCGTACAATTCCACTGTCATTTTTTTTATAACGCGTTTAAATAAGTATAACGTCAAAAGTGAATTTAGAAAAAAAAATTATGTTCAATTTTTTTTATGACTCCATGCGTAATGTTCATTTCGAATTGCACGAAAAATAACTTAAATTCCTTCCGGAACCTCCAGTTCTCTTGCTAGTTAATCTACGTCCGTGGATGATTTTTTTTTTTTTTTTTTCATTGGAAAGGTTTTGCGTGATCCGCTTCATTCTCGCCGCGCGCTCTGCCAGTTCGGGACGCTCATTTCCTGTCCGGGTTCGCTTCCGCCGGGAACGCGAGAGGTTCGGAAGCCGCGATCGCAGCTGAGCGCAGCCGTCGATCCATACCCGAGCCGCGCTCAGAGCCGGCATCCGACCATCCGGGCTGCGTCCGAGCTGTCACACGGCCATCCATACCCGAGCCGCGCTCTGATAAATAAAATATTCGCTTTTAAAGTAACAAAATTTCTTTACGCGATCAGCTAGAGATCGGAAAAATTCGCGAATTCATTTCGCCATAGGCTAAAATACAAATCGTTATACCTACCTCAGTGCTGCCTCTGCTATTGGTTCACAACTCACCTGGATGACTCTGGGCCAGTGAGAAACACCCGACCAAAGCTTTATCGAATCACAGGCTGCTACGTTGTGACGTCTCACAAGACAGCAGCCAATGAGTGGGTGGCATTTGACCGAGTGTACGTAGAACTGTGGAGTTCATCCTAGAGGTCATTGAACCCGCGAATTTTTCCGGTCCCTAGCGATCACACACGTACTTTATGCGCCCGCAGCTAGAATTCGCTGCCTGAATCGTAAATGTTTCTCGTCCACCATCACACGCAGATAGCAGCACGAAACAACAGGAAGTTTTTAACTATTAAAAACTTTAAAAACAAAAAATGGCATGGAAAAAATCCTAAACCCCCAGCTTTGGACCATAATATTGTCAAGAAATTTTACTAAAATACTGTCAACCTTGTTCAAATTCCTTAAGAAGTTAATATTATAATTTTTCCGTATACGTTTGAAGTTATAATTCTATGCATTACTAAAATATTGACACGAATAAAAATTTTAAAACGTTTTTTGTAACACTAAGTATGTGTTCGTTTATTTGTATTTTGCTTAAATTATTGAAAGGAGTTTGTAAGTACTTCCTTCAAACCAACCTTAAATTTATTGAGCTGCTGTTAAGTTATTATTATGCAATATTCTCATAACATAATGTTTTTAAAAAATAGTAGAAATATTTTTTTCAGTGATAATATTTTAATCACGTCTCTGAGGTTAACAAGCGTGCACTCTGCCGTTGTGTTCAGAATAATAATCTGTAATATCATCTTTGCAATGCTATTTTTATTTATTATTTTTAAAACTTGTAATTACTTTTTACTTTGACTAATTTATTTTACCAAATAAATTCCAGGGTAGTTTGTTTCACTACCATAAAGTTACCTTTGACCTTCCAATACGTTTGTTATGTCCCCTAATATTTACGAAATTGATTAAATGTGGGTTCATATTGCTGCACGTGGATCCGCCATCTTGTTTACACATTTCCATTAATGGACTTCCGCGCCATTTTCACGAAGTTACTCCTGCTAAATGCAGTATACTGAGAGCATGTGTACACATAAAATATATATATTATTCGTCATTTGCGCTCAAGTTAGTAGTTATCAAAAATGTTTCAGGATAATTTTTTTTTGTATTACTTAGTATATTTACAGCGATTTTAAACGGGTTTCGATATTGGTATCTACTAAGAAAGTAAGTGAAAAATAATTTCTGATCTCTCAAACCTTGCATTAAGGGCTGGTCGTATCAAAAATTGTTTGAGACAAAGGTTTTGGATGGCAATTTAAAAGTTTTACTATAATTTGGTCCGAATTTGATAGTGTGCTTTCTATGGGAGTTATGAATATGTCTTGTCTTTCAAGACCTTTTTTTTTTCCACTGTGCTAATCGTCTGTGTTATAAAAAAACCTGAAGGGATAAAAAAAGGTTTTTGGTACTTGACTACTATCAGGATCGAACGTTTGTGACATCATATTTCTGGAACACAACAATGTAAAAATATATTAGAACTTCCCTGATTTGTTGTGTTCCAAGCAGTAAAGTCATAAACTCCCGGCACGGTGCGCGGTGTTTTGGCTGGGAAGCCTTCTTTTCCCAGACGAGAGAGCCAAAACCCGAAGTTCCCCGAAGTTCATGTTTTTTTCCCCGTATATTTAATGTAGCTATCCTAACAAAATCAAACCGTCCACAATGTTTTAAAGTATTTATAATGTAGCTAACCTAACCTAATTGACCATTAGTATCATTTTATCAACACCGCCATATTTATTTACAATCAGGGGCGCAACAACTTAATTTCCAAAGGGAGAGGGGGGGCAATATACCTTTTTATAAAGAATCATAGATTTCCCTTATTGAAGCGGGGGGTTCTCCCCCGGGAAAATTTGTATTTCAAGCTGGAAAATGGTGCTATTTAAGCAGTTTTATTATATAAAAGTTGATTACACAGCACTTTCTTTGCCCCCGTTTTCCCCCAACGTCAAGGTTTCAGGAGGGGGGGGGGGAAATACCCTTGCCCCCTCCTCCCTTGTTGTTGCGCCCCTGTTTAAAATGAACCAAAAAAAACAACCGAAGATGCACGATTGGGCGTTTGGCTCTCTCGTCTGTGAGAAGAGGATTCCCGGTTTGGCCGGTAGCCCCGGACGGCCCGGGGCTGCGTGAGAGCCAATCTGCGGTGCTGTTCCAGCAACTACGAGAGCGGCAACATCCTGGACAACCTGCTGTCGCGCATGGAGCAGTACGCCAACAACCTGGAGACCCTGGTGGAGGAGCGCACCGCCGACTACCTGGAGGAGAAGCGCAAGTGCGAGGCGCTGCTGTACCAGCTGCTGCCCAAGTGAGCGCCAACACCGGCGTCCCGCCCCGTGCGTTCGTACCTTCTTCGTGCTGACAAAGTCTCAAGGCTCAGGACGCAGCCAACTGTCTGGTTAGCTGAGTGCGGTAGAGGGGCTGAGGCGGTGACTATGCTGGGATGGTGGTCCCAGCCGCTGGTCATTGCCGAAGCTCTAACACCCTCCCGATCAAACAACAGGAAGCGATCCCTCACAGTTCTGTTTTTCTTAAAAGCTCTGGAATGTATTATAAGAGAACTGGAATGTTACTCTTACCCTACCTCCGATAGCTATACCGTTCCCTGAACAGCTTCCCAGTATTAACTGCGCTCATTATTAACAAGCATATTAATTCCAAATAAAGTCACAATTTGAATATTCGATTTTATTTCCAATGGTTTTGATATATGTGTGTGTGTGTGTCTGTATATATGTTTGAATGAAACGTCAATTAAAATATAACATTATATTCCAATGTCCGTAAAAAATGCTCAGTAGTTTCCCGAAAAAAAAACGTCACAAATAACCATATCCCTATGTTGTACACAGTTACAAATACCTTTCTTGTATCGTTAGAAACTATATTTTTTTTTTTGGTAAGCTGGTTTCCAGAGGATTATTTTGTAAAGTACAGAATTTTTTTTTCTGTGCATATTGTCGCGATAAAGTCTTTCGCTGTTAAGTGATCGACTGTTGCGGTATGACGAATAAATTAGAATTGTACAACTGATAAACACTTGTCAGGTTTTCCATAGCAGTGTTTGTTGCAATAGTCGTTTTTTTATCGTTCAAGTTAATAATTAAATGTTAGTTTTTAACTTTCAGTTTAATTAATTTTAATTACTTAATTACTGATGATTATTTAAGTGAAAAATTTCACTTCTAGCGTGTGTGTTTTCCTCGATCATTTTTATAAATAAATTTAAGTTCTGTAAAAAAAATTAACGAATATTTACTAAGTGTAATATAATGAGTGAAAAAGTTGCGCAAATATTTTTTATTATTGTTATTAATTTTATGATGTTTAAAACCAATTATATGCCTATAAAACTAAGTAAATATTATGTGGAAACTTTTGTGATAGGACAACCCAGCCAAGTGAAGTGTAGTGTTCACATTACAGAAACGCAATGACAGTAAAATGAAAACATCAGTATGGCGTGTGAAATCCAGTTCTAAGTTACCAACAATTTAGGAATCAACCAACACATAACTGATCTGTTTTTATAATATACATTTGATAATTTAAGCTAAATAAATTGTCACCAACATCAGTAACAGACCCATTTATATATATTTAAAATATAATTGCTTCAATATTTTATCCAGTATTTATTGGTGTGTACATAATAAATATACTATTAAATCGTACGTATGGATGTTTTCATCAACTTTACATTATTTGAATGACTCGAATGGGTGAAAAGCCATCGCTTTCATGACTTCATATATATATATATATATATATATATATATATATATATATATATATATATATATATTAAACGTTTGAGAGTTGAGTTTTTTTATTTCGTTGGTTCATTATTGGTCGGGTTTTTCACAGCGTTATACAGGCGAAGAACATTAACCGTTTATTTATGACGCTGCAGTTTTTAAAGCCGTGTAAACCGAACCAGCAGTTCAAAAGCAGCGCTACGAACGACGGGTTCGGTAAAAACGAGGTATTCATTCAGTGTTACTGAAGGGAGGGAAATAATTCCCCAAGAGTACAGTCACCCGAACAAAGTCAGGCGTTCTAACGTACACACGCCCGTGAATTTAAAAAAAAAATTACCTCCTCCAGTACAAATCCTAAAAAGTAACTGCATTCTCTAATTTAATACACTATAAATATTAGGTACTAAAACGTCACGCAGAACTTTCGTAGACACCTCACCGGATGCGTGACTATGAGTAGAGACCCGGAAAATTCGCGGGTTCAATGACCTCCAGGATAGACTCCAATATCCTCTACACACACTGGCAAATGCCAACTGTTCATTGGCTGCTGACTTGTGAGTCGTCTCGACTGGGTGGCCTGTGATTCGACACTTCTATGAGTGAGGGTCTCTAATTGGCCCTCAGTCCTCCAGATTAACAGTGAACCAATGGCAGAAGCAGCACGAAGGTATGATTATTTGAATTTTAGAATAACGCGAAATGAACCCGCGAATTTTTCGGGTCTCTAACTATGAGGTAGGCAAACGCAGATTGAACTCCAGGCTAGATTGAACTGTTTCACGGATAATCTAGCCACTTGATGTGCTCGTTCGTTGGGCCGAAATGAGGTCAAAGGTTTTTTTCGTATTTTGGGCTTTCGCACAGGCTCAGAATAATTGCTTAGTGAAGCAACCCCAAGCATACTCACGTCCGACTGACAGGGATCTCATCATCACCAGTGTGGGCCTAGGGGCCCGAGTGCCGCGACTTGGCATCGAACCCTGAGGCCCGTTTAGGAGTCCCAGGTCGCTTACTGCGACCTATAAACTCCTGGTTTGACCTATAATAGTTTTGTTTTGGCTTTTTTTGATATTGTTTTCTAAGATATACTGCGAAGCTGTAATGAATGCAATTGGCCTTGAACATTTAAATTTAATTTCGTGTGGTGACTTTACTTTAATCTCGTGGTGTTGTCCAGCCCTCCCTTTAACCTCCCTTTGACCGTGTCAGCTTCCTTTCATCCTTATTTGATGCACTGATAAATATAATCAGAGCAAGGACAGCAAGGAGTTCCGGAAGGCCCGTTCTACAATGACACTGAAACGGAGACGAATTACGTAAACGGTGGAACATTCCACTATCTCGTCTGTTGCTTCCGCAATGCACGGAAACGTAACTAATGGCAACCAATAGCTAGAGACCGGAAAAATTCGCGATTTCAGTGACCTATAGAATGGACTCCATGATCCTCTATGCACTCGGGCGAATTGCATCTGCTCATTGGTTACTGACTCGTAGCACCTGTTAACTGGGATGCTCGTTATTCGATACTTATTTTTTTTTAAGGTTTTTCATTGGCCGAGTATCATTCAGATAAACTGTGGCCCAATCACTGATGCAGTAAAAAGGCAAAGGTTTTTGGATTCTAGACTATCACGAAATTAATCCGCGAATTTTTCAGGTCTCTACCAATAGCGTTACATTTCAAAATTATGAAATATTAATTTATTTAAATATTTGTATTATGCTTCGAGATATAAAACGAGCTTATTACCCGGGCATATATGCGTTGTGTTTCCCCAGTTAGTTGCCGATAGTTAGTTATTTATAAGTTAGTAGTTATTTGCAAACCGTTCCATGAATAGCGACCCAGTATTAACTGCGCACGTAATATACGCACGATACAAAAAAAAATAAAGTCAAATTGTTGGCATTCGATTATCTTTTAAATTGTTTAAGAAAATTATGCATGAATGAACCACCAATATAATTATGCGCCAATTTTCTTAAGAAATACTCGGTATTATTTAGAAGAACAAATTTTATATATGCAAAAATAACCATAGTCCTGAGTTATACAAAGTTGCAATATCTTTCTTGTAGTATTACAAACTATTTCTTGGCAACTGGTTTCCCAAGTAACGTGTTTATAAACGTACAGAATTTTTTTTTTGTAGGGAATCAACGAAAATCCGTATTCATATAAACAAGATGCAATCCCTTCAGAGGGTAGAATGTGGCAGCGGCCAATGGAAGAAAGCCATTTGTTTGTAAATTTGGAGGTCTGTAGTGGTGCCATTTTCTCTCGTTGTACTTCGTAATGTCGTCATATATGTGTCGAGAGATATCTAGTTCAATAATTATCAGAGTAAAGCAGATATATTTCTTCAGTTGTAGCTCACTTTCTGCAGGATGATTTCTTGTGCATTTTACTGTCAGTATTTGAAAGTGTAAATACGGTAAAAAAAAAGTTGGCACAAGCTGAGAGGGTTTTGATTTGTGATCCGGCTTTTAGCCGGGCATTAATGCGGGTGGACGTGAAACGAGATGGATGCCATCAGATTTTACTTAGCGGAGTCATGATTTATAGCCTTTGACGTCCACTGAGCGGCGAGTTCATTAGTGGTTCGCGAATCTCCTCTGCAAAAAAAAAAAGCTCCCGTTTGACCAAAGGCAATTAAAATCAATTAATATATTCGCTCTCCCGTTTACTCTCCCTGCTGTAAAATTTATTAAAATAACTTTATCTTATTGCATTTAAATTGTTCATCCACTTTTATTGCTCAGTTGTATTGCTTTGTGATGATATCAGTAAACTGATTTTTTATGGCGAAAAATGCTGAGGCAAATCCTGTTGAAAATAAGTTTTATTGTCTTGGGGGGAAAATAAGTAAATGCCATAGTCTTCATGCAACTTAAATCAATTTTCAAAGAGTGTTACGCCTGTCGTGTTGCAAACTCAGAAGAACTTTAAATTTTAATTTAGCTGGGGCACTCACAACGTTCAAAGATAAACAATCCTGGACATTTAACAAGCTCATTTTGACATGGGTTGGCTACGTCTCGTGATAACATGGTAACCGGGTGAAGCATTTTTTTTTGTTCATGGACTGTACCATGTTGGTTAGACGCCCAAAAAAATTTTCATCTGCTTTTGCGGTTTTTTTTTTTTCATAGGGCAAACAAACGTTAAAAAAAAAACAACTTCTTTGACTCAGAATTTACTTTTTGTAATTTCGTTGGTTGAAAAGTCTGAATTTTTTCTTCAGCTAATTTAAGTTGAGAAATTTATTTGTTTTCTTTGTTTGCCTGAGTTTCAAATGAAAATGTTTACGTTTAGCTACCAATGGCCGAAGTAACTTTTTTTTTCCTCTGATGCACTTGCTTGTATCTGGCGATGGCTTTTCTTACTCCTTAACGTAAATAATGCCAGTGAAAGAAATAATAGCATGACATAATTTGAAACTTGAAAATGATAAAGTTTGTGTAATCGTGACTTCCACTTACCACCTGTAGTGACATAAAATGATTTAGAGAAGTTGTATTGTTTCAAATATATTCACGTATCTAATGTACTAATTTAAGGTTCTTTCTAAAATAAAAAGACAGTAGTCTCCTTTTTTTAATAACGCTAAGATAAATGCTAAAAATTTAACAAGCATTTTTTTTTAAATACTGCTTGTTTTGAGCAGAATTATGAAGTTAAATGATTTTTTTTACAGCTCAGAAAATTAAGTGAATGCTTTAACAAAATATTTACATTTTGCTATTAGTATTTTTTCTTACGAAATAATAAGTAATTTTCGAACATACTTTTTTTCTTGAAACTTAATTTGTAACGTTTATGAAGGTACGAACTTTATATGAGTAATGAAGTCAGTGCCTGCGTTATATTTAACTATGTGCTTTTATTTTGACAGGAGTTATTCGCTGATTCTTACAAAATGTTCAAAATTAGCTTGAATTTTGACAGAAGTTATTTTCAGATTATTCCAGAATGTTCCGATTAGCTTGAATGTAGTCCGAAGGGACTTTCCGATTCTTCCAAAATATTCTGATTAGCTTGAACGTCGAACATAAATGGCAGCCCGGATTCCCAAAATGTTCATATATGAAGACGAAGTGACTTTCCGATTCTTCCAACATGTTCCGATTAGCTTGAACGTGGAACATATATGGCAGTACGGATTTCCAAAATGTTCATATATGAAGGACGAAGGGACTTTCAGATTCTTCCAAAATGTTCCGATTAGCTTGAGCGTCGAACAGAAATGGCAGCCCGGATTCCCAAAATGTTCATATATGAAGATTAAGTGACTTTCCGGTTATTCCAAAAATGTTCCGATTAGCTTGAACGTCGAACAGAAATGACAGCCCGGATTCCCAAAATGTTCATATATGAAGACGAAGGGACTTTCCGATTCTTCCAAAATATTCTGATTAGCTTGAACGTCGAACAGAAATGGCAGTCCGGATTCCCAAAATGTTCATACATGAAGACGAAGGGACTTTCCGATTATTCCAAAATGTTCTGATTAGCTTTAACGTCGAACATAAATGGCAGCCCGGATTCCCAAAATGTTCGTATATGAAGAACGAAGGGACTTTCCGATTCTTCCAAAATATTCTGATTAGCTTGAACGTCGAACAGAAATGACAGCCCGGATTCCCAAAATGTTCATATATGAAGACGAAGGAACTTTCCGATTCTTCCAAAAATGTTCGTATTAGTTTTGACATTGACGAAGTGTTGCAGGAATGTTAACAGTAATGACTAGGGCTATGATTATTTCGCGAAAAGATTAGTTATAGGTTAAAACATTGTAGCATCGTCTGTGTTTCGTGATTGGTTGAATTTCTTTCAGGCGCATGACGGTTGCTACAAGACCAATCACAGCTTCAGTGCGGAAGCAAACGCGTCCAGTAGCGGATCCAGAGGGGGGGGGGGGGTCTAAGGGGCTCAAGCCCCCTCCAAAAGCATCTGGGTCCACTATTGTTTTAGTGTTTGCCTTGATAAAGCCTAGCCTCAGCTGGGTCAAGCCCCTCCTAAACTAAAATCCTAGATCCGCCACTGAACGCGTCCTGACTGGCTCGGTCAAACACGGCAAAGTCTTCTCCCGCAGACGGCCGCCAATCACGAGGATTAAACCGCTGATACGGGTCTAAAAGGCGTTCAGGTTTTTTTTTTTTTTTCGCGAAAAATGCCTTCCCCTAGTAATGACAGTGTGATTCGCAAATGATCGACATCGGCTGGAACGCACTGTTGTTTCTGCGCAGGTCCGTGGCGAGCCAGCTGATCCTGGGGCAGTCGGTGATCGCGGAGACGTACGACAGCGTCACCATCTACTTCAGCGACATCGTCGGCTTCACGGCTCTCTCCGCAGAGAGCACCCCGCTGCAGGTGCGTCAAGGCCGGTCCACACGCAACGTCTTGTACACAGTTTTGACTGCGCAGGCAAAACTGTGCAAACAAAAGGTTGCGGTTTAGCCGTGTCCACACAACACAGTTTGCAGCCAAGTTTTATCCCATCAGTTGCGAGAATTCCTTACTTTGGCCAATTCTTTCCGGTACACCGACCTCAAAGAATTAATGTTTTTTTTTTTTTTTGTGTTAAAGTCAGGATGTTTTATTTGAGTAAAAGTTTTTGCAAGTCAAACAGGTTGTGCAGTAAAACCTTGCAGTAAATTATATATAGTTCATTAATATTACCTTTGTCAAAACACTGTGGGTGGAAAAAGTATTTAATCAGCTGCCTGTACCTAACCTGCACCACATGGCACATCCACAGACTTGTCTTAGGCATGCCATTGAGTCAAGGGTTAATTTGGGCCATATTAGGCAAAGGTACAGTAATAATTTTTGTTTTATAATTTCCAAAATTATTTAATTATGTTGTTTCCACAGTAGAGTTGTAAATCTAGCAATAAATTCTTGTTTTAATCGTCTCAAAATCAAATTTGCAGATGATTTATGTTTCAGGTGGTTGACCTTCTAAACGATCTCTACTCGTGCTTCGACTCTATCATAGAAAACTTCGACGTCTATAAGGTAAATTTTATGTTTAAATCTTTGGTAAAATTAACATCCTCAATTAATTACAGTACATTTCTGATGTGTAAACATCTTAATTCACGGGATACGACATCTGTTGGGAGTAATTTCATGAATAGAACGGAAGTCTCGTGGAATGTAAATGTGTAACCATGGTGCTGCAATCTGTGACATAAGGCGCGAACCAAGGTTCACAAAGCCAAAGTGAAACTTTATGGTATTTACTGTTTAGTTAATTTTAACTATAAAGGTAGTATTTTAATTTAAAATTTGTATAAAATCTGATTTAATGCCGGGATAGTTTTTTTTTTTTTTTTTTAAGTTTTCTTCGATTTTATCGGAGCCGTTTCATTTTATAGTAACCTTTCGCTTTGTAAATCGGATGATTTAACAGTCGATTTTTCTGCTTTGGCAACGAATTCTAGCGGCGGGTTGGGAAACTACGAATGATTCGCGTCAAGAAAAGTAGTTGAATTTTGAAGTGGTTTTTTGTTCAAATTTATAATTTTAACTTTTTATGCGAATACTGTACATTTTTCAATAAACATTAGGACTTAAATTGATTATAAATACAAATCCTATATTGCAATCAAATTTTTTAAAGCCTTTTTTATTGTAATTTGAAAAAAAAATTGTAAATAAATGGTTCAGATTATCAATGAACAGTTTCTTTTGTTTAGTAACATGGTGATAAATGCTGTAGAGTAGTAGTTTAGGAATCGATTGTTTTATTTATTTTTCCAACGTCTGACTGGAGACTGAAGCCGGTGTGAGTGTTGGGGAAGCCTTCTTTTCACAGACGAGAGAGCCAAACGCCCGATCGTGCATCTTCGGTTGTTTTTTTTTTTTTTTTTGTTGGTTCATTGTAAATAAATTTGGCGGTGTTGATAAAAGGAAAGACCATAAACATGGCAACGGTATTTATTTGTACGCCGCCATATTCTTCGTTTGCCGTGTGTCCGTGAATGTTTATTTTGGACAACTCATGATAACTAATGGTCAATTAGGTTAGGATAGCTACATTAATGATTCTGTGAAATCATGTAAACGGTTTCCTAGCGCTTGATAGCTACATATTAAAAAGTTACTTGCTAAGCAACCATAAAATGATTTTACAGTATTTTTTAATGTAGCTATACTCACCTAATAATAACCAACCATCCACAATGTTTTAAAGTATTTATAATGTAGCTAACCTATCCCAATCAACCGCAAAATTTAATGCGTCAATGCGGTTTATACAATGAGATAGAACGGCGTATGACGTATGAGTAGAGACCCGGAAAATTAGCGGGTTCAATGACCTCCATGATAGACACCAATATCCTCTACACACTCGGGCAAATGCCAACTGTTCATTCATTGGCTGCTGACAAGTGAGACGTCTCGACTGGGTGGCCTGTGATTTGACACTTCTATGAGTGAGGGTCTCTAATTGGCCCTCATTCCTCCAGATTAACAGTGAACCAATGACAGAAGCAGCACTAAGGTATAATTATTTGAATTTTAGCATAACACGAAGTGAACCCGCGAATTTTCCGGGTTTCTACGTATGAGTAAGCTGCATCCCAAATAAATATATCTGTTGTGGTACGGAAAGGAAAAATAGGCGAGCATTACTTCGGGGAACTTCAGGTGTGGCTCTCTCGTCTGTGAAATGAAGGCTTCCCCGAGTGTCGCACGCGAGGTGAAGGTGAGAGGGTGTGCGGCAGGTGGAGACGATAGGCGACGCCTACATGGTGGTGTCGGGGCTGCCCGTGAGGAACGGGTCGCTGCACGCCCGCGAGGTGGCGCGCATGTCCCTGGAGCTGCTTCAGGCCGTCAGGGGCTTCACCATCCGGCACCGCCCCAAGGACCAGCTCAAGCTGCGCATCGGCATGCACACGGGTGAGCGCGCTTCAGCCACCTCCTCGCCGCATGTGCGCGGGTGAGCGCGCTTCAGCCACCTCCTCGCTGTGTGCGCACTGGTGAGCGCGCTTCAGCCACCTCCTTGCCGTGTGCACACGGGTGAGCGCGCTTCAGCCACCTCCTCGCCGCATGCGCGCGGGTGAGCGTGCTTCAGCCACCTCCTTGCTGTGTGCACACGGGTGAGCGCGCTTCAGCCACCTCCTTGCCGTGTGCACACGGGTGAGCGCGCTTCAGCCACCTCCTCGCCGCATGCGCGCGGGTGAGCGCGCTTCAGCCACCTCCTTGCTGTGTGCACACGGGTGAGCGCGCTTCAGCCACCTCCTCGCCGTGTGCACACGGGTGAGCGCGCTTCAGCCACCTCCTCGCTGTGTGCACACGGGTGAGCGCGCTTCAGCCACCTCCTCGCCGTGTGCACACGGGTGAGCGCGCTTCAGCCACCTCCTTGCTGTGTGCACACGGGTGAGCGCGCTTCAGCCACCTCCTCGCCGTGTGCACACGGGTGAGCGCGCTTCAGCCACCTCCTCGCCGTGTGCACACGGGTGAGCGCGCTTCAGCCACCTCCTTGCTGTGTGCACACGGGTGAGCGCGCTTCAGCCACCTCCTCGCCGCATGCGCGCGGGTGAGCGCACTTCAGCCACCTCCTTGCTGTGTGCACACGGGTGAGCGCGCTTCAGCCACCTCCTTGCTGTGTGGACACGGGTGAGCGCGCTTCAGCCACCTCCTTGCTGTGTGCACACGTGTGAGCGCGCTTCAGCCACCTTCTCGCTGTGTGCGCACTGGTGAGCGCGCTTCAGCCACCTCCTCGCCGTGTGCACACGGGTGAGCGCGCTTCAGCCACCTCCTCACCGCATGCGCGCGGGTGAGCGCGCTTCAGCCACCTCCTTGCTGTGTGCACACGGGTGAGCGCGCTTCAGCCACCTCCTCGCCGTGTGCACACGGGTGAGCGCGCTTCAGCCACCTCCTCGCTGTGTGCACACGGGTGAGCGCGCTTCAGCCACCTCCTCGCCGTGTGCACACGGGTGAGCGCGCTTCAGCCACCTCCTTGCTGTGTGCACACGGGTGAGCGCGCTTCAGCCACCTCCTCGCCGTGTGCACACGGGTGAGCGCGCTTCAGCCACCTCCTCGCCGTGTGCACACGGGTGAGCGCGCTTCAGCCACCTCCTTGCTGTGTGCACACGGGTGAGCGCGCTTCAGCCACCTCCTCGCCGCATGCGCGCGGGTGAGCGCACTTCAGCCACCTCCTTGCTGTGTGCACACGGGTGAGCGCGCTTCAGCCACCTCCTTGCTGTGTGGACACGGGTGAGCGCGCTTCAGCCACCTCCTTGCTGTGTGCACACGTGTGAGCGCGCTTCAGCCACCTTCTCGCTGTGTGCGCACTGGTGAGCGCGCTTCAGCCACCTCCTCGCCGTGTGCACACGGGTGAGCGCGCTTCAGCCACCTCCTCACCGCATGCGCGCGGGTGAGCGCGCTTCAGCCACCTCCTTGCTGTGTGCACACGGGTGAGCGCGCTTCAGCCACCTCCTCGCCGCATGCGCGCGGGTGAGCGCGCTTCAGCCACCTCCTTGCTGTGTGCACACGGGTGAGCGCGCTTCAGCCACCTCCTCGCCGTGTGCACACGGGTGAGCGCGCTTCAGCCACCTTCTCGCTGTGTGCACACGGGTGAGCGCGCTTCAGCCACCTCCTTGCTGTGTGCACACGGGTGAGCGCGCTTCAGCCACCTCCTCGCCGCATGCGCGCGGGTGAGCGCGCTTCAGCCACCTCCTTGCTGTGTGCACACGGGTGAGCGCGCTTCAGCCACCTCCTTGCTGTGTGCACACGGGTGAGCGCGCTTCAGCCACCTCCTCGTCGCATGCGCGCGGGTGAGCGCGCTTCAGCCACCTCCTCGCCGCATGCGCGCGGGTGAGCGCGCTTCAGCCACCTCCTTGCTGTGTGCACACGGGTGAGCGCGCTTCAGCCACCTCCTCGCCGCATGCGCGCGGGTGAGCGCGCTTCAGCCACCTCCTTGCTGTGTGCACACGGGTGAGCGCGCTTCAGCCACCTCCTCGCCGCATGCGCGCGGGTGAGCGCGCTTCAGCCACCTCCTTGCTGTGTGCACACGGGTGAGCGCGCTTCAGCCACCTCCTTGCTGTGTGCACACGGGTAAGCGCGCTTCAGCCACCTCCTTGCTGTGTGCACACGGGTGAGCGCGCTTCAGCCACCTCCTTGCTGTGTGCACACGGGTGAGCGCGCTTCAGCCACCTCCTCGCCGTGTGCACACGGGTGAGCGCGCTTCAGCCACCTCCTCGCCGTGTGCACACGGGTGAGCGCGCTTCAGCCACCTCCTTGCTGTGTGCACACGGGTGAGCGCGCTTCAGCCACCTCCTTGCTGTGTGCACACGGGTGAGCGCGCTTCAGCCACCTCCTTGCTGTGTGCACACGGGTGAGCGCGCTTCAGCCACCTCCTCGCCGCATGCGCGCGGGTGAGCGCGCTTCAGCCACCTCCTTGCTGTGTGCACACGGGTGAGCGCGCTTCAGCCACCTCCTCGCCGTGTGCACACGGGTGAGCGCGCTTCAGCCACCTCCTTGCTGTGTGCACACGGGTGAGCGCGCTTCAGCCACCTCCTTGCTGTGTGCACACGGGTGAGCGCGCTTCAGCCACCTCCTTGCTGTGTGCACACGTGTGAGCGCGCTTCAGCCACCTCCTCGCCGTGTGCACACGGGTGAGCGCGCTTCAGCCACCTCCTCGCCGCATGCGCGCGGGTGAGCGCGCTTCAGCCACCTCCTCGCCGCATGCGCGCGGGTGAGCGCGCTTCAGCCACCTCCTTGCTGTGTGCACACGGGTGAGCGCGCTTCAGCCACCTCCTTGCTGTGTGCACACGGGTGAGCGCGCTTCAGCCACCTCCTCGCCGTGTGCACACGGGTGAGCGCGCTTCAGCCACCTCCTCGCCGCATGCGCGCGGGTGAGCGCGCTTCAGCCACCTCCTTGCTGTGTGCACACGGGTGAGCGCGCTTCAGCCACCTTCTCGCTGTGTGCGCACTGGTGAGCGCGCTTCAGCCACCTCCTTGCCGTGTGCACACGGGTGAGCGCGCTTCAGCCACCTCCTTGGTGTGTGCACACGGGTGAGCGCGCTTCAGCCACCTCCTCGCCGTGTGCACACGGGTGAGAGCGCTTCAGCCACCTCCTTGCTGTGTGCACACGGGTGAGAGCGCTTCAGCCACCTCCTTGCCGTGTGCACACGGGTGAGAGCGCTTCAGCCACCTCCTTGCCGTGTGCACACGGGTGAGCGCGCTTCAGCCACCTCCTTGCTGTGTGCACACGGGTGAGAGCGCTTCAGCCACCTCCTTGCCGTGTGCACACGGGTGAGCGCGCTTCAGCCACCTTCTCGCTGTGTGCACACTGGTGAGCGCGCTTCAGCCACCTCCTTGCCGTGTGCACACGGGTGAGCGCGCTTCAGCCACCTCCTTGGTGTGTGCACACGGGTGAGCGCGCTTCAGCCACCTCCTTGGTGTGTGCACACGGGTGAGCGCGCTTCAGCCACCTCCTCGCCGTGTGCACACGGGTGAGAGCGCTTCAGCCACCTCTTTGCTGTGTGCACACGGGTGTGAGTGCTTCAGCCACCTCCTCGCCGTGTGCACACGGGTGAGAGCGCTTCAGCCACCTCCTTGCTGTGTGCACACGGGTGAGCGCGCTTCAGCCACCTCCTCGCCGTGTGCACACGGGTGAGAGCGCTTCAGCCACCTCTTTGCTGTGTGCACACGGGTGAGCGCGCTTCAGCCACCTCCTCGCCGTGTGCACACGGGTGAGAGCGCTTCAGCCACCTCTTTGCTGTGTGCACACGGGTGAGAGCGCTTCAGCCACCTCCTTGCTGTGTGCACACGGGTGAGCGCGCTTCAGCCACCTCCTCGCCGTGTGCACACGGGTGAGAGCGCTTCAGCCACCTCTTTGCTGTGTGCACACGGGTGTGAGTGCTTCAGCCACCTTATTTCTCTATGCATGCGGGAGAGAGAACTTCAGCTACCTCCTTGCTGTGTGCACACGGGTGAGCGCGCTTCAGCCACCTCCTTGCTGTATGCACATAGGTGTGAGTGCTTCAATCACATCTTTGCTATATGTACATAAAAAGTATTGGCACACACTCTCTTCTTCACTGGGGTAACGTAAATGTGCCCTTTAAATAACTATGGGAGACTGGTGGATCTTTTAGTTTCAAAAGCAAAATAATAACTAGTGCGATTTCGTCTATATAAGTGCCTCAGTATATTGATTTTACTTTTAATTAATTTAACATTAACCAAAAAAACATGAATTCAACAAGCAGGTTAAAAAGTAACTTAATTTACATATATGTATGGCCAAATACATGCAACTTAACAGTTACAGCTTCTATAGTGTGTATATGTGTATATATATTTAAATGCTGAATCTTGCGAACTCAGTGACTACATATGTGTTTGTATTACTTATCATTTATTAACCAAGAAAATGGCGTTAGAACATACATGAAGTTCTCTTTAATATGAAGAACGCTATGCTATCTCTTACTATTGATGTTAAGTATATACTCACTTTAATAATACCTTAAAGTATAATTGTCAACACACGTGCGCTGCCTTGTCCAGCCCTTGTATTTCGGGAGGCCTTCTTTTCACAGACGAGAGAGCCAACCGCCCAATCGTGCATCTTCGGGTTTTTTTTTTTTTGTTCATTGTAAATAAATATGGCGGTGTTGATAAAAGGATACTAATGGTCAATTAGGTTGGGTTAGCTACATTATTAATACTTTAAAACATTGTGGACGGTTGATTTGGTTAGGATAGCTACATTGAAGATACGGAAGGGAAAAAAAAGCGAGCATGAACTTCGGGGAATTTCGGGTGTGGCTCTCTCGTCTGTGAAATGAAGGGTTCCCTTGTATGTCGGTACTGCGTGGGTGCGTGACGTGACCCGTGTGTTGTTCTGCGTGCGCAGGCCCGTGTGTGGCGGGGGTTGTGGGCCACAAGATGCCCAGGTACTGCCTCTTCGGCGACACCGTCAACACGGCCTCCCGCATGGAGTCCAACGGCATGCGTGAGTACGCCACTGCAAGCTTCTTTTTTTTTTTTTTTTGACGTGACGACGTCTAATAAATCGATGAACGCTGGCTGCACGCACTAAAAAGTGTCCCGTAACGCGAATGGTCCCGTTACTCTGTGTCCCGTTATGCTCATTGTTCCGTTACGCTGTGTCCCGTTACGCAGTCGGCGAGTGCAGTAATAATAGGTTATGTTACAATTTACTAAAAAATTATAGTGATTCATATAATTTATGATGGATATTTGATTACACTTTATTTATAAGAAAACTTGTTCATAATTATATTCAAACTTTATAGCTAACGCAAGTTTTTTTAAAATTAAATACAAGTCATCTACACCTGAACTGTTTCGTCGACTGTTTATGAAGTGAAGTGAAAAGTTAATGTGGTTTTCATTGCTTATTAAAACAACAATTTCGGCAATAAATTTTAATTATTCTTGCATTTTAAAAATCTTATTACTAGTATAATTTCAAGTATTTATTCTTTTATTATTAAAATAAAAATTATTCAATTTTATTCATAAAAATATGCAATCATTTCATCAATGTTTTGTTATGACTTTGTCTCGTTAAACTATCGTCCGTAAACCGACTTTACAGAAAACCAGTTTTTTTTTTTTTTGACGTGTCGTCTAATAAATCAATGAACGCCGGCTGCACGCACGAAAAGTGTCCCGTTACGCACATTGTCCCGTTACGCTGTGTCCCGTTACGCTCATTGTACATTTGCCCCGCATCTATCTCTCTTCCACTCGATTGGAACAACCATCGATTTGACTTTTTCGATGCACATTAAACTTGAAACACTCCCATTCGTTTCCTTCTTTTCCTATCATCGTCCTATCTTTAACAGAATAACACAGATTGGAAGAAGTTAAATAGCAAACATGTATAAAAGTTATAGTTAAAATAATCTCTTCGTTAAAGTAATAAACATATTTGAATTAATGGGTGCAAATAAAAGTAAATTTATCAATTTAAATTGTAGATATTTTCACTCCTTTGTATCCATACAAAATAGTGATAATTCAATAAAAATGATTAAATTTTATTCATAAAAGTATGCAATCATTTAATCAATGTTTTGTTATGACGTTGTCGCGTTAAACTATCGTCCGAAAACCGACTTTACAGACAACCAATTTTTTTTTTTTTTTTTTTTTTTTTTTTTTTTTTTAACAGTTTTCAGAAATAAGCACAACGCACGCTTCTTGGCTGGATTCGTATGTTTCCAGTTACGAGGTTTTGGGTGAAAATTCTCATTTCGGCCTTGTTGAAGTTCTTCACTCAAATATTTACTAAAGTTTAAAAAAAATCTCGAAAGTATCAACTCGCACTACATGTAGAGGTTTTATTTCCACCTTCAAAAACGGATTCCCAACACTTTTAGTAGTTTCCTGTAAAATAAAGTGAGCCAGTCTTTCAGTACTCGCGAGAGATGTGTAATATATCTAACCTCGGTAACGAGCAAATATATGTGTTCTCATGTTGCAAATACTTTTATAATACGAAACTCGGACACTATATTTAACGTACGATTGTATAAAAAAATGCCGAGCGTGATAGATACTAGCAAATTGTGTTTTCAACTACATTTCTTGACGCGAAATACGTGTAGTTTCCGCACCCGCCGCTAGAATTCGCTGCCGTAGCAGCTACGACGACTCTATAATCATTTGATTTGCAGTCCGATATTTTAAACTATATAATGAAACGGCCTGATAAAAGCTGTAAAATATTTTTTTAAAAATAAACTGAACCGCCGCTTTGGAGCTGATTTTCTTCAAGAAATTTTATTAAAATACTGCATTTTTGAAATTAATTAACCAATAAATTCTATAAAGTTTTCCTTTGGCTTTGTGATCTTTGGTTCGCGCCATCCGCCACAGATGGCAGCACCGTGGTTACACATTTCCGTTTCATCGGACTCCCGTTCCGTTCAGGAAATTACTCCTACCGAAATGCCTTGTGCCGAGAGCTGGGATGTTGCACATGGAAACCAGTATCCTTGGAACATCCTGTATCGCAGTCCGCGCCAGAAGGCGTGCCAGTTTAGGCTCGCTTACTTCTCATCACTCTTACTTGAGAGATGTTCCTGTCAATATTTCACGATAGCTTCCATGCTGTTTGCGCCAATGGCGGCTTCAGGATGACTTTTCGGGAGGGGCTATCGCACAAAGAAAGGTCGTAGTTGCAAAAAATGACAGTGGTCAGATATTGGCCTTGGAATATTATTTACAAATTACAGGTTTCAAATACAGAACCTTAGTAGCTCCATGCAACTTTTGATGAGATAAAAGTTTAACATATGAAATTTAATATTTAAGTAAACATAAATATACACTAATCAATAAAATTGGTCTCTGGAGGGGCTATCGCCCCCACCGCCCCCCTTCTGGAGCCGCGCTTTGTTTGCGCAATACTAGCTTAAAATACACTGCATTGCCCGGGCTTTACGCATCGTGAAGAGACCATTTTTAGTACATTGCATTATAAACAGCATATTATAAATTACATATTTTATATGTCATAATATTGATATCAGAGAGTGAATAAAATATCAACAACGCAATAGCCGTTGTCAGGAAGTGAAAAACGCATCAAAAATGCAATAGCAAAAATTCTGTTAAAGAAGTGGAAATGGGATGAGGTGGGTTTCCGAAATTTCACGTAGCCGTTGACCATCCGCTTCTTTCGGAGGTCAAGTGTACAAAATTGCATCGAGATCGGAGTAAAGCTGTATATTTTTGTAAGTAACGAACAAACGGAAAGTCTAGAAGTATAGAAGATGTCACAACTTAAGTCACCAGATATTTACTAAATTTTATCTAATAGCGGTAAAATAAAATCACCTAAGTTTTCAATTAATTATGAACCCTTGTGTGACATTGCACAGCTCGGAAAGAACGCGACAAAAAAAGTTGCGACGAAACAAAAAAAAAATTCAAAAGAGCTGTCGCGATGAATTCAGAGGAACGGCTCTTGCATAAGAAGTTGACGACGATAAAACGGTGAGATGTAAGGCCCGTTTTACAACGTCACTTAAACGGTGACAGATCTCCGGGACCATTTTACTGCCGCGTCTGCTGCTTGCACAATCACAATTGCACGGGAGCGTAACAAATGGAAGCCATTTTTAGATTGCGTTTCAAGGTTACGAGATATTAATTTAATTACAATATATATATATATATATATATATATATATATATATACATTATGCTTCGAGATTACATTACGGGCAGAATTTACGTAAATAATGAAAATAAAAATCAAATTAATAGAGACCGGAAAAATTCGCGAATTCATTTCGCGATAGGCTAAAATACAAATAGTTACACCTCAGTGCCGCCTCTGCTATTGGCTCACAACTCACCTGGATGACTCTGGGCCAATGAGATACACCCAACCAAAGCTTTATCGAATCACAGGCTGCTACGCTGGAACTTCTCACAAGACAGCTGCCAATGAGTGGGTGGCATTTGACCGAGTGTACGTAGAACTATGTTCATCCTGCAGGTCATTGAACCCGCGAATTTTTCCAGTCCCTACAAATTAGTAATAGAACCCTGTATCTTCTTGTACTTGAAACGAATTTTAACGTATTTAGAGCATAACGAAACATGTAGCAGCCAAGCGCTCGGCTTCTATTGGTCGAGAAAAGCTCAGTATTGCCTCAGCTACTCCGTGCGGGTTCGTCTCCATCTCCGTTGTGTCCGTGCGATCGTAGAACGGGCCTAGAAGCAGCCTGCGATGCGCGGTATGCGCTGCTCCCCTTACAGACGCCACGCGGCTACCAACCACTCCGCATTAATTAAAGTTCCCCCTTCTCGTTCTCCTTCCGTCGTGTGCGAAGCGGTGACGTTCCAGCGGAGGGTGGCATTCGTGGCGGGGTTTTGTTTGCCCGGCGCGCTGATTGCGGAAGCTATGGGGCACAAGGGGTGTCAGCGAGATGCCGCAAGCTCGCTCCACCGCGAACTATTGACCTTTCCGCCCCAGAGCGAACTCCTGGGGGACGCGAACTTCGCGAGGGAACAGCGGGTCAGAGGACGGAGTTGCATTACAAAAAAAAAATTGGTTGTCTGTAAAGTCGGTTTACGGACGATAGTTTAACGTGACGTCATAACAAAACATTGATGAAATGATTGCATACTTTTATGAATAAAATTGAATCATTTTTATTTTAATAGTAAAAGAATAAATACTTGAAATTATACTACGTAGTAATCAGATTTTTAAAATGCAAGAATAATTAACCTTTACTGCCTAAATTGTTGCTGTCATAAGCAATGAAAACCACATTAACTTTTCACTTCACTTTATAAACAGTCGAGTGGAAGAGAGATAGATGCGGCGCAAGCGTACAATGAGCGTAACGGGACACATCGTAACGGAACAATGTACGTAACGGGACAATTTTTCGTGCGTGCAGCCGGCGTTCATCGATTTATTATACGTTGTCACGTCAAGAAAACTTAAGTGATGTTATAAATACGATTGGTAAATTATAAAGATAATCAAATCAAAATTTTAAATAATTACTCAGTATTCAATATTAATGCAAACAGGTGTATAAAATTAATGAACTAATTTAGTAAATAAATCGTGTTAGAATATTAATTAATAATGTAAATAAATATAATTATTTATTAAATAATAATGATATAATTAACAATGTAAAAACTATTTACATACAGAAATATAGCCATAATTACATATATATATATATATATATATATATATATATATATATATATATATATATATATATATGGGATTACACAAAGCATAAATTCCCGGGTAAGAATCCAAACCCAGTTTTACTGCGAACACTGTTTTGTAGTGGTACTGGTACAGTTTTTTTCATGTAAATGAACTAATTTACAAATATATGTAATATTATATAAATATTTATGTTCCATTCACAAAAAAAAAATAAGCGTATGCTGGCTTACACGAGGCATGCTTCCAAGTTTTAGACGCGAAACATGTTACAACCAGATTGATAACGTCTTCTAAACCGTCTCATGTAGGACCTGGCAAAAAAAAAAAAAAAAAAAAAAAAAAAAAAAGTGTACTGTGACGAAGGCGGCTGTCAATAAAAAAAACTATAATTTTAGTAAAGCTGGAAAAAAAAATTCAGAAGTTTGAATATTATTTCATGTCGTGTTTGTATCTGTGCCTTTCGACTTTGTCCGCGTGGGATAGTTTCAGAAAAACTCGCGCAAACAAAATTACGTGCATACTGCGGGAGAAATTTAACTAATCGAGATGAAGCATAATTATTATATGTTACTTCACGGCATGTTTTACGGCCGTGTTAAATTTCATCAATATGTGTTGGATGGTTTTTTTTTTTTTCCTTTGATGTTACAAATTAATTTGTCTCTGTGTCATATGACTTGTCTCAAATTTGACAGTTCTCGGAAGGTAGTTCCAAGTGTCTCTAGTTATTTAGTTCCAGTGAGTGTTTAGGCCGGGGGGGGGGGAGGGTATGTTCGCCCGCATATCCCCCAGTACAACCCCACTGGGTATAGATAGAGACCGGAAAAATTCGCGAATTCATTTCGCGATAGGCTAAAATACAAATAGTTATACCTCAGTGCTGCCTCTGCTATTGGCTCGCAACTCACCTGGATGACTCTGGGCCAATGAGAAACACCCGACCAAAGCTTTATCGAATCACAGGCTGCTACGCTGGGACGTCTCCACAAGACAGCAGCCAATGTGAGTGGGTGACATTTGACCCGAGTGTACGTAGAACTGTGGAGTTCATCCTACAGGGCATTGAACCCGCGAATTTTTCCGGTCTGTAGGTATAGATAGAGACTGGAAAAATTCGCAATTTCAATGACCTCTAGGATAGACTCCACGATCCTCTATGTACTAGGACAAATTGCACCTGCTCATTGGATAATGACTCGTGACACGCGTTACCTGGGATGCTTGTGATTTGATTCTTCATTTGTTGAAGGTTTTTCACTGGCTTAGAGTCGTTCAGGTAAACGGTGGTCCAATCACTGACTCAGAATGAAGGTGAACGAGTTTGGAGTCTAGCCTACCGCGAAATGAATCTGCGAATTTTTCCGGTCCCTAGGTATAGATGATGGTGTTTGTATTTTCCTCGGTCACGTACTCGACGTGACACGCTCCTACGGAAGGAAACCCTTGTGTCCGCAGCTCTGAGGATCCACGTCAGCCCCAGTACCAAGGCCGTGCTCGACACATTCGGCTCCTTCGAGCTGGAGCTGAGGGGACAGGTCGAGATGAAGGTTTGTGCTGCTCTCCTTTGTTAACATACGTCATCTTAGCGTCGCAAACTTATGCTTGAAATATTTTAACGAAAGTTACTTTTTATTTTTTATTTTTTGTGGCACGCAAATTTGGTCCTCGTAGACTTTGGCTTTGTGTTTAAATGAATGAACTGCTGAGTGGGAAAACGATAACATTCCACAAAATGGCGAAATGAACCCCTGAGACAATCCATTTTGTAGTATTTCTTATGCTCTATCCATTTAATGTAAGAAGGATAATATCGCAGTGGTAGGCCATTGTTGAAAATGATGCTGAATATTTCAATGAGATGAAGAAGGATAAAATTTACAGGATTTTATCCTTCTTCCACCCAAAATGAATGCTGTCAAAATATTATATATGACCATTATTGCCTCAAATGCGTGCAAAAATAAATTTATTATTGTTTATTGCATTAATATATTGTATTTAATACATTATTTATTATGCTTTTGTGTTGCAAACATTATTTATATTACTTTTTTTTTACTGTTTGTTGATTAGTGGAAAAAGGATAACATTCCGGCACATTCAATTATTCGTATTTCTTTACTTACTTTGACTATGGACTCGGAAATTGTGTACTCTTGCTGTATACTATTACACCTACAGTTGCTCAATAGTGAAGTTTTTGATCCAAACTGTAGTTTTCGTACAAATCAGTTTTTCCTATTTTTCTCATAACATGTATATCTGGAATATTAACCTTTTTACACTCAGCTGTTCAAATATTTTTTTAATGTTGTAATATGTACTTCAGAGAAAAAAGTCTAAGTCGAAAAAAATTGAAAATTTTCGTTTCATGGTAGAATACGTCCTAACATTTAGTTTCCTACCAAACCGTAACACCGAAACTCACTCAGAAGGTACGAGTTGTATGTAGGTATATGAGCTTTTCGGGTTCAAAGTTTTTAGTTTAGCCGTACAAAGCGCAAGTCCAGTTACAATGTCGTACACCTGTGGCTGCCGCCCGTTAGGAAGACATATAGGTATATCGTAGCTTCCTTCTTGAGGTTGATAAAAAAAAATACCATAGAACAGTGAAAAGGTTCGTATTGGGGATTTTTTTTTTTACCGGATATAGTTTTAACGGGAATGACGAATGTGAAGTGCGACCCGCTAGAAAACACTGGGCCCAATGTAAGTAGGGTACTGAAATGAGAACCGACGGTAACAATTGAACCCTGAGCGGAACATGAGCACCTGGCGGCCAAGGCGAATGTTGTGCTGTGTTACTGAGAGAGAGAGAGAGAGAGAGAGAGAGAGAGAGAGAGAGAGAGAGAGCGGTATCCTCGTGACTGTGACACTGAGATTCGTTCGGTTGTGGATGTCCACCTCCGGACCAACTCTCTACTGAGTACCGCCCAGAGACTCTTTGTAATTATTTTGCTACGGAGTACCTGATCCGTAACTACCTTTACCTCCTGCCTGAGGGATGTGGATGTGAATTTATACCTGTTCTTAGCATGGCCTCCCACAAGGGTGGGGCTGGGTGGACCCCTGGGTACAGCCCTGTTTATTTTTAAATGTTTAACTATTATAATTTTTACAAACAAATAAAATTTAATATTTTTTTATCCAATGAAATTTTAGAAGATTTTACACACCTACGCCTAATTTTATTTTTCTGTAACTATTTTCAATCTTATCTTAGTGTGTTTAATAAATATAAATACTCACTGTGGTTATTCTTAAGTAACAAAAATTTCATAAATGAAGCTTAGTTTGGACTTATATAATAGTAACCATTATTATACCCTGTATTTTCAGGTTAAATAACATCTACAAAGAGTGTAGGTAAGAAATAACCATGCGATTATGACGTAGCACGCGACTGTAAAATTGGGCCCGGAAGGGGGAGGGGTCCAGGGCCCGTCCGTGGTTGTTGGTAACGACTAGAGACCTGCAAAATTCCGCGGATTCATTGACCTCTAGGATAGACTCCACAGTCCTTTAAAATACTCGCGGAAATGACACCTGTTCACTGGCTACTGACGCGTGAGACGTCTCAACTAGGCTGTCCGTAATTCGGCACTTTCTTGGTTTAGTGTTTCCCATTGGCTCACAGTTCCCCGGATATAAAAAATGTGGGCCAATATCGCAGAAGCGGTACGAAGGCAGGGGCGTAGCCAGAGGGGGGTTTTAGGGGTTTAACCCCCCCCCCCCCTTAGCACCAAATCTTTAATTAATTTCTTATTCATCACTCAAACAAATTTCATATTAAAATTAATAAAAAATTTTACCATTACGATATTTAAATTTAAGTACCGAAAACTGCTAAAATATCACTATTTTACACCTTAAAATCCAAATTTTCCCGGGGGGAGGACCCCCGGACCCCCCGCTTTAATACGGGGGGGGGTCCATGCTTCTTAACACCCCCCCCCCCATGCACAAATCTTGGCTACGCCACTGTACGAAGGTATAGTTTGTCTTGATGCTAGCCTACCGCGAAACGAATCCGCGAATTTCGCACGTCTCTAGTAACGACCCGATGCCTTGCAGGGCAAGAAGGAGAAGATGACGACGTACTGGCTGCTGGGGGAGCGGCGGCCGCCGGGGGCGGACCCCGGGGGCGGAGGGGGCGGCGGCACCCCGCCCGCCGCCGGCTCCGGGGGCCAGACCTCGGGCCTGGCCAACCACGTGGCGGACTGGGCCTGCGCCGCCGCCGCCGATGCTAGCACGCCGCTGCTGTCGGGCGCGCCGCGGGACTCCAGCGTGTGAGGGCGAGGCCCCGCTCCAACTGTGGCCCCGGGGGATGTTACACTAGCCCCCGCCGTCGTGTCTGCTGCTTCCTGCTGCTGCCTGCTGCTGCCTGCTGCTGCCTGCTGCTTCCTGCTGCCGCGCGGGACCCTGACACGTGGCCACCTTTCCGCGATTGCATTCCAAAGGCTACGATGTATTAAAATCCAAACCCCCACGCTTCGAGATCACAGCGCGGGCATAATTCACAAACGTGTGAATAAAAAAATAAAATAAAAAATTTTAAAGGCCAAAGGTAAAAATGAAAACAACTAGATGCTCTTGTACTTGAAAACAATAAATTTTTTTTCCCGACGTATTTAGAACGTAAAACGTAGCCAAGTATCTCGGCTTATGTTGGCCGCGCGGAGCGACGTGTTGCCGAGCTGATTCCGCGCGAGTCCGTCTCCGCTCACGTGATCCGTTTCCGCCTCCCTGTCATTGTAGAACGGCTTAATGCGTAGCCGTCGTTCATGAAGCAGGCAAATCGCAAGACTTCACCGGCGCAGCAACTTACAGATTGTTTAAAATATTTTAAACAAATTTCTACCCAGGGCTTCTTATGGTTATTCATTCAAAACCGGTTATTTTATTTCAGTGTTTTGAAAGTTAAACTAGAGTGAACATGATGTATACAATAACAAGAACATCGTGCAAATAACGTCTGAATCTTTTAAGTTTTCCGGAACATTAATATAACTCTTCATTGTTGGCAGAAGCCGTTAAGAGCGTGTATATCTTTTTTTCTGTAATTCTAATTTCTAACTGCTTAACCGAATGTTTTGGCATATCAAGGAATAAATGATATCTCCCAGACCGTCTTCACCTGTTTGCAACTACGTTTTTACTAAAAGGTTCTAGTGTGTAAGCGCTACGAGGGAACAATTTATTATTTCTCACGGGCGACTATAACTATCCTGATGTTCACACCAGTTCCCAAGTGTTCACACCAACAAGTAGCCATTAGCTGAGTCCTATGCAAGCGGTGCCAAAATATTTGTAATTTCAAAATGGATGGTCCAAAATCCTAGTTAACAAAAAAAATCGGAACACTTTCATTTGAATAGGACCGTCACAAACGCGGGCGAAAACGCAAGGAAGTTTGGAATAAGAACAGTGTTGCTTTGCGTTTGGTGCGCCTTGCCGTAGTTTATAAACCGGTACTCTTTAGTGCGGTTGCTGAACGCGTAGTTTGTGAAGCTGGCCTCAGAGTAGAGACCGGAAAAATTCGCGGTTTCATTTCGTGATATGCTAGAATCCAGTGGCGGATCAAGGATTTTGTTTTGGGAGGGGCTTGACCCAGCTGAGGCTAGGCTTTATCAAGGCAAACACTAAAACAATAGTGGACCCAGATGCTTTTGGAGGGGGCTTGAGCCCCTTAGCCCCCCCCCCCTCTGGATCCGCTACTGCTAGAATCCAAATGTGTTTAACCTTTCGCTGCTTCAGTGATTGGACCACATGTCTGAAGGAATCAGAGCCAATGAATAATCCTCAACGAAAGAAGTATCGAATCAAAAGCATTCTAGTTAATACTTGTCACGAGTCAGTAAGCCACAATGAGAAGATGTAATTTGTCCGAGTGCATAGAGGATCTTGGAGTCTATCCCGTAGGTAATTTAATTCGCGAATTTTTCCGGTCCCTACCTCAGAGTCTGGCAGGCATGTTGTCAGGGTCACAACTAGAGTCTCTGGCAACCGGGGCATGAATGGATTCATGCGCCCCCCCCCCCCCCCTCTTTTTTGCACATACCACACCAATAAAGCGGATGTCCAGGGGCCCTCCCGCGGAAAAATTGGTGCTATTTAAGCATTTTCCATACCTACATGTAACAGTTTCTGTGCTACTGTAACTTCCATGCAAAAACGTTTTACCAGTTACCAGTTGTAGTAGGAAGGAATTACAATGCAAGCGATTCCGGCGCCCCCACAGCTTTGCGCCCGGGGCGTATGCCCCGCTTGCCCCCCCCCCCCCCTTGGTTCCGGCCCTGCATGTTGTCGCCCTCTGCCCTCGCTAACACAGGCCAGCCACGCGGCGGCCAAGGTGGGCCGGCGCGACAGAAGATACGTCCTACAGCGGCGCGCGGGCGGAGACGGATATACCGGAACTTTGCACCGTCGCATCTGCTGCTTCCACAACGCGCGTAAACGTAACTGATTTCAACCATTGTGATTGCATTCCAAGGTTTCGAAATATTAATACGCTTCGAGATCGTAGCACGGCCAGAATTTACACGCATAATGAACATGAAACGGCAAACGTAGGTAACCAATGAGTAGAGACCTGCAAAATTCGCGGTTTCGATGGACTTCAGGATAGACTGCACATAACCCCTGTACACTCGGGGCAAATAACGGCAAGTTCAATTGGCTGCCGACTTGTAAGTCCGTCTCAGCTGGTTTGTCTGTGATTCGATCCTTCTTCGGTTGGAGGGTTTATAACTGGTTGAGATTCGTCCAGATGAACAGTAAGCCAATAGCAAAATTATCCAAGAGGTATATGTGTTTGAATTCTAGCCTATTACCGAATGAATCCGCGATTTTTGCAGGTCTCTACCAATGAGATTGCATTTCAAGGTTTCGAAATATTAATAAAATTTTTAAAAAATATATGCTTCGAGATCATAGCACGGCCAGAATTTACATGTGTAATGAATATATAAAGGCAGAGTAATGATAGCAAATTAGATATTCTTGTACTTGAAACAATCTTCGGCGTATTTAGAACATAGACAAGCACGGCTACCGCCGCAGCTGCTATCGGCCGCCCACGGAAGAGCTCAGCACTGCCGAGCTACCCCGTGCGGGTCCGACTCCGCCTGCGTGCTGTTGCAGAACGGGCCTAAGTGCACGCGCCTCTCTTCGCCGTCGACGCGTCGACCCTCGAAGACCCTCGAGGGTCCCCGACGACGCCCCCCTGACCTCCCAGTGACCAGTGTCCGCGCATGCGCCGAACCGCGTCGGGACCACGGTGGTGACGAGTTATTTGTGGTGACTTTACCGATGACGCTCTCCGCCAGTTTTCACCGAACGTTTAAAATGCGTCGCTGGTGTATTTCGTAATGTTAAATTATGAGTTGTTCGTGGAAGAAAATAAAATAAAAAAAATGTTTAGTGTTTACTTTAAAAGGTAAACTTCAAGCTCTTAATTAAGATGTAAAGATTTTATTTTTCTGTTTTTTTTTTATATGTGCTTATCTTCGTTTATGAATGTACATATTGTGTTTAAAAGTATACAAATTCTCAAGTCTTATCACCATTCATTTTGCAAAACCTTAAACTTTCCACTGTTTTTTTTTCCTCAAGTAAAACTGTAATATATATACATAATCAGATTAATCACAAAACATATTAATTAGGTATCCGATGGTTGAACTAAAAGCTGGTTTAGCATTGTTATGAATTAAGTCAGTTTTGTTGTGAATGGGAGGAGGATATTAAAATGGTATCTCTAAGCAAGAATAGAAGGAAATTAACTAACTATTGTGTGGTTACTGATCACTGGTTTCAATTTCAGCCCAAATTCAAAAAGCCTCTTTTGGGATGTTCAGCTTCAGTTCAATCAGTACGGATAGGTTATGCTCAAGAATAAAGTGATTTTTAAAACCTTAGTGTGTTTAAATATATATATATATATATATATATATATATATATATATATATATATATATATATGATTGGTTGGCGAAATGCTGTCTGGTACCTCAGCGAGTGGCTACATTTCACATTCAGATCCAGAATGGTTTGACCTAGTGTGTTAGAGCTCTAGCAGTACACATTGCACACGATGTACACAGATGAGGCAAATAGAATAGGAGTTTTTCCCCCTCCCTCCTCATTTGACTTCTATGTGAAATGTTTCACATTTGTCTCGCCCGAGAAATCATAAGTCACGTTAAATATCATATGGAACTCAGTGCTTCATTGAAACATGTTTAACTCAGGCATCTGTAACTTTATTTCTGAACGTGATCCAATCGAAATTATTTTTCAAGTGCTTCAGAGTGAAATATCTTCTTTGCTTTTTTTTATTATTGGCTGGTGTATCGTCAACAAAACCAAAGTCAAAAATATGGCCGAAGTGAGACGCATAATTGCAGAATAATCAACAGATAAATAAAATTTATGAACTGATTTATTTTGCGTAAGGGAATG
Organism: Bacillus rossius redtenbacheri; assembly: GCF_032445375.1. NCBI lineage: Eukaryota > Metazoa > Arthropoda > Insecta > Phasmatodea > Bacillidae > Bacillus > Bacillus rossius. The sequence continues at coordinate 10,051,793 of NC_086340.1, forward strand.
GCAACACAGAATAATTGTACGTTATTATAGCTGCAGACATGCAATTGAAGATCATTCCCAATAAACAACGAAACATTTACATAAACATTTCGATTGATTGGAGCTGTAAACCTGACAAGCACTTTATTCTCAATAAAGTGTTTTTTTTTTTTTTTTTTTTCAAAATATGGATATCTATATATATTAACTTAAATTAGTTTAACTGTGTCACGTAACCGTACTCTTAAAAACAACTAAATAAGCTTTACTTCAGGAAGCAAAGTCTAAATAGACTTTCTTATTAAAATTATTACAGTGGAAAAAGGAAAAAAAAGATATTTAAACAGTTATAATTTAGTATTTTAACTGAGCCAGCATTGTGTCACACTTCAGGCACAATAATACCAGTAATTACATTATAAAATTATTATTGTCGCTCTTTCAAGACTGTGATATGAAGATAGTTCCAGTTGAATACCAGGCACCATGTTTAGTTAAATCATCCTTTTACAGTTTTTTCGTGATTTTTAATCAACCTTCGATTTTAAACTCTATGTGATGTAACTAAATGTGTTTGGGATGCACCCTGTCTGGCTGGCGGCTAAATTGGGGCATTGGTTCTGTGCTATTGTGCCTGCATAAAAGCAAAATAATGGGCTTTTTAATCCCTGAAATCGTGTTGTTTTATTTGTAATACAAATTAAATCAAAATTTAAAAAACTGACATAGTAGAGACATATTTACGTGTGTTCACATTTAACAATTTGAAGTGACTGATGCGGGTTTAGAATTTACCAGGTCCAAAGAAATGGGGCAAAAGGATGTAAACAGAGGATTGAAAGTATGTTTCGAGGACTTCTGATTGGTGTACAAATAAACGCGGAGCAAGTGTTGTCACGTGATCTCCCACCATGCGCAGTGACGTGGTCTGAGGCTGAAACCCAACACTCAGAAGACTGGCGCCAGATAATCAGTGGACTATTCCTAATGTGTGGGTGACGAGCACCCAGTGTGTTTGTAAATGGCGCCCAAGGTGCGTCTTAGGCCGGTATTCCAAGACGTTCGGGTAAGGCAGCGAATAAGCACTAACTTGTTGGGATACAACCGTAACCTAACTCGCGGGCCGTATTCCAGAACGTGTACAAACCGAATCCCAGTAAGGAATCAAATCGGCAACAGTTTTAATAAACGGTGTCCCGCGCAAGGCTAGAAACTGGTTCCGACGCATTCTAGCGGACTTTGAGCAACCATCAGTACAATTGGTACGGCAAAATTCCTATAAATAGCAGCACCGTCGCACGAAAAATAAATTTGTATTATTCTGATTTTCTCAAGTAATTTTAAAGAAGAGGTTATTTCTTGTTATGACCATTAAAATTTACAAAATATATTCTAGGATAATTTCGCTACCATTAAGTTTAATTTGGCACACCAATATGTTTGGTACGTCCCTCGATATTCGCGAAATTTAATATATACGAGTTAATGGCGCCAGACGTGGGTCCGCCATCTGAACGAAATCAAGTAAAAAGTAAGCTCTGCGTGTGTGCGGAATTTGGGCCACGGATAGGACACCTAAATACGTTCCCTAAATATAAGGGACTGGCCGTGTCCTATCGTGCAGTAGGAATACGGTATGAGAATGGGTGTAGCATATTCAACGCCTAAAACCTTATTTTTGTGTCTTTGAATACCGGCCTTAGTGGCACCAAACATTTGGTGAATGATGCCTAATGTATAGACAACTGGCACTCAATGTGGATGCTGGTGACTGGGCCTCAAAGCGCGGGTGACTGGAGCTCAACGTGGGTGACTGACACACAATGTGGACGACTGGCACTCATTGTGGATGTTGGTGACTGGCGCTCAAAGTGCAGGTGACTGGAGTCCAATGTTGGTGACTGGCACTCATTGTGGATGTTGGTAACTGGCACTCGTGGATGTTGGTGTCTGGAGCCCAAAGTTCGGGTGTCTGGAGTCCAATGTTGGTGACTGGCGCCCAAAGTGCGGGTGACTGGAGTCCAATGTTGGTGACTGGCACTCATTGTGGATGTTGGTAACTGGCACTCGTGGATGTTGGTGTCTGGAGCCCAAAGTTCGGGTGTCTGGAGTCCAATGTTGGTGACTGGCGCCCAAAGTGCGGGTGACTGGAGTCCAATGTTGGTGACTGGCACTCATTGTGGATGTTGGTAACTGGCACTCGTGGATGTTGGTGTCTGGAGCCCAAAGTTCGGGTGTCTGGAGTCCAATGTTGGTGACTGGCGCCCAAAGTGCGGGTGACTGGAGTCCAATGTTGATGACTGGCACTCATTGTGGATGTTGGTAACTGGTACTCGTGGATGTTGGTAACTGGAGCCCAACGTGCTGACGGCTGGCAGCTAGAATACGGCGTTGTCGAGGATCCAATCGAGGTACTGGTCGACCCGCGTGTACACGCCCGGCCGGCCGCGGTCGCCGCAGCGTATCCCCCACGACACCACGCCGATGGTCACCCACCGGCCATTGTCTAACTGATGCAGCAGAGGCCCGCCAGAGTCACCCTGGAACCATGGATACATTCCATTTAGGTGAGGTTGCTCCGACCGCCTTCTTACACGTCTGTGCCCCTTGTTGGCGAGAGATAAATGTACAGGGTCTTACATCAAAATACCATGCACATTCTTAATACGATATGACTTCCAAGATGTGATGGAACTTAAGATTATAATGGGCTTTGTACACGGACCCTGATATGGTCTACACCCACCAGAGTTACTCGTGTGTATTCTGCAAGCACATTAAAACTGCATGTGCTAGAGAAAAGAATTGTCATTTCACTTCTAACTTTGTAGATCACAGAATATTCCAAAGTTGCTAATTTGCTGAATTAACTGGTGCAAATCATTAGATTTGTTCGATTCCAAAACAACGCTGTTACGGTGGAGAAACGCTGAAGCACATCTTCTGTTGGATCCACCACGTTGAGACAGCACACTTCAGTTTGTATCTGTAGCAATACGTATGTTTGGTTGATTCGTACATGGTTATTAAAGCAATGCCCGGCATACTTGACAGTTTTTCAGTTTGCTTATCTGAGCTAGAAGAACTTAACTCTCCCAGCTTCTCACCTGACAGGAATCTTTGCCTCCTTCGTACGCACCGGCGCACAGGTTTGTATCTCTAACCGGCTGCGTGAACCTTGTTTTGCAGTAGGTCAGGTTCCATACTGGCACTTCCACCTCCATCAGGGTTATGCTGGCTGGTCCTCCAAAGGACACGGTCCCCCAGCCTGCACACGTCAGAAATTCTCGACACCGAAATGTACACTGGAACAGCAGAAATAATGTAGAAAACGATGCACGTAACTTGAGCAGATTATAATAGTGAGGAGTAGATAAGCCAACTAAAATCAAACACAAACGTTTTAGAGTCTTAATTACAAACATGTTTTGAAAAATTTTACCACACAGAGTTTCTCCAGATCATTGCAAACGAATGTCAAGGGCAAACTCAAACCCCGGGTTAAAATCCAAACTAGAGTCGCGCGACTATTCTTGATGACGTGTCTCATTTTAGAGGCTAAAAGAATTGAAACGAAATGAAACTTTATTCATAGTAATGCAGTAGTAATAAGATTAAATGGGAATGGGCATGTTTGATTTGGCACTCCTAAGAAATTGATTCCTATAAGGTGTTCATCTGTGTTTTTTTACAATAAAACAAAATAAACTTGAATATTTGATAAAAACATACTTTCGTGACATAATTTTTGGTCTGATATTTGTTTTCTGAGGCGTGTGTTTTAAATTTTGGACCTAAGTAGATCTATTATCTCAAACATCACTAATCCTTAGATTTAATCGGAATCGTAAGAGCAGTTTCTCAGAAAGTCTTTATCTATATACAATAATTGCTCTTTTAGCGATTCCGGGTATATGGATACATAGTAAGTTTGAGTCATTTAAAAGTAATGCTTCCATGGGCATAACTATATTAATTTTTACTTGTTTTTCCAAATTTTTGTTGTACCTGAAAACCACATGTGTCCTCTATGCTCTAACTTCCTTTCCTCCAAGAGATCGTTGGTCTGTTGAATAGTGATGGCAGAACGATCCAATTGACCGAATTGATTCATTTGAATCAGTTCTGTGAAATGATTCGTTCAATAGATTCGTTCGTTTCGTTCTTTTAGATCTGACCACTGACAACCGGATCTGGAACATCTCAAGGGTCTAAACTCGTTCACCCATGCGAGTATTAGTTTCGTCTAGGCTAGCCTAGTGTTGTCGGCTCGGATATCCTAAATTCCAAAATTATACAAAAATTGTGCTTAAACACATTTCAAAGCTCACAGATAATTTTAGTAAACAAACTCTAGACAATACATGAAAATTAAATGCAATGCGATACTTGTTGGGTCGCTAACACCCACTCTCATCTTTTTCATGTCACTATTTTTCTTTTATTTGTTATCGTTTGCTGTTGTGAACATGCGCACATTGCGATTACTGATTACTCTGACTCCCGACGTCATGAGTCATTTTACGAACGAATAGGACTGGCCGGTTCTTCTCTCGCTTTCTCTGCGTTTTGTATCCTCCCGAATCGAGTTCAGCTCTCGAGTAATAGATTCTTAAAGAACCGATTGTTTACGTAGTGAATGAATCATAAGCTTTCTTTCGCTCAAAGATTAGTTAGTTTGTAACAAATCGTTGAAAGCTGTAGAAAATGGCGAGGCGACTCAAGTGGAGATGAGTTTGAGGCAGAGATGTGTCATTGAGGTTGGGCCTACTTTCGTCTCTTCCCATGAGGTTAAAGAGCACCTTAAGTTACATCACTTTCATTCTGACGACGAGATTAAAACTGTCATTCAAGCCTGGTGTCGACGAAAGCCACCGGAATTCCACTCTACCGTGTTTGGCCGACTGGTCACGTGTTGGCGCCAGTTGCTTGGTAAGGGATGAGGACCATCTCAAAAACAGAATAGTACACTACAAATAATACACACGAACATAGCTTTCAAGTTCAACAGAAATTGTGAAAATCACGTAGGAAATTAAAAAAATAAAATTATGGCAATGGAGGCATTACTTCTCAATCAACCCCTCGTATGTTCAAGATTTGCTCCACGTAATGTAAATTACAGAAAAATTTACAGTCTTTTGTACGGAGAATTTAACTTAAATAAAAGAAGAATATTCAATAATAATTTAAAAAAATAACAGAATCTTCTTAGAAACTACGTCGTATTTTGACTTCCGAAATATGTGTACCGTTCTAAACAAAGATGCCCAAGGGAAGATAGTTCTAACCAGTTTTTTTGATGTTTTGTTAATACACCAAGAATATTCTTTTGGATTCATGTTCAGGGTCCGTGAATGATTTGTAACCAGCGACCTTCGTAAATGTCCGACAGTGCGTGGGCCGAACTGGTCTGGAGGAGGGGACGGAGACGTGAGCGCGTTACCGATGACGACGGCCTGCTTGCCGCTGTAGGAGGCTGCTGGCGGCGGCAGGCACACCGGCCAGATGTAGTTGTTGAACGCCGTGGGCCGGCTCATCCTCAGGAGGGCGATGTCGTTCTCGTAGCTGGCGGCCGCGTAGGCCTCGTGCGCGCGTACCTCCGCCACGCCGAAGTCCCGGGACGGCGACTCGCTGGTCGTCGACAGGTCGTACTCGCCCAGCCGCACGCGGAGACTCTTCAGCTCCATGCTGGGCGGACAACATTCCTACACTCACCTCGCGTCCTGTCTATCTCTAGAGACCGGAAAAATTCGCGGGTTCAATGACCTCCAGGATGAACTCCATAGTTCTACGTACACTCGGTCAAATGCCACCCACCCATTGGCTGCTGTCTTGTGAGACGTCCCAACGTTGCAGCCTGCGATTCAATAAAGCTTTGGTTTGGTGTTTCTCATTGGCCCAGAGTCATCCAGGTGAGTTGTGAGCCAAAAGCAGAGGCAGCACTGAGGTGTAACTCTTTGTATTTTAACCTATCTCGAAGTGATTTCGCAAATTTTTCCGGTCTCTATCTATCTCTGACCTGGCTTGTCCATATTGCGCGGGAAGATTCCGAGACTGGCTGAAAGTCAAAAAACACTGTAGCATCTTTCTGTGTTTCGTGATTGGGTGAAGTTTCGAGTGTTACATCACCAAATCACGGTAGTTCAATGCGGAAGCAAACGCGTTCTGAGTGGCCCCGATCAAATTAGGGCAAAGGCTTCTCTCGCAGACGGCCGCCAATCACAAGGAAGAAACAGCTGGCGCGGGTATACCTTGTTGCAGTCTAACATGCGTTCAGAATTTTTTTCGCTAAAAATAAATGCCTACCCCTAGATGGGTAGGGGATTGGTAGGGGCAAGCATTTTAAAGCGAATGAATCTGAATGCCTATTCGACTGCAACAAGGAACACCAGCACCAGTGGTTTCTTCTTTGTGATTAGCAGCCGTTTGCTAAAGACGTCGGTGCCTTATTTGACCGAGCCACTGAGGACCCGTTTGCCTCCCCACTGAATTACTGTGATTGGTCTTGTGACAATCGTCATGTGCCTGAAAGAAATTCACCCAATCACGAAACACAGACGATGCTACAGTGTTTTAACTTATAACTAATCTCGGAAGTATTTCGCGAAATATGCATAGCCCTAGGGATGGGTATTAATAAGAAGGGGGGGGGGAAACCAAAAAAGCTTCTTCTGCAGGTTCACACGACAAAATAAGTTGAAAACCTCTGTAGGACTTAAGGTCAGAAGGCTGGTATGCGTTTAAGCTGAACAACTTGTTTGCTTCATATAATAAAGTATTTAAGATTTAATACTAATCGTCAGGATAATGTTTAATTGAACAAAGTTCTACAAACACCGCAAAACTTGTCGCTGTTGTAAAACGAATAATTGAGGATAATAACAATCAGTAACAGCGACAGGTTTTGCGGTGGTTGTTTTCATGCAATTGAAATAACACAAAGCACTTAATTAACCGATTTGTTTTAAATGTCTATAAATATTTGGTTTTCTTTATTCTAAAGTACACTGGAAGGTGTATGTTCACTCTACTGGAAGGTGTGTGTTCACTTTACTGGAAGGTGTGTGTTCACTGTACTGGAAAGTGCGTGTTCACTGTACACTGTACTGGAAGGTGTGTGTTCGCTGTACTGGAAGATGTGTGCTCACTTTACTGGAAGATGTGTGTTCACTGTACTAGAAGGTGTGTGTTCGCTGTACTGGAAGGTGTGTGCTCACTGTACTGGAAGGTGTGTGTTCACTGTACTGGAAGGTGTGTGTTCACTGTACTGGAAGGTGTGTGTTCACTTTACTGGAAGGTGTGTGTTCACTCTACTGGAAGGTGTGTGTTCACTCTACTGGAACTCACGACTGGACGCAGTGCGCGGCCGTGAGCACGTGTCGGTCTGTGACGAGCACGCCGCCGCAGAACTGCAGGTCGGGCGCGCGCACGAGGGCCACCATCCAGGGCCACTCCTTGAGGTCGGCGGGCTGCCCGCCCACGATGCGCGCCCCTTGCAGACTGCTGACGCCACACCCTGCGAGCCGCGCACCCAGCTCACCCTTACAATCCTCCTGGCAGTACTACAACCATCTACAAAACTGTCCGCACCACTTCACCCTTACAATCCTCCTGGCAGCACTATAACTATCAACAACACTGTCCGCACCACTTCACCCTTACAGACCGGCTAGCAGTACTACAACCATCTACAACACTGTCCGCACCACTTCACCCTTACGGACCGGCTAGCAGTACTACAACCATCTACAAAACTGTCCGCACCACTTCACCCTTACAGACCGGCTAGCAGTACTACAACCATCTACAAGACTGTCCACAACCTTCACCCTTACAGACCGGCTGGCAGTACTACAACCATCTACAAGACTGTCCGCACCACTTCACCCTTACAATTCTCCTGGCAGTACTATAACCATCTACAACACTGTCCGCACCACTTCATCCTTACAGACCGGCTGGCAGTACTACAACTATCTACAAAACTGTCCGCACCACTTCACCCTTACAATCCTCCTGGCAGCACTACAACCATCTACAACACTGTCCGCACCACTTCATCCTTACAATCCTCCTGGCAGTACTATAACCATCTACAAGACTGTCCGCAACACTTCACCCTTACAGACCGGCTGGCAGTACTACAACCATCTACAAGACTGTCCGCACCACTTCACCCTTACAATCCTCCTGGCAGTACTATAACCATCTACAACACTGTCCGCACCACTTCATCCTTACAGACCGGCTGGCAGTACTACAACTATCTACAACACTGTCCGCACCACTTCACCCTTACAATCCTCCTGGCAGCACTACAACCATCTACAACACTGTCCGCACCACTTCATCCTTACAATCCTCCTGGCAGTACTATAACCATCTACAAGACTGTCCGCAACACTTCACCCTTACAGACCGGCTGGCAGTACTACAACCATCTACAAGACTGTCCGCACCACTTCACCCTTACAATCCTCCTGGCAGCACTATAACCATCTACAACACTGTCTGCACCACTTCATCCTTACAGACCGGCTGGCAGTACTACAGCCATCTACAAGACTGTCCGCACCACTTCACCCTTACAATCCTCCTGGCAGCACTATAACTATCAACAACACTGTCCGCACCACTTCATCCTTACAGTCCTCCTGGCAGTACTATAACCATCTACAAGACTGTCCGCAACACTTCACCCTTACAGACCGGCTGGCAGTACTACAACCATCTACAAGACTGTCCGCACCACTTCACCCTTACAATCCTCCTGGCAGCACTATAACCATCTACAACACTGTCCGCACCACTTCACCCTTACAATCCTACTGGCAGTACTATAACCATCTACAACACTGTCCGCACCACTTCATCCTTACAGTCCTCCTGGCAGCACTATAACCATCTACAACACTGTCCGCACCACTTCACCCTTACAGTCCTCCTGGCAGTACTATAACCATCTACAAGACTGTCCGCAACACTTCACCCTTACAGACCGGCTGGCAGTACTACAACCATCTACAAGACTGTCCGCAACACTTCACCCTTACAGACCGGCTGGCAGTACTACAACCATCTACAAGACTGTCCGCACCACTTCACCCTTACAATCCTCCTGGCAGCACTATAACCATCTACAACACTGTCCGCACCACTTCACCCTTACAATCCTCCTGGCAGTACTATAACCATCTACAAGACTGTCCGCAACACTTCACCCTTACAATCCTCCTGGCAGCACTATAACCATCTACAACACTGTCTGCACCACTTCATCCTTACAATCCTCCTGGCAGTACTATAACCATCTACAACACTGTCCGCACCACTTCATCCTTACAGTCCTCCTGGCAGTACTATAACCATCTACAAGACTGTCCGCAACACTTCACCCTTACAGACCGGCTGGCAGTACTACAACCATCTACAAGACTGTCCGCACCACTTCACCCTTACAATCCTCCTGGCAGCACTATAACCATCTACAACACTGTCTGCACCACTTCATCCTTACAGACCGGCTGGCAGTACTACAGCCATCTACAAAACTGTCCGCACCACTTCACCCTTACAATCCTCCTGGCAGCACTATAACCATCTACAACACTGTCCGCACCACTTCATCCTTACAATCCTCCTGGCAGTACTATAACAATCTACAAGACTGTCCGCACCACTTCATCCTTACAGTCCTCCTGGCAGCACTATAACCATCTACAACACTGTCCGCACCACTTTACCCTTACAGTCCTCCTGGCAGTACTATAACCATCTACAAGACTGTCCGCAACACTTCACCCTTACAGACCGGCTGGCAGTACTACAACCATCTACAAGACTGTCCGCAACACTTCACCCTTACAGACCGGCTGGCAGTACTACAACCATCTACAAGACTGTCCGCACCACTTCACCCTTAAATCCTCCTGGCAGCACTATAACCATCTACAACACTGTCCGCACCACTTCACCCTTACAATTCTTCTGGCAGTACTATAACCATCTACAAGACTGTCCGCAACACTTCACCCTTACAATCCTCCTGGCAGCACTATAACCATCTACAACACTGTCCGCACCACTTCACCCTTACAATCCTCCTGGCAGTACTATAACCATCTACAACACTGTCCGCACCACTTCACCCTTACAATTCTTCTGGCAGTACTATAACCATCTACAAGACTGTCCGCAACACTTCACCCTTACAATCCTCCTGGCAGCACTATAACCATCTACAAGACTGTCCGCAACACTTCACCCTTACAATCCTCCTGGCAGCACTATAACCATCTACAACACTGTCCGCACCACTTCACCCTTACAATCCTCCTGGCAGCACTACAACCATCTACAACACTGTCCGCACCACTTCATCCTTACAATCCTCCTGGCAGTACTATAACCATCTACAAGACTGTCCGCAACACTTCACCCTTACAGACCGGCTGGCAGTACTACAACCATCTACAAGACTGTCCGCACCACTTCACCCTTACAATCCTCCTGGCAGCACTATAACCATCTACAAAATTGTCTGCACCACTTCATCCTTACAGACCGGCTGGCAGTACTATAACCATCTACAAGACTGTCCGCACCACTTCACCCTTACAATCCTCCTGGCAGCACTATAACCATCTACAACACTGTCTGCACCACTTCATCCTTACAGTCCTCCTGGCAGTACTATAACCATCTACAAGACTGTCCGCAACACTTCACCCTTACAGACCGGCTGGCAGTACTACAACCATCTACAAGACTGTCCGCACCACTTCACCCTTACAATCCTCCTGGCAGCACTATAACCATCTACAACACTGTCCGCACCACTTCATCCTTACAGTCCTCCTGGCAGTACTATAACCATCTACAAGACTGTCCGCAACACTTCACCCTTACAGACCGCCTGGCAGTACTATAACCATCTACAAGACTGTCCGCAACACTTCACCCTTACAGACCGGCTGGCAGTACTACAACCATCTACAAGACTGTCCGCACCACTTCACCCTTACAATCCTCCTGGCAGCATTATAACCATCTACAACACTGTCCGCACCACTTCACCCTTACAATCCTCCTGGCAGCACTATAACCATCTACAACACTGTCCGCACCACTTCACCCTTACAATCCTCCTGGCAGCACTATAACCATCTACAACACTGTCCGCACCACTTCATCCTTACAGTCCTCCTGGCAGTACTATAACCATCTACAAGACTGTCCGCAACACTTCACCCTTACAGACCGGCTGTCAGTACTACAACTATCTACAACACTGTCCGCACCACTTCACCCTTACAATCCTCCTGGCAGCACTACAACCATCTACAACACTGTCCGCACCACTTCATCCTTACAATCCTCCTGGCAGTACTATAACCATCTACAAGACTGTCCGCACCACTTTACCCTTACAGACCGGCGGGCAGTACTATAACCATCTACAACACTGTCCGCACCACTTCACCCTTACAGACCGGCTGGCAGTACTACAACCATCTACAAGACTGTTCGCACCACTTCACCCTTACAGACCGGATGACAGTACTACAACCATCTACAACACTGTCCGCACCACTTCACCCTTACAGACCGGATGACAGTACTACTACCATCTACAACACTGTCCGCACCACTTCACCCTTACAGACCTGATGGCAGTACTACAACCATCTACAACACTGTCCGCACCACTTCACCCTTACAGACCGGCTAGCAGTACTATAACCATCTACAACACTGTCCGCACCACTTCACCCTTACAATCCTCCTGGCAGTACTACAACCATCTACAACACTGTCCGCACCACTTCACCCTTACAGACCGGCTGGCAGTACTACAACCATCTACAACACTGTCCGCACCACTTCACCCTTACAGACCGGCTGGCAGTACTATAACCATCTACAACACTGTCCGCACCACTTCACCCTTACAATCCTCCTGGCAGTACTATAACCATCTACAACACTGTCCTTACCACTTCATCCTAACAGTCCTCCTGGCAGTACTATAACCATCTACAAGACTGTCCGCACCACTTCACCCATACAGACCGGATGGCAGTACTACAACCATCTACAACACTGTCCGCACCACTTCACCCTTACAGACCGGCTGGCAGTACTATAACCATCTACAACACTGTCCGCACCACTTCACCCTTACAATCCTCCTGGCAGTACTATAACCATCTACAACACTGTCCTTACCACTTCATCCTTACAGTCCTCCTGGCAGTACTATAACCATCTACAAGACTGTCCGCACCACTTCACCCTTACAGTCCTCCTGGCAGTACTATAACCATCTACAAGACTGTCCGCACCACTTCACCCTTACAATCCTCCTGGCAGTACTATAACCATCTACAACACTCTCCCAGTTTCAATAGTCTACCTCAACATGTTTATTACATAATATTTGGCGTTTAAAAAATACTACATTAAGTAATAGGGGTAGTGGTCCTGAAGACATTGTTTGCCCTGAGGTCCCCTGGCACATCTCACTCACGTCAGCGCCAATACTGAAGAGGAATTTCTGGCAGTCAAATCCCCTGCCCGTCGCCTGTAGGCTTGGTCTCACTTGCCGTGTTTTGTCATTACCATTACTTAAATGACTACTGACATACCTAAATATGTTACCATATCTGTCTTGCATTAGCTGAGCGTTAAACTGTATTTTTTTGTAAATGGAACAGAAATATTTATGCAAAATTAATTACATGTGTTTGTATGTATCATGACCAACTTCCCTCACTTGGTATCTCTAGACTAGAAGCTAGACAAGAGGAGTACCTCTGTTTGCCGAAGGCGTGGTGACGGGAGGTCTGTTGGTAGGCCTGGGCACGACTGCACCCGCGGGTCTGGTGGTGGTGTTGGCGGCCGTGGGCGAGAGAGCGCCCAAGATGGCGGGCAGGATCCCCCCGCCCAGCGGGCTGAGTCCCGGCCTGGACTCGGGGCAGCACACTCCCACCAGTCTGTGCCACACACACACATATATGTCTACATTTGTACTTTTATCTAGTCTAAGGGCTCAGGACACAGCTAACTGTCTGGTCAGCTGAGCGAGGTATGGGGCTGAGGCGGTGACTATGCTGGGTTGGTGGCGGCCCCAGCCGCTGGTGATTGCCGAAGCTCTAATACCCTCCCGATCAACAATAGGGAGTGATCACTAACAGTTCTGTTAATTAAAAAAAGCTCTGGAATCTATTATAAGAGAACTGGAATGTTACTCCTACCCTACCCTATTAGGGCGCCCATGTGGGAGGGGAACGTGAGGATACCGGCCGTAAGGTCGGAATAATCTGTACTTCTATCTCTAGGTTCACCTGTTTAGACTGTGCGTTGTCAGTCAGTCAGTCAGTGTTAAGAGTTTTATTAAGTACTTTGAGGACGGTAAACATGTAAATATTAACACAACATTGGTGCCCATGAACTTTATTTTTTATTATCTACATAAGTGCTCACTAATACTGTGGCAATACAATCAGCTACTTGTCGGTGGTGCACTTAAAATTGCACCGAAGCATGTGATGCTGGATGAAAGAAATGCCACATTAAAACCATTATAACCAAAAAAAAAACATATTTTAGGATGGCTATAACTCATATACAATGCCAAACTACACAATTTATAGTTGCCAAGACCCAGAAACACACAATTTACAACAATTGTCATACCTTAGAAAAGCCCGTAACTTAAAAACCCATAGTCCCGAACAACGCTACTCAGGAACTTCTAAACTTATGTTAGAATCAGGGGGGGCAACAACTAAATTTCCAAAAGGGGGGGGGGGGCAATATACCTTTTTATAAAGAATCATGATCCCCCCTATTGAAGCGGGGGGTGGGGGCGTACTCCCCCGGAAAAATTTGTATTTCAAGGTGGAAAATGGTGCTATTTAAGCGGTTTTATTATCTAAAAATTGATTACACAGCACTTTATTTGCCCCCATTTGCCCCCACTTCAAGGTTTCAGAGGGAGGGCAAAATACCTATGCCCCCCCCTGTTGTTGCGCCCCTGGTTAGAATGGATCCATCAAAGTTTAGTGACAAATGACTTGTAACTGTCAGGGTTCAGAAAGCACGTCTCTCGGTGTTCCTGAGTTAGCGAGGTCGGCCCGGGGCTGCGGGGATTGGCGGCTCACTTGTGGTTGATGACGCAGAGGTAGTCCAGGACCAGGGAGACGTTCGCCTTGAACTCGTCCAGACGGCAGAGTCGGACGGGCATGCACCGGCCCCTCCGCTGTCCGGGGGCCTCGCAGCGCTTCGACAGCGACCCGAACGTCTGCAACGAGACCGCGGGCGGTCTGCACAAGGGTGGGCCTGTGTGGACCCCTGGGTCCCTTCTAGACCCGGGCCCAGCCCTGCTTATTTTTGAATGTTCAACTATTATAATTTTTTTTACAAACTAGAAAAATATATTGATTTTTTTTCCCGTCCAATGAATATACATACAGCTAATTTTTGTTTTTCTGCTACTATTTTCTTTTTTATCTCAGTGTGTGAAATAAATAGGGGCCGGAAAAATTCGCGGGTTCAATGACCTGTAGGATGAACTCCATTGTTTTAAGTACAAACGGTCAAATGTCACTCACTCATTGGCTGCTGTCTTGTGAGACGTCCCAACGTGGCAGCCTGTGATTCGATACAGCTTTGGTTGGGTGTTTCTCATTGGCGCAGAGTCACCCAGGTGAGTCGTGAGCCAATACCAGAGACAGCCCTGAGGTACAACTATTTGAATTTTAGCCTATCGCGAAATGAATTCGCGAATTTTTCCGGTCTCTAGAAATAAATATACATACTTGCTGTAGTTATTTAAAAGTAAAATAATTTATATAAATAAAGCTTAGTTTGGACTTATAAAATTAGTAACCATAAATATACCCTGTATTTTCAGGTTAAATAACATTGTAAAAAAAAAGTGTAGATAAGTAATAACCAAGCAATTATAATGTAGCAAGTGACTGTAAAATTTGGGGGGGGGGGGGGGGGCGTTTATCCAATCCTGGGTCCAGGGCCCGTAATAGAATGTGAGGGCCATTGCTGTGGGTGCAGCGAACAAGCTGAGGGATAGCAACCGAACATCCCGTGAAGGCTGCGCGCGACCTTCCAAGTCTTGTCAGTGACATCCAGAGATTAGAGAAAGTTACAGATGGAGCATAAACACAGTTTGTAGGTATCTCTGCTGAAGCCAGGGGACGCAGGTAGCCGCCATATTGTGACATGAAGAAAATTGCATTTTCTCATAAATGATGCATGTATGATGGTGGAAAAGTGCATGAATATTAAACAAATAAAGACTGTTGACTCGAGAAAAATGATTGTGTACAAGAGTATGTAGTAAACTACATTTCTATATACTATATAAACAAATGGCTGCCATCTTCTTACGTGAACAAACTGGCCACAGTGCTCAGAGATTATGATCCATCTGTAACTTTCTCTCATCTCTGGTGACATCTGAGCTCTCGGCGCGCGGCCATCTTGGCGGGAATGACCTCGTGAATACCGACTGAATTCAAGGAACGGAAACATGTCAACAACCACGGTGGTGCCATCTGTGTCGGATGGCAAGAACCAAAGTTAGCAAATGCAAAAGGGAAAACTTTATAGTATTAACTTTAGTATTTTAAATCACGTCCAAAGTCGTTTTTTTAAAGTCTTTTTTTCGTTTTATCGGAGCCGTTTTTATTATATAGTTTAGAATTTCGGTCTGCTAATTAAATGATTAAATTGTCGGCGTAGATGCTCCGGCAGCGAATTCTAGCGACGAGTGTTGGAAACTACATGTGATTCGCGTTCAGAAACGTAGTCGAAAACACGCAATGTTCGTGTATTTATCACGCTCGGCATTCTTTTCTTAAAAAAAATTCTAAGTTGTATTTTGTGTCCGAGTTTCGTATTACAAGTGTATTTGCAACATGAAAAACGCATGAATTTGATCGTTATCGAGTTTAGATGTTGCACATCATTGTAGAGTACTCCGAAGGACTAGGTTAATTTTTGTTTAGTTTTAGTATAATGTGCGTTTTTTTTAATTTGAAAACTCTGATAAGGTAAAATAATAATTTTTATAATTAATTTTACAAAAACCGTTAGTAATGAGTTCAAATGACTTTTAATGAGATCGAATTTTTCGAACTTTTGTATTCCTCACTTCACTGGGAAGTATTTCACAGTCTTCATACCCTCCCCACACCAACCCCTAATAGAACAAAATTCTTATTTTGCTGACACTGAACAAGATCAGTGCTAAGGATATTTTTGACGTTTCAACTTTCATTTTAGTCGTGTTTTGTTTTACCACATTCTAGTGTTGAATTTATTTTAAAAATTTCTGAAATATTCATGAACTGATATTTCAGTATTTGTTGACTTACAAACTAAACTGAATATAATGTTTCCATTTAAAACACTTCACTTTTCCAGAGGTTCCTATCCAGAAACCCTCGCATCTGCTCAAGCCAACTATGTTACAGAGGTTGGCCTAAGGTCAGCGGAATACCTTGACACAAGTCTGGTATATTGCAATTGCGTATAAGAATACATGAGACAATTTTACGCATTTTATTCAGAACCGTAATTGACTGGCCTGTCAACTGTTCTAGGCTTGTCGTTGATTTAATGGGACATTAAGAGCAAAGGTCCCGCATATTTGTAAGTGCAGACGAGAAACCTAAGTGGTAAATATGTCACCTGTACACTCTAAATAAGTTAAGACTAAAGACCGCTCTAAAGAAGAAGTTAGGAAGCATGCACACAGTACACACACACTGGACGCACAGTTTATCATATGTAATTTGTGGACTGTGTTTTTGACGTGACAACGTCTAATAAATCGATGAACTCCGGCTGCACGCACGAAAAAGGATGACTAATTCTCCTGTTACGCACGTTGTCCCGTTACGCTGTGTCCCGTTACGCTCATTGTACGCTTGCGCCGCATCTATCTCTCTTCCACTCGATTGGAACAACCATCGATTTCACTTTTTCGAGGCACATTAAACTTGAAACATTCCCATTCGTTCCCTACTTTTCCTATCATCGTCCTATCCTTAACAGAATAACACAGATTGGAAGAAGTTAAATAGCAAACATGTATAAAAGTTATAGTTAAAATAATCTCTTCGTTAAAGTAATAAACATATTTGAATTAATGAGTACAAATAAAAGTAAATTTATCAATTAAATTGTAGATTTCATTTCACTCATTCTTTTTATCCATACATAATAGTGATAATTCAATAAAAATTATTAATTTTATTCATAAAACTATGCAATCATTTCATCAATGTTTTGTTATGACGTTGTCACGTTAAATTATCGTCCGTAAACCGACTGTACAGACAACCAATTTATTTTATAAAGTTCACTCTTCCGGAAGCTGCGGAAGTCATCTCCAGAGATCTCTTGCGGGTGCGCTGTGGCACAGTGTCCGGGAGACGCAGTCTGTCTCCGCGGACGTAGTCGCTCCACTGCGAATCGTCTGCCAGTGAGTCTGAAAAAAAAAATCAAAATATTGCATTCATAGATTCTTTTTTTTTAATGCAGTTCAGTGGTATGTTTCCATTAATGGTTGAGCTGTCAGGTAACACTTCCAGTGGCAAGGGGCTGACAAAAAATGGGAAGGGGGGATATATATCCCTCCCCTCGAAGTTAAGAAAAAGAAATTCAAAATATCAGTGAAGGTAATATGATGTATTAGTAGGGACCGGAAAAATTCATGGGTTAAATGACCAGTAGGATGAACTCCATAGTTCTACGTACACTCGGTCAAATGCCACCCACTCATTGGATGCTGTCTTGTGAGACGTTCCAGCGTAGCAGCCTGTGATTCGATAAAGCTTTGGTTGGGTGTTTCTCATTGGCCCAGAGTCATCCAGGTGAGTTGTGAACCAATAGCAGAGGCAGCACTGAGGTATAACGATTTGCATTTTAGCCTATCGCGAAATGAATTCGCGAATTTTTCCGGTCTCTATGTATTAGTTGACATGTTACAACATCTGCAACTTTCAACTGCGTATAAAGCTGCGTCACCTATACGGCTACACCAAGCAGTTCACATAAGTTAAGTTCCCGTTAATGATTTAAAAATATTTAGAATATTTAGATTTATTTTATTATTTTATGATCGAAGATCGGTGTTATATCTTTATAGAGGTCACACTGCTTAAGCAATTCGCTTACCCGGTATCGAGGATCTGCGAAATGCGTTCAATTAAAAAAAAAATTCATCCTAGTGCCCTGTGCCAGGACCTACTACAATATACTACTCACGAGTAGCACAAGTTGTTTCAGCGAGCACAATCGGCTAGTGGAGGAAGCTGCTTCCCTTTTTATCGGCGCCTGGTTTCCGCACTGTAAATCGTAACTGTCCTGAGTGTTATCTCCAAGCTCTCGACTACTGTATGCTTTTTGAGCCACGCTATATGTTCTAAATACTTGACATTTTGCAGTGATGTTCCTTAAACTACATAGCCATCAGCTGAGAGCATAGTTTTCCGAAAATCAACTCCCAATGATGGTTTCGTAAGGGGGGGGGGGGAGTTAAAATTCAAAATTTCACGTATTTTTACAATAAGTATTGCAAAATTTTGCGGGGCTTTAAAGATCAAAATTTTCCGTTATTTAAGTATGGGTGATTTAGCCTGGGCAAGGCCGGGTAATTCAGCTAGGAATGTTATATGTTCGTTAGAACATGTCTGTGAGAGACCATAGAAACTATGCTTTCGTGTAAAACGGATGGAATTTGGAATAATTCTTAGCGTTTAAAACTCGTGATTACAGGTAGTCAGAGTTTTTATAATTACCTCGTGGAGACCTGGGACATCGAACGAAATGACTACAAATAATGCGAACCAGAAGTCTTGCGAGCTGAGCCACTGTGTTCTATGCACATGAGTATGCGAAGTTAGTTGAAATAATTTTTCTCTTAACAAACTCCCGAACCTGCATGCTAGTAATTACTTGGAAAGAACCATTAAAAATAGTCGTGTACTTGTATTAACTTTTTTTAGTTTTCTTCTCGTTATTTTTCTTTTAACATTGCCGATTAGCCTTTCACGTAATTCTTTACTGTAGTTCATTTTGTTGCTTTTCCTACATTTGGGCAAGTCTTCGTAACCATTACGCATTGACTATTGACTGTCAAAATATTTTGAAGGGGTATAGTTCACAAAGGGACAATGCCACGTCCCACTGATACACATCCCCTACCCCTTATTTCTCCTCTCCAACTTCTCAACCTCAGCGTTGACAGCTCACATACCCGTACAATACATGGTCTTTTTTTCATGCTACTAATAATTGTTTTTCTTACCATAAATTATGTTTCTCTTTCCATCTCCCATGGGTTAAAATATAAATAATTATTTAATTTCTTTACTAAATAAATATTAGTATATTGAAACATAAGTTTAAGAAATGTATAATTTTTCGGTCATGTCCTTGCTAATTTGGCTATCGTAACTCTCAATAAAATAGCGTCCCAGGAATTTCTTTCTAAAGCTGTCTTGGAAACGGTCAAATATTTTACCACGTACTCTAAACGTAATGCATTCGAAGTCTCAGTTTTAAGTTTATCGCTGTAATAAAGTCTAGGTTTGCTTAATGTGAACAAATAAATTACTATAGGTAGGGACCGGAAAAATTCGCGGTTTCAATGACCTGTAGGATGAACTCCACAGTCATTTACATGCTCGGGAAAATGATACCTGTTCATTGGCTGCTGACTCATGAGGCATCTCAACTAGGTTGACACTTCCTTGGTTTAGGGTTTTCCCATTGGCTACCAGTTCCTCAGATAAAATGTGGGCCAGTCGCAGAAGCGGTGCGAAGGTATAACTTGTTTGAATGTTAGCCTACCGCGAAATGAATCCGCGAATTTTTCCGGTCTCTAACTATAGGCGATAAATGCAGTTAGCTTCTTGATCATTCCGAAACCACATTGACTGTTGTAACACTCGTATAGTTAAGCTCTATTAGTTTACTATTAATACTTATGTTCTGAAGTGCAGCCCAGGTAGGTTCGTCGCACCTGGTGTGACCTAGCATCGCGGGAAAGGACGGTTACCTCGCTCTGGTTCTTCACCCCGCGCCAGCACGCCGGCCCTGGCGACGAGCAGGGCAACCAACAGCCACGCCGTGTGGACCATGGCTGAGGACACTGACTACTTACTGCTGTGGTGCGCGTGGGGGGTCGGACTTATCTGCGACGGGCGATGGTCCGCCTATCTCCTCGACTGGAGCGTCCATCCGGGCGGCGAGATTTTGTCACGTCGCGTCGCGTCGTCGTCGAGGTCGCGCATGCGAAGGCCAAGGGTCGCCGCTTTATCGTCCTTGCCAGCAGTGGCGGGCACAGGCATTCATTTCGGCAGGAGATTTCAAACAAAATAAAATAAAATTTTAGGTATTCAAAAAAACAACAAGGGGTTTATAAAGTTGCATTATCATTTTCAACATGCATCACTCCCTTTGCTGTTTGTGTGTGATCTTAGGTGTTGTAACAGCTCAATTTGCACCACTCAAAAATACACACTGAGATCTCGCATATATTTCCATAACTTCGTGCGGGAGGGGGGATAAAGTCACCTTATCCCCTTTCATCTGCTACTGCATCTGGCTCTCCCAGTTGTGTGCATATGTCCCAACATAAATTAGGAATATTTTAGAGACTAGTACCAAAACTCCCTCTTATAATGTTGCCAATAAATTTTCCAACCACATTTATGTTTCTTCTCCCAACTATTATCACTAGACTAGGTAATGCACACTGAGAATTAAGGCAATGGTATAAAACTTTCCGAATTACATAGACACAAACTTAGCTCTGTGAAATTCGAATCATGCCTGGGGGTTGGGTAAGTGTTGACTTCGCCACCCTCACCTCATAAGTGTGAGGCGTTGGCGATTACAACTACTGAGGATCCGTCTCCTGGCTAACCACCCCCCTCCACTCCACGCGCACCGCGGTCCCGCCTCGGGCTATTGTCACCTTTAGCGACCTTAGAATTACGGGCTTACAGAGGCCGCCACGAGGAGTGGCGTGAATAAGTGTCGCTGTTCTGGGTGTTTCGGACGTCGAGTCGGCCCAGGATGACGTGACATGTCACAGCCACTCTCGTCCCTTTGAGAAGGATGCCACAGGTATAGAAGCGACGACATCGGCCTCCGCAGGAGTTCCGAGAGTTCGGAGAGTTCCGCGAGTGAAGGGAAGTGCGACATCGGCGAAGAGGGTGAGAGACCCCCTCGAGAGCGGCGTGACGAGGAACATTTTATGTGCTCCTTCATGTTCTGTTAGGGCTTTGTAAATTTTTAATTTTGCTACCCACGTGATGGGCAGTGTTATTTGTGTTACCGATGTGTTCAACCTGTCTGACCTCATCGCTGCTATTAACGACACCAAACATAGTAGGCCGAGTCCTGGATCATGAACATAACCGCCTTCATACAGTAACTCCTGTAAAGTGCTGCAACGAACGAAGGCTTTTAAGTTCGGAACAAGTTAAGTACAGAGATAGCATGTGTAAGAGTGCATGAATTGAATAAATGCATCTAGCTAACACTACCTATAATTCAACAACTCCATGTAATATCCTGAGTGTCTGACAGCTAAAGGGATACCAACAGAATGTCGAACCTGCTGCCTTCCAGCCACATGGCCCTGAACCACCCCTGAAGAGTTTCGTGTACTAGCGCACACGTGTTCCTCACTAGATATAATCTGGGCAAACAATCATTACATACAGCATGGCAGGCTCCAGGTTGACAACTAAAACATAATTCGCAGAAGCTTGTTGTCTTATGATGGATAATAATCTAACATTTTGGGGGATTTGGTTGTTTCTCCGACGAGTGGTATAACTTTGCCTTTTACTTTTTTCCCAAATATTTTCGATGGATTTTAAGTCTGGGGTATATGGAGGCAAACGAAGTGTTTTATGCCTGTAACATTTTAAAAAATCATCTACTGAATTAATGGATTACCTAGCATACTTTTGGAGAGCCATTTCGTTTATGCAAGCTCCATGCAATAAGAGCATAACATACGTGATTCCAGCCACAGGTTATCCCTGACAAACGTCCCCTGCCTTGGCTATAACCGTCACTCAGGCTACTGTACTTTGCTAATCTGTAAAATTTTCAAACAACTATTCATAACTAAACTCTTTGCCTAAGCATCATGGTCACTTGCAAAAGGTTAATTTTCTGTTTTCCTACAGTTGGGTAAAGCCAGAAATGAGAAATAGATCCTTTCCTAATCTCTGGAGAAAACCTTACATTTCACTTTTAGAGTTCTATTTTCGTATACTTTCATCATTCAAATCTGGAAATTAAACAAATAAAAAAAAATTCAACATTAAGTCCAGCCTTAAATAATAATAGTAATAAATTATAACATTGTAAAATTTACTTCTTGAGAGAGATAAAGGAAGCTAGCCACAACTATGGGAATTTTTAGTTTTTCAAGGATGATATAATGGGAGATTTTGTGAAAACGTATAGCAATTGTGAATTTTATCTGGTGGCTAACCTGGAATAATGTTTAATTATGTTTAGTTATATGCAAATTTGTCTGACAGTCAAGGATTTTAAATTTTGGTAAATATTAGCGAGTGTGCTATAAAAATTGCGTAATTTTGTATTAGACCTTTCTTTTTTAGTGTATATTTTAGATTGTGATGTTTCCTTGCTGTAGTTGAACTTATTTTCTATTTGCAACCTGTTTTATTAATTTATTCCTTTTCGTTTGGTTGTGAATTGGGTTGTATCTCAATTAGCCTTTCTCCAAAATTATTTATAATTCACATTAGTGAGAAACAAATTAATGTGGGCTTCTAAGTTTTTATTGGGCTTTGAATCAGTAGTCTACTAACTTAAAACGTACGTGTCTTGAGTCAAAAAGGGGAGAATACACATATATACGTATATCGTTAAAATCAAGGGATTGTGAATCTGGAATTTTACTGTAAGACGGTGTATCTGACCTGCTAGCTGAGTGGCTTATGACTGGTTAGGTTTAACCAACTGTGATATTGAAGTATTTTTAGGATTTTACAGTATTTTAAAGTACACCTAACTTAACCAACCATTATTACATGTACGAAAATCTACCCTTCTGAGGAAAAATATTTGTAGTACGAGACAAGTGGAACGTTGTGCTACAAACATTTCTGTGAAAGCGTGTTGCTATACTTCAAGTATTTTATCATTTTAAAGATTTTTTAGGTTAGGTGCAGTGCACATATTGTAAAATCATGAGAACTGGTGTTTAAGTGCTGTTAGCTGCATCAAAAAAACACTGTGAAAAGTGTATATATTTGGTTGAGTTTGGCCGGGCACACACAGAATGAGGTACAACATGACTCGATATGACATTCTGACTGACAGTAGTAGATTTCCAGGTATTTACATAAAATCAAGGCACACAGAATCAAACGAGGCACAACGCCACAAAACTGTCGCAATCAGACACGCGATGACAACATCAAAAGACTGCTCGAACTTCATCGCGAGCAGACTGTCTGATGGCTGCAGTGTTCTGCTAATGTGCAGGTATAAAAAAATTTTCAACAAAGGCATGTCATAGTTTGCATACGCATATTTTCTCTATTATAGTGTGTATAGCTGACTAGTTAAATATTGTTAAATATTGCATTTATTTTTTTTAATGGTAAAGAGATGCTCCAGAATTAATTTACGTACATATTCATCTGACAAAATTACCACAGAATGTTTAAACACTGTATACACACACATAGGCATGCACACACACACACATATATGTGTGTGTGTGTGTATATATATATATATATAAATATATGGTCGTCCTGCCGATGTTGATGCGTGGCTGGGTGGTGTCTGAGGGCGCCAACTAACCTTTAATAGTGGTTGTTGCTGTGGGCTAGTTCACAGCACGAGACTCCTTTCTCTCGGTGGTCGTGACGTCGCCACCTGGCAGGCAGGAGTGGTCGGACCACACACACGACTAACTTGAAACGTTGTCTGTACGCACACTACTGTCCGGTCCGCACACGAACGCCGATCGCCGAACTCCGCGAGTCGCACACGACTGCTTGCGCCGAGGGGTGAAGGCCAACTGGCGCGTCCTGGCAGGTGCCGTTAGGGCTCAAGTCGATCTCCGCTCTCCATGACAATCGACCTACACCCGTTCGAGACACTTACCACCGACCACAAATGCCGACCAGTGAGGCACCGAGGTGGCATAACGACCTGTGCAAGCCACGGGAGCACCTGGGACGACGTCAATATATAGTGAGCTCATCATCTAAAGATTATTATTGTTACTAATTAATTATTTATATTTATAGGTTTGTACTTTGTGTACCATCACTATACTATTTTTAATGCTGTCCATGTTCATTTTTTTTCTCTGTGTCTTCACTAATTGTTCACAATTCTTTTTCGGGTGTTGTGAATCCATCTTATCATATTAAACATACTTAATCTGGGCTTGAGAGTCAAGTCTGGGTGTGTGTCTTCCCTGATGTTTGGGTGTAAATAGCAGTCGTCATCTTAAGGGGGCTGGCTGCAAACTGTTACTGAGGCTCCGTGTGGCTTTCCTGCATTTATATACCCTCGGCTGAGAGACTGGTGCCTGCAGTATTTTTCCAAAGAAGTCAGTGCAAAGAGACATCTATTTGTAGCTACAACCCTGAAGGTTATAGCTAATTGGTAATGGCCACGAAAGCCTATGATCTACATTTGAAATTAATCAAATAAAAAAATTTTAATACACCTACCACATTTTTAAAACTGACAAAAGTATAAAATAATTTATCTTAGCTCCATACAGATTTATAACCTCATTCAAATTCCTAACCCCATGTATAGATTGTCTTGAGTTTTGAATTTTTGATACCTATGACAATACTTGTAAGATTTAAAATGGAAAACATGGGGCACACACAGTAGATAATTGATGCAGGAATAGCTAATCTGAGTCACTAAAAATTTTATTGCACTGCAAACGGTATGAACTGTTGTGTGAGTTTTCTTAATGACAGTTACTCCTTACACTCCTACTATTATCTATTGCATGCTCCCCACATTTTTCATTTTAAATCTTCTTACAAGTATTTTCGTAGGTATTAAATATTCACAATCACAAATTTTAAGGACATTTGGTATGGGGTTAGGATTCTGAATGGAGTTATGAATCTGCATGGCTAAGATAAATTATTTTATACTTTTTAGTCAGTTTTAAAAATGTGGTACTTATATTAAAATAAAATTTTATTTAACTAATTATTTTCTGCTTTTTAGTCTTGTGAGTGCATTGCCATAGTTTCAAGTCTCTATGTCACCAAGAAGTTAGTTTAAATTTATTTGCAAAATTAGTACCTACCTAGCTGACAAACAGACACACTATAAAGCGAGTTAGTAAAAATGTGATAAAATTGTTTGTAATCATTTCAAAGTTATAATCACACGCTGTTTCATTGTTTTAATTGCTGCTAAACTTACCTGGGATCACAGCTATCAGTTGTGAAAGAAGTTATGACATCATCAAAAACCACAATATCTCATCTCGTGGCATGAGATATGGTTAACTTTCACTAACTGAATTTTTTTTTGCTGTCAGTTGCAGGGAATCTGTTTGTGATACAGTAGCGAAAGTTGTCATAGCTTAAAGTAGTCCAATTTTTAATTGAAAAAAATGTTTTACATTTGTTTTTTCCTTGTGTTTCAGAAGGAATACGTTGATTATAAATCATCTCCAATGGATTTCCCCGCTTCTCCAGAACAATTAGTGTCTGTTTTCATCAAACAAGAAAAGGTATTTTCTTCTAGGTAGTTCATAGAATGAATCAAAAATACAACAAAGCTTATTGTTAACCAGGAGAGTTGCTTGGCTTCTGGGTTGTAGCCGTGTCGAAGGCGAAGACATCGCTGACGTTTCGGTCGACGTCGCAGTCGCCATCATCAGGGAGCAGTTACCTACAGAGGTTATTACGAGTTCTCCTGCCTTTTAATACTCTCACCTGAAGAGGGGAGTGTTAGTGTTTCCTGATTGGCTGCAGAGCTGTGGTCCGATCACAGCCTTCCTTTCTTCTGGTTGGCCTGTTGTGTTTGGCCAATCGGAGCTGGGCTTCTGTGATTGGCTGGTTGGCTGGGCTGATTGGTCAGCACCCACCCCTCCAGCCAATTACGGAACCCCAGTTAAATTGGACAAACCAACAGGCCAACCAGAATAAAGGAAGATTCCCCTCTCAGAGAGAGCATTAAAAGACAGGAGAACTCGTAATAACCTCGGTAGGTACCTGCTCCCTGATGATGGCGACTGCGACGTCAACCGAAACGTCAGCGATATCTTCGCCTTGGACGTGGCTACAACCCACAAGCCAAGCAACTCCAGAAAATGGCCACGAAAGCATGCTATCTTAATTATGTTTAACCTTTGAATGGAAATGGGGTGGTGAGATAGTGTTTTACATCATTGCTGTGTCTAGAAGCTACAGGTCCTGGAACATCTAAAATTACAGTAGCAGGGTGTCCACTTTCTGGAAAGGCAGGGAAAAGCCAGGGAAGTTGGAATTGTTCAGGGAAAATTCATGGAATTTACTCGAAATCCTGGAAAAGTCAAGGAAGTTTTCCCAGTGGTAGTAATTTGATGGGAACATTTCATGTTCCCACTGCCATAACCCTGAATGTGAAAGAATTTTTATTTCAGATGGGTTTTTTTTTATTGCATAGTCATGTGCACTATAAAATAGCATATACAAGGTTCTGTTTGAATTAAATTTTAGTTATAATAAGCCTAGGCCTGCTAAGGGAATGGTGGAGTTTGTATTTGTGTTATTTCTTTCAAGAAATACAAAATAGTTAAATTTTATATATATATATATATATATATATATATATATATATAAAAGATTTTTAAATAGTTTTTATAGAAAGTTAGAAAAAAATTCAGGGAAATGTTATTGCAGATTTGTGTGGGCTTCTAGGTAGGTTTATTGGGCTTTGAATCAGTAGTCTAAAGCTTATGTGTCTTGAGTCAGTACTCATGTGTATGTATATGGTTAAATTCGAGGGATTGTGAATCTGAAACTTCACTGTAAAACGGTGTATCTGACCTTGCAATTCATGTTTCATAATGAATTTTATCTCCAGATATCTATTAAGTGTTATCTAATAGCAGTAAGAAGTTGTGCAAGCCCTCATGTTACTAATCACCTGTTTCTCATTTTACAGCTTATAAATAAATTTTAATAAAAATACCTGGTTTTCAAAATTTTTGACTAAACCAGAGTTTGTATGCTTCCTTAATTGTTAATTTCCTATATAGTCTGTCCTTAATTTGATTTTTATATTTAAGGGCCCTTAATACCCTTAAATTTCATCATCAATCCTATAATTAACTTAATAAACATGTTATTTGAGTCTTAAAAAGTTAAACAAATATTTTGTTGTGCGTATCTTCTTAATATTTCATTTTGAATTTTGGCAGCAAAGCAATGTTTCGCACATGCACTTTGTGAGTGTTTCACATTGGTAATCAGCTCTTCCAATATCTTTGTGCTTGCGTTCCTTTTGTCATTAGTGCAGCAGTGGATGATTATTTTTTTTAATAATAACATTACTTAAAATAAACTGTGAGTAAATAAGATATATATTGACTAATGATAGAAGGTACGAACCATGTAAACAACGAATGCAAGTGTTAAATATACAGGACCAGCCCTTGAAACAAAGTAATGTCATGGAAATGAATAAAAAAAGAGTGCCACTTAACACCAAGCCTTAAATTTTCTCATCCGACATTGCACACTCCCCCACAGAGGCCGAAGTTATCGCGCAGTTTAGAAAATGTGCTCAATTACCTGTCATGCCATGGGGCAACGAGGAAAATTAAATCTGCGTTAAATTTGTGTGCAGTACCTCCTGTTCTCTTATAAGCTTCCGCTACATTCGTTTATTTTGTACTAAATGTTGCAGGATGATGCAGAACCAACTAGTGAAGGGGAGAGCAGTTTTAGATCAAACAATTTAGACGAAGAGATTGTCGTGAAGGTGGATCCAAGTACATTCCAGAATGGAGAAGTAGAAACGTAAGTATGGTGTGAATTCCTGTTGTCTCAGGTCTCTTTCACATAGATATCGATAATACTACTGACAAACTGGGACAAATAAAAAATAGAAATTTGGTGGTCTGAAAATCATCTCTTCATCTACAAAATTAAAATCTACCACTTAGCAACTAAGATTAGCAGGGACAATGAATACATGTGTATACATTTTTCATTGTGTTAGTATTTTTTTTTGTGCATACTGTTCTAGTTTTCTTAGTTCTTTAAAATATTTTACAGAATGTTCAGCTAGCAGAAAATATACATACCTACTTTATATTGAAAGAGCCGTAGTACAAATGTCTATCACACTTATCTAACAATGTGTGCAGGCATACGCATTGGCACTATGCCTGTGGGTACAGCATTGGCACTATGCCTGTGGGTACAGCATTGGCACTATGATTGTGGGTACAGCATTGGCACTATGCCTGTGGGTACAGCATTGGCACTATGATTGTGGGTACAGCATTGGCACTATGATTGTGGGTACAGCATTGGCACTATGCTTGTGGATACAGCATTGGCACTATGATTGTGGGTACAGCATTGACACTATGATTGTGGGTACAGCATTGGCACTATGCTTGTGGGTACAGCATTGGCACTATGATTGTGGGTACAGCATTGGCACTATGATTGTGGGTACAGCATTGGCACTATGATTGTGGGTACAGCATTGGCACTATGATTGTGGGTACAGCATTGGCACTATGCTTGTGGGTACAGCATTGGCACTATGCCTGTGGGTACAGCATTGGCACTATGCCTGTGGGTACAGCATTGGCACTATGCCTGTGGTTACAGCATTGGCACTATGATTGTGGGTACAGCATTGGCACTATGATTTTGGGTACAGCATTGTCACTATGATTGTGGGTACAGCATTGGCACTATGATTGTGGGTACAGCATTGGCACTATGCTTGTGGGTGCAGCATTGGCACTATGATTGTGGGCACAGCATTGGCACTATGCTTGTGGGTGCAGCATGTGTTACAGAACTTTCACACACCCGGAAGCTCATTCAGGACTGAGCAACCAGACATTTAAGAAGAATATTTCTTTGACTATTTCTTTATTATAACATTAATTATTTCTTTCCCATGTGATTTAAACCTATTCATAAGGGTTTTGCAGTATAACTTTGTAGCATTCTAGTCATACATAGAAATTATTTTATGGTGAAGTGCAATAAAATCAATATAAGCCAGACAACTATGTCAGTAAACCATATAACACCAAATTGCAAGATAATACAATACCCAAATAGCACATGAAATACTTCATAATTTTAACACTACAACTAAAATCAAAAAAAGTAATGTATTAATAAAGTAAATCCATTTATTTAATTGTAAGACCGAATAGACAGGAAAAAATTAATTTTTACCTTGTTTAATCTTTGATCTCATTAGTATTGACATTATTACATCTTTTAAAGGCACATTGTTTGGCATATTACTTTTACTGTTCTGAGTAATTATGTCCTTTTTTTTTTTTTAAATAATTTTATTGCAAAAATCTATCATATAGCACAGTTAAAATTAAACTGATTTTAAAATATAACTATTATGAAAAATACCTTGAAAAATTTAGTGTCATAATTGTTGAATAATACACTTTCTTTATGAAAAAACACAATATATTAAATAACAACACTAATATCTCTGGTTTTAAAAACAAAATTGGCCCAAAAATACATAACTTTGTATAATCTTGTCTCCAATGATGTGTGTCTTATACATATTGATTATTATTATTATTATTTTTAAATATTAACATTGTGCAATAGAACAATATTTAGTACAGTAAATTTCTGATATTTTTCTCAGAGTATGTAAATATAAATTTAGACCTATAAGCAGGGTTAGTTTATTAAAAGGTTAAAAAAAGTTATGTATTAATAGGTTAAATGCTAAATTTTTTGTACTTATTTGTCGAGGAAATTTTCTGAAGAGGAGTTTACCGTATTTAAGTTAGTGATGGCCCGATATTCGATATCCGATATCGGAGATCGGTAATATCGGCACATTTTTCAATATCGGACATCGGTAAATACTTGCGATATTTTGATAACCGATGTTTGCTCTCGCCAATAATACTTCTCACATAACCTTAACCGTAATTCCAAGCTTATTTTCCGCGGGCGTAATTTATCTTTCTTCACGTCACCATATTACCTAGTAATTCCAAGCATATTTTCCACAGAAACAATTTCAAGATTTCAAGCCTATTTCTTCTTTCTGATACTGCAATGCATCCCGACGGTACAATTCTTCCATGTGTACACAAATCCCAGTCATTAGTGCATATTTATTCGTTTCAGATATTCGCAAAATGTTTTTGCTTGATGAATTTTCGAAGTTCACTATGTGTACATAAATTGAAAACATAAACGAAAATAATTACGATATTTAATTTAATAAGTGGTGTAGCCGTAAGTAAACATGAAGAAGAATAAAGTTGCTGCTTGATATAAGACATTTTCTTTCCGTGTCGTTTCATGGTCGCCAACTGCTGTTCTATACAAAAACATTACGTAAGTTTTTACAAAAGCTAAAATATGAAACGTGTTTACGTAGGGAGAGTTGCAGCAAAGGTATTATGTTGGCTATATTGAGTGCATTGAAAACAACATAAATAAAGATGTGTGGTTTTATAAACTCTGCAGTACGTTTCAAAGTTGTATTGAAATTACTTTTCACGTATTTTTAACGTGTTTTCGCACCAATAAATGGAGTGATACACTTGAACAATGGTCACAAAATTTACTACTTGAAGACCTTCCTTTCTAGCGTGTCGTTTACCGTGATGAAATTTTACAAAGGGTACAAAAGTTTGATGTTTTTCGGCGGTAGCCTACAACTCACGTAGTTTAGGTTCCCTACCACGTTCGTGCAACTTTGGATTTCTCTCAAAAATTGAAATTAAAAAAAAATCGAAGTGTTAGGTTAGGTCAGTCACAACATGCTTGAACTTCTGATTTAGCGGATGAAGTGGCGTTAATAAACTTCGGAAATCTTCGTAAATTCTTGCAGGGAACCGAAACTACGTGAGTTGTGGGCTTCCCGTTTTTTGGACGGTATTTTTCGTAGATTACAGTTGAGACACTGGACTCAGTACATGCAGTGGCTTGTAATTCATACATTATAAGCAAATACACTAGAGACTAATACCGGACAGCTACAATATTTCTCAACATTTCTCCACAAAAATCTGAAATTTGTTTCCTTGTAGTTACAATATGTTTTTTGCATGCTGTAGGTAATACCTACACCAGAATATTGCTTTATCTGACCTTGAAAAACAATTAAAAATTTTAAGACCTTGAATTTAGAGAGCTTATTTGTAGGCCATTATGATAAATTCGTTATTAGCTTTCATTTAATGTGAATTTACTATATTTTACAATTAATAAAAATAATATACATTCACATATGTATGTTTTATTAATATTTAACATTTTTCATTATTGTCTCTAACAATACTCCAGAACCACAATTTTATAGAATCAGTGTTAGAAATGAGATAGGCCTATTATAAGAATATCGGAATATCGGGAATCGGTTATCGGATCGGTAAATTTGGAAATATCGGTATCAGGTTTTTGGATATCGGGCCATCACTAATTTAAGTGTATCCATGTCCTATTTGATATAAAGATCAAATTGAACATTTGATTTTTTTTTAATCTGATGTTTATTTATTCAGTGGAATTACAACAGAATTGCAGAGCAGTATTTATTTAAGCGCACAAATATCTGTACTGCTCTCATTTTACTGCACTAACCCAGTCACGCGTTCTGTATGTGTGTGCTGGTGTTGTGGCTGACAAAATACATAATTCTCCAAACTACACTTATAAACCATTAACACATTTATCTTATTATGTATGAAGCAATGGATACTAATAAAATAACATAAAATAATATTAAATTAATTACTGTATATGTTTTTACGAGAAGTTAAATCACATTAATGTGCTCTACTTTTGTTTCAGAGATACTGATGATGGTCATGATAGGAGGATTACAAACAATCTGCAAGGTGAGTGTAATACACTAATACATTCACTCATAAATACACCTGGAGTGAAATTTTTGAGTTTGTGAGAAAGATTTCAGTATGAAGAAGGCGGGTGCAGTCTGAAATGATTGACCACACTAAAAGTTTTTCACTATTTTGGACATGCTCTGTATTTTGTGATTGTTTCATTTTTATATATTGGACGATCCTACGTGTTGGTCAATCAAAATTTATTTAAATTTTTCAAATTTCTGCACGAAACAAAGTCATTAGTACAAAAATAGTGAAAAATTACTTTCAATATCTTTTTAATTAGGAGAAAGGTAAAGTAAAGAAAAACTGGAAAAGGACAAAGATGTGAATAAAGCTTTATGTGTATTAAAATTTCTAAGCTCTATTTACATTAGACTCTATTCTGCTTAAATTTGCAAAAGTTTTCAAAGTTTCATGGCAGAGCTTATTGCATATTTTAATACAGAAGAATAATTTTGTAGTCACTTCATTTTTTGTCAAGGTAGTTTGATTAATTAGGTTTTGTTTCTATTGGGTATTTAATCCAGATGGTCTGCAACTCCTTTTTACAATATGGTCAATAAGGATCATTCAGTTCAACATGTTTCTAGTGCTTGCTTACACCGAGGTTGGAACGCTTCATAGGCAGACATGTATTCTGTGTGAAACACTCGGCTGCTTGTCTCTCACGGGCTATTGGATAGGATAGTAAATTAATAATTATAATTATCTTGAAATTGCAATGAAGTTAACTTTCTGCTTTTTTTATATAATTTAAAAAATTAACTTGAAATGAGCTATGAAATGTTTCAATTCTAGCAGTAGGTTGTAGGTAGTCTTTGCATGAGTATTATTTTTTTTTTGGTGTGTGTGTGTGTATGTGTGTGTTCCAAGTATAGAATGCTTGTCCATGTGCAGTCTTAGTGTCTTCAAATCTGTGTGTATGCTGTTCCCAAACGGTGGGTCACGACTCGATCCTAAAACTATCAGAAACAATAGGATAAACCATCAGAAGAAAAATAAGAAAAATTGAAACAAATCTAATTGTGTGCAAACACATATCTATTGTTAAATAAATAACTGTTTTGCTACAAAGTGCTTATGTTTTGTCAACCATTTTCAAATCAGAACACAAATTGTTTTTAAATAATCAATCTGTATCTTCAAAAAAGGCATACAGTATATATATATATATATAGACACACACACACATACACACACACATAAGGAAGGGATACAATACAAA
Source organism: Bacillus rossius redtenbacheri (assembly GCF_032445375.1). Lineage (NCBI taxonomy): Eukaryota > Metazoa > Arthropoda > Insecta > Phasmatodea > Bacillidae > Bacillus > Bacillus rossius. The sequence goes on from NC_086340.1 coordinate 10,085,173, forward strand.
TAAGGTTTTTTACACCACCATGGACCGATAGACCATAAGAGGTATTCCTATAAGGAAAGGTGGGTCACCAGCTGGAAAAGTTTGGGAACCACTGCTCTAAATGCTGGTGTTTTTTTCCCCCCAGGATGGTGCTACCCAGCTGCAGACAGAGACCCCTTGCAGCAGGAGCGCTTCACGTGCAGGGTTTGTAAGTCGTCGTACGAGCGGAGGGAGACGCTCGACATCCACATGCTGACCCACCGGAAGCACCAGCGCTTCAGCTGCACCGAGTGCCGGGCCAGGTTCTCCCACAAGCGCTCCCTGGACATCCACACGAGGATCCACACCGGCGACAACCTGTTCCAGTGCTCCGTGTGCGACAAGAAGTTCTCCCAGCGGGGCAACCTGGAGAAGCACATGGGGACGCACTCTGCGGAGAAGCCGTTCCAGTGCGCGCTCTGCGAGGCGAGGTTCGCGGAGAAGGGGACGCTGAGGAGGCACACGCGGACGCACACGGGCGAGAAGCCTTACGAGTGTCCGGTGTGCGGGAACAGGTTCTCGGAGCAGGGCTCCTTGAAGCGGCACATCAGGAAGCACGTGGGAGACGCCCCCTACCCCTGCTCCCTGTGCAGCAAAGCCTTCAAGGACAGGAAGACCCAGAGGCTGCACATGAGGAGGCACCTGGGGGACACGCCCTTCGACTGCACGGTGTGCGACAAGAAGTTCACGGAGAAGAGGTTCCTGGACATCCACGCGACCTCGCACACGGGCGAGAGGCCGTTCCGCTGCGAGCTGTGCGAGAAGAGCTTCGCCCAGCGCTGCAAGCTGCTGCGCCACGCGAAGACGCACACTGGCGTGAAGCCGTTCCAGTGCGCGCTGTGCCCCGCCAGGTTCGCGGAGCGCCAGCACGTCAAGGTCCACGTGCGGACGCACACGGGCGAGAAGCCGTTCCGCTGCGAGCTGTGCGGCCTGCGGTACGCCTGCCGGCGGAACCTCGACATGCACATGCGCCTGCACACGGGGGACAAGCCCTTCGAGTGCGCGCTCTGCCGGGCCAGGTTCCCGGAGAAGACGTACCTCAGGACCCACATGCAGGTGCACACGGGCGAGAAGCCGTACCCGTGCCGCGCGTGCGGCAAGAGCTTCTCGCAGCCGGGGAACCTCCGGAGACACGTTCGGGCGCACTCCGCGGGCGAGACCTCGCAGCAGGAGGTGTCGTGAGCAGACCTCGTGCCTCGTGCCGGGGCAGTACGCCGTGTCCAGTCCTGGGGATGTGCACTGTGATTTCAACGTGTTCAGCAACCTTGGAGGTTGTATTGTTCACCTGGGGTTTATGTGCACATGTTAGTAATTCTGGAAGGATAACAGTTGGCAGTGCATTAAAGTATTCCATTGTTATGGTTACTGTGCAGTAAACAGTAGTGGTAAGTGTTTAGTGTTGAGATTTCAATAATGGCATCTTATGGTTTTTCTTATATAGTATACATTTTTTTTTTTTTTCACGCCACCCAATTGCTAGTAATCTATCTGGGTATACTTTGAAATCAAGTTAATTCAGTTATACTGTAGTAATAATCAAAATTCTACTTATTCAAACATAAGCTATAGCTGAAGCTATTTTACCTCTTTCTAACCATCCAGTCTTTCTCTTTGCATTATGTTTTTTTTTAGCCATTTTTGGCCAACATATGATCCATTTTCTTTGTATGTCGATCCACATCAATTTTAGTAGTATTGTATGTTTTGTGATACATTTGACCCATATGTAATGTGATTTTACATCCAAAAATGCTGCATATTTTTTATGCATAGTGCATTAATTTGATTAAAGAAAATGTGAATGTGTGTTTTGTAATTCAAAGATATTTACATATGCAGATATTTTCTACAGCATATGGTTGGTTTTATACTTTAGCATTAGGCCTTTTCTACAATGACAAGGAAGCTGTTACGAATCATGGTGTATGGATCACGTAAAAGGTATCTACAATTGCACGCATATGGATGCAAATATTTATATTACACATGAAACAAAGCTAGGAATCTCCCAACTCTTCTGTTTTTGTTAATTGTTTAGTTCCTGCATTCAACTTTTTTTTTTTTACATTATAAATACCTTCATATAATATTTTTTTACTGCAAGAATAGCTGTACTCTACTAGTGTTCTATAATGATGATGTGGTGTGAATTTATTTATAGTTGGAACTAAATAATTTCCTGACCTTTTTATTTTATTTTCTCTTTGGTTATTGAAATATGGCTACCCATTTTTGATATATTAAAACGGTTATTGTGATGAGAAAAATATAACTTTATTCAATATAAGAAGTTTTTCTGCCAAATAAGTCTTAATTATTTTACAATTAATCTTTACATATAATGTAATTGAACTCTTCTTAATTAGTCTAAATTTTCAAGTTCCTTGTGAAAATTCTTAACATAGTTTCTGTAGAACTCAACAGGGTTGCGTTCTTGTACCTACCTCAAAAATTTTTGTAATATGTCCGTGTTTCATTTACAAATCGGTTGAAATTTTTTTATTGCAAAAACTTTTCTTTGTTTTTTAATGTTGCACATTCATTTATCTTAAATTGCACTAATATGTTAGCTAACGAACTTTGATGATATCAACATACGCTGGCAACTTTGTTAATGTTGTGTTGGTCACTAACAATCTCATATTGGTTGCCATTTGTTACATCTCCATGCTCTATGAAATCAGTAGACTGATGGCGAAACGTAAATGTCTTGCGCTTTGTGATTCTTTTCTGTGTAATTTCATGTTTTTGGTCATTCGGGAACGGGTATTAGCAGTGTCATCTAAAGTGAGCTGTTGTCAGCCATTGGGCATCAAATCAGTGTATGCATGTTGTGTACTTTATATGTGTGTGTATACACTGCTTGGGATATAGAAAATGTGGACAGCCTACACACATTATAATGGAATGTTTAAGAGGCTCAGCAGAGCTTTAGAACATCTTGCATACATGAAAAAAGTAACTATTTTTACTTTTTGTTGACTTAATAAGTCATGGAAATGCTAGTGATACAGATTGTGTTTAACTTGAGCTATATGAGTTAACATATTTGGCTTATGTAAGATTCCATTTCAGCATTTCCTTTCACTGCAAGACATAAATTCTGATTGTGATTGACAGTTCAATTGGTGCTAAACAAAACCAGCCACCCCAAGGCAAACAGTTAGTATTGAACAGCTTTTCTTAGGTCTCTGTGAACCTAATTAGGTGTAAACCAGATAGAGAACATGTTCATTTGCAACACCACTCACACCGTCAAGCTATGTATAACAGAGGTAATTTACAGACAGTTTAAGAGCAGATTGAAACTTCTTGTAAGTTGTTACAAACTTCTGGTTGAAAAGGAATCTAAGCACCAATTACGTTGTTCTAGGTATCATATGGGTGTATCAGAGGTGGGGCTTTAATAATGCATATTAAGCAGTTTTGTTTTAGTACATGTATACTTACTGCAGTGAATCAAGTAAATTGGTAAAATTATGTGGTTTTTATGTTCAGTCAAGAATCTCTACTGGTATAATCTTCACTCTTAGCTTCCATTCACTTTTGTTCTAAATAAATATGGTCCAGAATTACAAGTTAAATGTTAATTGAAATAAAATGTAACTTTGGTATGAGAGTTAAAACTGCCATTTTGTTATATTGGCATTAAGAATTATTTTATTCATGTGTGTTGTACTCTGTGCTTTTTTTCTATAGAAGTACATAAATGGTATTTGTAAAAATAAAGTATTCTCTTCTAATCTACTTAAATTATTGTGTCTGTTTTAGTTACCAGGGCAATGTTATAATAATATTATGTCACACAGTGTATAACAAGGCGTGATACTGGGGTGTCTCGACCAGAAACATAGCTGAGAGATGGTTGTTGCCTGGCACTAGCCTAGTGCAGAAATTTCGAAAAGGTTGCTGATCTGCATGATTCATCCATTAATATTGCGTTCTTGAACATTGCAGAATTTACACAGTGAATAAGTATTAAAAAATAAACTACCAATACTTTGTTATAATTTATGGTCATAAATACTACATTTTTTAAGATGTCGTTATTTTCCTTTTGCTACGCTTCTTTTGACTATAAATTATAGCATGAAGTATTAAAATATATCAGTACTAGTATTATGTTTACTGTGTCATACCGATACGCTTATTACATCCCCGTATGAATCATGCAGTTCAGCTATCTTTTCAAGATTTTCGATACTTCCACAGATGGCAGCACCGTGTTTAGGAACACATTTCTGTTCCATTCACAAAATTATTGTATGCCAAGAGCTAAGATGTTTGCACATTCAAAAATGTATCAAAACTCATATGGGTGTTTAGGAACTAAACTCCCAAAGAGCGAAATAAGAGATGAGTTTGAAAAGCCTTTTTCGAAGTCAATGCAGATATTTCTTCGAAGGTCTGTTTTGGAAACATGAAAACATGGCATGAACTGTCACATCTGATGTGACAAGATATAAAATTTTGGTCTCGTGACTTATCATATCTTAGGTCCAAATGTATCACTTATTGTCCAAGCATAACTTACAGTTACAGTTATAGAAATTAATGAGAGCTATAATTTATATCCCATTGCAATTTGTCATAGCATGCAATAGTTATGAGTAAAAGTTTAGTTTCAAAAAATATTATTTTTTACAAATTTTTTACCCCATGCTTATTATGTGACGCTTACAATTGAAAAATTTAGCACATTTTAGGCAGTTGGAAGTGTGTTTATTAACTGCCAAACATAAAGACTCCATATGACATATAAAAATATAAAATATTGTTATATATTTTAATAAATATGTAATAAACACAAAACATGTATTATATGATTAAATATACAGTTACTGATGCCATGTAGGGGTTCAGGGTGAACCCCCAATGTGTGTAAGCAAGTTCATTCAATAAGGAATAAATTACACAGCACCTACCTAAAAATGAAAAAAAAAAAAAAAAATCCACAAAAGCTTTGAATAGCTATTACATTTTCATTCTACCAGGGTGTCATAAGCAAGGAAGAGGTATTTCGTACTTTTAAAATTATCCAATAGATGGTAGCACCGGTCTAAAAAAAGTGTCTCATAAGCAAGGAAGAGGTGTTTGGTACTTCAAAAATTATCCAATAGATGCCTGTCTGAAAACCCATTTATTCAGCTATTTCATTTTCATTCTACCAGGGTGTCATAAGCAAGGAAGAGGTATTTCGTACTTCAAAAATTATCCAATAGATGGCAGCACCTGTCTGAAAACCCATTTATTCAGCTATTTCATTTTCATTCTACCAGGGTGTCATAAGCAAGGAAGAGGTATTTCGTAGTTCAAAAATTATCCAATACATGGCAGCACCTGTCTGAAAACCCATTTATTCAGCTATTTCATTTTCATTCTACCAGGGTGTCATAAGCAAGGAAGAGGTATTTCGTACTTCAAAAATTATCCAATAGATGGCAGCACCTGTCTGAAAACCCATTTATTCAGCTATTTCATTTTCATTCTACCAGGGTGTCATAAGCAAGGAAGAGGTATTTCGTACTTCAAAAATTATCCAATAGATGGCAGCACCTGTCTGAAAACCCATTTATTCAGTAATTTCATTTTAATTCTACCAGGGTGTCATAAGCAAGGAAGAGGTATTTCGTACTTCAAAAATTATCCAATAGATGGCAGCACCTGTCTGAAAACCCATTTATTCAGCTATTTCATTTTCATTCTACCAGGGTGTCATAAGCAAGGAAGAGGTATTTCGTACTTCAAAAATTATCCAATAGATGGCAGCACCTGTCTGAAAACCCATTTATTCAGTAATTTCATTTTAATTCTACCAGGGTGTCATAAGCAAGGAAGAGGTATTTCGTAGTTCAAAAATTATTCAATAGATGGCAGCACCTGTCTGAAAACCCATTTATTCAGCTATTTCATTTTCATTCTACCAGGGTGTCATAAGCAAGGAAGAGGTATTTCGTACTTCAAAAATTATCCAATAGATGGCAGCACCTGTCTGAAAACCCATTTATTCAGTAATTTCATTTTAATTCTACCAGGGTGTCATAAGCAAGGAAGAGGTATTTCGTACTTCAAAAATTATCCAATAGATGGCAGCACCTGTCTGAAAACCCATTTATTCAGTAATTTCATTTTAATTCTACCAGGGTGTCATAAGCAAGGAAGAGGTATTTCGTACTTCAAAAATTATCCAATAGATGGCAGCACCTGTCTGAAAACCCATTTATTCAGCTATTTCATTTTCATTCTACCAGGGTGTCATAAGCAAGGAAGAGGTATTTCGTACTTCAAAAATTATCCAATAGATGGCAGCACCTGTCTGAAAACCCATTTATTCAGCTATTTCATTTTCATTCTACCAGGGTGTCATAAGCAATGAAGAGGTATTTCATACTTCAAAAATTATCCAATAGATGGCAGCACCTGTCTGAAAACCCATTTATTCAGCTATTTCATTTTCATTCTACCATTGTGTCATAAGCTGAGAAAAAGTTCGCCAATTAATTTGCTATAAAATAATAGATGCTACATACCTGTCAAACACACGTAGGGATACCATCCAGTTTTTCACGACCAGCAACTAGGCAATAACATGCCTGAATAGGTTTTAAAGCCTTACTATCTTACATCGTGTTTAATTTTGGCAGAATTTCTTTATTACTATACGTGCTGCAGATATTCCAACTGCTTGGGTGTTGAGAGATGTATATTCACCCAGAATTGGTGAGGCCAGTTCTGAAATAGTGAAGAAAGCTGTAGAAAACCAGATAGTTGCGCTTTTGTTTGATGAAACTACTGAGAAGAAGGGTTGGTGCTGACGACACAGAGCAACCATGCAATTTTGTCAGTTGTTGCACAACTCAACATCAAGTCAGAAAACACAGTTGCTGTTGTGAGTGACTCTTTAAAGGTTGTATTTTAAGAGAAAATGATTCATGTTCAGTGTTGAGTGCACAAACTAAATCTCATCACAAGTTTGAAGTTTGTGGAGTCCTTCTCTGTCAGAGAATGTCTAACATGTTGTTTTTTCAACCCAAGAAAACAAAAAGCATAAATATGCCACACATCTGAAGAAAAATCAATTCAAATCATTATTAGCACATTTTTACATAAATTCTTCATAAAACAATACATACCGTATTTACTCGCATAATGTCCGCAGTAATTTGGCTACATTTTTGACAAAAAAATGGGGTGCAGATATTATGAGGTGAAGTCCGAAAAAAAAATTTTTCCTCAAAATTTTACGTTTTGTGTAGAGTAAAAAAATTGTTCTCTCATAATTAGTTTACTAGCAGAGCGCTGGTGACTGGCGACCCTCCGCAGTGTACGTGAGAAATGTGACAGGTGTCTAGATAATTGGGTGCCGCGATTAGTGGAAGACGCCACTCTTTTTTTTTTCTTCGCTCACTCGCGTGTGCGCTCTTACGTTCAGAAGCGCAGCCAGCCTACACAAAATAAACGCTTTGCGTGAAAAGATATTTTTTTAATCTTTCATTGAGATGGCCACTGACGGCACGGGGCAGATGTCTAATGTCTGTCTGCATTAGCCGGCGCCGGCGAGCCTCCCTCCCTGTCCCTTGCCCACTGTGTGTATAAAAAAACCATGCGCATGTACCCCCACCACTTCTCCGCTACCTCCCCTACTTTGTGACGTAGTGTGAGTTGACGTGTACTGGCTTGTGCTATATATAGCCCATCCCCTTGCAACTTGCGTGACGTCGCAGGCAGCTGCGCAGTGGAGTGCGAGTTTCTGAGTCCGGACGGTTTCACCACGCTACAAAACCCTCTCAGCGACCGCTCCGGAGAAATGAACAACTCAAGGTCAAAGCATTGTTGACAGCGTCAGTAATTTTCCATCCCGTTACTGTGCCTTTCAGGGGTGGCCAAGGTTGCTTGGTCTGGTGCTGACTTTATGCGAATTTTAAAAAATTCCATTTCAAGTATTTAAAAAGAAATGTGTAGACATTATGCGATGGCGGACAGTATGCGATTAAATACGGTAATATGATTATAAAATGAACTTATAGCTGAAATCTAGTTAGCATCTTATTTATAGGGGCCACAAATATTAGCATCTTGCTATAGATGCAATTTTTTTTCCTACTTAACACTTTAGTGCTATTTTTTGCTAATTTCCAACATAAATGGAAACAAGCCTGTCGTAGAATTTCAGGGACCCTAATCACCTTATATTCTTACTTTGCAGTTTGTGTGGGGCACATGTGCATGTATAATTAAATTTTTTTTTTAGATTATATTTGTCACTTTAAAAGTTTAAGACTTAACAGTACTCCAGTTAATACACAAACACATCACATCCATCATCTTACTGCAGATTTTCTCTCGTCTCACAGGTAAAAGGTGTATGATTGGCTAATATTATGGGGTAAAAGACAGGCTACACTCTTGTTCTTCCCTTTAGCAAGAGAGTGAAGCAGACCACAGAAGTACTTCAGGTGCTTGACATTTTCCCAAATTAAATTTCTGCTCTGTAACCTCATTTTGATCACCCCTTGCAGTTGGTTATATCAAAAATTGTCTCAGACAAACGATTAGACAGTATTTAACTTATTAACTTATTTTTAATATAATTTAATAATAATAATTGAACAGATTTAATACTGGGGCTACTAAAGAAGTTATGAATTTTGTCATTGAAAACATTTTTTTTCCAACTTATTACTATTACAAAAAAAAACATTGAAACTAATTGTTTTGGTTACTGCTTTTGAAAGTTGAAAGGTATATCAAATTAAAACTTTTCACCTCTATATTTTAAGTATCAGTGTATCTGTTTGTGTAAATGAATGTATACATGTCTGTATGTATGCATGCATCTACATGTGGTAAATATTTTTTGTTTGTTCTATACTGATGCTATCGATGAAATCTTTTTCTCAGTTACAAATAAGAACACACAACCAATTCACCTGTGCCTAAATGCCAAAACTAAAAAAACCTGGTAAGAACAACACAAATCACACATACTACTGATTACAATGATTAACTCAAAATGTGCAATGAATGACATGTAAAGAAATACCTACATTTGTAGATAAATTAATACCATTTTAAATTATAGCAGAGCTTTAATTTGTACAACAATGAACTCAATAACATTAATTAAAATACACTACAGCAATAACTTCGTCATTGTAATGAAAAACAATTAATGGTAAATGGCCTGTATTGTAATAGTTTTATTAATTTAAAGCTATAGCTAGAATGAAACTTACAAAATGTAGCAAGACTACAAACTTCAAAACAAAATCTAAAAAATGAAGTTACTTAGGTACAAAACAATTACAGTTTAAAACTAATTTTGCAACCAAAACATGTAACACATGATCGCTGCAGACATTTGAAAACAAACTTGTTGGCACTCACAATAAATTGTGCTGTTGTATAAAATTCACACACAAGGAAGAATCTTAAGCTACAAAAAATGTATTGAGTCAATCTTAAAGCAATTAAAAGAACAATGTATCATTAAATTAACTATAAAATTGCAAACATTTCATTTTTTTATGGTACAGAAAATTAAAAAAACTTTTGCTATTTGGTTTGGCATTTGAAAGAAACCAAAAATTCTAATTCTCATATCAAAATTCATAGAAAGAAAAGTTTTCAAACTTTTTTTTTTTAATACTTGTAACAGCAAACCTTGTGCAACAAACAGGCACTTGCAGTAATGCACTTCCATCACAGAAACTCTAAATGTAACCTTACGATGATAAACAATTTAACATCAGTTATTTTATTAGTCACAATTCACTAATTAAATCGTAATATGTTTCACTTATTTAAAGGCACTACTTGCTACTTTCTGTACTGGCATTGGGCAACTTTCTTCACGATGAGAGAAATTGTTCAGATTCGTTCAAATATCCTAGAGGAAAGCTATCCTCACAAAACTATCCTACAGACTACCTAAACAGTGATGTTTCAGTATCAGGCAACGAAGGATTTACAAATAACCGATGCCATTCAGCAAATAAAAAAAGAATGACAGAAAGAGAAATACTTTTCAACCTCTGAAAGAACAATTCTTTGGACAGAAGTATAATTTCTATTCTTCAGTAATTGTTTGCTGAACAGAGCATTTTATATGTTATTGACGATAGTAGCTACTGAAACAAACACAATTTCATAGCTATTAAAGCATCATCTATTAAATTAACTGTTAAAGAAAAAAAAAATTGAAGACCATCTGTGTAAATAGTGCTAAAAAAACTCAAAAGATTTTTTTCCCCTGAAGTAAAGTTTAAGGTATAAACATTCTTGAAAAATACAAACATCAAAGCTTGATAAAAATATTTGTTGTCACTGATTTCCCATTCATTAACTTGAATGTGGTCACTATATATTTACAAAAAAGTTAGTTTATTACTATTGATACCCAAAGTCTTCATTTGCATAAACAGTCACAGACAATATTTTCAAGGTTTTTGATACTAATACTTTCCCTTTAGCAAGTTGTAAATGTGTTAAATGTAAAAAATCAGGAAGAAAAATTTAAGATGATAATACAATAATGTTGATGAAAATTCACTACTGATAAGCAATTTAAAGACATTCATTGCTACTTCTATGATCTTCGATACGAAAATATTTATCTGCATATTTTATTTACTATATAAAAACATTTTTTCAAATTTACATTTTTTTTTTTTTCAATAATGTTTTGAAAGGCAACCTTTATTCATGCAATAATAAAATACTGCTGGTCTGTCACTTATTCTATTCTGGTAAAAGGCATTTTACTAACATACAACAATATATAGTTCATAAACAGCAAATGTTTCAAAAACAGATAGCCAACTTGTTAAACAACGAAAGCGTCAACCACTATCAACATTGGATTATATTTACAAAGTTTACATAAAATTTTTACAACAAAAAAATACTATGAATTTATGGTCATATAAACAATTTTCTCTTTGTATTCCTACATATTATGTATTACTACAGCAGTGGTTATGTACAGACCCCTACAATATCATTATTATCTTATCTTGTGGTATTTACAAAGTAGGTAGTTTGTATAAATATAGGTAATATAAAAATGTCCATTACAGTGTTTATTAGTTTTATACAAAACAGTAACAACAGTGTTGTAACTTTACAACACCAAGAATGATTTCTAACAGAAGGGTAAAACTGCAGGTAGACTGAATGCCAATAAGATGGATTATTGAAGAGTGATGAATTAAAAAAAAAAAAAAAACCTGCTGCTGAAATTACATTAATGTTAGCATTCTCTAATAATCTTTTATTTAATTTAGTCTAAGGCAAGAGAATGTGCAAGAGCATCGTGAGGACTGTTTAAGACCAGCCTCCCGTCAACTTGTGGAACAACTCCTCGTTCAACGTCTGGTTCGCCTCTTTCGACCTCATCGAGAGGAATATGTATCCCCCGATGAACTCGTGGATGACCTTGCAGTCCGCTGACAGGCAGCTGAAGATTATGTTTCCTTCTTCGAACTGCACCATCATGTGTTTCACCTCCCAGTTGACGTTCCAAGCCTGCGCACAGGATCAACGAATGACAAAAGGCTCGAGTTTTGTCCGCATCCAGATAATCAGAGACAATGACAACGATGGATGATAAGTAGGGACAAAATTATACGGTGAAATTCGATAAAACAAAGAATGCCCATACAACATAAAACACTGAAATGCAAGTTAATAAAACTTACTTAAAATTACAAAAATTTATTTTATAATGGCTAATTCATTTCACTTAATTTATTTAGCACAAATTTTTTACTAAAATTTATTACTTAAATGAATTGAAAAAAAAAGTTAATATTATGTTGAATTTGCATCTCTTTTTAGTAACATCTTTTAACATTGATGATATAGGTACATCTTTTAAACACACAACAATTTTACCTATTTTTTTTCTTCTTCTGAATATTTATGTCCTAGACATACAGTAGAACCCTGTTATAATGTTCCTGCATATAATGTTTTCCTGCTTATAATGTCATATTTTTAAAGTCCCAATATTTCCCCCATAAGGACAATGTATTTATTTCCTGCATATAACGTTCATAAATAGTGTAATTTCCTGCTTATAATGTTTGCTTTCTAACATTCAATAAATGGGGAAAAAATGTTTTAAAACCAAATTATTCCAACACTTACGATAAAAAGTTTCCTTTATGTATGTTTATGTTTACAATCACTGCCATACAATACATGAAGTTTGTTAAGATACAATTTTATGCAATATACTGAAGGTACACAATGTTCATAGTTACGTGTCAGTTGGCACCCTTAGTCAACTCTTCTCTTCCTTGCCATTCCAGTGGGTATTCAGATGCACGTACATAGTCCTACGATATTTAAGTTGCCAACCATTAAGCGAGGGCATAACTAAAAGTGTTTTCTATTGCTTACAAATAATTTTTTTTTTCTTTCATACGTAGGAATCCCAAAATTAAACATTTTCAGGTGGCAAAGGAGTAGACGTTCTCACTCTTAATGTTGTCATCATGAATCGTGAGATAATTTTACAAAAAATGTGGCAGTGTATCTTTAAAGACAAACTAAATTTAACCAGGGAACAAGATGAAGTTGAAAAATTGTTGGCTTGTTTCAGAAAAATAATGTATCAAGTATACTATCTTTGGTTTTAACATTAAAGTTGTTTACATCGCTTGGTGAGTCCATTGGTACAAAGCTTGAACATTGTTAAGTTCTAAATTGAGATTTCCTGCTTATAACGTTTTCCTGCTTATAATGTTTTTTTCTTGTGCTCCCTTGAAAAACATTATAACAGGGTTCTACTGTACTTATTAAGATGGATTTTACTGTACAAGTTCATGATATGTCAGTCAAAATGATACTATTTTGGTGAAATATTTGAGGAATAATAAACTAAATTATGAATAAAGTAAAGTAATAAAATAAAAACCAATCACACATATGAAGCATTTAATATCCGAACCAGGGTCCACAAAACATACCTATGGAGAAATTGCCCAACTTTTCCGTAATCAAAATTACAAATATTCCTGATAAAATTTTTACAAATAATTTTCATATTTTGCAAAAATTTCTGAAAGAAATGAAGACAGTCCAGTATCCCCCATCCCTATAGCTGCACTAGTTCACACAGAACATTGTATATGGCACTTTACAGTGTGTGTGACTACGCACTTAAACACCAGTAGGAAACAAAAACGTGTTCCAAGTCCGAGTGATGGCAGACCGGAGCATTACATTTCCCCTCAAATTACCACCACTGAGGAGTTTCCGTAACTTTTCCAGGTTTTAAAGTCGATTAACTGACTTTTCCCCGATTTCCCCTGACTTTCCAGATCGTGGACTCTTAAGCCTGAGCGAATGCTAGTTTTCTGATGCGAAGAGAACATCAAAGAGAATGTTTAAAATGTTTGCAAAGTCAAATCAAATTGTGGAATATATTTCTTGTTGGTGAAGCTGTATTACACTCACTTTTAATAAAATACAGGATTGTAGTAAAAAAAAAAAATTGTTTAACACTTGTAATGTTTGAACTGATTAAGTGATTAACTACAGTAAAACCCTGTTATAACATTCTCCAAGGAAATTGTTATAAGCAGGAAATCATAAAATTATATCTTCACTTTGTATAAATTACGCGTGGATTGATTAAATTAAAGAGTGTAGGTAAAACAACACAAAATACAGGAGTAATACACTAAGTACAGCAATAGAGTGGAAAATTGGTTAATTTTATTTATAGATAATTTCTAATATGCAAAAAAAAATTTTTAGTACGATACAGTTCAGAGTCGAAACAGAAATATTCAACTCTTTTGCAATCGCATCACGCGTTTTGTTGGGGTTCCTGTCCACTTGGTTAATAAACTGAATTTTTTCAGCTACAGAATATGATTTTCGCTTATATTTATCGGCCATCATAGCCGTACAATAACCTGAATAAAATTTCAATACGGCGTATTTTAATTAAATACGACAGTGACTACAATAAGTAAGTGAAAAAAAAATAATTACGGTAAACGTTAACCACAAACAAAAGCCGTGAATATATCCATAGAACATTTAACCATCTCAAGGTGTTAAACCTTCGAAACAAAAACCAGCACCATAGAATACAGTAGCACTGTTTCCGACCATGTATCAGTGCACAAAATGCGCATCATAAGTATAACGGAACAAGTCATAGGCTAACAAGCGCGAACAGGACGCCATTTTGATAGTCGATCCGGTGCAAGTTGTGGAGTGCGTGTGTACCACGTCTATGGTGAACTACACAAATGTAAACATCTGATGTTTGTATATGCGTGTTGTATTTTCTAGCTATGGTTTCGCTCTAAATTATGACTTTGAAGGAAGGGATACTGAAAATTGTGGCAATTATCAAAGAAAATTTGAACGTTAAAGGCGGGAATGTAGAAATTTTAATATTGTTACAGGCGGGAAATTAAAGCATTGTGATAAATGGAGAAATGACGGGACCATGAAATTATGGTGTTATAGGCGGGAAAATGTTAAAAACGGGAATGTTATAACCGGGTTGTACTGTAATTAGGTTCTTGTGTACAACAACATCATTCAATTCGGTTTATACAGTAATCACGCATGATATTACTATTGAGCATTCATAAAAAAGCAAACGGAGTGCCACCTTTTGATTTTTTTTTAAGTAGGTAACCAACTTTATTCGAGCAAAACTTATACAACAAAAAAAAAAAAAAGAAAAAGAGAAAGAAAGCTAAAAAAATTTATGAGCGAATCTTAGGCTTTCAATGAGTTAAAGCTTTGCAACAAATGTGAATTTTAATAAATTTGATAAAGACTTTAATTATTTTCCTTAGTTCTTAATGATCATGAGTGTTTTAGTTCCGTATTGTCTAAATTGTAACATTTGAATTTTTTGTTTTATTGTCTTTGTTATGTGTGTTTTGTTTTTATATTGTATTGTTTTGTGTTTTTCATTTATGTTTATTATTGATGAGTGTATTTGTGTCTAATTGTGTGCCTACCATAAAAAGGCTTTTGTCCTGTTAGTTGGCGTGTTACAATTACAAATAAATAAATAAATAAATAAATAAATAAATAAAATGAAACGAATAGCAAATGTCCTGGCCAAGTCGAATGGAATATTAAAAAGGGCTCGTGGTAAAAAAAAAAGCTAATATTTTCATGAGCGAATCTTAGGCTTTCAATGAGTTGAAGCTTTGCGACAAATGTGAAGCTTCACATCAGTTGTTTCAGAGCTGGTGGTTGACTCGCTCGTCGCCGACGCGGCACGGACCTTCATGGTGTTGTAGCGCCACGTGCGGGTGTGGTCGCCCGTGCCGATGTCCATCTTCATGAGTCGGTTGAAGGCCACCCCCAGCAGCTCCTCCTTGCGGTGGCCCATGAACTTGACGATGAACAGCGAGATGCCGTACTCGGGCAGCGACTGCCAGGCCTTGATGTAGCTGAGCTTGGCGTCCACCAGCGGCAGGTCCTTCACGTTGGCGTGGGCCTCCAGCACTCTCTGCACCAGCTGGGGGCACACACACACACGCACCGCACGTCAGCACGGCCGTCATCTGTGTACAACTCTATATACAACGTCACAATTAAAATTACAAATAATTAGAGACAGGAAAAATTTGCGAATTCATTTCGCGATAGGCTAAAATACAAATAGTTATACCTCAGTGCTCTGCCTCTGCTATTGGTTCGCAACTCACACCTGGATGACTCCGGGGCCGACGAGAAACACCCGACCAAAGCCTTTATCGAATCACAGGCTGCTATACGCTGGGACGTCTCACCAAGACGGCAAGCCGATGAGTGGGTGGCATTTTTGACCGAGTGTACGTAGAACTGTGGGAGTTCATCCTGCAAGGTCATTGAACCCGCAAATTTTTTCCGGTCACTTCAAATAATTAAATAGCGATGTCACTGCAATTTTCACAAATATTAAATATAAATTTTCTGTAGTTGTGTACTCAAACAAGTTCGTGTTTAATGATCCCGACGATTAAATCAAGTTTCTGAGGGTTTCATGTATGTACGAAATAAAACATTTATGCTCCTGCTCAACCCTGATGTAAGCTATTGCCAAGAATCCTGTACTCAGGAGTACTGTAAGTTCCAATGAATTATAGTTGCATATAGAGGACGTGTCCCGCCCCGTCAGCGACGCTCGCTGTGCCTCCGAGCGCAAGGGTCTCAACTCTCAACCAGCGGGCACGGGGCAACTGCGAGACTTCGTGGCGGAGAAGAAATGAAGATGAGGGCGTGATGCAAGTCCCTCGAGTGCTTCCCCCACGTTCATAGCCATTTCCACGCTTCCAAAAATGCATCTTAAAAACTAAAATACGGAAAACAGAACAACTCATCCACCCCCAGTACACTCAGATGTTTTACGTGAACAGATGCCACGCTGTCAGCAGTGGTTCCTTCTGAAGCTCTGCACATCAAACGTGTGCCTGGGTATGCAGGGGCCTTAAACAAGAATTGCGAGTTTGATGTGCCAACTTCTGGGCTCTAAAAGCAGAGTGGTGCTAAGTGCTACCCTGACTCGTACATCACACGCCCTTTCGCCTCAAAATTGAAAAGCTCGTGAAAAACACCCGTTACTAAGATTTTTACATATTCAAAAGAAATGTTAAAAATGAAACTATGAAAATAAACAACCGTAAGTGCACTATCTCTCAAATGCTATTCACAATCAGATATACAAAACTTGGCTATTCATAACTAACAAATTACAACATTTCGGAGTCTACGAGTAGTCGAAAAATACTGTATGTACGTGAATAACTTTAAATTCATTATTCCTGAATAATATATTTTATTGGAATTTTCAAATCAAATAATTTTACTAACTACCGTGTTTTCTCGCATAATCGTCGCACATTTTATTCTAAAATCAAGTTTGAAAAGTAGCGGTGCAACGATTATGCGGGCCAAAAAATTTATATTAATAATTCATTAAACAAAAAACGTTTTTCAACTTTAAATAGAAAAACAAACTCTGTGACCCGAATGAAAGCGTCTTGAATCTGTGACATGCGCTAACGCATAACTACCGTCGTAGTTAACTCTGCACTCGACAGAGAGCGCACGCTGTATTCAATCTGCGAGATGTCGATATTCAGCTACGTGCGCACACTCTATACGGGAAGCAACATAACCAAACACGAATGATACCAACTAGCGCTGGCTACATGTTTATAAGTGGTACACCGCGGCGACGCGGACGAACAGATAAAGGAAATAACGTTTAAAAAGTCGTTAAAAGAAAATTAACACATCAGACAACTTTGTATTTCCGTTAATTAAATAAGTGGTAATGTCCGAATAAATATTAGATTTCTACTTTAAAATACATCATTTTATACGGAAAAGATACCTACACAAAGCGCTCGGCATCTAATAGCGGGACCAAAAACAATACGCAACGTTTACGCGAGAATTTTTTCTATCCCAATATTGACAGCCTAAAATATAGGTGCGACGATTATGCGAGTGCGACGATTATGAGATAAAAGAGGGTATTCACTACCACGAAATATAGATTTATTTTCTGAAACATTATACAAACTGCACATTGTCTTTATATGTAACGAATAATCTGTGATCAAGATTTTAAAATTTTTAATAATACATAAAATCCTATTGGTTTAAGAAAATTCATTGCCATGTCTTTTTTTTATAATTTCATTTTACAAATCCCATTAATGGTTTCACATATAATTTTACCGTATTTTGGATAAATTTTACTTGGACTACAGTGTTGAAAAAAAAAAATTTTTTCATCCTCTTTTTAAAATTTTAATCGAGGAATATTTTAATATTCGCGAATAATTTGATTTTTTGATTCAAAATTTTATTTGAATACAAAAAATAGTATTTGCAGTGCAGGATCCTAGCAACGGAGCTCCGAGAGCAGAGACATGGCCGGCGAATGGAACTCGCCTTCCCCTTCATCTTGCGGAGGAAGCGCGGGGCCACGTAGTCGTCGGGGCTGATGTCCAGCGACTGGGGGCTGATGGCGGGCGCCGGGGCCGGCCGCTGCATCTGCAGGAACGCGGCGATGTCCTTGACCTCGGCGTCGTACGAGCTGTCGGCGAGGGTGCGGCCCTTGGCGGCGAGCCGGCACGCCGCCATCCACTTGGCGTACTGCTCCTCCTGGGGACAGCATGCGTCCGCGTCAGGACGCTCGGCGCCGGTTTACGGCTTCGTTTCTACGACTACCTCGTTAAAAAAAATTGGTTGTCTGTAAAGTCAGTTTACGGACGATAGTTTAACATGACAACGTCATAACAAAACATTGATGAAATGATTGCACACTTTTATGAATAAAAATTGAACCATTTTTATTGAATTATCACTATTTTGTATGGATACAAAGAAGGAGTGAAATGAAATCTACAATTTAATTGATAAATTTTACTTTTATTTGCACTCATTAATCGTCATTAATGTAAAAATGTGTTGATAATGCAAGAAGAAATAAAAAAAAAAAATTTTTCAAGTCATTTAAGTTCATTAAATTTTTTTTTATATTTGAGTTAAGTTTTGTCAAAAGGCAGATTGTTTTTAGTTAAATTTTTATGCTAAATGCTGCATTATCTTGCATTTCAGTGTTTCATGTTGTATGTACATGCTTTGCGGGGTTATTTCAGTTTTATCGCAATTCACCATGTAATTGCGTCCCTAGTTATTGACTGACTAGAAGGGTGGATAAAAAAATTGATTTTTGAGTATTGAATTCTAATAGGGCTCAAAAATTGCACATCTGCATTCTGATAAATGAAGGGAAAAAAATTAAAAATTTACACAGAATTTTTAATAATGCCAAACCAAGGGCAAATAGTTTAGTAAACAGTACAAAATATACTAATTTAAAGGTAATGTTCAAAATGTAAAGGCGATGTTTTTCGGCACTTAATAAGGTCAAAGTAATTTATTTTGTGCTGGCCCATTAGGAATAGTAATTTTAGTGGGAAAAAAAATGGTGATTTTCCATTTTATAAACAGAGGCACTGACATGTTATTAATTTAAAAAGGCCAATTTTATTAACAATTCATAAATATTAAGGTATTTTATATATTCTATTTTGATGAGAGTACTTCATTTGCAGCTCTTTACTGATTTTACATTGTGAAGACTGCTGTAATTCGAGTCCTACCTACAACCAATTAGGATGTGAGAAAAAAATTTTTATTTATTTACGGATGTTACCTGCTATTGAGATTGATTTTTCTAACCAATTTTGGCATTTTGAATTTTGATAGCAAAGTTGTTCTAATGTAGCCATCTCTGTTTTATTCTTTATACACTTTTTCTGCAGTAAACTCTATGGAAAGTTTTACTCATGTTTAGTTTGGTTCTGCCAAGAAAAAAAATTTAAAAAAAAATCAAACTTACGCAGAGTTTTCCATAAGGGGAACTTAGTAAAACATAAAACAATGATAAGAAATATTTTTAAAAATATAATTGGAGGGGTTGCGAGTATTCAAAAATATTTGATACTCAAAAATAATTTGATTTTCGATATTCATGAATAATTTGATATTCTATTTCAAATAAAATAATTTGTTTGATTATTAATTACTTACCCATAATTAGAGATGGTGATTTATAGCATTTAAAATAATAACATTTAGCATTTTGAATTTGAAAATTAGCATTTTGTAGCATTTTTAAAAATAAGATTTAGCCAATTCTCTCAGTTTACATTACCAAAGAAAAGTATATTTTTAAAAAGCATTAAATAATACACACATATATTATTAACAACCACAGAAACAAAGATCTAGCACAACTACAAAGATAACCTATCTTGGCAGGTTTCCAAACAACTTTTTAGCACTTATGAAAACAATAAATTGAATACTTAAAATTACAATAAATATTTTTTAGCTGTGTTCATGACCATAGTTGATGTAGAGTGCACAGATAATGTTATTGAAACTCGTTTTTTCAATTTTTTCTTTTCGTTTTTTTTAATTTTCGCCTTCTTTTGGTTTTCGATCATGCCAGAAACCGTTGCTTGCCGTTTTACCAACTTTTTTTCTTCATCCGATTTCTCGGTGAATCTTTTTTTTTTTTGCAGCCTGATGTCCCTCACATTTAATGTGCTTTTCAAGTACTTTTTTTTTCCCACTCCAGACGGCGAAAACATAAATTGCGCATTAAAATATTCGTATCACTTTCGTAGGACTGTTCACTTTTGTATTCATTTGTACGATCGCGAATGGAAATTACGTTTCATCCCATTTTTACCACGAGAAATAACAGTATACAACACATTCACGAGTGTGCACGTATTTGTAAACACACCACCTTCCATAGACTACACAAGAACGCGGCTTTCACGTGAAATACAGCCAGAAAATGGGAATTGTTAGCGCGGCAAAGCAGAGATGTTGCAATATGGCGGCCTAAAAACTTGTACTCTGCAAGATGACGGACACTCTTCCAGCTAGTTGTACTTTGCTTTGTTTACAATCGCGAGGCACGGATGGCCATTTTTCATTAATATTTACGAACAATAGTGATGAATGACGTGACAATAAGATACTTTTGCTGAATACGCCATAAAATGATGGTTTCTTTTGATACTGAACTGAAACGAAATACAATCTGTAAATAAATTGTGTAGAGTGAAGACGAATCTACGTTTTTTACCTTGATTTCGCATTTATCTCGGAATAGTCTAGATTTCACATTTTATAGTGGAAAAAATATAATTTAACATATTTTCGCATCTATTTCGCGAAAACGAAAAATCACCATCCCTACCCATCATGTATGAGACTAAGATGATTTACTGTGAAATAAAAAAAAATTTCTGCAATATTATACATACATTGTTTTTATTTGGAACAAATAATTTATGATTGTGATTCAAAAGTTTTGAACATAAACATAAAAATTATTAGTTGGATCATTTAAAGAAAATTTCACAATTAAAAATAAAAAGGCATTTCTAGGTTGTTTCTTATTTTATTTCCTTTCATTTTACACCTCTCTATTATGGTTTCACATATAATTAATTCTGTCTCTTACATTGTACTGTATTTAATATCAATTTTTCTTGGACTCCCGTAAAGAGTTAAAAAACAAAAAGGATCAAGATATTTCAAAGTTTTATTCAAAAGATATTTGATAATCGTGAATAATTAGATATTTGACTGGAACAAGCCAGGGGGGAGGTTACCGTGTCGCAGCGAATCCACATCTCGGTCATGCCCTCGGCGCTCGGGACCTCCAGCTTGATGCCGTACTTCCCCTGCGAGATGTTGACGTCGGGCGTCACCTCGCAGCCCCGCAGGTTGACGTGGTGGGCGGGCTCCGCCCCCTGGGACGCCTCCTCGCGCGTCTTGTACAGCGCCAGGTGCAGGTCCCGGCAGGCGAACCAGTACCGCTTGAAGGCCTTCAGGGTGAACCGCTTGGGCCTGCGAGACGGGTGGACACACGCCTCCTTGCATCTCGTGGATTCCTTTGGCTGCAAAGGTTAAGGCTATGCCCCCCTTGA
This sequence comes from Bacillus rossius redtenbacheri, assembly GCF_032445375.1. Classification (NCBI taxonomy): domain Eukaryota; kingdom Metazoa; phylum Arthropoda; class Insecta; order Phasmatodea; family Bacillidae; genus Bacillus; species Bacillus rossius. Next base: position 10,106,694 of record NC_086340.1, read on the forward strand.
CCCTTCCGCTCGACGGCCCGACGCCTCAGTTGCGTTGATGGTTGGATCACAGCTGTCTGGATACTACCCTCTACGACTGTCGGCCAGTCGACCACGAGGCTACCGGTGGAGTGGCCGAATCACATCGACCCTCTCCGAAGGAGGGGAGGTTCTACAGTAAGGTGGTCGCGACTCTATCCTAAAACTATCAGAAACCATTGAATAAACCATCAACAATTTAAGAAAAATCAAAACAAATTGAATTGTGTGCCAACACATATATATATATTGTTAAATAAATAACTGTATTTTGCTACAAAGTGCTTATATTTTGTCAACCATTTTCAAATCAGAACACAAATTGTTTATCAATAATCAATTGGTATATTAAAAAAAGCATATACATATATGTGTGGTGTGTGAATGCAATATTTGATTTTAAATCATATATACATAAGGAAAGGATACGATACAATTAAGGTTTTTTACTCCACCATGAACCGATAGACCGTAAGAGGTATTCCTATAAGGAGAGGTGGGTCGCCAGCTGGAAAAGTTTGGGAACCACTGGTCTAGATAGATAGCTCTTTTCTAATATAAAATTGGAACAAAAAAAAATGGCAACTGATGAATCCGAACCATCAAACAAACATCCTCACGCATCGCAGCATGCCGTCATACATACATGCAAGATTATTTATGTACATTTTTATTTATATATTTTTTATTTTAACTTATTTAGGTTTTAATTTACTACATATTTTTCTTAAAAAAAAAGGTTTTTGACACAGACAGTCTGTGAAAAACCCACAAAAAAAATTCTTGTTACTCGTATCTCAAGAGAGTGAAGTATTAATAGGGACCGGAAAAATTCGCGGGTTCAATGACCTGTAGGATGAACTCCATAGTTCTACGTACACTAGGTCAAATGTCACCCACTCATTGGCTGCTGTCTTGAGAGACGTTCGAGCGTAGCAGCCTGTGATTCGATAAAGCTTTGGTCCGGTGTTTCTCATTGGCCCCAGAGTCATCCAGGTTGAGTTGCGAGCCAGTAGCAGAGGCAGCACCGAGGTAAAACTATTCGTATTTTAGCCTATCGCGAAATGAATTCGCGAATTTTTCCCGGTCTCCGTGTATCAGTGTGGCTCACTTGAGGAAGCGGAGGTAGTCGAACAGCTCCGGTATCTGCGTGATGTCGCTGCCGGTGCTGATGTTGGAGCCCTCCAAGGTCACCTGCAGGTTGTTCAAGGCCCGGTCGATGTCGTCCCCGTCCAGCGTGCTGTCGTTCTCCGTCAGCGGCTGCGGCACGCCGGCCTGGAGCGTCACCTGGACCTGCGGGCACGGCACGGCACGGCGTCGCTTCACTGGCTCGCAAACACTTCTGCAAACACACTTTAATTATGTGCAGGGGCGTAGCCAGCAGGGGGGAGTTTTTTGGGGTTCCAAACACCCCCCCCCCCCCCCTCCCCCTTAGCAACAAATCTTTAATTAATTTCTTATTCATCACTCAAACAAATTTCATATTAATATTAATAAAAATTTTACCATTACAATATTTAAATTTAAGTACCGAAAACTGCTAAAATAGCACTATTTTACACCTTGAAATCCGAATTTTCCCAGGGGAGGACCCCCGGACCCCCCGCTTTAATACAGGGGGGCGGCATGCTTCTTAACACCCCCCCATACACAAATCCTGGCTACGCCACTGATTATGTGCATTCGTGCACGGAAATGGCAGAACTGAAGAGTTTTAATACATATTTTTTATTATGTTATTTTTATCTCACCTTTCAAGTATTATTAATATTCAAGGTGTGACTGACTATTATAAATTTAAAAAAAAAATGAAATAATGTATCCTCAGAGAAACTACAATAGCTCATACTTTATTGCTATAATTCATCATACATTTCTCTAATCAAGCATTTTAAGCAGTCATTTTAAAAAAAAATTAAGTACTAGTCTGGAATTTTTATATATATTCTGCACATATTAATATAATAATGTTGAACACACAGAAACTGGCCAGTGCCCTTATTGGGTGCGATAAAATAAGACGACTGACCACTCTCCTGTGGTTCGTGTGTTCTGGTAGAGCAGCGCCAGGACTAGGCGTGCGTGCCTCCGTGTCGCTGCTCGGCAGACGGCGACTTTCCAGCGAAAAGTCACCGCCTGCTGACTCTTAGCGACCCGCGACCAGGGTGTCCACAAGGAAAAAATATTTCGTACCAACTTAGGCGAGAAAAAAATACTAGATTTGAAAAAAAAAAGTATAAAATTATAATTTGTTATGGTTTCAACAATTTAGGAAGTTATTATGACATTGCAATGCTCTAACTTAAATATCACACCACACACACATACATTCCATAGTTTGAAAAATAATTACGCTTAATAATAATAATTGGAGTTACTGTAATATTATTATATTAAAGAAAAAAAAGTACTAGATCTGAGCGTAAATGCACTAGACCACTAAAAACTTATAGAAGTACTAGATCTAGTAGGAGAGTACTAACTGTGGACACCCTGCCTACTACGCGCCTGGCGTCGCTCGAGGAGAGAGCGACGTGAAGCGACACTTTCGCGGTCGCGGGCTGTGGCCTGGCCTTGACACTTGCAGTTACACGTCGCGACCCCGACACGCGACACGGCTGTCGCCGAGACAGTAAATACTCCCCCATCCCTACTTTTCAACCCATCTGTCCGACCAACACCCCGAGAGGCCATGCTGGGTCCGGTGAGTTTTATGTGCCTTCTCGTAACCTTGAGTTTAATGCTTTTTCCCTTTTTTTTCCGAAGGTTACGGGGCACCTGCTCGGCCCGAGCTCGTTCCCTCACATGTTTTATGTATTTCGTGTTTCGTATTAACGAGTCATTTGCCCGGTCTTAACTTCAAGGCCCCAGTTGTCTGGCTGAATGCCCTATTTGCCTTACAGGCGAGTCATGTTAACTCGCTTTGCTCGTCTCTCTGACAGATGCCTTTGCAGCTTGTACCCTTATTAGTGTTTGTATGAAACCCATGGTAGGAACTTATGTAAATTAATCTTTCATGACCCCTGATACTGCACTTCCAGTGCCAGTTTTTTTTTTAAAATTTTTTTTTTTTTTTTTTAAAGGGATGAAGGAAATCAAAAACTAATAATGTAGCGATTCCAGAAAAGATAAAACAAAAATTTTTATGCCTTACAGGTGTGGTGTTTTTACTATGACTTTTATGCATGCTAAGTTAGCAGCATTTATTCTGCATAATGAGGTTCCCTTTTTAATCGGAAATAAATGCTAACAAACGCTTGCCATGGTATCTGAGACAAAATAATGCAGTTAACATGTCAAGGAAACCAAATCAAAGTTTATTAAAGTGTACACAAGTGCTATTATTAAACAAAGTATCTGGTATCACCTTGTGTCCAAAAGATCATAATGGACTACACACATATTTACAAGTTCTGCACAGTTATAGCTAGCGGTCAAGGTCAACAAAAGCTTAAAACCACTTGAAATAATCAGATCTCAAATGGCACAATCAGTGCAGGATTATAAAATACACCAAACCTAAGAATGTTGATTTAAAGAGCACCAATTGTATGTAAGCATGGCTATGGCCTTAAATAATATAAATGATTTGTAAGATTCATGCAGTGAATCTGGATTACAAGAGACGTATACAACATTTTTGACAAGGTCATGTGCGAAATGAACAGATATGAGAGAACGAATAAAAGTAATTTGTCCCACCACAAATGCTCTTGAAAACGTAGCATTCTAATAGTGTGGAGGCATCCAAAGAACATCAGGAACACAGATGGAAAAAATTTAAAACCAGAATGGTGGTAAACAATAGTATCAATTTGGGGAATCAAAAGCTACATGGAAGAAGCTGTGAAGATGGAAGTTTTAAACTGGGTTGTTGGAGAAACCAATATTTTGGAGTTTTATTAAATTATTACTTAGTTAAATAAAAAAAAAAAGTACAGTAAAACCTCATTAATGAAAACTGTTAGTACAAAACCCTCCTTAATACAGAGTTTTATCACAGTCCCTAAAAATTACATAGAAGTTTAAGTGCTAAGTAATTTGTTTCATATAAAAGAATAGTTATTATTCAATACAATTTTTTTTTTGTTCTAAGGGTAAATAATTACATGTAGTAAAGAATGGATAGTACAAAAATCCCAGAATAATGTAAAGAAACAATGTGAAGTTTCAACTAAAATAATACTGGTGCCATTGATTTGGTCCATTTTAATTTGGGGAAAAATATTTGAAATTTTATTCTTCTAAAATGATGGTACTAATATGTTTTTTGTTGGTATTTTCTAAATCTTTGCTTTACACTATCTCAAATCCCTTTAAGTGTAATATAGTAGGAATGATTTTTTTGAGCCATAGGTGCCACCATCTTAAATTTGAATTTCACAATAACTAAAAAAAAAGTACATTTAGTGCGGTATAAAATTGTGTGCAAGTTTTAACTTTATATGATTTTGATTTATAAATTATATAACTATTGTGATTAAATTTTGGAATGCATAGTTTGGTTATTATAAACCTTCTGATTGCAAACTGACAAAATTATGATCCCCTCAGGTTTGTATTATTGATAGAGACAGGAAAAATTTGCGGGTTCATTTCGCAATAGGCTAGAATCCAAGTGCGTGTAACTTATTGCCGCTTCAGTGATTGGAACACAGTTTGCCTTAAGGACTGTGAGCCAATGAATGACCCTCAACGTAAGAAGTATCGAATCACAAGCATCCCAGTTAGCAGGTGTCACGAGTCAGTAGCCAATGAGCTGGTGTAATATTCCCGCGTACATAGAGGATCGTGGAGTCCATCCTACAGGTCATTAAAACCGCGAATTTTTTCCAGTCCCTAATTATTGAGGTTAAACTGTGCTCTTGAAAGAAATAAGAACTAATTAACGAGGTTACGCTACCTGCAGGGCAGCAAACATCAACATTTCTTCCTCGGTGCAGTCAATCTCCTCGTTCAGCAGTTGCCACTTGGCCTGCTCGTAGATCTGATTGATACGCACTGCATCGTACTTGGGGTCAAGGTCATAGAACGAATAAAACTTGAAACGGAGGCACAACGTGTCAAATTCTCGCACTCCTTGTTCCATGATGGACAGTGAGGAGTCCAACCACCTGGAAACCAAACAGAACACAAAAAATTAAATAGGTTTTGTAATAAAAAGTATCAGATTTTTTTTTTAACATTATATATATATTTATTTATTGGATGTGAGTGTGTGTGTGTGTGTATTAGTAGCCCCAAGTCTCCCATCATGCATCATGGTGGTTGCATGTCGATAGCTAAAGGGTGTGGAAGATACTGGATGAACATTCTTCTTCTACGAAAAAGTGTGCAAATAAAGGGAAAAAAATATATAGTAGTTAAAAGTAAATAATGAAATGTTAAAAGTACAAATATAGAAAAATAAAAATTAGAAAAAACAATGCCAAAGGGTAAGAAAGAATTTTCCATAATATTCTAGAACAGTCGAGGACTATGTTAGAGTAGTGGGGATGGCTTCTGAGACTTATATAAGGCAAAATGTGATGCACGTGCTTTACATGATTTTTCATGAGAAAAAGTGTATGAATAAAATCTATTTATGTATTCACCAGACAAAAAAAAATCTAATGTAGTGTTAAGAATTTATTTTAGTAAAATTATTTAGTACAGTAAACTCCCTATTGTCCGCGGGCGGATTATCCGCACATGCTACGAAAAAATACAGCACATAAGTAAATCTGTATTTTATTACAAGTGAGCAAATTTGAACTCTCCTGATGAGTGTATTGTGTGCAGTATTCAGTAAAACGCCACAGGCCTTCTCGGAACTCACGCAGTAGGCTGGCATGCGTTGCTATCTTTGTCTCTGTCACGCTTTGTTTATAGTCGTATGGTTGAGCAATTGTATGTTTACAATACTGAAATGTATTGTATGTTAATAATTCAGTAAAATACTACAATTTTAGCATCATTTAAAAAATTTTACTGTTAATTGTAACTTTTACTGACAAAGTTTTAGATTTTTAAGTTGAAATTAATGTTTCCTTTTTTGTCTCCCATTTTCGGCTCTTTTGCGGATTACCCGCGATTTTCACTATCCGCGGTGACCCTGCCACTTAATTTCACGGATAATATGGAGTGTACTGTATATGTAAGATATTTGTGTATGCTTAGTATGTAAGATATTTATGCCCAAAAGAGAAAAAAAAATTAATAAAGAAAATAAAAAGGAAAAGTCTTCTAACATAAGTCTTTTAACATATGTCTTTTAAACAAAAAAAAACTATATTCAACATAAATAATTAAATGTATGACCAAAATTAGTGGCCTTACCGAGGAGGATGGGTGCAGACCCCCCCCTGGGGTTATAACCCAAGAGAAAAGGAATATCCAAGAAACCTTGAAAAATAAACTCATTAAATCAACATTTTTAACCTAATCAAAAACTTAAATTTCTACAATCGTTTTGCTAGTTTATATATACTATTTCAAAAGTTCGAAAAATGAATTACAATAAAGATGAATTTCGCACTATTAAAATCTGAATGAATGGTGTCAAACACTGGACCCGACAGGCGTGCCTACCCGACGTTCAGGCGGGCGCGCTCGACCAGGGAGCGCGGCTTGAGCAGCTTGCCGCGCGCCTCCGGGCTGGGGTGGGCGGGGCTGTTGGCCAGGGACGCGTCCAGGCTGCCGTTCAGCGTCTCCAGCGTGAGGGACGGCGGCGAGTAGCTCCCGTTCGAGTCGTTCAGGCTCTGGTTGTTCCTCTTCCACGTTCCCGACTGCTGCGAGGGCAAAACCACCGTCCAGCGCTACCAGCAGCTGAGGCCGACGCACGAATACACTTTGGTGAGGGGATTCGAAAGAAAGAAATAAAAAAAAAAATTAACTGGCTAAAAATTAACTCGGGCTACCTACGAATGAAGTAGCTTGGCTTCCGGGTTGTAGCCGTGTCCTCGGCGAATAATTCACCGACGTTTTAGTCGACATTGCAACGTTGGTGAATTATTGGCCAAGGTCACGGCTACAACCCAGAAGCCAAGCTACTTCAGACGATGGCCGTGAGAACCTGCGAACACTACTACCTACAAATGGTTAATCCAAAACTGTATACCTCACGATTCTTTAAGTCAATAAAAACCATCAAATAAGAAGTAGTAGATAGTGATGGTAGGTAGCATAATAATTGAGGCCAATAACCCCTGACATTGCTTTGCTTCCAAGATTGTACTGAGAACCGAAAAATTTGGTAACTGGCTCAGTGCTCATTGAACCTACAACCCTACTCTCATGAGCCACACGCACTAGTAGTGACTAGATTATGTCATGAATTGCGACAAAACCGAAATAACACCGGAATACACCATGTAACACCAAAATTTGAGTTAGTACACCACAAAGCACCGAATTGCAATTACAATTATGAAACTAATCAACATTTTCAATCGAAACTTAACTCTAATGACAAATACCTAAAATTTTAAATATTAAATTCAATGAAAGTAATTTATTTTGCATGATGTTTGTACCACAATTAAATAAAACAATATTTATAATCTTGAAATTCTTATTAGTTATTCATTTTTATGTTATGACTTTAGAACATTTCCCAGGAACAATAATACTTAACAGATTTACTTTATTTGTTTCATGCACCAGTCAAAATGTCACTGTTTTGGAGAAATTAGTACTATATAAAATTTAAGTATTTTTTTTTTTCAGTAACATGATATATTTTTTAATAAGTGCATTTCATAAAAAATCAAAACAATAACACCGAAATCTCCTATTTTAGAAACAAAATAGGCCTGAAAATAAAACCAAAAATCTTGTCTCAATGCATTATTGATCATGTCCACTGAAGTCCCCACATTATATAAGTGAATTCCATGAACAACTAACTACTATATTGGATTTTTTTTTGCAAGCTGTAAAGATTATGCCAACGCACTGAGTGAATCAAACCAGGATAATAGTAGATGGATGATGTCTCATGGAAATTGTTATCCAATGGAAAATTACTAAATGAGGTAACCAAAATGTTCTCACCCACTCTCTTCACTTAAAAATTATTTAATAAATCAATAAAAATAACAGAGCACAGTACGAAGAAGTGTTCTAACACAACTGCAAGCCAATTACAGCTGTTAAGCTGTTAAGTTACAAACCACAACTAGCATATTTTGTAGGCACAAATTTAATTTTATTCAATCCAATTTCTCTACTACTTTAATTCTGTTTTATTATATTTTATTGCAAAATGTATTATGCTGTTTATTTATTGGACGGGTTGCCAAATCTGTACTGAAACCATACTGTAACATTAAAAATTCTATGTTGTAAGTCTGAAATGTAACCTGTCAAGTCTGGGTTCCTGTGCTACAGTACTACAAAATAAAAATAAAAGTATTAAACTGCAGTAATTCTGCAGTACAGTAAAAAATTAAAAATAATGTCGCTTTATATACTTTGGGGCCGTTAGTAATTCTTCACCAATAGTGTTTATTTGAGGGCTATTCCTGTAAACTTATGACAGTTATTTTCCATTTTATATTTTGTCTCAAATTTTCTCAACAGATATTTACAAAATATTATCGGATGGCAGTATAAAGTCGCGCAAGCAGAGCTATCGAGAGAAACTAAAGGGTCAACTGCCCCTTAAGCGTCCCTACATATAATTTTTTTTTCATGACTACATTACTTCCACGGAATTCTTGAGCTGTCTGAAATTTAAATTTAAGTATGAATGTGTTCATCTGTGCTGCAGTTGTGTTATCCATAATACCTGTTTAGGTACATCATTGTGTTTATCTGTTTGACATCAGCTGATTTAGGTTTGTTCTCTGTGGGTTTATGTTTTCATTTTTATTTCTCAATTTGCGTTCTTGAATTTTTCCCATAACAAACAGTACAAAAAACTGCTGTGGCATATGTCCAAGAAAATTGTATTAAATCAAAATTTTCCCATTGCATGAATCATTCGAGCTTTTACAGCTGAAAGATAACGTTCAGTAAAAATATGTGGTGAGAAAATTTGCGACCAAACTGCAAATGCAAGGGCTAAACCTGAGGTCAATCCCTGGACTGATGGAGATGACACGAGAGAGAAATGAGCAACTCAGAGAGAGAGAGAGAGAGAAGAGAGAGAGAGAGAGAGAGGAGAGAGAGAGAGAGAGAGAGAGACGGAGCGGGTCGAGGGATACTCGCATTCGACTACGGGCCCTGGACCCAGGATCTGAGACGGTCACGCGCTGCATTATAATCGCATGGTTATTTCTCACCTACACTCTTTTTAGAATGAAATACAGGGTATGATTATGGTTACTATTTTATAAGTCCAAACTAAGCTTTATTTATAAAATTATTTTACTTTAAAATAGAGGTGGGACGATACCACACTTTCGATACTCGATTCTGTATTGTTTTTTTCAGTTCGATACATTCGATACTTTCGATACTCCAGGGGAAAAATATTTTCCCATTAAGTAACAATTATTACAAATAACATAAATTAGTTTTAAACTATATAAATTCCCTCTTTATTACAAAAATACAAACTGCAAACAACTTTAAATACTTGAGTATTAAAAAAATAGAAGTGAAATACAAACTATCTTCAAGAGAGTTAGCCCTTTATTTTCCAGTACACTTTTTTTTTTACCGCGAACAAATGTAAACAAAAAGAAAATCAGAAATATTATCTTGTTTGTTCGAGACAAGAGCAAGCGGGGCTGGGTACTCGGGCACTCACAGAGACGGGCGAGCTGATGGGCGTGGAGGTCTGCTGCCGGGTCGGAGTGACGGGGGCGCACATGAAGGGGGCGGGGCTGTGGTCCAGGCTGCCCGTCGAGCCGGACGGACTGTGGTTCGAGACGAAGGTGTTGGTGTCGGCGGCTGGCTGGCCGCTGTTCGGGCCCGGCCTGGTCTCGTGGTGCCTCCTCTTGGCGCCCGGCAGGTCCTTGTAGTTGTACTTGAGGTGGTTCGGCTCCAAGGGCTTGCAGAAGGACAGCTCCTCCGGGTGCCTGATGCCTGGCGGGACACACAACACGCGTGGTCACACAGACGGTGCGCAGAGCTTCAGGAAAAAAAACCACGCGATTTAAAAACTACTCAAGATATCCTAGTGGGGTATGTTTACGAAAAGCATTTAAGAGTTCGCTGAGCCCCGAAAAGTACTTTTAATTTTGGATCATGTTTTTAAACTGTATTTCTAGAAGAGTTAAATTGGCTGAAACGCATGTTTTCAGAGTAATTTTTAGGCGTAAAACAACCAGTACAGATTATTAAAAGCACTTAAGGAACTTGCATTACACCTTTATCTTCATTTATCGGCCATATGATGTTGCGGTCACCGCTAAAATTTCACTGTTATCCTGTGACGACGAGAAGACTGCGCGCCAGTCCAGAGGAGACACCGCGCTAGAAGCACCAGCGAGCGTCGCGCTTATCATCCCGCCTCACTGACCCACGTACACCCCTGACGAGGCGGGCCCCTTAAGGCCCGTCTACAATAGCAATGTCCTAAACTGTGTCCGAAGGACACTCGTCGCTGATTGGTCCACGTGAGCCTCTGACGTCATGCGTCAAGTGGGGCGAAAGTCCGAACCTACCCGGTCCGAAGACATCCGCCAATTTGAACTTTTTGTCCCAACCTGTGTACTTCGGACACGGAAAAATAACAGTACACTCACGATATTTGAATTTCCGGCTCCCGTTAGAAAACGTGGTGTTTGTTTTTGTTATTGAAGGAAATGGAAGGTGTTGTAAGTCAAGAAGAGCCACTTTGCCTCACTGAATAAATATATAATATTGAACTCCCACAACTTTCATAATTTCAATCTCAAACTACAAAGCATCAAAACAATAAACAAAAACATTTGGTTTGGCACATTTACTGCGCTCTGGTGACAACTTTAGAAATAAATACATTCGGACATCGGACATCGCAATTGTGGACAGGGCAGTTTTCGGTGAGACAATGTGACGTCACTCACATTCGGATAAGGACACAGACCACACACAGGTTCGGACTATCGTAGATGGGCTCTTACTCTTCCTTCTGCCCACTGCCCGGGTTACCTCTATATCTGTCTAGCTGGCAAGAGGAAACATTACAATGCACAGTTTGTACCGATATAGTTTTTTACCTAACCAACACTGCTAGTCCGAAAATTCAACAAAACAATATTTTATTGTTTTTACATTAATACACATTTGTTTATATCTCTTAGGTTTATTTATTGCATGAGTTATGTATTATAAATGGCACACAAATTTAAGATTAGAAAATGTATGAAGTTTGAAACATTAAGCTACTACATAGTAGCCTATGTATAATTGCTGATAGCCACTGTTTTCCAACCAAGGTTCTATCCATTTCTCTGTATTTTCCAGATTTTTAAGACATCTTTTTAATTTCCTGAGTTTTCAATGTTTCGCCAACTTAACCTATCTGCAAGAAGCCTGTTTTGCTCTAATAGTTCCAATTCTAAAACTATATAATTATGCTAACACATATAATTTGTGTTTTGGCCCCAGGTTTTACATTTACAACTTCTAACCATAACTGATGTTTTCAAAGACACACTAATAAAATATTTACCTTTTTTTTTTAACACATCACTATTTTTTTCTGTTTTTAAGCATTTTAAACTTTTAACAGAAACAGTAAATTCTTTTCATCCGTCACACGTGGAACCACAACTTTGCAGGATTAGTGAATTTGCCGGATTATGGAACATCAATATGGTTGAAGTAAAAATACTCAATTACAACGGGCTTTATGGAGCTGAAATCCCAGCCCACCTCCTCCTCATCCTTGTTTCAAGTAAGAAATTACACGTTATATACAAAAACAGAAAAATCCGCAGATTCAGCGCAATATAGGATAAACTACACAATCCTATAAAAACTATTGAACAAATACCACATGTTCATTTGCCACTGACTTGTGAGACCTGTTCACTGGGATGCTAGCGATTTGCCACTGACTTGTGAGACCTGTTTACTGGGATACTAGTGATTTGCCACTAACTTGTGATATCTTTTTACTGGGATGCCAGTGATTTGCCACTGACTTGTGAGACCTATTTACTGGGTTGCTAGCGATTTGTCACTGACTTGTGAGATCTTTTTACTGGGTTGCTAGCGATTTGCCACTCACTTACGAGACCTGTTTACTGGGCTGCTAACGATTTTCCACCGACTTGTGAGACCTGTTTACTGGGATGCTAACAATCTTCCATTGACTTGCGAGAATATGTTAACTGGGATGCTAGTGATTTGACACTGACTTCTGAGACCTGTTTACTGGGATGCCGGTGATTTGACACTGACTTCTGAGACCTGTTAACTGGGATGCTAGTGATTTGACACTGACTTCTGAGACCTGTTTACTGGGATGCCGGTGATTTGACACTGACTTCTGAGACCTGTTTACTGGGATGCCGGTGATTTGCCACTGACTTGTTTGACATGTTCACTGGGATGCTAGTGATCTTCCACTCACTTTTGTGAGACCTGTTTTTTACTGGGTTGCTAGCAACTGGCTACATACTACTGGTTTTCCGTGGCCGATAGTCCTACATACAGATGAATTGAGGCAAAATCCAAGAAACGGCACAATATTATCTCGACTCTAGCGCCATCACGAACTGAATCTCGGGATGCAAGGTAGGACTGTAAAGGTGGAATCACAATGCCCCGACGACCCCGACACGACAGTCCCGACAAGATGAAAAATTTTCAACAGCCAATAAGAACCTGGTTCATCCCGACGAAACAGGTTCTTATTGGCTGTTGAAAATTTTTCGTCGTGTCGTTTTTCCTAACCTAAGTTAAAACTAAGTGTGTAAGGGAGGGGTCTAGGTAGGGAAGACTCTAAGTGCGTGTCGGGGTCGTCGGGGCATTGTCAGGGGCGTAGGAACCGGGGGGGGACGTGTCCCCCTGAACTTTTTGGGTGGAGGGGACTGTCCCCCCCAACTTTCTAGACCGTGATAATTTTATTTTATAATATTGATTGATTCCGGAGAGGGGAGAGGGGGAGGGGGAGGAGGTGGAGAGGGGGAGGAGGTGGAAAGGGGGAGGAGGGGAGAGGAGAGGGGGGAGGAGGAGAGGAGAGAGGGAGGGGAGGAGAGGGGGAGAGGGGGGAGGAGGAGAGGGGAGAGAGGAAGGAGAGGGGGGAGGAGGAGAGAGGAGAGGGGGAGGAGGAGAGAGGAGAGGGGGGAGGAGGAGAGGAGAGGGGGGAGGAGGAGAGGGGAGGCGGGGAGGAGGAGAGAGGGGAGAAGGGGGACTCGAGGGGGGAGGGCGGCGGCTCACCCAGCTCCTTGCAGAGGTTGACGACGGCGTTGAAGGTCTTGACGGAGAAGTCGACGCGGCAGTCGAGGAAGCGCAGGTCGGGCAGCTGCACGCGCAGGGTCTTGTGCATGGGCGTGAAGTGCAGCACGGCGTCCGCCTGCACGCCGCACTGGTCGAGCGTGGAGCGCGTGCGCGCGAGCCAGGCGTTGCGCGCCGGCCACCAGAGCGCGTGGTCCGACCAGTCCATGGCGATGTCTGCAACACCCGGCAACAGTGGCGGGTCCACAGGTTCACCACTCTAGCATTTCAGAGCAGCCGGAGTTACTACATTTGCATTTCATCCGCTCACACTACACATAACATCCAACCAGGAGCGCAACAACAGGGGGGGGGGGCAAGGGTATTTGCCCCCCCCCCTTCTGAAACCTTGAAGTGGGGGCAAACGGGGGCAAAGAAAGTGCTGTGTAATCAATTTTTAGATAATAAAACTGCTTAAATAGCATCATATTTTCCACCTTGAAATACAAATTTTTCCCGGGGGAGGACCCCCCCACCCCCCGCTTCAATAGGGGGGGGGGGATCGATGATTCTTTATAAAAAGGTATATTGCCCCCCCCCCCCCCCCTTTGGAAATTTAGTTGTTGCGCCCCAGCATCCAACCACCAGATTTTATGATTCTACAAGAAATTTCATTAATTATATTAAAATATTTTATTGGTTTCAGAAACAATAATTTTTTGTCGCAATATTAATGTAGCATACAACTGTTTTTTTTTCGGGGGGGGGGAGGGGCACTTGCCCCTGGTGACCAACCCCCCCCCCCCCTCCCCCCCCCCGGATCCGCCACTGCCCAGGAACAACCAGTAACAGGAACGGCGACTGAACCGGAGCCTTCCAACCCCCCCCCCCCCCCCCGCTTACACACACACACACTCTCTCTCTCTCGCTCTCGGTCTCTCACACACACACACACTCACACTCTCTCGCTCACACACACACACACACACGATCAGTCTTGCGGTCTCTGTTGCTGTTGGATGTACATACAGTTTCCATCGTGGAATACGGAAGGAACTTGGGATGTTGCAATCGCAGTTGCACTTTTTAGTTAGGGAATATATATATATATATATATATATATATATATATATATATATATATATATATATAAGCAAAGCAACCCAAAGAATAACGAACAAAGATGTCTGCCACGACACCTCAGCTGATTTGTTTAGGACTGGCCGAGACGCTGTTCCCACACAAGGCTTATGTTTCAGAGATCAGGAGGCGAGCGCTACCGGCTACGGGGTTTATTGAACCTCGCATCACTCTCTACGTATCAGTTTCAAATGCAGTGTTTGATATTCCACGCCCACTGCGCTTACAACATACACTGCGTCAAAATACTAATTTTGAATTATTTAATAACGTCCGCATGAATCACATGGTGATCGAGTAAAGCAGTTTTTTTTATTATTTCCAGCTCAAAATCAGTATTATTTTAATACCATGTAGTCCAATCGTTATGTACTTTCAACCATTGGATATGTTGTAATATGAAACATATACAGCAAAAACCAGTTTTTTTTTTTGCGCCATATTTTGCCAATTTGGGATATTTCGCACATTTTTGAAATCCTGTATCTCGGGAAGTATGAAGTCAAAAAATATGTTTGAATAGTGAAAATTGTAGGAAATTTAACGCTCTACAAAATCGAATAGAATAGTCTAAGTCGTATGAGGCAAAAGAAAAAAGTTATAGGCAAAAAAAACTGAAAAAAGTGCCAAAAAAATTGGGGTTTTTCGGCCCCCCATAGTTTCCACAAGGATTTTTTGTTGGATAAATTGGGTGGGGCACTACTGTACCATACCAAACCACCACCCCAAGTTTCATTAACTCGGCATTTAATCGAAGGACCCACCCTTTTTGAACCTATAACTACTGAACACTGTCCCATATTGGTTAGACGCCCAAAAAAATGGGTGAAATGTGGTGTTTGCATTGAGGAAACAGTTTCAAATGACTGATTTTATGGAAGTGACGTGTTTGACGACGGAAATTCTAATCCACACTTATTAACCATCGCACCAACTCATTTGGACGGAACAACATGGCGATGGCGATTTCGATTATGTAAGAGCATGACGTCTACCTGAAAAATTCCAAACGCCATGATTTCAACTGAAAACGTGATGTGTATGCACGCGCCAATGCCTACGCTCGTTTGTTTTTTCTCGATTTCCAAACGCGGAGGGAAATTATCTGTCTTTCATCCTCGTTGAGTCTCGGTTTCTCTCCCGCATTCGGTTCTCCGTCTGTGACA
This sequence comes from Bacillus rossius redtenbacheri, assembly GCF_032445375.1. NCBI lineage: Eukaryota > Metazoa > Arthropoda > Insecta > Phasmatodea > Bacillidae > Bacillus > Bacillus rossius. The sequence goes on from NC_086340.1 coordinate 10,122,317, forward strand.
TTTCGCACCTGGGCGTCGTGCAAATGCCATCGGATGATCTGCAGCTTTCGGACGAAATGCCAACCACCCACCCCCTCCTCCTTCCCTGTCCACTACGGAATCCAGCGCCGACATGAAGCCCGTTCTACAACGGCACGCAAACGGACACGGATCTCCCGGAATATTTCCACTATCGCGTCTGCTATTTCCATAATGCACGGAAACGTAACAAATGGCAACCAATGCGACAGCTTTTCAAGATTACGAAATATTAATTTAAATTAAATATAGGTATATAAAGCTTCGAAATCATAGCACGACATGAATTTACATTATAATAAATATAAAGACAAAGTAATAATAAAACACTATATATATATTATTTTTTTACTTGAAATAATTTTTAACGTATTTAGAACATAAACAAACATGTAGCAGCCAGTGGCGTAGCCAGGATTTGTGTATGGGGGGTGTTAAGAAGCATGCCCCCCCCCCCCCCCAAACGGGAAATCCTCCCCCGGGAAAATTTGGATTTTAAGGTGTAAAATAGTGCTATTTTAGCAGTTTTCGGTACTTAAATTTAAATATTGTAATGGTAAAAATTTTATTAATTTTAATATGAAATTTGTTTGAGTGATGAATAAGAAATTAATTAAAGATTTGGAGCTAAGGGGGTGGGGGGGGGGGTTTAACCCCTAAAACCCCCCCTGGCTACGCCCCTGGTAGCAGCCAAGTACTCTCGGCTTCTATATGTCGCCACGGGGCAACGTAAACAAAAGAGCTCAGCATTGCCGAACTACTTCCTTACGGGTCCGTCTCCGTCTGCGTGCCGTTGTAGAAACTCTGATCCTTGAGATCCGTCTCCGTTTGCGTGATACGTCTCCGCTTCCGTGCAGTTGTATAACGGGCCCTGTGTCGGCTGCGAACAACGCCGCAGATCGCGCGCCGGTGAACTGGGCTTGCAGAGTTGAGTCTCGCTCTCAGGAACGGTCCTACATTGCAAACAACCGTTTGAGCGTTTCCACTCTTCTATGATAAAAAAAAAATTATATATTTAAAAAAAACTAAAAAAAACGCGCTTTTATCAGTTGATGACTATAAAGTTACAAAAAATAAACATTGCACAAGTTATTGAGTCTTAGGTCTCCGCCTACCCGGGCACACACACGGTGCGCATAGAGCTTCAGGAAAAACAACGCGATTTTCAAAACTACTCGAGATATCCGAGTGGGGGTCTCCTTACGTAAAGGCATTTTAAGAGTTCGCTGAGGCCCGAAAAGGCCTTTTGATTTCGGATTAGGTTTTTAAACTCTATTTTTAGAAGAGTTAAAATGGCTAGGCGTAAATCAACCGGTACAGATTCTTGAAAGCACTTAAGGGACTTGCATTACACCTTTGTCTTCATTTCTAGCCTGTATAATGTTACGGTCACCGCTAAAAAAAAATGCACAGTTATCCTGTGACGACAGGGGCGTAGCCAGGGGGGGGGGGGTTTAGGGGTTGAACCCCCCCCCCCCCCCCCCTTAGCACCAAATCTTTAATTAATTTCTTATTCATCACTCAAACAAATTTCATATTAAAATTAATACAATTTTTACCATTACAATATTTTAATTTAAGTACCGAAAACTGCTAAAATAACACTATTTTACACCTTAAAAACCAATTTTTCCCGGGGGAGGACCCCCCCCCCCCCCCGCCCGTATTAAAGCGGGGGGGGGGGCGGCATGCTCCTTAACACCCCCCATACACAAATTCTGGCTACGCCACTGTGTGACGACGAGAAGACTGCGCGCCAGTCCAGAGGAGACACCGCGCTAGAAGCACCAGCGAGCGTCATGGCGCCTCACTGGCACAGATACACACCCCTGACGGGACGCGGCGAAAAGGACTGTGTACCTCGCCGGCTTGACGACCGCGAGTCAGGGAGGGGTTACGACGGACACGGCCCCCCGGTGGGCGATTGACGAGCCTGTAAAAAGAACCGCCGCTTCCTGCTGCGGCGGCGACGCGTGTGGTGCGCTCCATGGCGGCTCGTCCACGAAAAAAAAAATATGTCGTCTGTAAAGTTGGTTTACGGACGATAGTTTAAAGTGACGACGTCATAAAAAAACATTGATGAAATGATTGCATGCTTTTATGAATAAAATTGAATCATTTTTATTTTAATAATAAAAGAATAATTACTTGAAATTATACTAGTAATTAGATTTTTTTTAAATGCAAGGATAATTAACCTTTATTGCAGAAATTTTTGTTGTAATAAGCAATGAAAACCACATCAACTTTTCACTTCACTTTATAAACAGTCGACGAAAAAGTTCACGTGTAGATGACTTGTACATAATTTTAAAAACTGGCGTTTAGCTATAAAGATTAAATATAATTATGAACAAGTTTTCATATAAATAAACTGTAATCAAATATATATCAACAATTATATGAATCGCCATAATTTTTTAGTCAATTGTAACATAACATATTATTACCGCATTCGCCGACAGCGTAACGGAACACAGCGTAACGGAACAATGTGCGTAACGGGACACTTTTTCGTGCGTGCAGCCGGCGTTCATCGATTTATTAGACGTTGTGTCACGTCAAAAAATGGGATGTGGCTGTGTCATGGACACGGCCGTTTGTTGTACGTGAATACGTGTACGTAACAGGTAATATTTTATACACAAAATATAAAATACGCTATTTTTTTATTTTAACACCATATATATTCACTGTAACTATTTTTATACTAATGTTTTATATATTGCAATCGATAGATTTTGACGATAGTTGACGATTTAAAAACGAACGTTGTAGCTTCTCCGAGTCAAAAGTTACACTAAATGGAAATCTCGAAACGCAGAGACGCAACTTACTCCGAGCGAGAACAGTAGAGGCATCTCGTCGACGGGGTCAGAAGGCCGAGTGCAGGAAACTGCACATCGATCACGGCGGATGAAAGCCCTGACGCCTGATCGCTCGACAACTACGAGGCACGCGCGCGCCGACAATGGCCGAGAATGTACGACAATGGCCGACAAATGGCTTCAGCAACAGCGAGAGGGGGGGAAACTAATCGGAGTGGAACGAGTGGGAGAAATGTGCTCGGATCAGAACATAAAAAACTGAATTGTGACGTTTTACTATCGGCAACGTCAAAAAAAAAAATACCGTCACTTTTGTTTCTTTCAAGTTATACGTCTTTAGAAGAATGATGAGAGTGAATTATGCAACGAAATTTTCAAAGGATAAAAAAAAATGCTACATAGAAATAAAAATTATAGGTGCTTCTAAATCTTATGCCTTAGTGATTGTTATTAAATACTGGCCCATGTCATTAAAGACTTTTATCTATTGTGAATATTAGTGATATAAATTGTGTTTGTAAATTTTTTCACAAGTGTATTTATATAAGTGAGATAATGTTCCCGTATGAATAATTCCTTCCCATTATAAATTATTGCATTATTATTTAATACATTCTTAAAATAAATAAATTAGGATATACAGTCCGCATATTTATTAATTTCATTATCAATTTAGTGATCTCGGTTATTTGACTAAATTAAATAATTAATTTTATAAGCGTGTTTATATTTATATTGAATACTGAATATGTATGCAATTTTTTCTTAATTTGACTGAATTTATAATTTACCAACCGTATTTAAAATATCCCTTCAGTCATTTCATTTCTTTGACTATTTGCATACAAACTTAAAAGTTAATTTTTATTACCCCAAGTAAGTATAACTTCTAACTACCGCACGTACACGCGTCCATTTTTTTTATTCGACTCTAAAATCTAGTGAGAAAGGAATCCCCCGTGGTCTGTAGAATGCGCTGATTCAAGTGAATCAGTTTCAACAAAAATGCCCAATCGAATTTCGCCGACGCGGAGCAGTTTTCCGACTAATTCGAATTCAAAAAACTGCAAGGCTGCGCAGTCCCGCAAGAGGAGATCGTAATAACTGTTTGTTGGTTGCGATGACAAAACTGACAGTTCGAGATTAATGAGGATGCAGTTCGGACACTGGCAGCTGCTGAGCCGGTGGCCTGGTCAATGATGCCGCCCCCCCCCCCCCCCTTTTCTCCAACACAGCGACAACTATCTTACGCCATTGAAAAACAAGTAAATCGGTCCGTGCAAAAAGGGATTCAGTCCTAAATAAGTGTTTTGAGAAAAACACAAAAAAAAACTGTTTGTGCCTTAAGATTTTAATAATACAATAACACTTTTTTTTATATGGTACCTAATACTGTTACCACTCATATTAATAATCTATAGGTGCTACTGTTCTTGTACATAGTTTATCGAGAAAAAAAAAATATTTGTTGCACTGAAGTCCTTTTTGCATGGAAAAGTTTTTTATTGCACATATTTTTTTTTAAATTTTATTGTTATTTTAGTATTTATATTATTTTCAATTGTTTATCAGATAAAATGGTAGTAAAAAAAGTTATAATATGTCATATGTTACTACAAAATAGTTTATTTACTCAAGTAAAAACTGGAATTAAGGAAGGAAAAAAATGGACTGAAAGTCCTTTTTGCATGAACCAATTCAAGTGGCGTGGCAGTGGTAGATGCGCCCCCTACTTTCACAGAAACCCAGGAGGTTCAGATGCTCGAAACAAGGCACACGGATGCGCTTGATTATCACATCTCGGCGGTTCCGTTCCAATCGGCGATAGACCAGAGAGACAGTTGGTGGGATATTTACAAAAATCAATTTCTTTGAGCGTGATATATCACGGGACACGTAAATATTTGTTCGCGAGTGGCTTATCGGAGCCCGGAGGAGGCGAGGGCTGGCGCCCGCACACCGACGCCACCGACCGGGACCGCCGGACCGCGCAAACCGCACATCGGTGTGCGGTTACCGTGGCCCTACCAGCCCCCTACCAGCCCCTACCAGCCCCTACCAGCCCCTACCACGCGGTCGCCAGCTCCAGTTACCTCGCCCGAGGACCGGCCGGTCAAACCCGCCAGCGACGCTCACCCAGGTCCCGCGTCGGCCTCATTAATTTAAAGCTACCATCCTTAACAGATTACAGTGAACAAACTTAACCTAAATCTTAAGAACGTTTACAGTCTATCTGCTGTGCAGTATTGTTCCAAGTTTTTTTTTTTTTTTTTTTTTTGAACCGTTACTATTGGATTGTACTTTTAGTCAAGAAAAACTATTTTAAATCGCAATCTGCAGCAAACAGGCCCTTGCTGATGCATGGTCTGATTGTGTGGGGGCTGATGATTAGTGATGCTCTACTCTAGAAATGAACCTGTCTCCCTGAACGGCCTGTAAACGAGAATGAAATAGGGTAGGGATGGAGTATTAGCAGAATGATGACTGGCAGGAGAAATATGAAACCAGATTACAAAACCCGAACTTGGACGACCCCTACCTACTCTGCAAACAAGGTTATGTCCACGCTTTGAATATATATACTGTATAGAAGCCGCCAGCCCAGGTTAAAATTTCTAATACGGTTTTGAGGTAGTTGGTTCATTCACCGCCGCAATCGCCACCATCTCTAGGGCATCGACTCGTGGTGGTCCCTAGCGGACAAGTGTCGAACTCTTCAAACACCCCTTCCCCCTCCCGTTGAACGACCTTGAGCTGCAGTGAATGATTGGTGGGGGGGTGCGGGGGAATGACAGCGGGCGACAGTGCTGCGCTCTAACGTGTACATAACAACCTAACACGATACAGGGCGGTACGGCAGCGCACTGCAGCGGTGAAGTTCCCAAGCTGCTCATCATACGCTCCTGAAAAACGTAGAGTAAATCCTATCCACTCGCGACTTCTATACAGTATATATATATTCAAAGGTCCACGTCCGCGGTCTGCCTACTTGCAACTGGCGGCCGTGCGCGAGGCAAGCCACTGCCTTCTGGGAATGACTGGGATCATTCAGGGCACCCCCGACATTCCCGGTCGTATGATGTTCGGGCGTGCGACGGCCACTCCAGTCGGTTATCTTCTCTGGCTGCTCCTGCTCCTGGCTGTGGCTGGGGCGACGGACTGAAGGTGTGCTTGTTCGGCCGTCAGCCTCCGTCCTTGAGACTCCCGGGAGCTACCGATCCATCACTGCAGTTGCTGCATACACCGTACATGCTTGGGTGTACGTGTGTTGGTGAGGCGAGATGATAAGCGCGACGCTCGCTGGTGCTTCTAGCGCGTTGTCTCCTCTGGACTGGCGCGCAGTCTTCTCGTCGTGCATATGAGCGGTGACCGTAACATTATATGGCTGAGAAATGAAGATAAAGGTGTAATGCAAGTCCCGTAAGTGCTTTCAAGAATCTGTACCGGTTGTTTTACGCCAAAAAATTACCCTGAAAACACGCGTTTTAGCCATTTTAACCCGTCTAAAAATACAGTTTAAAAACTTAATCCGAAATCAAAAGTACTTTTCGGCCCTCGGCGAATTCTTAAATGCTATTCGTAAATAGGACCCACTCGGATTTGAGTAGTTTTGAAATTGCGTTGTTTTTCCTGAAGCTCTGCGCACCGAGTGTGTGCCCGGGCCTGGGCACACACATGGTGCGCAGAGCTTCAGGAAAAACAACGCAATTTCAAAACTACTAAAGATATCCGAGTGGGTCCTATTTACGAATAGCATTTAAGAGTTCGCTGAGGGCCGAAAAGTACTTTTAATTTCGGATTAAGTTTTTAAACTGTATTTTTAGAAGCGTCAAAATGCCTAAAACGCGTGTTTTCAGAGTAACTTTTAGGCATAAAACAATCAGTACAGATTCTTGAAAGCACTTAAGGGGCTTGCATAACACCTTTATCTTCATTTCTCCGCCATATAATGTTACGGTCACCGCTCAAATTTCACAGTTATCCTGTGACGACGAAACGAATGCGCGCCAGTTCAGAGACTTGCGCTTAGAGGCTATACCGCGCTGGAAGCACCAGCGAGCGTCGCGCTTATCATCCCGCCTCACCAACACACATACACCCCTGACGAGGCGGGCCCCTTAACACGCGCACGGCTAGGCCTTGTGCTAGTGATTAAGTTTAGTGGGAAAAAAAAATTTTTATAAGGGGGTGGGGGGAATGAGGAGAAACGGGTTGAAAGTATAGTGATGGGTCGGATCCCAATTTCATCGACTCCAAACCTCGAAATCGAAATCACAATGTGTACGTACCTCGGATGTACTCCTCAAATTCGGATCTACGTCCCAAGGGTCAAAAATTAAATGATGCAAATGGTATAAACTATGTCTTTGAATGGTTCTCGCAATGGAAGAAGATTGATTTCAAACAATATTTCGGACATGTGCCATCGCTAGTTCCCACTATACGTCACAAAGAAAAACCCAAAGAAAGATGACCGCGAGGATAAATGAATCTCGTTTGTCTGGACTTCCACGGGGCGGGCGAGCCAGCTGGCATCAGCCGGCGACGTCTGGCTGCCGCAGCGCTGCCAACTGTCGGGCACACTCGTCGGTAAACACATTCACGCATATAATAAAACACGCGTCAAACACGCGTCAAACAAACGTGATTAAAGTTTTACGCCCGACAATGGATTCTACAAAATAAACAAAACCCACTTATGTGCAGTAACAAGCTGAAATTACCCATTAAACGGTTTAAAAATTACAAAGATTGGCAAACAACTAAATATTTATAAAACCTAATACATCAGTTTCACTATATATATATATATATATATATATATATATATATATATATATATATATATATAATTTGAGGTACTTTACGAAAGGTTTACCATATTAAATGATCTACTTGTGCTAGAGATATTTATCGTAAGATAATTCGGTAGGTGTCATAATGTTTCTCTGTTTGCGTAGTAAATAAATAACACATCGTAGTTTCGTAAGGGATTCCGTAATGGACGACCTCACAAATTATTGTTCATTGTTCAATATGTATGACGTCATGGACCCGCTTCCATAAAAAAAAGAAGAAGAAAAGAGGTCGGATAACACCCTCTGAGCCGTTTAAAGCTAGATACGCCCTTGGCTACGATGCAGCCTCACTCTTTATCAAGGCCGAGTTTAGAATGAGCACCTTAGGCTACATGTTCTAAAATTACCTCCTTTCTCAGAATATTCAGCAAAACTCACAAACCGAGTGTACTGTATGAACAAATATCAAACAAAATAAATTTGAAATGATATTTATTCTAACTCGAAAAAAAATATACTATGCCACTATAAACCACCACCCTACTGCTATCACATACAATATATATAAAAAAAAGGATAAAATTAATAATTTTAGATACGAACATGGTGAAGACTTTACAAGTGGTGATTTTTGCCACATTTTAAGTTTTAAACTTAACTTCTGCGAATCCCCGGTTTTGTCGAATATAATCCCGAATCAAATATTTTAATTATCCACCCACATCGAATATTTTTTCGCGCATATATACGCAGACCCCCCTAGAGGTGCGAACGGTGAGACTATCCGCGCTGCAGTTGGAAAAAAAAAAAAAAAAAAAAAAAAAAGCAATTTTCCGGGTCTTCGCCGGCGTACGAGCGATTCGTGCACCTTCGGCAATTTTCGTCAAATTACGTTTTGAGTTCGGTAGATAAAAAAGTAACGTTTTTTATTTTTTTATTTTTTTTATTGCGGGCCAGGCTTCAGCGAATTTCTGTTAAGTTACAGTGGCATAGGCGTACCCAGGATTTTTTTTCGGGGGTGTTCTTATAGATATTTTTCGGGAAGGGAAGGGGGGCGCTTATGATTTTTAAGAAAAACTGCATAAACACCAAAAATTAATTGTTTATAATAAACTTTTTTAAGCTTACAAACTTTTTACAGAAGAATTCTTCTATTTTTTTTTATTTTTTATTTTTTTTTGCAAATTCAGTAACCACATTCATGAACCAACCAACCACTGCAATTCAAATTTGTTTACGTTAACTGAGTGGTGACGTTCTCTCTCGTCGCTCGGTGTGAAACTTCAGAAAATGAGTTTCGAATGACATGAGTGTTCATAATATTCTTGCCTTTATTTCGGGGGTTGGGGGAGTGTTTGAACCCTCAAAACCACACAAACACACACACACACACACCTGGGTACGCCTATGTACAGTGGTGTGTGTGTGTATATAGTATATATAATAGTAGGGTACTTCCTGACGTAGGAAGGGTAGGAGTGACGTGTCGAGAGACACCGCGACCGGCATGTACCGACGCGCGCACGTGCGCGGCGACAATGAGGTCCGTTGTGGTGCCGCCACGGCCGCCGACAGACGACTTCTTCCTGGTGCCTCTACGCGCGGAGCGACGCTTCCCTCCTGAGAGAGAGAGAGAGAGAGAGAGAGAGAGAGAGAGAGAGAGAGAGAGAGAGAGAGAGAGAGAGAGAGAGAGAGACCTGCCATTCTCCGACGCACAGGGAAGCCTAGGATGTACATCAAGTTCTGTCCCTGCCCGAACACGCCCGAATATACACCTTCGGCCAACCTCTGGTTTATTTATATATATATATTTTTGTATTTCTCTGTTTATTTTAATGTAGCTGTACTAACCTAACTAACCGTACATAGTGTTTTAATGTAGCTAACCTAACCGACCACTTTTAATATTTGAATTCATTTTTTCTAGCGCAAAAAATAAAACAAATCCCGAGGTTGGCCGAAGGTGAATATTCGGGCGTGTTCGGGCATGGACGGAACTTGATGTACATCTTAGGCTTATCCTTCAGGAGGAACCAAGCCATGTGAAACCCCGCTCCCGCCTACAGACATACTAGCAGTTTCTGCCTCCGTACTTTTACAAGAACGGAAATTTCATAATGATTTTCACGCAAAAAAAAAAACACTCGGGATAAGATCCTTGACAGCACCCGAGGGCCCTTGCATCGCACCGTCTTCACCTTCCCCGCCATAAAATGTTAATTAATGGTCAAGTCTCACAGTTGCCCCATGCACGACGAGAAGACTGCGCGCCAATCCAGTATGCGAGTATGAAAGTGCGCCAGTATACGAGTGAACAAGTATATGAGTATGCAAGTGCGCAAGTATGCTAGTGTGAAAATGTGAAAGTGTACTACATACTCACAACGCAAACATGCAATCGAAGGTCCAACTCCCGAGTCCCCCCTCCCCTCTTCTACACCATCGATCGCCCTCCTCTGACCGTAGCATTTTCGTAGTGCTCCGATGACGTCATCGCCTCGATGCCGGATGTCAGGATGTCGTTTCCCGCCAAGGGCGCACACGTGCGGGCGAAGCACGTGGTCGGCCGGAAGTAGAATGACGTGGCTCTCGCAGTGACGCTCCTGATTCAGTCACGGAACTACTAGTTCTGCGCACAAGAGTGCGCGAACGTAGCAATTGGACATGGCCGTACACCCCCCGACTCAAGGATTTTTTTTTCCGAAAGGAAAACGCAGCGATTTATCACCGAGCATTTATTACCTTGACCTGTATGTATGAATGAAATGTGTAATAAAATATTTCCGTTCAATTTTTACCCACTTTTCGACGTCCGAATGCGTTGAAATTTTTCATACATGTAAATAACCTCTGACAATACAATATTTTGATAACTTCAAGACTTTAGTTATACAGAGTTGTGGTGCATTATTTGGCTGTTTGACCAAAGAAAAATTAAATTTTTAGTTCAGTCAACGATAAAACCTGTCCTTTTTTTTAACTATGAGTTTATTACAAGGTTACGGATTTTTCCCTAGAAACAAAAAAAAACAGTGTTTAATTGGGGATCTCATTCGAATTTATTTGGTTGGGAACAATGGTGTAAATATTTTATAAGAAGGGGTAATTATTGTGGTATTGTCAAAGCAACTACTAGTTTGGGATTGATTAGTTAGGATTTAACTGTACGAGCTAACAATCATAAACCATTACAGTCGTATACAAAGTCATATTTTAAGGACACGACAAACAGTTGCTTTTAATTTATTCTTAAGTATTCTATCGTAAACCGGCTTTCAGATAAATTATGGCCGGAGCAATGGTTTGAAGAAAAAGGTGATTGACAAATTCAAACAACAAAAATTTTCGAAACAAAAAGTTTCGTATGAATTTTCAGGATATTTTCAAGTACACTGTTTTGTGTTGGCGTCGAGATAATTAGGATATCCTTTCACGGCTAATTTAATCATCAAATGCAGCTATCGCGTTTAGGTTTCATTTGGTTAAGGGTCCATCAAGGTGTTATTAGTATTCGGAAACACTTTCAGTTTCGAGTTCTTACTGAAGAGATTTGATTATGCTCAGATTATTTAGGAGGTAATGCCGTATTACTTTTTTTTTAATTTTCTTCATTACTTGCATATGTTTTTCTGCCACAAATATTTTCAACAGGTATTAAACTAAGTGAATAAATTTTGAAAACAAATACAAGGGAGGCACCGAGTTAAAATTTTGTAAATAGCTTTTAAATAAAATTAATAGCGGGGGAGGGGGGGGGGGAATACGTGTGGGACACAGCCTTAAATTTGAAGTACTGACTCATGCGATGCAATTAAACTTGTAGTCACGTATTTCTGAATCACTATTTTTTATTTGTTGTTCTTGCGGTTATAGTGCAACATCACGCACGCACAATATTTATCAAGCCGAACTGCCAAGGTTCAGACTGTTCCTGGAAGGCTTTCGCGGCATGCGGTAGCTATCTCCCGGCTTCTGGATCCGGGCCACATCTGCCGCGTAGCAGCCATTGTCAAGGACTTGGGTTATCTGGGTTATCTGTGCCGATAACTCCGCCCTCGGCCAAGACTGGGACAACACGTCAGAAACGCACGTTATCAAAAAAATTGGGGGGGGGGGGGGGGGGGGCAGGAACCGAGAGACGCCATCTTGGTTTCAAAAGATGCATTTTTTTAATGCCATAAAAAACAATTATTGAATCGTATAATGTTGCACACTAAGCTTCGTTAGCACAGTTTTTTTTTTATTTAGTGGATTGCCTGACGAAAAAAAATGACGCTCTGCTAAAAATATTTTCCTACGCGGACAAATTGGCGTTCAGTACTGAATTCAACTTTTCGAATGACTACAAATGTAATACACAAAAAAAAATTCTGTGTTTTTTTTTTTTTTAATTCTTATGGAAACCATTTTTCCAAGAAATAGTTTGTAATAATACAATAAATATATTGTGAATTTGTAGGGTGAAAATACTGGCCCCAACAAATAAAAAAAAAACATCGTAGAAAGTTTGTTCATTTGCGTAGAATTGTAGTGTGCCCGATAACCTTTTTTTTTTGTGTTGGAAGTAAAAGTATCTTAGGGATGCTCAAGTCTTCATGTTGCATGTCGAGCCAGTGGCGGGACATAGGGACGATGTTTTACACCACGTATTTTATTTATTTATTTTTTTGAGATATGCTCTTGGGGAAACACATTGGCTGAAAAACTTATTCACACAACATGAACAGAAAACACACTAAAGTCACACGTCTGTGGATAGCCTTAAGGTCACGCCATAAGTTTAAATACAGTCGGAAATCTCTTGTGTGCTTGCTAAACACACAGTATGAAAATCACAAAAAATTTGACGAGTTGATACGAAGTTAATTTTAAGGCAACATACAAATGAAATCAACTCACCAACTTTTTTTCCGTAAATAATACTGTTTTTTATCTGGCTAGTACGCGTGTGTAGCGCAGCAATCAGGTTCTCTACTTACTGAGGCAGAGGCCTTCTTTGCCTCAACAAATGGTTTGTTGCTGTTTACAACGTTTTTTTTCTAAAAAAATTGTTTTTTTAATCTCAAAAATATTGCTTCTAACTAAATGAGCAACAATAAGTCACAGTGTCACGTAGACTCTCCCGTTGAAATAGAAAATGGCGACGAACTATCATTTCAGGAATGCAAAACTCGTGTGTCTGTTTGTCGATCACGGCCCACACAAGGCTGGGGCTGTGTGGACCTCTGGGTCCATATCCCGGGCCCAGCTTAATTTTATTTTTCTGTAACTATTTTTTTCTTTTCATTTTTGGCTCAGTGTGTGAAATAAATATACATACTCGCTGTGATTATTTTAAAGTAAAATAATTTTATAAATAAAGCTTAGTTTGGACTTATAAAATAGTAACTATAATTATTATACCCTGTATTTCCAGGTTAAATAACATTCTAAAAAGAGTGTAGGTGATAAATAACCATGCAATTATAATGTAGCACGTGATTGTAAAATTGGAGTGAGGGGGGGGGGGGGGCTATTCTTCGATCCTGGGTCCAGGGCCCGTAATCGAATGTGGGGGCCATGGTGTCGACAAGCTATAATACGTGGATTCTGTCGGTGGATTACTAGACTTGGATGGGCAGCCTTCTTTTCACAGACGAGAGAGCCAAACCTCCGATCGTGCATCTTCGGTTTTTTTTTTTTTTGGTTCATTGTAAATAAATATACAACTCATGAGAACTAATGGTCAATTAGGTTAGGTTAGCTACATTATAAATACTTTAAAACATTGTGGACGGTTGATTTGGTTAGGATAGCTACATTAAAATATACGGAAGAAAAAAACATGAACTTCGGGGAACTTCGGGTTTTGGCTATCTCGTCTGTGAAAAGAAGGCTGCCCGACTTGGATAGTTAGTTCGCCATAGAGAAAGCTGTTGTTACAAAGCACTGGGCAGCGTCTCGCAGAAGCGCGCGCCTCGGCAGACAGTGCGTTCCAATCGCAGATAGCTGAGAGCTGGGATGCTGCCGCAGGAAATGCTAAATATAGCCAACACGAGTGACGTCATGCCCCCTCCCCTCCTTCCTTGTGTACGCAGCCCCCCCCCCCCCCCCCAACCAAGAGTCACCGCGAACCGCGAACCGCCGCCGAGAACACGGGAAAAACAAGCGACGCGGGAACTTGCTTTGAATACGGTCGTTCGCACGCGGCGAAGGAAAAACATCCTCCAAGATTTCCGTCAATCTTCGTCAACGCGGTGATATATAAAGAGCATTCCTGCCAACATTCGAGTAATTTTAAAGTAATATCTTTCAGATAAAAAAACTTGTTTAAACATAAACGTGTCGTCATATTGGAAGAGAGGGTTTACGACAAGTAGGGGGAGCGTGATAGTTCTGGATCAGTTGCCTTGAGAGAAGACTCTTAACCTTAAAATCTTTGTTTTCAGACACATGGGATCTTTTTTTTTTTCAAGCAGAATTTGCCACCATCTTCAATCCTTGAGAATTCTTCGTCAAGACACGTCTAGGAGAAGTATGTTGTCAGATATCGTCTGCCATTCTGGATATCAATATTTACGTCATATTACTCGGCACACAAAGCAGGTTTGTATTATATCATTCTCGAAGACGTTGGATGCCATATTGGATTTTTTTAAATGTTATCTACAGGTGTCATCTGTTGTCGACCATGCTGTACGTCGTCATGGCAGCCAATCGTGGTTGCGAACTTGGTAGGCAGCACCACTATCACCATAAAGCTCATTTTAATGACCCGATGACACGTCGCGACAGACTACTAAAAAACATGAGCGCAACCATGAGGAATAATAAAGGTAGTACTCTTTGCTTAAGAAACCAATAAGTAGGGACCGGAAAAATTCGCGGGTTCAATGCCCTGTAGGATGAACTCCATAGTTATACGTACACTCGGTCGTCAGTCAAATGTCACCCACTCATTGGCTGCTGTCTTGTGAGACGTCCCAACGTAGCAGCCAGTGATTCGATAAAGCTTTTTGTTTGGTGTCATCCAGGTTAGTTGCGAGCCAATAGCAGAGGCAGCACTGAGGTATAACTATTTGTATTTTAGCCTATCGCGAAATGAATTCGCGAATTTTTCCGGTCTCTGCCAATAAGCGAAAGAGAAGCTCTGATGAAAGGACCCAACTCAGGTCCACGTGACAGACACTACGTCCATCTGCACTTTCGTCGCTGCAATCACCGTGACTACAGCATGTTCCACGCTTAGTTTGCAGTACACAGTAAATTGCGCTCACTGTTGTCAGATTGATACTATCCGGCTTGTAAACATTAAAAAATATATATTTTTGTATACCATCGTGAATTATAGGTTTTGTTCTCTTTTCCCCCGCTAATTGTTAGTTTTTTTAACACCTAAATATAGTGTATATTGACAGTACCTGTATTATTACAGTTGAATTCATCGTGAAAGAAGAAAAAAATAATTATTTCACAGGAGAAAATATTTTTAGCAGTCAGTCATTATTATTAAGGCATTCCGTTGAATGATGCGCTATGCTCGAACAATACCAAAATTTTAATATTAAAAGATATTAAAAAAATTAATATTATTAGATGATGCTCTTGACGAAATTACGACAAGAAACTGTATTTCCCAGTTTTACTTTAAAAAAATTTAATTTTCCAAATACATTTTAGACAAAATTTTGATTAAATTCCATAGTTGTGTCTGAAACTGCTGTGCTCTATGGCGTGTGTCTGGCAGGGATGCCTTCTTTTCACGGACGAGAGAGCCAAACGCCTGATCGTGCATCTTCGGTTGTTGTTTTTTGTTTTTTTTGTAAATAAATATGGCAGTGTTGATAAAAGGATACTAATGGTCAATTAGATTATGTTAGCTACATTATGAATACTTCAAAACATCGTGGACGGTTGATTTGGTTAGGATAGGTACATTAAAGATACGGAAAAAACCCTTGAACTTCGGGGAACTTCGGGTTTTGGCTCTCTCGTCAGTGAAAATAAGGCTTCCCGTCTGGCAACAGAGCAGGCTGAAACAAGGGTAGCGCTAATGGCAGAGATCGTGCACATGAGAGAGAGTATGTCAGCCAGGGATGAGACGCCACAGGACAGACAGCAGCTGCTGTGGCTCGCTGTCAGTTCGGCGCCGGGGCAGATAGGCCCGTTGCGTCTCCTCTGATAACAGTTCCATGTGGACTCAGGGGCAGATGGCGCGCGGAGGGCGGCTAGAGCAGTCGAGGTCCCGCCACGCATTGCGCACGCATCGCAACACGCAGGGTTTTCCCCTCACTTGCTACAGCCAGTTTCCCTGTTCGCCCTCTCCGGCAAAATTCCCTAGTTTTCCCTGTATCATCTATATATCTGGCAATATCGTGGTTCCTACTCTCTTTCTCCGGCCAAATTCCCCGATTTTCCCCTGTCTCATCGATATATCTGGCAATATCGTGGTTCCTACTCTCTTCATTCGGCCAAATTCCCCGAGTTTTCCCTGTCTCATCGATATATCTGGCAATATCGTGGTTCCTACACTCTTCCTCCGGCCAAATACCCCGAGTTTTCCCTGTCTCATCGATATATCTGGCAATATCGTGGTTCCTACTCTCTTCCTCCGGCCAAATACCCCGAGTTTTCCCTGTCTCATCGATATATCTGGCAATATCGTGGTTCCTACACTCTTCCTCAGGCCAAATACCCCGAGTTTTCCCTGTCTCATCGATATATCTGGCAATGTCGTGGTTCCTACTCTCTTCCTCCGGCCAAATACCCCGAGTTTTCCCTGTCTCATCGATATATCTGGCAATATCGTGGTTCCTACTCTCTTCATTCCGCCAAATTCCCCGAGTTTTCCCTGTATCATCGATATATCTGGCAATGTCGTGGTTCCTACTCTCTTCCTCCGGCCAAATACCCCGAGTTTTCCCTGTCTCATCGATATATCTGGCAATGTCGTGGTTCCTAATCTCTTCCTCCGGCCAAATACCCCGAGTTTTCCCTGTCTATCGATATATCTGGCAATATCGTGGTTCCTAATCTCTTCCTCCGGCCAAATACCCCGAGTTTTCCCTGTCTATCGATATATCTGGCAATGTCGTGGTTCTTACTCTCTTCCTCCGGCCAAATACCCCGAGTTTTCCCTGTCTATCGATATATCTGGCAATATCGTGGTTCCTACACTCTTCCTCCGGCCAAATTCCCCGAGTTTTCCCTGTCTCATCGATATATCTGGCAATGTCGTGGTTCCTACGCTCTTCCTCCGGCCAAATACCCCGAGTTTTCCCTGTCTATCGATATATCTGGCAATATCGTGGTTCCTACACTCTTCCTCCGGCCAAATACCCCGAGTTTTCCTCTGTATCATCAATATATCTGCCAAGATAACAGAAATTTTACAACACATAGTTTCAAACGGTATAATTTTTTTATGGAGCCAAATCAGCTTGTCTGATAAATAACACGAATATATTGTCTGATGGAGCAATCTTTGATTTTTGATTGTGCTTCTAACTATTACACGGTTAATTATAACCCTTACATTCGATTAATGTAAGTAATACGTATTACTAACGAATCAAGATTGTTTGATTAAAATACATAACAATATTTACTTTTACTACATAGCATGAAATATTACTGACACCGTTTTGCGAACAAGACTTTGTAGATTTCCCTGTAGTTCCCAGGTATCTAAGACGTCTTTTTAATTTCCTGTGTTTTCCTGAAGTTAACATATTATATAACTTTACAATTTGTTATTCAAACGCATTTCAACAAACATAAATTATGAATTAATTGTATACGATTTTCCTGCACACTATACAACCCTACGTAACGAAGAAAGCCAATCTGAAAAAGAAAGAGAAGTTGTTATTTTAAACAAATTTTTGATACGATAAATTTATTCTGAAAAGGCGAAAAACTAAACATATTCACTTGCGCTTCGAACTAATACACTTTTGTTGTAGGTGCATCCCTAATGTTTATATAATGGTAATGATACACATTTTCAACGTATATCAATTTATGATTTAAATACATGCCGGTTCTTTAAGACATTAGGCTACACAGACCATGATAAATTACTTATGTCTTATCATTTAAATATTTTCAATTCTCACTAGTATTATAAAACTAGAATGTAAGTTTGTTTGTTTGTAATGGTTAAACTCAAAAACTATTGGACCGATTTAAAAATATATTTTGGCTATTATAAAACTGCATTATTCAAAATGGGCATATGCTATGTTTAATTTAAATACACATGGTTCAGCGAGAGAACGTTTTGCGACGAAATGGAAAAAAATTAGTCCTAAACTACGGATTACCAATATAAAAAAGCAAACATTTTGCCATAGACTTCAGCTCGAAGTTGAGAAACCCATAAATCAGATAAATACCAAAGAGCAATAATATTCTCAAAGTTTCACATACCATAAAAAAAGTATCTCTCATATAATAACTAAGCATTGGGGAGAGTACCTATAGGGAAAATGTATTCATGCTTAAAAGGAGAAAATTATACTTAACAGGACATTAAAACAAAACAGGTTTGAAAAATCATGGACTACAGCGTTTCTTCTCAAAAAGATCGCGACCTTCATTGTAGCAGCCCCTGCCTGACCTTCAACGGCAGAACGAATTCGAAGCGAAATGCCTAAACTTGGTCCGAACAACACAATACCGCCGGCCTTCCAGCGCAGACTCGCGTGTTCTGCAGCGGCTAAAAACTCCCCCAAGGTCTCTGACGTCACCGCTCTTATTTCAGGGCGCGCCGGGAGTAAACAGCGACTCGACAGCCAATTGGTCATAAGGCGCGGAGATAATGGGGCTCTATTAGCGTCGCCCAGGCTCAAAAGACTGCACTGAATAACATCCCTTATCATTCGTGAATGATAAGCGCGCTCGAATTCTGTCCGCACGCAATAAAAAAAACATGATGCAATTTTATAATTAGTCAAAAAAAAAGTAATTTACGCGTTCATATTTATTTTTTAGCCTTTGAACCACACTGTCCATTGATGAATTTTTTACAGATATCTGGTAAAAAAAAACACAATGAATGGTAACACAGCCTCCTATGCAAAAAAAAAAAAAGTATTCAGAAAC
This sequence comes from Bacillus rossius redtenbacheri, assembly GCF_032445375.1. NCBI lineage: Eukaryota > Metazoa > Arthropoda > Insecta > Phasmatodea > Bacillidae > Bacillus > Bacillus rossius. The sequence continues at coordinate 10,141,047 of NC_086340.1, forward strand.
ATCGAAATAATTTCCTATTATAACGCAATTTGCCTATTTCTGAGGGAAAACCGACCTACAGAAAGTATACGTTAGTAAGAGACAAATATAGTGAGTGCTATGTCGTGCAGAGTTCAGCTGTCGGCCTACCTGCAGTATTTTTTTTTTGTAATATGTCCCAGGAAGTAAGGGTTTCGCCTTACTGGTGGTAAGCAGCACTTTATCCAGTTGCCTGAGGTCGAGTCATAAAGTAGAGACCGGAAAAATTCGCGAATTCATTTCGCCATAGGCTAAAATACAAATCGTTATACCTCAGTGCTGCCTCTGCTATTGGTTCACAACTCACCTGGACGACTCTGGGCCAATGAGAAACACCCGACCAAAGCTTTGTCGAATCACAGGCTGCTACGTTGGAACGTCTCACAAGACAGCAGCCAATGAGTGGGTGGCATTTGACCGAGTGTACGTAGAACTATGGAATACATCCTACAGGTCATTGAACTCGCGAATTTTTCCGGTCCCTATAAGTTGATCTGATCATCGTTCGACCACATTTCCTGCTGAACCAACGTGAACTAAGACCACTGGGAACTTCGGTGTGAACGGACTCTTGGGGCATGTTCTTAGCAATTATAGCTGATCGACGCCGCGGGAAGCAGACACGGGCTTCATGCAAGTCAATTTTATCAGGCGTAGATATCAGAGTAGAGAACTGTTTAAATTTATCAATCAAACTGTAGCTCGAAATTGACGCGATATTAAAACGCTCAGGGTAAAAGCCTTCTTTAAAAAATAATTCATTGTATTACTTTAAAAAAAAGACACTAGATATTAATGTAAATAAAATAATAAATGTTTCGTGGTTAAATACGCTAACTAAAAATGTTTCATAGTCTACATTCATTTATATGTAGGAAAAAAAGTGATCAAAAACTGCTTGTCAGATTGGTAGTTAATATATTTATTTACTGACACTACCTACAGATGTCAGATACATCGAGAAATTTCACTGGCTGAAATATAAGATATAAGATTTCAATTGTGAACCGGTTTCGTCCTTGCAGTGTTGGATTACAAATGTCCTCACCATATATTTATTTAACGTCATTTCCTAGCTAAAGAAGGAGATAATACTAATTAAACATCTTATACGTGTTATAATGTTGTATATTCTTTGGACTAACCAATCGCTATGAGCAGGTTTTTTTTTTTTTGGCGAAACAAATCCAAACGATCATTCACAGCGCCTAGGTTTCTTCCTTGTGTTGTGATTGCCGGCCGTCTGCAAGAGACACCACTGCCTTATTTGGCCGCGCCACTCAGGACGCGTTTGCTTCAGCGCTGAATGGCCGTGATTGGTGTGCCGACATCAGACATGCGCATGAATGAAACTGCGCCAATCACGAAACACAGAAGATGCTAAGTGTTTAAATGGTTCCGCCGACCCGGACACCCATACGTAGAGACCTGAAACATTCGCGGATTCGTTTCGTGTTTTGCTAAAAATTCAAATAATTTTACCTAAGTGCTGCTTCTGCCATTGGTTCACTGTTAATCTGGAGGACTGAGGGCCAATTAGAGACCCTCACTCATAGAAGTGTCGAATCACAGGCCACTCAGTCGAGACGACTCACAAGTCAGCAGCCAATGAACAGTTGGCATTTGCCCGAGTGTGCAGAGGATATTAGAGTCTATCCTGAAGGTCATTGAACCCGCGAATTTTTCCGGTCTCTACCCATACGGTGTGAAGAGCTGCAGGAATGTAGGAATATATATATATATATATATTTATATATATATACACACACATACATATATACATATACATACACATATATACACACACATACATACCCAATTTGAAAACTTCTCAAGATACCAGAGTGGGGTCTGTTTGCGAAGGGCGTTATAAGAATTTGCTGTGGGCGGATGAGTAGTTCTGTTTACGTATTTCGTTTTTTAAACTGTAAAAACGAGGTGTTTTCAAAATAAATTCAAGGCACGGAACTCTCGGTACAGATTTTTTAAAGCACTCGAGGGACTTGCATTGCAAACTTTTATCTTCAATTCTGCGCCGAATGATGTTACGGTCGCCGCTCAGATCTCACAGTTTCCCTATGCACGACGAAGAAGACTTGCGCTTAGAGGCGACACCCGCACTGGAAGCAACAGCGAGAGTCGCACCTATCAACCCGCCTTAAAATACAAATTCACAAAATCATCGTGAGAAAAACAAGCAAGCGTCGAGACGGGAAAGGGCGTGACTGTGAAACGGGTGGTTGATGAACGTTAAAGTCAAAACTATGTTTCATGGAGAACTTTCCGTGAACTTTTAAAAGTTTTCTGCGTGTTGCGTGCGTGTTGTCGCGAGAAGCAAAAACACCCGCGAGGAGTCTCCCACACTAATCCTACTCTTAACAGGCATTGAATTAAACATTTATCCTCTTGATACAAACCCCGAGGGGTATGCAAGAAGGAATTTTCTTTTCCAAATCTGATTTTGTATAACATTACTAGCCACTACATTTCTCTTTAATTATTTTATTTTGGTTTAAGGGCATAATTCCTTTATACATATGTTTATATAGATTATATGATTATATATGATTAAATGCGATTATTAAATATATATACATTTTAGCAACATATATTTGCTTATGTAATTTCCGTTAGTAAATATCCGTTTTTAAGCCGGTCCGCGAGGGGTCAGTCGTAACAAAGAGTGCGACGCGGCGCACTATAGGCGGACAATCAGGAGATGGATGGCAGCCTGGAGGGAAACGAAAAAATGTCGCCCCCGAAACAACCAGTACCACCTAAAGTCAAGCATACAGCAATGTCCAAGTTCCCGTCCTTTGCTTGGTAGTTTATTTCTACTCTGGCCAACTCTTCTTCCGGAACCATCCTTCTGTTTCCTGTAATCAACCTGCTCGCAATTAATGCATGGAATTTTGCACCCCGCATGCAAGTGCCCAGGGTTTTCCTTCTGTGTCCATGCAGGTTTTACCTGGGCCCAACTTATCTAGTTTTTAGTCTAGAATAGTCTGTGAGGGGAGTTAGTCATGGCGCCAATTGCTGCCATGGCTGGCCAATCCCCCTCCTAGCACACGATGCATGCTTCCTCTCCTGCATGGCTTAAACCCTGCATGATTATAGCGCATAAGCTTCAGCCTGAGACGCACTTAGAGTCTTTCCCTAACCCAGACCCCTCCTAAACACACTTAGTTTTTAGTTAGATTAGGAAAAAAAAATTGGTTGTCTGTAAAGTCGGTTTACGAACGATAGTTTAACGTGACAACGTCATAACAAAATATTGATAAAATTATTGCATACTTTTATGAATAAAATTGAATAATTATTATTGATTTATCACGATTTTGTATGGATACAAAGAAGGAGTGAAATGAAATCTACAATTTAATTGATAAATTTACTTTTATTTGCACTCATTAATTCAAATATGTTTATTACTTTAACGAACAGATTATTTTAACTATAACTTTTATACATGGTTGCTATTTAACTTCTTCCAATCTGTGTTATTCTGTTAAGGATAGGACGATGATAGGAAAAGTAGGAAACGAATGGGAGTGTTTCAAGTTTAATGTGCCTCGAAAAAGTCAAATCTATGGTTGTTCCAATCGAGCGGAAGAGAGATAGATGCGGCGCAAGCGTACAATGAGCGTGACGGGACACAGCGTAAAGGGGACAATGTGCGTAACGGGACACTTTTTTTTCGTGCGTGCAGCCGGCGTTCATCGATTTATTAGACGTTGTCACGTCAAAAAAATTTGCTTCGCCCCCCTTGCGAAAGGTGACGTCGAGGCAGTCAAGACCCGCAGCCCCGCAGCAGAGAGCAGCACTCCAAGGACGCGCGGACACGGCGGAGTGGGCGGAGTGGTGGGCGAGTGGCCTCCGCCTTAATTAATGTGGACACACGAGGAGAGCGGGGAAACCAGATTCTTCTCCTCCCCAGCTACCCCCTCTGCTACCCCGCGTTCGTTGCGCATTTCGTTTGTAAATGGAACAGATATTTCTAAACGTGTGCATTTTGCACGGAAAAACAACTACTGTGTTTCGCGGTAATACTTGGTTCGGATTCTCACCCGGTCATTTATGCCTTTGTGTTGTCCCAGTACCTCCAGTAGTTATAAAAGTTATTTGTAAACCGTTTCCCTGAATAGCTTTTCAGTATCAACAGCGCACATAACAAGCATGACAAAAATAAATATAAGTCCAATTATTGAATAACCCATTTATCTTTAGAGAAAATTTATATTTGAATGAAATTTCAATTTTAAAAAATATATATATATATAGAATATGCCCCAATTTTCGTAAGAAATACTCAGTATTAATTCGAGAAAAAAAAACGTATTTCATATGTGCAAACATAACCATAGCCTTGCGTTGTACAAAGTTACAATACCTACCTTGTAGTATTACCAACTATTTCTCGGCAAATGGTTTCCAAAGAAATTTTTTGTAAAAGTACAGAAATATTTTTTTTTCCGTTATGTTACGAACCATGCTCGTGTGATCGATCACAGCAATCGGCGTCCCGACGGCAGTGTCAGTGTTCGAGTACAAATATACAGTAATTAGCTAATACGTCCATTAAATACTTTTAAAAAAATCCAAACAACCATATAATAAACTAAAAAGATTAATTTGAAGTATTTTACGTCTATCTATTACTAACAATCTATGATTACATCATTATATTTTTGGATTCTTAAATCTCCTTGGAGATAAATATATATTTTATAACACTTAATGAGATGAACAGAATCCAAAGAAACGGGATTATACCAAAGCTAATAAATATTTGAGGAAGATTTAACGTACAAAAACGTTGATGGACACAATATTTCTGACGGGGTCGTTACCACAACGCCGAAATACCACAACGCCGAACGTACAATAACGCCGAATGCCAAATTGACCGCAACGCCGACAGCTAGAAAACTGCTGTGTACCACAACACCGAAATACAGTAACGCCGAAAAATGTTGCTGAGGGGAGGCCACAGGAATAAAATGAAAAACAGCTGAATAAATTTGTGTGCTAACCTTACCTAACCTAACCTTTGTGGCAGTCCTGCAATGACATTTTTCGGGGTTAATGCATTTCGGCGTTGTGGTAATTCGGCGTTGTGGTACACAGCAGTTTTCTAGCTGTCGGCGTTGTGGTCAATTTGGCATTTCGGCGTTATTGTACGTTCGGCGTTGTGGTATTTCGGCGTTGTGGTGCGTCCCCTTTCTGACGTGTCATCAAGTTTCTCATGTTCCCGTAATACATAAATAACAATCCGTGAATGGACGTGATGGATATCGGTTGAATATTACGGGAAATCTGTGATGCTTGACAGCATCGTCCCGGCATCAGTCGATGGCGTGGAGGTCTGGCGGACGAGAGGACGATAGAGACACAGACAACCCCCCCCCCCCCCCCATCCACACACACACACAGAGGGGTCGTCACTCGTCACTCCAATCAGGCGAGCGACCGAGGAAATGGCTCGCAATTACGGCCGCAGGCCCACGCCACGCCGACCAAACCGCTAGCCAGCCCTCCAGCAGAGCTGCCAACTTCAGAGATCACATTCACGCGCGTGATGTGAAACACGCGTCAGGACAAACGCGACCAACAGTTTATTACGCCAAATACCAGAATGCACGAAAAAAAATATGTGTAGTCCACGCGCGACAGAAGTGAAACTTATTGCTTATTAGTAGAGACCTGCAAAATTCGCGGATTCAATAACATCCAGGATAGACTCTACTACACTCTACACACTCGGGCAAATGCCACCTGTTCATTGGCTGCTGACTTGTGAGTCGTCTCGACTGGGTGGCCTGTGATTCGACACTTCTATGAGTGAGGGTCTCTAATTGGCCCTCAGTCCGCCAGATTAACAGTGGACCAATGGCAGAAGCAGCGCTAAGGTATAATTATTTGAATTGTAGCATATCACGAAATGAATCCGCGAATTTTGCAGGTCTCTACTTATTAGATATAGATAGAGATAAATTATTAGTATTTTTTATTAAAAAAAATAGATAATAATTGAGAATAGTTAAGATGCGGGTATGATCTCAAATGAAAAAAAAAGTCTTTTTCCGCATGTTATACTCTCGCATCCGTTCACTGGCGGTTTATTCACAAGTTGCCTTTGATGATACCTTTCATCTGCTTCTGCCTTTAATTTTTAGGCACGATCTCCAGCCGGATAAAATGAAAAAAAAAAAAACACTCAAATCGAACATACATTTACCTTGATCGTTCTGGGCGCCTTTCAACATCTCGAAACGATGAAAATGTTGGGGGGGGAAAATCCGCCAAAAAAAATCAACGAGGATCGTCGTTTCACGATCGACGAAATTTAAAAAAGAGACAGGAGTGAGTTTGAGCTCGTGCCAGCGGTTTTTGACTGAGGATTTGCAAATGAGACGTGTTGCCGCTGAATTTGTTCCTCGCCTTCTCAAACAGGATTTAAAAAAAAAAACATCTGATTGAATTTGAGCAAGGACTTGAAAAAAGAGATTGCAAGAGATCCAAACTTGTTTACCAAAGGAGTGTGACCCAGAAACCAAGCAAGCTTCAAGCCAGTGGAAGACTCCCAGCTCCCCCAGACCAAAAAAAGCAAGACTAGTGAGTGAGGTCGGCATGGTAAGACGATGATCACTGTCTTTTCTAATGTTTGTGGAATTGTGCACCGGGAATTTGTTCCCCCTGGCCAGACAGTTAAGGGGCCCGCCTACCTGGGCACACATACGGTGTGCAGAGCTTCAGGAAAAACAACGCGATTTCAAAACTACTCAAGATATCCGAGTGGGGCCTATTTACGAATAGCATTTAAGAGTTCGCTGAGGTCCGAAAAGTACTTTTAATTTCGGATTAAGTTTTTAAACTGTATTTTTAGAAGCGTTAAAATGCCTAAAACGCGTGTTTTCAGAGTAATTTTTAGGCATAAAACAATCAGTACAGATTCTTGAAAGCACTTAAGGGGCTTGCATAACACCTTTATCTTCATTTCTCCGCCATATAATGTTACGGTCACCGCTCAAATTTCACAGTTATCCTGTGACGACGAGACGAATGCGCGCCAGTTAAGAGACTTGCGCTTAGAGGCTATACCGCGCTAGAAGCACCAGCGAGCGTCGCGCTTATCATCCCGCCTCACTAACACACATACACCCCTGACGAGGCGGGCCCCTTAACCAGCACTCTTATTTGGAAGTTTCGAGACGTTTGCGAGAGGATGTGCGGATGAAACGCACGGAACTTGTGCGATCAGTAGAGGCCGGAAAAATTCGCGAATTCATTTCGCGATAGGCTAAAAAAAATACAAATAGTTATACCTCAGTGCTGCCTCTGCTATTGGTTGACAACTCACCTGGATGACTCCGGGCAAATGAGAAACACCCAACCAAAGCTTTATCGAATCACAGGCTGCTACGCTGGAACGTCTCACAAGACAGCAGCCAATGGGTGGGTGGCATCTGACCGAGTGCACGTAGAACTATGGAGTTCATCCTACAGGTCATTGAACACGCGAATTTTTCCGGTTCCTAGCGATCAGGTGACTGGTTCCTTCATCACAGCGCCCCCGCGTACACGGCCTTAGGAGTGAACCGCTATTTGGCCTCTCAGGGGAGGTCTGTCGTTCCCCACCCACCGTGTTCGCCAGACCTGGCCCCGTGGGACTTTTTTCCTGTTTCAGAGAATGAAGAAAAAATCTAAAAGAAAAGCATTTTGATTATGTGGATGCGGTAAATACAGCTTCGCAAAGGGTACCCTGGCGGATATCAAAGATATCAGTGGTGTTTCAAACAGTGGGGAAAAAAGAATATACAAATCCATAGCATCTAATGAAGAGTACGGTGAATGTGACTGAAGGAATTTTGTAAAAAAAAAAATTTTGGTCCCTCCTCGTAGCATGCTACGCTAGTATTTATCCTTTTCGTAACGCTCGAAAATTGTACTCCCCTCAGTAAAGATGATTCAACAATTACACAGCGCAAACTTTTCCAAGGCGTTTGAAAAGAGAGAGAGTGTATGTGTGTGCGTGAGAGAGAGAAAAAGAAAAAAAGGGGGGGGGGAAGGGAAAAAGAAAAAGAAGCCACAGAAGTTTACCGTTCGTTCCGCTAACATTAGTCTTGAACAGCGCGACGCATTGCCGCGTGGCTTTTCTAATATACGTTGTGAAACAATAATGTATAGTATATATAAAATAAATTCATTAGTTTTATAAGCGCTGTATTCAAATACGCGTTGTGTTAACACACAGTTTGACAAACGAAGTGTTAGATGTTACACATCGATGGCAAGTACTGAAAGACTCGCCCCCTCCCCCTTTTTTTTTTTAGCTGAAGTTTCTGGTCGGGATATTTGTGAACAGTTGGCAGGCCTGCGCGCCATTGCGCCATAGTGGGTCAATGTCCACGCCTCTCCCGTCTGCGCAGCGCCGCGCCTACTCACGCGTCACTGCGCTGGCAAAACACTGGTCTGCCTTGTTCCTCTTGTTCTGGCTGTCGCGTCCGAGGCGGTTTGGAAATAACTAGCGACTGGAAAAATTCGCGGTTTCAACGACCACTAGGATAGACTCCACGATTCTCTATGTACTCGGGCAACTATCACCTGGTCATTGGCTACCGACTAGGGGACACCTGTTTACTGCGATTCTTATCATTCGTTTGTTGAGTGTTTGCCATTGGCTCAAGAGTCCTTCAGGTAAATTGCTGTCCAATCACTGACGCAGCATTAAGCTAAACGAGTTCGAATTCCAGCCTGGTCTCGAAAGGAATCTGCGAATTTTTCCGGTCTCTAGAAATAACATTCAAACAGAAAAGAGGTCTTAACTTCATCAACCTCGTCGACTCCGCCTGTATAAACAGTTCAGGACTACCAACAACCTCGTACGAATGTTGTGACGAGTGTCCCACAAAACCACATCCAACAAAATTACGGATTGGCCATTCCGAAAATGGCCTGAGACAGAGGAAAAGAGAGATAGAAAAACCGTAGACAGAGGGAAAGAGAGACAGAAAAATAGAAGACAAAGGGAAAAAGAGAGACAGAAAAACAGAAGACAGGGGGAAAGAGAGACGAGGGGGTTTCCTTTTGCGTCACTCGGAACCGAGACACAATCTTGGTTTCGATTTTTTTTTGCGATAAAATTTTTCTATCGATTAATAATTTTCAAACTTTTGATTTCATGGAATGCATGAAGTCAATATAGTAACTGTCTGCTATATATAATTGGCCCTGTGAAGAAGTTGGCATTTAGTACTGAGTCAGGCCTATATCTTGGGAATGACTATAATTGTAAAAATACTGCTAACATAAACTATGATGTGTGGTCTTTTAAAACCTATTAATGTGCGTCTGCCGTAACGAAGGCAAATTTTCAATATTTAACGAGAAACTATTGTAATGGCATAAAAATGGTTGAAACCAATATGGCGTCTCCCCCGCATGCGCACGGAGGCTAAAGGCGGCAACAGAACTCAGATATAATAATAGACTCCACACCAGTTTGATTCAACTTTTTTTTTACAAACAGCATTACTGGTTACACTGTATGTCATAAGAAACCTCAATAACGGACAAAAACGATGAATATGCAGACGTACTGAAAATAAACCATAAATCTGCCGATGTGACAAGCTGAATTCATAGACAGTACAGATAATTCCGTGAAATGAATTAGTCAGAAAAAACGGACGAACAAAGCGTGCTAACGAAGCGACATCTGCAACAAGAGGTTTATCCATGACATACAGAACACTAACCCAGTAAAGGCGAATGCCCCCCCCCCCCCCCAAAAAAAAAACTTTTAAAAATAATTTTCCCTATTGCGAGAACCATTCAAAGAACGTCTCAGTATGTGTGCATGCTGAGGATTTGGGATCGTCAATAAGAGAAAGAGAGAGAGAGGAAGTGTGAAGAGAGAGAAAGGGAGAGGAAGAAAGAAATGAGACAGAGAGAGTCAAGAACAGAGAATGAGGCAGCAAGAAATTAAAAACAGAGAATGAGAAAGAGAGATAAAGAAAAAAATTAGACAGTGTGAAAGAGAGAAGAACAGAGAATGAGATAGCGAGAAAGAAACAGAGAAAGAGAGAGATGAAGAATTAATGAGACAAGAGAGAGAAGAACGGATAATGAGATAGCAAGAAATAATGAAAGCAGAGACTGAGAAAGAGAGAGGAAGTGAGAAATGAGACAGAGACAGAGAGAGAAGAACAGAGAATGAGGTAGCAAGATATAAAAACAGAGAATGAGAAAGAGAGACGAAGAAAAAAATGAGACAGTGTGAAAAAGAAAAGAACAGGGAATGAGATAGCGAGAAAGAAACAGAGAAAGAGAGGAAGAATTAATGAGACAAGAGAGAGAAGAACGGAGAATGAGATAGCAAGAAATAATGAAAGCAGAGACTGAGAAAGAGAGAGGAAGTGAGAAATGAGACAGAGACAGAGAGTGAAGAACAGAGAATGAGGTAGCAAGATATAAAAACAGAGAATGAGAAAGAGAGACGAAGAAAAAAATGAGACAGTGTGAAAAAGAAAAGAACAGGGAATGAGATAGCGAGAAAGAAACAGAGAAAGAGAGGAAGAATTAATGAGACAAGAGAGAGAAGAACGGAGAATGAGATAGCAAGAAATAATGAAAGCAGAGACTGAGAAAGAGAGAGGAAGTGAGAAATGAGACAGAGACAGAGAGTGAAGAACAGAGAATGAAGGTAGATAGATATAAAAACAAAGACTGAGGAAGAGAGAAGAAGTGAGAAATGAGACAGAGACAGATAGTGAAGAACGGAGAATGAGGTAGCAAGATATAAAAACAGAGACTGAGGAAGAGAGAGAGAGAGAGAGAGAGAGAGAGAGAGTCGCTCGCCCGACAGCTGGCGGCCGGCAGGCAGCGCCATGTATGGTGTGTGTAGTCGCTCTCGCACGCGCGGCCTCCGAGGAGGCTGGAGACTGGCGGCGGGGTTGCGACAGCCGCCGTCAGCTGGGGGCAGGCTTTCTCCGCCCCCGTGCTCCTCGGCCCCCGACCCCCCCCCCCCCCCCCCCTCCATCCGTCCCTGCAGATCCCCGGCCAATCACAGTGCTCGGAGATCAGTCCTCCACTGCTATAGTTAGAGACCGGAAAAATTCGCGAATTCATTTCGCGATAGGCTAAAATACAAATAATAGTTACACCTCAGTGCTGCCTCTGCCATTGGCTCACAACTCACCTGGATGACTCTGTGCCAATGAGAAACGCCCGACCAAAGCCTTATCGAATCACAGGCTGCTACGTTGGGACTTCTCACAAGACAGCAGCCAATGAGTGGGTCACATTTGACAGAGTGTAAGTAGAACTATGGAGTTCATCCTACAGGTCATTGAACCCGCGAATTTGTCCTGTCCCTAGCTATAGCGTATATCACTGCAGAGTAACCGGCACCCACAGTCGCCAGGTCGATTCTACCCGGTCTACTAACATTTCAGTTTTATTTATATACCATATTTAATTATAATAGTTAATACATTGGACCGAGGTAGTTCACTCTTTTCAAAATAATTATTTTAAACGCAATAAACACACTTTAGTACTGGATGGAAAAATTTTAACTTATGATTTGGAAACAGATTATAAATTTAAATAACATCAATACTAGTTGCAAAATATAATCATCCAACTCGTCAATCGAACACTGATGCGTTAGTGATGTTTTTTTTTCCGTGTCGCCACAACCATGCAGCATTATGTATGTTACCACATTTTTATTGGGAGGTTTCAGGAAGGAAAGTTTGACAAAGTGTCACGGCATCAAATAATGGGCAATTCACTAAGGATGTGTCCGAATTCAAGTAAGAAAGCTGTTGTGTGCTTGCATTGATGCGTACTTGTTTGCCCATGTGACGCACTTAACAACGAGTCCGGACGGGTTCAATGTTTATCCTCATCAACTAACAGGTTATTAACATTTTTTATTAACAAATAAACATAAAGTTTAATTTTAATTATAAATAATATATTTTATTTTAATTTTTAACACTTCATTAATGTCACACGAATTTAAAGCAATTTACCTGTGTTTCGAAGTTACGAACGGTGTGTATAAATACACGAAACTTCCTTATTAACATGTTTATATATTTATTTTATTCGATTTATAATACCAGTCAAATATACGGTGAAAAAAATGTCACGAATCTTTAAATTACTGAAATGTCAAATGAAAAATAAACTACAAAACATTTTTTTCCTTCAAAAAGGCGAATTTTATTTAACTCGAAGTTCGGACAGCCCTTGTGACGGGAAAAAAATTACGTATAAGTATACACTTAAAAGTACATACTTGGCACACGGTCCGTGCTTTCTGTACGTCCTTGAAGAACCTCTACCCCCTCCCCAACCCCCAAGAGCTCTGCACAGACCGCTGACACGAGGACGTGACTCAAACACCGTCAGCAGACGAGCAGTGAATGAAATGAGTCACCTGACTTCCCCCTCAGCCCTCAGCCCAAGAGCTAACGCTCAAACAAAAGAGGCGACAGCCACTTTACGATGATCGTTGACGTGTTCAGAAATCAATTTCCCATCTTAATGATACGTACTTCATCAGAAGTAATATTTTTACTTTTTTAATTTAAAAAAAATAGTAATTATGAATTTTACGTTAGGATGACAATATAGATGCTATTTTTAACTAATACATTCTTCGTACTAACTTCTTTTTAACCATTAATATTTCAATATTGTCCAAATCACAGAGCAAACATGCATATATTTCCTGACACTGTTAGTGGCTGTCGATAATATTATTGATAACTAATGGCTGTTTACCAAAATAATATTATTGGGATAAATATTAATTGATTATATTATTAATAAGAATTTCTGCCGTTCCCTAAGAAGTGCTATGTTAAATATACATGAAAATCAAAATCGACAACAGTCTGGCGTCTATCGGTTGTGGCGCGCCAGAATTCCAAGAAACAAAACAAAAAAATAAGGGTTTAGGTGTTAAATATGCTACACCTGTACCCTAACCGTATTCCTTGTGCACTATATAACACGGCCAGTCTCTTATTTAAAAAAAAAAGTATTTTGGTGTCCTACCCGTTGCCGATTCACTGTTCCAAATTCCGCGTGTGCACAGAGTTCAATTTTTTTTCGTTGATTTCGTCCAGATGGCGCACCCGCGTTCGACGCCATTAACTCGCATATAGTCATATTTTGTGATAATGAGGGGTAAAAGTACCACGTGTCTTGGTGTGGCAAACGAAACTTCAAGATAACGAAACTATCCTGGCGTACTTTCTGTACACTTTAATGGCCATAACAAGAAATAATAACAACAACTTAAAGAAAGAGTACTTGAGAGAATTAGAAAGTCTGTTTTATCTTTGTGCGATGGTGCTGCTAGCAATCTCTAGTATTTTTGGCGTACCAACTGTACCGACGGTATCGAGAATGCGTTGTAACCGGTTTGTAGCCTCGCGCAGGGGCACCGTTTAGTAAAACGGTTGCCGAAATTTGTTTCCTTACCGGGATTCTCGGTTCGGACACGTTCTGGAATACGGCCCGCGAGTCCGGTTACGGTCGTATCCCAAAAAAGGCAGTGCTCGTTCGCTAACCCTACCCGAACGTCTTGGAATTAACGGGACCTACACTTCCCACGACCGGATCTCGGCCGACGACGACTGTACAAAGGCAGATACAGGGCCGGTGCAAGGTAAATTGGTGCCCTAGGCGAAAAACCTTAATTGCCAACCCCCCCCCCCCCCGGCCGGACACCTCGAAAAAAAATTCCCTTGCCTCAAAATACATCACGTAAGCCTAAGATTTTGTCAACAATCAAATGTAAGCAGGCTTGTGTTTTTTTTTACTGTTTTACTTATTACAAATCATAAACAGGTCACCGTGGGCTTTAAATAATTACTTATATCAATATAAACATTCCGAACTGTTAAAAAAAATACATTTTCATCAAGATTCAATAATCGTTAAACATGTTATATCAGCTGTTGTGTGTCGTGCTGTGCCGCCCCCAGCTACTTGGCGCCCTAGGCGGTTGCCTAGTTCGCCTGCATGGACGCGCCGGCCCTGGGCAGATATTCGGCGAAGGTTGTAAATGAGCCTTGCAGTGAGTGCTTTGTCCGCAATCGCGGAGGCGCCGCGTGCGACACAAAAGGGGAAGAGAGTCCCCCAGTTCCCGAAAGAGTGGGGGGCCGAAAGGAGAGAGAAACGTGACGACATGCAAGTCAAATCGCCGCGGGGGTGACGAACGAGAACTATTTTTCGGGGGAAGGCAGAAGGAAGATATGATGGGGGGAGGAGGAGGATGGGGATTCGGGGGTGATTGGCAATCACTTCGAGCCTGGCGTGACAGGGGAAGGGGGGGGGGTTGTGACCTCGACACCATGCATCACCCCTAGCACTACCACCCTCCCCCCCCCCCCCCCCCCCGCGAGCTGACAAACACCCGCGGAACGACCCCTCGTCGTACACTCCCTGCAACCTCAGCATAGCGACAAATGAGTTTCTCGGGAACGTTTTCGTCACCCAGATATTTCTCATGAACACACACACACACACACTCTCTCTCTCTGGAAATGCATTGTAAATGAAAACTGAAATAATCACGTCAAATTAAAAGACATTCGTAATTTTTTTTTTTTGCATTTACACGAAAGCAACATTATCGCCACAGAAATTTAAAAAAAAAAAAATGTTCGCAGTAATACTGGGTTTGGTATTCTTCCCCGGGCATTTATTTATTATCCGTGATGTCCCAGTACCTACATTAGTTAAAGAGTTACTTGTAATCTTGTTCCCTGAACAGCTCTCCAGTACTAACTGCGAACGTTAATAATCATAATAAAACAAAATTAAGTCAAACCGTTGAGTATTCGATTTTCTTTTCCACGGTTTGAAAAATTATCTACTTGCATAAAGTACCCATCGAAATTTAAAATACTGCACCAATTTTCGTAAGCGCGACAAGATATATTCAGTATAGTTATCTAAATATTATTTCATATAATTATGCAGAGATAAACCATTAGAATGTGTTGTGCGAAATTACAGTATTTATCTTGTAGTTTTACAAACCCAAAAGGGACTGGGTTCTGATACGTTGTGGAATACGGTCCGCGAGTTAGGTAACGGTTGTATCCCAACAAGGCTCAGTGCTTATTCGCTATGTCTTGTGATGCCGCGCCTCGTCAGGGGTGTACGTGTGTCGGCGAGGCGGGATGATAAGCGCGACGCTCGCTGGTGCTTCTAGCGCGGTGTCTCCTCTGGACTGGCGCGCAGTCTTCTCGTCGTCACAGGACAACTGTGAAATTTGAGCGGTGACCGTAACATTATACGGGCTAGAAATGAAGACAAAGGTGTAATGCAAGTCCCTTAAGTGCTTTCAAGAATCTGCACCGGTTGTTTTTACGCCTGAAAACATGCGTTTTTAGCCATTTTAACTCTTCTAAAAATACAGTTTAAAAACTTAAACCGAAATCAAAAGTACTTTTCAGCCCTTAGTGAACTCTTAAATGCTTTTCGCAAGCAGACCCCGCTCGGATATCTGGAGTAGTTTTGTAATCGCGTTGTTTTCCCTGGAGCTCTGCGCACCGCGTGTGTAATTTGGTAGGTTGACAGGGAGGAAGGAAGAGTGCGGTCGCCATAGTCCGCACCTCGCACAGGAAACAGCGCGCGCTATCTGCGGGCCGCGTGCTGCCTGCTTCCTCCTGGCTCGCTGTTGCTACTGGCGGGGATTTTCCACCGACAAGCTGTTCCGTCTGCGACAGCAATGTTCTAAACTTCGCCTCTGTGATAGACTCCGCATATCCTATAAGTACAGAGACCTCTGGGATAGACTCGGCATATCCTGTAAGTACTCGGACAAATACCACTTGTTCTTTCACCACTGGTTTCAGAGACATGTTCAATGGAATGCTAGCGATTCAAAACTTCTTTCGTTCAGTGTGTTTTTTTTTTTTTTTTGGCCCAAGGCCCGTGAGATAAATTGTGGTCCACTCGCATAAGCTGTACAAAGGCAAACGTCTTTTTTAATCATAGTCTAACGCGACATTATCCACGAATTTTTCCGGTCTCTATTCTTAGACACACGGGAATTTAGCGGATTATTTTGGTCGAAAGGTAGACTGCAAAAAATGTACAGATTGAAACTGCTTCCACAGTTCCATAATCCATCCGATTTCCATTCCGTTCCCGACAATTTACGGTCATATACTTGCAAATACCCCAAGCACCACCCCGCTAAATTAAGCTGGTATCAATAATTACTCAAAACAAGCTGGAGTAACCGTACTTAGCTACGGCAGTCACAGGCAGAACAATCTCACACACGCACCTCCTCATGAGCACGCCGGTTCCGTACCACGAATGAAAAAAAAAAAAAAAAAGATTGGTTGTCTGTAAAGTCGGTTTACGGACGATAGTTTAACGTGACGTCATAACAAAACATTGATGAAATGATTGCATACTTTTATGAATAAAATTGAATCATTTTTATTGAATTATCACTATTTTGTATGGCTACAAAGGAGTGAAATGAAATCTACAATTTAATTGATAAAACTTTCATTTGCACTCATTAATTCAAATATGTTTATTACTTTAACGAACAGATTATTTTAACTATAATTTTTATACATGTTTGCTATTTAACTTCTTCCAATCTGTGTTATTCTGTTTGGGATAGGACGATGATAGGAAAAGTAGGAAACGAATGGGAGTGTTTCAAGTTTAATGTGCCACTAAAAAGTCAAATCGATGGTTGTTCCAATTGAGTGGAAGAAAGATAGATGCGGCGCAAGCGTACAATGAGCGTAACGGGACAATGTGCGTAACGGGACACATTTAGTGCGTGAAGCCGGCGTTCATCGATTTATTAGACGTTGTCACGTCAAAAAAAAAAAAGCAACTGTGCAAACATTTTATCGGGAGCAGATTAAAAACTGTAGATTTCTGTCAGGAAAAAACAAACTACGAACGGAAACTCTACTGTAAACATATAAACTAACTTTTTGTCCTTTTACCGTTAGTTGTGACCTAGACTAAACACATCATGGATAGTGGTAGCAGACGGCACTTCCGGTCCTGGCTGTCGTACAACGAGGCCTGCAACTGGTTTGACGATACAGATTGTGGCACGCCCTGTCGCAGGGGTTGTCTGAACACGCAACTGAACTGTAAATTTTCTTTGTAAATGGAACAGAACTATTCGTGTAAAATCACATATATTTATAGACCTGAAAAATTCGCGGGTTCATTTCGTGTTATGCTAAAATGAAAATAATTAAACCTTAGTGCGGCTTCTGCCATTGGTTCACTGTTAATCTGGAGGACTGAGGGGCCAATTAGAGACCCTCACTCATAGAAGTGTCGAATCACAGGCCACCCAGTCGAGACGACTCACAAGTCAGCAGCCAATGTACAGTTGGCATTTGCCGAGTGTGTAGAGGATATTGGAGTCTAGCCTAAAGTTCATTGAACCCACGAATTTTTCCGGTCTCTACATATATTTGCACATTTAATTCGTACCCTGACATTTATGATTAGAGTTGTCCCTGTCCCTCCATGGGTTAATATTTCCAATATTAACTGCGTACATCAATAAGCACAAAATACAAAATAGTCAAATTATTGAATATTAGATAATTTTTTTGCCATGGTATAGAAAATGACGCATGAATGAAACATCAGTAGAGACCGGAAAAATTCGCAGTTTCAATGACCTTCAGGATAGACTCCAATATCCTCTAGACACTCGGGCAAATGCCAACTGTTCATTGGCTGCTGACTTGTGAGTCGTCTCGACTGGGTGGCCTGTGATTCGACACTTCTATGAGTGAGGGTCTCTAATTGGCCCTCAGTCCTCCAGATTAACAGTGGACCAATGGCAGAAGCAGCACTAAGGTATAATTATTTGAATTTTAGCAAAACACGAAATGAACCCGCGAATTTTTCAGATCTCTAAACATCAGTTAAAATATAAAATTGTGAGGAAATTTTTGTAAGATATTATCAGTATTATCTTGAAAAACTTATCTCATGCATGCAAAAATAAACATAACCATGTATTGTACTAATTTACGGTGTTTTTCTTCTAGTATTTACAAACTATTTTTTCGGCAACTGGTTTTCAAAGGAATCTTTTTGTAAAAAAAAAAAAAAAAGGTACAGAAGACATGCTGTGACAGGCGTTGTCCGAGCAGGGTGATGCACTGTGGCGTATGTGTCACCACTCCCGCCTGGCCACGTGAATCACGCACAGCTGACGTGAGGGTGACAAAGGGACAGCCGATCTCCCCAACCGGCGAGGTAAGAGGAGGGGGTGAGGGCAGTTTCCGCGTAAACCGCCTTCCAAACAGTTCGCCTGCAGGGAAACTTTCTTTTCACAGACGAGAGAGCCAAACGATCGATCGTGCATCTTCGGTTTTTTTTTTTGTTCATTGTAAATGTGTTGATAAAAGGATACTAATGGTCAATTAGGTTAGGTTAGCTACATTATAAATACTTTAAAACATTGTGGACGGTTGATTTGGTTAGGATAGCTACATTATAGATACGAAGAAATAAAAAGAAATATAAACTTAGGGGAACTTCGGGTGTGGCTCTCTCGTCTGTGAAATGAAGGCTTTCCTTCGCCTGCATCAGGAGAGAAAGAGTTGCGAAATGACGCGGGGGAATAAAAAACCTAAACCACGATCATCTGTTGGCCGAAGCTGGTGGTGTTTCCACGTGTTTGCCCGTATCCGCAGGAGTAATGGCTCGATTTTTCTAGGAGTTATTGCTAGAGACCAAAAAAAAATTATTTTCTCGACAGGCTAAAATTGAAATACGTGTGTGATATTGGCTCGCCGTTCATGTCGAAGACTCTTGGCCAATGACCAGGCAGTGTCGAATCACAGACACGCGGTGGATACTCATCCCAAGTCAGCAGCCAATGACCAGTTGGCATTTTCACGCTTAGGTACATCACTGTGCAGTCTATCCTAGAGGTCAATGAAAGCGCGAATTTTCCCACTTATTAGGGGTATGCATAGGGGCAGATATTTTTCGTGAAAAAAAAATCTGAACACCTATTAGACTGCAACAAGGCATACCCACACCAGCGGTTTCTTCCTTGTGATTGTCGGCCGTCTGCGGGAGAAGTCGTTGCCTTGTTTGGCCGAGCCACTCAGGACGCGTTTGCTTCCGCACTGAATTATTGTGATTTCTTTCCGAGGGGATAGGTTAGGTTTATCGTGACTAAAATGAAAGGTTAAGTTATGTTAGGTCGGTGTAATAAATGAAAGTTCTTTATTTCTTTCCGAGGGGGTAAGGTTAGGTTGTCGTGACTAAAATGAAAGGTTATGCTAGGTTGGCGCCCTGTGAACTGCAGGCGTGCGTGTGTACTCATTGGTAGAGACACCTGCATTTCGCGAATACATTTCGTTTCAAGGTATTTCACAAAATACTGTAGCTTTTCTCCTGTGGCTTATTGGCTGAGGTCCGTGAGAGGTGTCGTCCCGCTCTTGACGGGCGCCAATGAGAATGTGGTCACCGCGTACTGCTGCACCCTCACAATTTGCCACGACTGTTGGAAAAAGCTACAGTGTTTTGTGAAGTACCTTGACGTGAAATGAAATCGCGGAATACATGTGTCCCTACTCACTGGTCCGCCCGGCCCCGATGACGTGATGCGGACGGCGCGGTGACGCAACGGTTCCTGCGGCGCGCGGCCAGGTACGTCACCGGCGCCCGCAAGAGGGCGGGACCCCGGGACCGCACCAAGGTCAGCCCCCCGCGTGGGCGGGGCCCCACCGCGGCGGAAACGGAACTGCCGTCACCGCATGGCCCCCCACCACCACCCTTGCCATCCCTCTTCATCCACGCCTCACACGGCCTTTGTACCCCGCGCGCGCGGCGGAAACAGCAGGGTCCCTTCTGCCTCGACCCCGTCCAGTGAGTCGGTGCATATAGAACTCTATAACGTGGACAACCCCCCTCCCCCCTCGCAAAAAATCTCAACTCTTCCACCGGACCTTTCTCTTTGGCCAAGAACTCAACCTGCACTCTTGGCGCATCGGCTAGGGGCAGGCATTTTTCGCGAATAAAGCTGAACGCCTATTAGACTGCAACAGCGGCGCAACAACTAAATTTCCGAAGGGGGGGGGGGGGGGGGGGGGAGGGGTAAATATACCTTTTTATAAATAATCATCGATCTCCCCGATTGAAGCGGGGTGTCCGGGGGTCCTACCCCGGGAAAATTTGTATTTCAAGGTGGAAAATGGTGCTATTTAAGCATTTTTACTATCTAAAAATTGATTACACAGCACTTTCTTTGCCCCCGTTTGCCCCCACTTCAAGGTTTCAGAGGGGGGTAAAATACCCTTGCCCCCCCCCTGTTGTTGCGCTCCTGGACTGCAACAAGGTATACCCGCACCAGCGGTTTCGTCCTTGTGATTGGCGGCCGTCTGCGAGACAAGTAGTTAGTTGCCCTGTTTGGCTGAGCCACTCTAGGACGCGATTGCTTCCGCAAGGAATCACTGTGATTGGAGTTTTAACCATCGTCATTGACCTGAAATAAACTCACCCAATCACGTAACTCAGAAGACGATGCTACAGTGTTTTGACTTTCAGCTGGTGTCTGAATCTTTTCGCGAAATATGCATGGCCCTACGCATCGCTAACTGCACCTCGCCAGACTGGAACCCGGAGTTTCCCCTGTGCATGTGCTAGTTTTACCTGCGCGCCCAACTGAATTAGCAATACAGAGTCAAGACAGGAGAGTTAAGCTTGGTTCCAAATTAAAAATATATATAAAAAATGGGGTGTGGTTGTGTGTTGTACGTGAATACGTGTACGTAACAGGTAATATTTTCTATACAACATATAAAATACGCTATTTTATGTACGTTATAATCATTTTTTCACACTAAGAAGTCGCGTATATGCAGACATTTTATATTTTTGATTATATTTTTTTGATTATTTTAACACCATATATGTTTACTGTAACTATTTTATACTAATGTTTTATATGTGCATTCGATAGATTTTGACGAGAGCTGGCGATTGAAACTGAAACGAACGTCGTAGCTTCTCCGAGTCAAAAGTTATACTACAAGCAAATCTCGAAACGCAGCAAAATGACCTCAAAATGGCGGCGCTTCCCCCTCCACCGCGCGCGATGCGTCACAGTCCTCACTTAGCGTAAAGAATTCATTGATCCTTTAGCTATCCAGTGGTGTATTTATTTTTTGGGTGAAGATGATAGATATGTAGCTGCAACGCCAAACTGTATCCCCCGATTTTGTTATCATTCGTTTTCTGAATTGCCTCCCACCATGGAAGCAATTTTAAAAACTTATTAAAGTAATAAAAAAAACACACACACACACACAAGCGAGTGGATAGCATGCCATGAGCACGACTTTGCAAAGTCGATCCACAATTTAAATCTTACTGTTAATTTCTGCCAATGAAATTTCGCCATGTAGCGCGCCAATATATATATGTATATATATATATATATATATATATATATATATATATATATATATATATATATATTCGTTCCGCTACCCCATTCTTACTATTAGGTAAATTTATTTTCTGGAAAAGTATTTTCGGAAAAAATTTCAGGTTATTTACTACAGATTTTTTTTTAAAGGAAATTTTTTTTCCAAGAAGTTAAACTTTCCAACCTTTTTTTAATACAAATAGAACCAAATTAAACATACACTTAGTCTTTATTTATTACCTAAAGACTAACTTAACATTTGAGAGTTGGATAAGTCCCATGTTACATTCTACCAACTAATAGGAACAAAAAACAATGTTGTTTAAACAGCATCTATTAATCTGCAGAAAACAATTTTTTTCATACGGTTTATCAACCTATCTTAAATTATGTAAATCTATGTTGGTAATGGAAAATAAAGGAAACTATTCCATAAAACTGTGTCATATTTTTCCAAAATATTTTCCAGCTCACATTTCTACTTACTACGCACATGAGATTACGGAAAAACGAAACAGCCGCTATTATCGAGACAAGACTATGACGTCACGCGGCGGATATGACCCAGCATATTCTTATTACCACGGAAGGTTTCATCAGCTTCCTGTTTTCCTAGAAATATTTACTAATGCAGTTTTGTTCAGTAAACCTTGGTCAAATCACTGTATCATGACGTCAGAAATGCGAAGACGAACTATTTACTTCTTTGAATGATCGCTAGGCAAAGTTACGCCTAGTACTTTGTTAACAAAGAATTAAATGTGGATTCTAAATCGGTAAAAAACACAGTAACATTGAACATAGGGCGTGTGCACAAGATCTGAATGCCATGATTTCGAACATACTGATTCACAGCTACACAAATTAACGTATTTTATTTCTCTCGCGGACTCACTGGCACAACAGCCAATGAGAGCAGAGTAGGGCGGCATTTAGGCGGAAGTTGGGAACTGATAATATTAACCATAAATGGTAGCAACAAACAGTTGAGATATTGCAATTCTTCTCAGGTAATTCCTGCTTCAAAATAAATCATCGTAATCATCTAGATAAGTGTATAGCGACAAATATACGTAAAACATTATAGGAAAATATTTTTAGGTTCTTTTCAATATTTATCACTAAACATTTTGCATTATCTATCATAACTTCATATAAATTATTAATATACAATTATTGTGTTTACAGGCTTCTGATCAGCTGTCGCGGGAGTATCAAACTTAAAATACTTATTCACCAAATCATTGGCGTGAATTAAAGCATAAGAATTAAATCCGTTAACCAATTTCGCACAGGCAATGCAAATGGTCTGCTATGCAATCGTGAAACCAGCTTCGGACAACGGAAAAGACAACGCAATTTTAAGCTACTTCGATTGATTTTTGCAACCCAATGTCTCTCCTGAAGAAGATGAAGACACACACCAGATCCCGATACGTCGTGATGTCATGTGTCTTTCTCTCGTCATACTTCCTTCTATATCCTCGTTATTTTCCCTGTTTTTGGATTCGCATTGAGTTACTATTGCCGTTTCCCTATCATGTTTTATTTGTTCGTCAAAAATAGGTCCCCGCCCACAAACACCATCTCTTGGGTAGTAATTTTTTTTTGCTTTCGTTATTTTATTGAATAGTATTTTATTGTCTTTATCTACGTTCATTGTGCGTGTACTGTGTTGATTCTGTCATTTTTTCCATGGATATTTAACTGCCAGGATCTGTGTTGGATGCCTAGGTGTGCGTCTTTTTTTTTCCCTAGCTTTTTTTTTACTTATGTTGTCTTGTAGTCGATTTGTTCTGTCGACTCATGCTGGGTAATGGAAAGGAAAATGGGAAATTTAAATTCATATGGAAGTAACATGCCACCACTGCCATTAAACTTTAACGATCAAAAGATAATGAACAAACAGTCGGTTGGTACGTGGACTGGGCGGGGAAGCTAGAACTAATGCTAGGAGAGACTTAGCTATGGTAAAGACCGGGTTTATGAACTACGCAGAAGAGCAAGAAACGCAACAAAAAAAAAATCAACGACGACTTTATCAAACACCCGCTTATAAACTACACAAAACGCAAAAAATCAACGCAAGCATCGGCCAACTCTCGACTACTTGCGTTTCGGCTTGCGTTTCCGCTTTCCTCATGAGAAGTAATGTTGTTTTCAATACATACAGTTTTCACTTGTAAAATTTGTACACGGTAAAGGAAAATAACATTTTTTTAAATTCATTTACGGACAATTGCTCTTGTTTGCATGATAAATATGAGTTCTTAAAATAAGCCACGGGTATAAACTGTTTTATATACATTTTTACGACTTCTCGCGACTGGCGTGGTTTTAAAAAAAAAACAATACCGTGATTTTCTAACGTCAGTTTTCGTGTTGCGTCGCTGCGACCTTTGCGTCCCTTGCGTGGTTAATAAACCCTCGGCACAGTGCGTTTTCTCAGCAACGCGTAACGTTCTCAGCATCCTAGCATGGAGCGAGGTGGCGCAGTGGTAAGGCACTGCGCTCTCAGACGTGAGGGTCCAACTCGGACCCCGGCTCCGTCGTCCTGAGTTCTGCTGTCCACTCTGTCAACTGCTGTCCACTCTGTCAACTGCTGTCCACTCTGCCAACTGCTGTCCACTCTGTCAACTGCTGTCCACTCTGTCAACTGCTGTCCACTCTGTCAACTGCTGTCCACACTGTCCATTGCTGTCCATACTGTCCATAACTGTCCATAACTATCCACAACTGTCCATAACTATCCACTGCTGTCCACTCTGTCAACTGCTATACACTGTACATTGCTGTCCATACTGTCCATAACTGTCCATAACTATCCACTGCTGTCCATAACTATCCACTGCTGTCCACTGTCCACTGCTGTCCACACTGTTCACTGCTGTCCACACTGTCCACTGCTGTCCACACTGTCCACTGCTGTCCACACTGTCCGCTGCTGTCCACACGAAGAATTTAACAAATGGAGACCTTCATAATTATCAAATAACTGAATCTTCGTAGAAACTACGCTGTCCATCATTGTATATTTCGTTTTAAACAAAAGTAAGCATACAAGTGGACAAAATAAAGAGTGTTCTTGATGACTATTCAAAGTGTGGAAAAAAAAGTACTATGCTAACTCAGCAAGTTATTTCCTTAGTGAGCCATCTTTTAAAATAATTTGCTAAATTAGCATAATATATCCAGAGTTTAGAAAGTGTATATTTAGGTATTTTTATGTGTAAATAAAACCTTGTTATATGTTTGCTTTAAAATGAATTTTAATCGTATTACAGTTTTCTGATTGCCGCAAAATATATTTTATAGAATTAAAAAGTTAATAAGTATCACAAAACTTTGCTGTAACTGATAGGCTACTTAGTAGACATTTTAAAATTATTCCGTTGTCACCACATAACTGTTTATTATTTGTACAACAAAATAAGTAAACATGTATGACGTGTGAATTTTTATTTTGACGTGATAACGTCTTATAAATCGATGAACTACGGCTGCACGCACGAAAAAGCATGACTCATTGTCATGTTCCGCCTGAGCCGAGCGTGCAAGAACCGGCCAACCACCGTGCGAGAAAATCTTCTATAATATCGAACAGGTTAAGACGGGCTTTTTAAAAGCAGCAATTTAAAAAATTTGATTTATTTGTCCAATTTCGTCATTTCAAACAAACAATTTATTGACATTGATTTGATTTAAGTTTATTTATATAACTAATCGTTCGCGATTATATTTAAACAAATTATTTAAAATTAAATTTGCAAAAACTGTAAATAATATTTGAAAATTAAAAAAAGTATGCAATTTTTCATCAATGTTTTCTTATGACGTTATCACGTAAAATTATCGTCCGTAAACCGACTTTACGGACAACCCTCCCCCCCTTTTTTTTAAGTAGCCTGGCGGGTCAAGCTTGAGAGCCAGTGCAGTTTACTGGACAGTGGCGAACTACTTCCTGGACACTCGGGTTTTCGGAGATGTTGGCAGCGCTGGCCGCGTCGCCATGAGCCGGGGTGTGCCAAGGGGGTGGCTCCCAACTAGGCCATCGTCACGGACTAAAAATAGGCCCCCATGACGGGGGGGAGGGGGAGGGGGGAGGGGGGAGGGGGGCGTCTGGCAGGCGTCCCGCCGCCCCTGGAGCGCGTCTGATCGCGTCCCTTCTCGCCCCGCCTACAGCCGTCGACGGCCTACTTCCTCCCCCCTCCTACCCTTCCCCTTCCACCCCCCCCCCCCCTTCCGCGAACCAATTTTTTTTTTTTTAATTTTAATTTACATATCGTTCGACCCCATTTCTGAGGTATGGTTAGAGACCGGAAAATTTCGCGATTTCAATGACCTATAGGATGGACTACATGATCCTCTATGCACTCGGGCGAATTGCATCTGCTCATTGGTTACTGACTCGTAGCACCTGTTAACTGGGATGCTCGTGATTCGCTACTTCTTTTGTTTACATTTTTTATTCATTGGCCCAAAGTCCTTTAGATATACTGTGGCCCAATCACCGAAGCAGCAAAAATGCAAACTTTTTGGAATCCAGGCTATCGTGAAATGAATGCGCTAATTTTTCAGGTCTCTAGGTATGATACGATATATATATATATATATATATATATATATATATATATATATATATATATGATGTTGGTATGTATGACGATAAATAAACTAGGACGCCGTTTGACCGATCGCCATGAAAGTTGGCACAAGGAAGTGGTGTTTCTTTTTCCATGAAGAAGGTTTTCATGCCATCCATTTTTTTTGTAACTCGCCGCTAGATGGCGCTGCAGCGCTTCAACTCCTAAATAGTTCAACCGATCGTCATGGGTAAACAAAAAAAATAAAAAATCATAGGTCATATACGTACAAACAACAATTGTGTGTCATTTCTCTGTGTCCACAACACTTGTCATTTGGTGCTATCCATTTTTTTTTTAACTCGCGGACAAAAAATCACCGTATGTTCAGCCCGGGCAACGCCGGGTACTGCAGCTAGTTTAATTTATATATGTATGTGTGTATGTATATATACACACATACATATATACACACCAACACACACCAACTTATAATTACACTTACAATAAAGTCATGAAATTGATTAGGTGATACTATAAGAAATAATAAAAAATAACAATAAAAATATGCACCACATTCTATACAAACTGGATGCTTCCGCACTGAATGGATGTGATTGGTGTGCCGACAGTAGACATGCGGCTGGAAGAAACTCGACCAATCACGAAACACAGGTGACGTTATAGTGTTTTAACTACCTGCCGTATTTGTTATTAGTAGAGACCTGCATAACTCGCGGATTCATTCGGTGATAGGCTAGAATTCAAACACATATACCTCTTAGATAATTTTGATATTGGCTTACTGTTCATCTGGACGAATCTCAACCAGTTATAAACCCTCAACCAAAGAAGGATCGAATCACAGACAAACCAGCTGAGACGACTTACAAGTCTGCAGCCAATGAACTTGCGTTATTTGCCCAAGTGTACAGGGGTATGTGCAGTCTATCCTGAAGGCCATGGAAACCGCGATTTCATATAAAATATTATATATAATAATATAAAACGTGTAAAATGTCCGTGATCGAATGACCAGGGTCATTCAAGTATACAAACATTTGCATTCTAAACTGTACCCAAGTAAAAACGTGAATTAAATTTGTCCCTACATGTAATGCATAGTGAAGAAACACTTCCGGTTGAAAGCTCAATAAATAGTGCTGATAGAGAACAAATGTGTAAAAGCCCAATCTACTTATGATCCAAAAATTCACAAATTTTAAAATGGCGATGACATTTTACTATAGCCAGTCAAAGTTGATCGCGCCAGATTATTTACTTTATATAAGACCGAGTGTGAAATGCATTCGCACAAACATTACGTCACATCGCTGTTGAAATTTTGTTTTTATTACCCAAAGAATTGGACCCTGATGTGTGATCAGAAACGGGCTACAAACACCATTTTCTTGTTTTACAGCCATTTGAACAAAGGCAAGCAAATAACCTGACATCATTATTTTCCATATTGTTTCCTTTTAACGAATTACTGACATGTATTCCAAATTTAAGAACTAGCAGATGATTCCTGACTGCATAAATGCGCCAGAATAATTAGCTCACAAATCGATGAAAACCACTAAATATGCTCGAGCTACTTCAAACCATTTTCCCAACGTTCATTTGCAAATACCGTCAGCTTTACGATATCTTCATTGAGACCAAATGAAATCAACTAAAAAAAATCTTACCAGCAACGGGGAGGCCAATGACCCACCAATGACAGAAGTTGAGAAAGCAAATCCACCCAACTCACCTGTAACAAAGATAAAACAAACACATAAATACAAAGAAATAAGATTTAAAATTAACTAAAAACAAACATACGACTTGTGGTCTAAAGTGCTTCCAAGGCTGATATACGGGTTTTGCATTGAAGGCTGAACAGCTTGCCAATAATTAAATATTTAATATGGAACACAGGGAAACTCTATAATGTATAATTAACAACAGCCGAAAAAACTTCATGCTGTCGTAAAATGTATTCACTGAAATAACTGGCGGTACCACCGTTATTTCCCATGGATTTCTTGAGACGCAAACTTTTGTAAAAGAACTTAATCGAACTTTAAAAAAAATTAGGCTCATTCGAGTCTTTTTGGCAGAGTTTAAAAGCCGTCAGACAAACAAAGCCCAATGATTGTCAATTTAAAAAAAAGGATAAATTGCGTTTCTAAAGATCTTAACTGGAGACATCGCAACGGCTGTATTAGAAAGAAGAAGAAAAAAGGCACCAAAATGATTGTTAGTCTCACGGAGGAGAATGTACTTAAATTTGTTCGACGTTCGTCCGGGACAGAGAGCCCGTATGAGAGAAGCAGTGGACACAGTCGTAGCAATGCGGGCCGCGTGGTCAGCGAGTCGATGAAGGCGGTTATCGGGTAACTAACCAGCCTTGTCGGCCACTCACTCGCCGTCGAGACGACCGTATGGCGAGGGCATGCGGGCGAGAAGCGACTGGGGAAGGGGCAGAGCTAGCGCCGACAAGGAATAGTTAGTTGCTTTAAGGCCCCCGCCCACCCGGGTAGTTACGCCCTTTTGAATTTTTATATTATATTCTTCTTTTAAGGTCACTTAATTTCTTGCTACTAAAATTATCAGTAACTGGCACAGAAGCACCTAATATATATACTAATATAAATTTTTGTCAATTATTTTTCATAAATATTTCTTGTATATTAAATTATGTTTTTGTTCTATTTATAATTTTTCAACGGGCGCCTTGGACAATTTACAACCTCCTAGTATCTGTTTTACAGACATTTACACTTCACATAAAGAAGTATAGAATCTCACGTGTTACCCATTTCATACGCTTCACAGGTCAGCAGCCAATGAACAGGTAACGTTTACCCGGTATGCAGAGGATCGTGGAGTCTATCCTGAATGTTACTTCACCCGCGAATTCCTCCAGTCTATTCATGGAGCGTTAAATAACCCTTAACAGAATGAAGAGGGACGTTCGGGTGTACAAACATTTGCAGTCTAGACTGTCAATTAATAACGCGAATTTCGCATGGCCTTAATCATTGTTTCGCATATTGAGACATGGTTTAAAAAGATTTTAAGCAAATTTATGACTTTATTTTCAAAATGTGGCTTCGTTAAAGCCCAGAATATGATGTACTGGAATTCCTGAGGATAATAGTGGCTGGATGATGCAAATAGTTTCTCTTGTGAAGTCATCGGCGTAAGGTATTGAGTTCTTTCCCTGGGAATGATTGCTTCGTAAATCTTCTTAATGACTTGATATCTGTCTTAGACGGTGAAAAAAAATTCAATATTTAACAATTAAAAATCGTCATGGCATGAAACATGTTAACACTGATATGGCGTCGTTAGGTACCTATCTATTCCTTTAAAATAAAATACTCGGTCCTTTCTAAGAGTGCATAGTTGGTTCTGGGATTATTTTTAATTTAAAAATAATTTCGAATAGAATATCAAATTACTCAAGAATATCGAATATTTTTCGAATCAAAATTTAACATACAGCGAAATTTTTTTTTTCGAACTTCACAAGAGTGCAGGAAAAAAATCAATACAAAAATATAAAAATGAAAAAGAGAGGTGTAACATGAAAGAAAAAAAACTGGCTCTGTATTTTCTTGAACCAGTAAAATTTAAAGTTTGAAAACGGTTTTGTTAATTCAACGGATCATATCGTTAAAAATAGAGTTTGTTAATAATTTCAAATCACAATCACATAACATGTAACACGTACAATGCTGCACTTAAACTACTCGAAATTTCTCAATAAATTACCTTATTTTTAATTAATTTTTTTTTGTAAATGAGGCCCACTTGTATAAACTGTAGTGCTGCCAACTTCCAGGTACACCCATTAGCAACAAAACAATGAAACATCAGTAAAAGCAAACACGATGAAATAAACGCTGTATGCTAGAATCTGCGAAATAAATAACACAATCGTAAAATAATGAGCTAATTCACTCATAAACTCATAAACAGCTAAAAAAAATATTTCCCGTCCAAACAAAATTTAACTGTTCATTATTTAAAATAAAATTAGTATCAGGAATTTGCAAATTAGCTGAACTGGATGCAACAGAACTAGATTTGACGAAAATTACTGTGCCACACATGTAGCCACAAGACATTTGCTATATGAGCGAAGATTAGTCGTTCGAACCGTTGATAAGGGACATAATATTTCTAGCGCGTTATTTTATGTTTATCTTTATCCGTAATAAATAAAACTCCATATTTCTGTAACTCGACGTCTAAATCAGTAATGATTACGGAAAATCCGTAACACTTGGCAGCACTGCTATTGGTAACGAATAATAATAAAAAATGGGTGCGAGTACTTATGTACGCGCTTAGAAATTATAGATACTTAATTGGCGTATAAACAACAAACTTTAATTTTGCATGCTAATAATTAATAGAAATAAAATAATAAAAATAACCAGAGTGATATAAATAGGATTGGAAAATTATAAATTCAATCAAGTTAAAAATTAAATAAGTAAGCCTACTCATTATTCAAAATTAATACAAACACGTTAATTATTGAATTTAGCAAAATAATAGACAATAAATATACTGTATGTTTACTCTAACTTATTAATTTTAATTATTTACTGAATAATAATGTAATGATTTATAATGCAGATAAATTATACATACGTGAACATAACCTCACTTGTATAAATACACTTGAAAAAGTTTATAAACACAATTTATACTTAACAATAATACGAAAAAATAAATAAATGTTTTTAATATATAGAACAGTATTCAACATGAAGCACGAAAGTATATGTATTAACAGCACATATATAATTTTTTATTTGTATGTAGCTTTTTTTTTTTTCATCCTGTGAAAATTTATTTGCGTGGTGCGCGCGCATTCTAAAAATTCAGTCTCATCATTTTTTTTTTCATAACGCGTCCAAAGGAGTATAACTTCAAAACAAAGTATTATTAGCGACCTGAAACAAATACGCGCATTCATTTCACGATAGGCTAGAATCCAAAACGTTTGCATTTTTGCTGCTTCGGTGATTGGGCCACAGTATATCTAAAGGACTTTGGGCCAATGAAAAAAAATGTAAACAAAAGAAGTAGCGAATCACGAGCATCCCAGTTAACAGGTGCTACGAGTCAGTAACCAATGAGCAGATGCAATTCGTACGAATGCATAGAGGATCATGGAGTCCATTCTATAGGTAGAGACCGGAAAAATTCGCGAATTATTTTCGCGACAGGCTAAAACACAAATCGTTATACCTCAGTGCTGCCTCTGCTATCGGTTCACAACTCACCTGGATGTTTCTGGGCCGATGAGAAACACCCGACCAAAGCTTTTATCGAATCACAGACTGCTACGTTGGAACGTCTTCACAAGACAGCAGCCAATGAGTGGGTGGCATTTGACCGAGTGTACGTAGAACTATGGGAGTTCATCCTACAGGTCATTGAAATCGCGAATTTTTCCGGGCTCTATGTATTATGGCCTATGTGAAATCACGCAGGAATATGCACGCAGCACCAGTACTCGACCGACGAGCCTCGTATAGCGACGGGGACGTGACGAGAGCGTGTCTTCTCGAGGGTCTAGCCCCCCCCCCCCCCCCCCCCCCAATCCACGCTCGCCGTCCTTGACCCATATCCTCGGCTCGCTCCACTTCACGTGCAGACCGCCACACGCTATACGGCCGGCGTCATCAGCTGCTTGAGGCACGCAACAAACAGCAACCACCCACCCCCTTTGGAACACCGGTGTCTTGCGTTTACACCTTCCACGTCTGAAGTTAAGTGTTCCGGAAACTTTTTAAAGACGCAGGCGTTACGTGCAGGACCGACAAAAAAAAGGGGGAGGGGGTAGACAGGAAAGAGGCGGGGGTGTAGACAGGAAAAGGTGGAGGGGGTAGACAGGAAAGAGGCGGGGGTGTAGACAGGAAAAGGAGAGAGGGGGTAGACAGTTAAAGGGGGAGAGGGTAGACAGGAAAATGGGGGAGGGGGTAGACAGGAAAAAGGGGGAGGAGATAGGAAAAAGGAGGAGGAGGTAGACAGGAAAAGGGGGAGGGGGTAGACAGGAAGAATGGGGAGGTATGCAAATCCCCCAAGGCCTCAGGCAACAGGGGGGGCACGGTTGAGTTCCAATTTATTATTTTTGTGTGTGTGTTTGGGTTTAAGACAAAAAATTACAATTACATTGTTTACAAAAACCAATGCAAACCTAACATATTATGTTAAAAAAAAATATATTTCACATCACCTTGACAGGTTTTTGCCTCGATAGCGCATAGTATTAATTTTTTATGTGTAAACATCTTATCTCTCGGTGCACGGCATTTCGTGGGTATAATTTCCTGAAAACGGAACGGAAGTAGATAAACAGAAATGTGACACAAATATGGCGGACCCACGCGTAGCAACATAAACCCGTACATAATTAATTTCGTAAAAAAATTAGGGTACAACCAAAAGTATTGGTGTGCCAAATGAAACTTTATGATAGTGAAACTATCCCAGAATATATATGGTAAAGTAAAATTGTCCCAAGTTTTAAAATACGTTAGGAAAATGGCATTATACTGCTGATAATACATAGTCTCCTCATTAAACTGAAATTTCCCCGATAGCTTATGTGTAGAACGCTCGCTTGTTAACCCGACGTGACGGGGTTCAATTATCTCCACTAGTTTAAGCAAAAAAAAAAATTTATAAACATTCACGTAGTTTCATAATATGTGTTTTAAAATGATTCATGTTAATATTTTAGTAATGCCATAGAAGTTTAACTTCAAACGTGTCCTGAGAAATCAATAGTAACATCTTGTTAAACAGAATTATAGATATTTTTAAAATGTTAAAAATATTTACCTTCTTTCCATAAAATTAATACGGTTGTATATTTATCACGCTCCGCGCTATTTGTAAGAATTATACGTAAAATTTGGTGTCAGAGTTTCGTACAAATTGTATTTGCAAAATGAGAACACATGAACTTGTTCGTTACCGAGGTTACATGTTTACACATCATTTTTCGTTGCTGTTTGGTGACGTCATTACCTTACTTACCCTATCATCTGTAAATAAGTTTCAATAAAAAAAAATCTATAACTACATTATTTGAAAAGGAGCTGTCAAGACATTTAAAAAAAAAACTTAAATATTTTTCGCGAGAAGATTGAGACTCGCTGAGAGTTAAAACACTGTAGCGTCGTCTGTGTTTCGTGATGTCTACTGTCTTAGTGCATGTCTACTGTCGGCAGACCGATCACAGTAATTCAGCGCGGAAGCAAACGCGTCCTGGATGGCCCGTGAAATAATGCAGACGGCCGCCAATCACAAGGAAGAACCCGCTGGCGCAGGCGTGCCGTATTGCAGTCTAATGGGTAGAGACCGGAAAAATTCGCGGGTTCAATGACCTCCAGGATGGACTCCAATATCCTCTACACACTCGGGAAAATACCAACTGTTCATTGGCTGCTGACTTGTGAGTCGTCTAGACTGGGTGGCCTGTAATTCGACACTTCTATGAGTGAGGGTTTCTAATTGGCCCTCAGTCCTCCAGATGAACAGTGAACCAATGACAGAAGAATTTGAATTTTAGCATAATACGAAAGTAACCCGCGAATTTTTCAGGTCTCTACTAATGGGCGTTCGGATCTCATTCCCGTTGAAGTTCCCTCTCACTGGCAGTTGGTGACACTGATCGCTTAGAGCAAGTGTGACGGCGAAACAGCTCCGGCACTAGCCTGGACAGCTAGCAGAGGCTCTGTGGGTCGTCTTGAGGAGCCTCAGAGATGTGGTCGACTTGGATAAGCAGATCAGCACCTTGTGATACTTTTAGTAAGGGGTTTCCCTTGAGTCAACCCCAGGTTAACCTAGCTAGGTTAAGGAGGAGTGGGTGACGCAACGATTCTGGGACGGGCAGCCTCAGCATCCCATTGTTAATCGACAAACACCTCCAGGTTGCTACGGCATGGCGTATCAATTTCCCCTGCGGTTTTTGGGAGCTCGTGTCGGCGAGTAATCCACCACGCAAGGGCTGAACCTTTTTGTCTACAACTGAACTTGAAAAAATGAGTTGAAGAGGATAGTATCGGACAGCAGATAGCGGGCTTTTTCGCTCAACCATCTCGTACGCTTGGGGATTCTTTTGGAGTCAAAACATGTTATGTTAGCCGAATGGTGGCAATGGTGCTGGGATGGGTTACCCTAGCCTCTCATTGTAGCTCCTTCTCAAACAACTCCAAGAAGCGTATCTACTTCCCTGCGGCTCTAGGGGGGCCCGTGCTTGGTGTTGATCCAGCCCTGACGGAAGTAGTAGCGTGCAAGTCCAGCAGTGGAGGATCCAGAGGTTCACCTCGGAGGGGGAACACTCTAGGATTTCAGAATAGCCAGAGAAAAGAAAATGTCTTAAAATTACTAAATTTGTATTTAATCTACCCACACTACACATAACATCCAAGCACCAGATTTTATGATTCTACAAGAAATTATTTTATTATATTAAAATAATTTATTGGTTTCAGAAACAATAATTTTTTTTTTCGGCAATATTAATGTAGCAGACAACTGGTTTTTCGGGGGGGGGGGACGCTTGCCCCTGGTGCCCCCCCCCCCCTGGATCCGCCACTGAGTCCAGCGCGTTAGAAAGTACTGCAGTGTTGCTGCAGTGTTGTTTGTTTGTTTGTTTGTTTGTTTGTTTGTTTATCGTCTTTATTGGTGGCGAAGTTAAGGCGGTACGCCTTCTCTTACACTTAACCACTTTTCTGCAATTACATCAAAGATTTGAATATTAAAAACTAAGCATGATATTGACTAAATATTAAGAGAACAAATTAAAATTTTAACTTAATGTTCAAATATTAACTATTACAAAAGATTCAACCATAACTAATTATAAAGTAATTAAAAACTAAGCATAGACATACATAAAAAGGAAAGTAATTAAACATACAGCAAAAAGTATCAAAACCGAAAAAAAAAAAAAAAAAAACATTAGGTGCTACTACATTAAAACCAGTCACTCGCACATTCACACACAGAATCAAGCAGTAGGGTAGCAGTGAAGTGGTCATGGTAAGCAGTTGTTACAAAGATGTTTTTTCAGCCTGTACTTAAAGGATGCTAGATTTTTTGTTTGCCTTGTCGCTTGGTCTAATTTATTCCTGCCTCCCCCGTGAACAAAGTCCCGTCTCGACTTGCGTCGTGAAGCCCGAGCGAGCGAGCCAGCACGCCAAAGGACCCGACCCGACTCGGGAGAGATCGCGCCGTGGGACGAAGTTGCCCCACGTGGGACGGCCGCGACCTCCAGTCATCGCCGCGCCAAGTAGGACAGGCGCTCGGCGCGAAAAATCTCCACACTGGCTGCGTGCGTAGGCATCGTCAGTGTTCCCGTGATTGGGCGAGTTCCTCTCTCGGCTGCACGTCTCCTGTTGGAACACCAGTCACAGTGCGGAAGGAAACGCCCGAAAAATAGAGACCCGCAAAAATAATTCGCGGGTTCAATGACCTTCAGGATGGACTCCAATATCATCTGCACGCTCGGGCAAATGCCCAACTGTTCACATTGGCTGCTGACTTGTGAGTCTTCTCGACTGGGTAACCTGTGATTCGACACTTCTATGAGTGAGGATCTCAAATTGGCCCTCAGTCCTCCAGATTAACAGTTGAACCAATGGCAGAAGCAGCACTTAGGTAAAATTATTTGAATTTTAGCAAAAACACGAAACGAATCCGCGAATTTTTCAGGTCTCTGCCGATAAAATAACGCAACTACTTCTCCCGCAGACGGCCGCCAATCACGAAGAAGGAACCGCTGGTGAGGGGTATAACTTGTTGCAATCCAACAGGCGTTCAGATATTTTTCTTCGCGAAAAAATTCCTGCATCCTAGTGATTGGTACATGTCTACTGTCGGCACACGAAATGCAACAAGCAAACTTGTCCTGATTGGCCTCGTCAAATGTGGCAATGGCTTCTCCTGCAGACGGCTGCCAATTACAACAAAGAAACTCTTGGCATATTAATGCGACCAAATTATTCCGCGAATATTCCGTACCTCTACCCCAAGCTATTGGTATGGACTGGAAAAATATTCACAATTTCAAAGCTATCTGTGTCAGACTCCACTTCCTCTACAGTCAGGGACGTACAAAATTCGCTTCATTAATAGGGCCAACAGATAAAGACGGGAAAAATTGGCGGATTATTTTCGCGACAGGCTAATACTGAAATATGCCTCCGCTCTGCATCTGCTATTGGCTCGCCGTCGATGTGGACGCCTCTCGGCCAATAACCAGCGGTGTAGACGTAACGCAAGTCTCAGTAGCCAATGAACAGGTGGCATTTTTCTGAATATGTACATGGCTGTGTAGTATATCCTAGAGGTCATTGTTGTTTGCTGTTTACGTCGTGTTCCTGCACTATTATATTATAAAATCCTCGGAAAAATTCAGAGTCGTGATCGAATTTATAGATAGGGACAGGAAAAAATCGCGGGTTTAATGACCTCTAGGATGAACTCCATAGTTCTACGTACGCTTGGTCAAATGCCACCCACTCATTGGCTGCTGTCTGGTGAGATGTCCCAACGTAGCAGCTTGTGATTCGATAAAGCCTTAGGTTGGGTGTTTCTCATTGGCCCAGAGACATCCAGGTGAGTTGTGAGCCAATAGCAGAGGCAGCACTGAGGTATAACTATTTGTATTTTAGCCTATCGCGAAATGAATTCGCGAATTTTTCCGGTCCCTACCTATGGCAAATGACTGGAGCAACAAGACACATTCCATGCGTTCGTCCAAAGCGAGAGCTTGCCAAGATCTTGACGGACGGGCAGAATGTTTCTGGCCGCACAACTGATTGCAGGTCGCGCGATTGACGGAAGGATGACGGATGGACGCAGGCGGAGAGTTATTGTGATTCCAGGAGGCCGCCTGCCTGATCGGGCACACGAGCTCCCAAAAAAGGCGCGGGGTCGCTAAGGGCGACACTGGCTCGCGCGGCACACGCATATTGGCCTCTAGGCGCCAGACACAGTCTTCGCGTCGGTAGCACGCCTCTACACCACCTGAGCGCGAGAGA
This sequence comes from Bacillus rossius redtenbacheri, assembly GCF_032445375.1. NCBI lineage: Eukaryota > Metazoa > Arthropoda > Insecta > Phasmatodea > Bacillidae > Bacillus > Bacillus rossius. The sequence continues at coordinate 10,178,204 of NC_086340.1, forward strand.
CGCGACGATAGTCGGGAGGCGGGTCACGCGCTAGGCTCGGGGAACCAGCAGGCGGGCGGGGGTTGTAATAATAGTGTCGCTCGCTGGCCGCGTCCCAAGTCGCGGGTCACCGCTGTAACGGCGCGTGTTTTGTGTTCGGCGCTACCCTCCCCCTCCCTTCTCCACTCGGACCCACAAGTTCGCACCGCGGAGCGGCGGAGCTGTGGGCTCTCCAGGGGGATATCAGGCGACTCCATCTTGCGGTTTCAAAAATGTTATGTTTTGATACTGCTCGCAATAAAGCTCCCGTGCTTGCTTATTTACTTATTTGACATTCCGTAGGACTTAGCTTTGTCAGCATTGTGAACTGGGTGTGATGTGTGTGTGTATATATATATGGGCTATGAAACGAAAAACTATGTAACATTTTTCCTAAAGTCGCACCATGGTAACGACTAGCAATAGGTAGTATATATCTTTGAAATCTACCTAAAAACATAGAGTGCTTGCTGACGTCAAAGATATATGTATAATAATATAAGTATTCAAGTTTGCAAGTATAGAAGTGCACAAGTATGCAAGTGCGCTATACTGCATGCAAAAATTGCCATCGAGCTCCTGGCTCCACCTTCGAGGACGCCACTTTTTTTTTCTTCGCCGACGACCGACTACGGAGACTTCACACACTACATACTGGCGGCTCATGTGTGTCGTAAGTTTGTAATCATCTTCGGTCTCCGAGACCGCGCGGCGTTGCCAAGTGTCCGGGATTCGCTCCGGCCGTCGGGCGTGACGGGGAAGACGAGTTGGCCCGATGCCTGGCAGCGTTTTCAAGTTATGACGACAGTTCTTAGTTGTGTGTTTCTGAGTTACCACGTTTCTAAGCTGTGATATTCTTAGAGACCGGAAAAATTCACGAATTCATTTCGCCACAGGCTAAAATACAAATCGTTATACCTACCTCAGTGCTGACTCTGCTATTGGTTCACAATTTCACCTGGATGACTCTGGGCCAATGGGAAACACCCGACCAAAGCTTTATCGAATCACAGGCTGCTACGCTGGAACGTCTCACAAGACAGCAGCCAATGAGTGGGTGGCATTTGCCCGAGTGTACGTAGAACTATGGAGTTCATCCTGCAGGTAATTGAACCCGCGAATTTTTTCGGTACCTAGTTATTCTGCGTTGTGTGTTTATAAGTTATGATCGTTCTAACTTATGACAGTTCTAAGTCGTGTGTTTTTAAGTTATGACTTTCTAAGTTACGAAGTTTCTAAGTCATGCTATTCTGCGTTGTGTGTTTCTAAGTTACGTATTTTCTAAGTTATGTTCGTTCTAACTCACGACAGTTCTAAGTTACGTGGATTTTTTTCGAGGTTTCTAAGTTATGACTGTTCTGAGTTGTGTGTTTCTAAGTTATGTGAGATTGCCGTTCCGCTCGGCCCGCTGTCCCTCTGAGCTGTCCGCTCCTGTCCGCTCCTGTCCGCTCCTGTCCGCTCCTGTCCAGTCATCGCTGCACGAGCACATCCACATCTCATGTCATTTCTCACCATACTAAATACTCACATCCATTCCCCCTAAACTTAAGGGGCGAGGGTAAGTGAGTCTCGTTTCAGGTAATTATCTTTTTATTTACGTTAAACACAGTTGAACTTGTAAACGTTTTACATGACTTACTTTCCAAAAACTATATATATATATATATATATATATATATATGTATACACACGCGTAAAGTATACATTTTGCATGATTCTTACCTGCCGAAGTTACATTTTTAACGTTCTCACGAGGTAAAACTAAGCAAAATTAAACGTTTCATAAAACTGTTATATAAAACAATAATATTGGCTACATCGTGGCACAGTTTTTGAAGTGTACTTAATTTTAATCATCTGTCATAGTCATCACTATTTTGAAAAGCTAGGTAAATTAAAATATATTTTTTTTAGTTTTATCCGTCGAGATTATGCCCGTCGTATTCTGCTGCGCGGATCAGCGTACAACGTGCAACAGGCGTGGCAGATGTCAAGTGTTGCCACACGTACAAGACAGCTGACACATGTACCTGAATTATACCCTACGTACCAGATCCCACAGCTTTTTTTTTTCGTTCTGGTACGTTAAAAAAACTTAATTTTGTACTTATAACAAAAACCAATATAAATAACTTATTAAACTATCAGTAAAATAGTTACATTGTTTTACGTTGCAATGTTTCATTACCTACCATTTAAAAGTAAACATTTTTTGGCACATAACGGACTGCAAGTTATGATTAATTTACTGGCAAATTTTTGTCAAATTGTACCTATATGTTATTTAAACGTTTAAATTTTTATATATCAAGTTTTAAAATAATTGATTTCTTAGTACCAAAAAAAACGGTATGTATCTACATGAAAATATAAATAACACTTGTAAAACAACTATTTTAAAACATTTATTTTTAGTAGTGTATCATGCTTCTATGGAAAATACAGTAGTGAGAAGTCTTTAATAGAGTGCACGGTACCAGGGACATGCTGAATTAAAGCTCTTGCCGAACTATCCAACGTCAAAAAAATTTTAAGGGTAAAATCAGATGTGAAAACGTGAAATTTAAAATGTAACCCGCTGTACTAAAATGGAAAACCAACAGAAACGATGAACTCTGAGCGAAATAAAAACGACGGCAACGCAGCCTAACGGCCAAGGTCAACAGCCGGAATACACCATCGATAGGGACCGGAATAATTCGCGGGTTCAATGACCTGTAGGATGAACTCCATAGTTATACGTACACTCGGTCAAATGCCACCCACTCATTGGCTGCTGTCTTGTGAGACGTTCCAGCGTAGCAGCCTGTGATTCGATAAAGCTTTGGTTGGGTGTTTCTCATTGGCCCAGAGTCATCCAGGTGAGTTGTGAACCAATAGCAGAGGCAGCACTGAGGTATAACGATTTGTATTTTAGCCTATCGCGAAATGAAATCGCGAATTTTTCCGGTCTCTAACCATCGAAAAAATAAAAAAATAAAAAGAAGAAAACCAACTCAAGCCGCTCGATTGATGCCGGATTACAGAATGTGCCGAACCATAGAATACCCTCGGACTGAATAGCTGTATATGTGCCGGCAATTTTAAGTTCCCGGTGCCAGAATTTCATTCTCGCAATCTGGCAACACCGCCGCCACGGCCTCTGGCGACGGTTGCGCAAACAGCGACCAGGCGGTTGAGGTATCGCCGAAGAGACGCCCTGACAGGCTGGCGCCCGAGCGACAACCTGCGAGTGGATCACTACGTTAAGGGTGTTGGCCACCTTCCCAGCTCGTCACGTTCGTTATAATGGGGGAGCTGAATTGTTGCCCCTTGGATGGGCAGCCCTTCAGGATTTTTCTGACAGTGGTTAGTTTAGTTTAGTTTAGGTTAGGTTAGGTTAAATTAGGTTAGGTTAGGTTAGGTCACTTTACAAACTAACCACTGTCAGATAAATCCTAAAGGGCTGCCCATACAAGGGGCAACAATTCAGACAACCTTTCAAAAACACCACTGTCAGAAAAATCCTGATGGGCTGCCCTTCCAAGGGGCAACAATTCAGACAACCTTTCAAAAACACTACTGTTAGAAAAATCCTGATGGGCTGCCCATCCAAGGGGCAAGTTTTCAGGATTATTTAAACTCTTAAAGGAACGTGTTTTCAGAAATTGGATGGGCTGCCCTTCCAGTCTCTGTACAAATAAACCACTGTCAGAAAAATCCTGAAGGGCTGCCCTTCCAATGGGCAACTATTCAGTCGCCCCGTTATAATTACGTGAAACATTGCTCAACCTGTGGACTTGTTAAGCAGAGATCGGGGAATTTCTCCGATTCAAACACATGTACCTTCATTTTGCTTCTGCGATTGGCTCACAGTTTATCTGAAGGACTCTATGTGATGAGACGTTTTCTACAATTCGCAGGGACGTGCCGATTTTTAAGTAACGCAGCTAAAATCTTTTCAGAGGTCACTTTCACGTGATCTAAGTGGATATAATTGTATCCAACTATTCATATTTAATGAACGTCTACAAACTGAAGTGAGGCGTTAGAAAAAAAATTATAGTTAGCGAAAGGTTGATGGAAATTGAAGACGCGTGACTTTCAGCACCACTGCTGTTTGTTTAGGGGGAGGGGGGGGGGGATTTTTGTGACTTGCGTCACTTTCCTTACTTTTTCGTGATTTTCTTGACCAGACATTCAGTTTCCGTCGGCGGCCCTGCAGACGAGCTGTACAACGTTTCAAGACACTTGTTTCTGCACGCGCAACACTTCCTCCGACTGCAGCTGCGGCCTAACAGATGACTGTCGGCGAGGTCGGACGACGCGCTCAGGGGCTTGGTCGGGTCGTTACCACAACGCAGAAATACCATAACGCCGAATGTCAAAACTGACCACACAACGCCGACAGCTAGAAAACTGCCGTGTACCACAACGCCGAAATAACAACTGAATGAATTTGTGTGTGTGTTTCTTAAATGTACCTTGACGCCGAAATACAACAATCAAACCTAACCTTACCTAACCTAACCTAGCGTAATATAACCTAACCTAACTTAACCTAGCGTATCCGAACCTAACCTAGCCTAACCTATCCTAGCTTAACGTAACCTAGCCTAAGCTAACCTAGTCTAACCTAACCTAACCTTTGTGGCAGTCCTGCAATTACATTTTTCGGTGTTAGTGTATTTCGGCGTTGTGGTGCGCCCCCGGCTCGGTGGTGCGCCCCCGGCTCGGTCGCCCGACGAGCGTCATCGAGTCCGCGACCTCGCGTGCACTGGCCTGCACGGGGGCCGGAAGTCCGCGTGAGTCACTCCCCGCCGCCGTCCGGCGTGACGGAACAACGTGGCACCTCCGTCCCAGCTCGTGGCTGCAACTACGTCAACTTTAAGGGCGTATGACCCGTTCCAGGTCATGATTTTAGATTTATATTAATCACTGATCAACTTTTAGACTTTTTCAATCGTTTAACTTTCACGAAATGAAAAATATATATAGTTGCATACTTTTTGCATAATTAGCTGCCAAAGTTACATTTTTAACCTTTCTGGGTTGTACAAATGACGAGAATTTAATTTATTGCAGAACTGAAACTTTTTAGGATTAACTGCAATGCCACTGGCTACTGGCCGCTGGTTTTTATCACAAAAACTCATTTCATGTTTCTTGGCTGTCAAGATCATACAAATTTTGAGAATTTTGAAATGTCAGGTAAAATTAATTAATATTTTCTGAAAGAAATGCAAACCATTTCTTGAAGTAGCCAGTGGCATAGCAGTTAATCCTAAAAAGTTTCAGTTCTGCAATAAATTAAATTCTCCTTATTTGTACAACCCAAAAAGGTTAAAAATGTATCTTTGGCAGCTAATTATGCAAAAAGTATGCAACTATATATTTTTTTCATTTCGTGAAAGTTAAACGATTGAAAATGTCTAAAAGTTGATCAGTGATTAATATAAATCTAAAATCATGACCTGGAATGGGACATACGCCCTTAAGGCTCAGTCACACACGCCACGGTGATTTTTATTGTAAAAATTCTAGAAATAGCCATTAGACAAAAATAACGACGAAAGAAAAAAAACATGGCTTGTGAGACAGAGCCTTGAGTGCATTTAGGAAGGCCTATACTTTCTTAATCCATTCTATAGAATTAAAAATGTAAATGTTCGTTCGTTCAATATCTTCAAAGTCCGAAAGTTCTTCACCGATTGTTTTTAAATTTTTACACAACGTTAAATTCGAATAAGCGCGTGTTTTTATATACCTACAGTATAGTCCCGCTAATCCGAACTAATTGGAACCGAACCCTGTTCGGATTAGCGAAAATTCGGATTAGGCGGAATTTTCTTATATGTATAATGCAATTTATGGTCTTAATGAGGCGTGGGCTATTTAACATCTGATGTGTCAAATATTAAAGATCAGACACAAAACACACCTTTATTATTTAGCGTATTTAGCATAATATAAATACGTAAATATTTAAGTACTATGTACGTAATCATATTATTTTCTTTTTAGTTGAAGGAGAAATAGATAAATCATAATTTTCTTATGTACATATTAATAAACGCAAGACATTACTTGAAAAAGCACTTGTTTTTCTTTGCTTTTCAAGGTTCATAATTGTTATAAAAATATTTCTTTTTTCGTCCTAGCTCTGTTCGGATTAGGTGGATTTTCGGATTAGCGGGGTTCGGATTAGCGGGACTCTACTGAATGTCACACCTGAGACAGGTAAAGAGATAGATAAAAATATATAGGCAAAACAATTTTTTTTAATATTTTTATTAAAATAGTGACATATATAGATATAGGTATATAGAGGAGAGAGATAGAGATATGTATATAGATATATGTATATAGAGATATTTGTGGGAGATATATAGAGAGAATTAAAGAGTTCGAACTATAAATATACTTAAAGAGACAGAGAATTAGAGAGAGAAATAGAGATGCTTTGTATATGTGTGCTTACTTCAAACAAATTACAAAAAAAAAAAAATTGAGGCACAGCAATGCATGCCGGGAATTAGCTAGTCTTAAATAAAAACTTGTGTTAATTTTATGTTTGTGTTCTCTAAAATAAAATAAAAATATTACAAGTTTAACTGGCAGAAAAATCAAGCGACATTAACTTCACTAGATAAAAAAAAATATGTTAGTATCATTAAATAAAATTCACTAATCATCGTGTCAGGCTAAGAAATTTTCAACAGCAGCATACTTATTCGTTCAGGCTGCGACTATTTTTTTTTTGTCAAACAGGCCACGTTTGAGTTATAACTTATTATTCTCTACCATCTACTACGACAATGAGGATACAAAAACGGAGGGCAAATCCTGCTGGTGCAGCAAAACGGTATCTTCGACTCGTGTGTATTTTGTTACGGATCGATTGCACAATCTAGACACGAAACTTTGTGACTTTGGCCTTTAAATGAGTAACAGATAAGACAACGAAGAACCCGATTTGCAGACGTCAAGGTCATGGTACAAGAGTTGGTGAGCTGTCGTCATTGAGTCCTTAATCCCATTTCGTTGTTTGGTACACATGCTTTCAGTCCAGAAAAATTAGCATTTTTGCTCGGATCCGCCTACTAGGCACACATACGGCAAGATATCCGTCTGTTTACGAAAAGTTAAAGAATACGATGAGGACGGATTAGTCGTTCTGTTTCCGAATTTCGTCACTAAACTGTATAAAATGGATGTTTTCTGAAAATATTTTTTAGGCATGAATCTTCCTGCAGAAATTCTTAAAAGCAGTCAAGGGCCATGCATTACCCTTTTATTTTAATTTATCCGGCATATAATGTTACGGTTACCATTCAAATCTCATAGTTACCCCTGTGCACGACGAGAAGACTGCCTTGCGCTTAGAGGCGATACCGTGCTAGAAGCCCCAGCGAGCGTGGCACTTATCATCCCGCCTCACCAACACAAATATCCCCCCTTGACTATGCGGGCCCCTTAGAACCCTTACAATTGCATATCTACGAATCCACCCAAAGGGAACTCAGTTGAACTTTTCTGAACTCCTTCCATGTACTGACAATAATCGTTTCGTAGCCGAACATTATTATTTGTCAGTAGAGACCCTGTTTATTAGCGACTGAAAATTTTTGTTGCCACTAACAAATGTTTTCGTTGAGGCTACAATAATTTTTGCAAGTTCTATGTTGGGTAAGTATTTTGTAGCGAGTACACAACTGTTATATTTTCATGTTATGAATGCAAGGTCAGTAAAATAAATTCAATAAAGCCACTATAACACATAGACCTTGGCTGGGATCTCAACAGCGCAACAGAATCGATGCGTCACATAAATATCTCATTGTTGTGAACATGTGGTTTGCTATACGCTTCACAAACAGAAAGTAACCCAGCTACATATAAAGCGGTTCTTTCCATTGCATTTCCACTACACATACGGCCGCCATCACTTGTTTACAATTTTGTTTTAATGGGTCTGTTTGAAATAATTTTTTTGTAACGGAAATTAAAAATGTATTCGGAAAACTCATTGAGCATGAACATATTGAAATATATCACACAATTATTTAGTTTAAAAAAAAAATACACATACTATTAATGTGTTACAAGCACGCCTGCTGAAGAAAAAAAATGTGGCGCTCATTTCATTAACTTAGCGCCAGCGACGCTTTGGAAATAGAAAAACTTTCTAATCGGAAAATCTTTTGCGTCCGCAAACGTGATTGGTTACAATAGAAAATTTATTCGCGTCGCGTCCATCGTGTCGCACCCGTCGCGCTAATGTGATTCCAGCCTCGTCGCGCACAAAGAAGGAAATATACGCCCCATCCACTGCTTGCGCGTAAATACATTTAAAGGCGAATGATGATCCTTTGAATCGTATGACATCGTCACCTTTGGCGCTTGCCAGTTTCTGCAAGGAAATATATAAATAGAAATTACAAACTCATAAGTATAAACAATTAAAATGGTTCCCACTAACAAACTTGATTTTAAAAAAAATACAGTACATCTCAAATAGATTGTAACACTTGAGTTTAACATTTGTAACAAGGATGAAAAAATGAAAATGGACGGAAAACGATAGATATTCTTATCAGATCACAGAAAACTTGAGTACAATGTGCACTCAGTGCATGTGAAAAATGCACTTGAGTACGTATCAAATCCTGAGGCAGTTGCATTAAGTATGTGCTTGAGTGTACATACAGAGTGATGCTGAAAGATGTTTATTGCAGGATGAGCACACTCTGCGTACTGTTACGACTGGGAAAGCAAGTTCGAAAAAGGATAGTCCTCTAATCTACAGTATTAAATTCCATCACAACACTTAAAAATGCATGTCCACAAATTAATCACTCTTTCACGTAATGTTTCTTAGGTTTTATTTTATATATTTATTTCTCAGTTATTATACATTTATAAATGTTTGTCAAAATACCGCAAGTAATTTGAAGTGACTAGATGCACTCACATACAAGCTTGCTTTCGTAAGTGCAAAAATTTCCTGGATAACTAAGTGAATGTTGTTAACAAAGTGTAAGGGGAAATAATAAATTATTACATTGTATTACTTAGTCCAAAGTCTACTCTCTCCACTCGAGCTCAACTCGACAACGCCTCTTACCTCGCACCTCTGTCCCAACACACTGCCTCGCACTGCTCACTCGTCTGTCACACGCGACACAGGACACGATGGGGTCGTTACCACAACGCCGAAATACCACAACGCCGAACGTGCAATAACGCCGAATGCCAAATTGACCGCAACGCCGACAGCTATAAAACTGCTGTGTACCACAACGCCGAAATACATTAACGCCGAAAAATGTTGCTGCAGGGAGCAAAATGAAAAACATCTGAATGAATTTGTGTGTGTTTCTTAAATGTATCTTAACCCCGAAACACCACAACCTAACCTAGCCTAGCCTAACCTAACCTAACCTAACCTTACATAACCTTTGTGGTAGTGCTGCAATGACATTTTTCGGCGTTAATGTATTTCGGAGTTGTGGTAATTCGGCGTTGTGGTACACAGCAGTTTTCTAGCTGTCGGCGTTGTAGTCAATTTGGCATTAGGCGTTATGGTTTTCGGCGTTATTGTACGTTCGGCGTTGTGGTGCGTCCCCGACACGATGCACCGGTCTCCGCACACGAGGCCCGTCGCTCGTCGCCCGCTATCGCTCGCCAAAGGGTCGCTCGTCCTCCTAATTTCATTGCCTCGGAGGCTGGCGTCACCGTCATTGCACCTCTCAGCCCGATTCTGGGATGGTCCTGCACCCCTTTCAAGTGTCGCGTCATCTGGGTCGAAGCTCCCAGAACAGTGGCGTCCCAGTTACGCAATCTTCACGCGCGGAGTGGGCTCTGGGAGCGCTCAGAACATACCGGACGAGACATTGGCGCATTATTTAACAATATTTTAATTAATCTTATATCCAACCATGAAAAAGATAATTGAATATTCAATAAATTACATCATTTGGTTTTATTATTTTTATTAATATGCGCTTTTAATACCGGAAAGCTATTCAGGGGACGAATTTTTAAAAAATAAATTACTAGTGGAGGTACAGGGACAACATAAAAACATAAACGCCCGCGTAAGAATCCGAACTCAGTATTACTGCGAACACCATTTTATAGTTTTTCACGTAATGTTGTTTTCATGTAAAAAATGTACACATTTACAAATATCTGTAAATTTAGCACGTGTATTTCCGTTCCATTTACAAAAAAAATACAGTGTACCAATCAGAGATTAGAGAAAGTTACAGATGGAGCATAAACACAGTTTGTAGGTATCTCTGCTGGAGCCAGGGGACGTAAGGGGGAAGCAGGTCGCTACCATATTGTGACATGAAGAAAATCGCATTTTCTCATAAGTGATGTATGTATGGTGGTGGAAAAATTGCATGAATATCAAACAAATAAAGACTGTTGACTCGAGAAAAATTATTGTGTACAAGCAGGGGCGCAACAACTAAATTTCCAAAAAGGGGGGGGGGGGGAGGGGGCAATATACCTTTTTATAAAGAATCATCGATCCCCCCTATTGAAGCGGGAAGGGGGGGGGGTCCGGTGGTCCTCCCTCGGGAAAATTTGTATTTCAAGGTGGAAAATGGTGCTATTTAAGCAGTTTTATTATCTAAAAATTGATTACACAGCACTTTCTTTACCCCCGTTTGCCCCCACTTCAAGGTTTCAGAGAAGGGGGGGGGCAAAATACCCTTGCCAACCCCCCCCCCCCCCTGTTGTTGCGCCCATGTGTACAAGAGTACGTAGTAAACTACATTTCTACATACTACATAAACAAATGGCCGCGCCATCTTCTTACGTGAGCAAAATTGGCCACAGTGCGCGGAGCTTATGCTCCATCTGTAACTTTCTCTAATCTCTGGTGCCAATGAATTATTTTTTTTGTGGGGCCGTCTTTAGGAGGGGGGGGGGAAGAGGAGTGTTCGGCGGCGTCCCTTTGAAGTCGCGTCGACGTGGCCCAGGGTCCGGACACAGCACGGCCAGAGTGAGATGGGGCGGGCGGCTATCTTAATGCGCGCCGCATGTCGGCGCCGTGTTAACACAGCGCCCCATCGCGTCACGTGGAGCCCGGCGCAGATAGCGCGCTTCCCCGCAGAGCTGCCACCCCCACCACAAGGAAAAAAATATTTCGTACCAACTTAGGCGAGAAAAAAAAGTACTAGATTTGAAAAAAAAACTGCCACCCCCACCACAAGGAAAAAAATATTTCGTACCAACTTAGGCGAGAAAAAAAGTACTAGATTTGAAAAAAAAAGTACTAAATTATAATTTGTTACGGTTTTTAACAATTTAGGAAGTTATTATGACATTGCAACGCTCGAACTTAAATATATCACACCAAACACACACACATACATTCCATAGTTTTTAAAAATAATTACGCTTGATAATAAAACATATTTGAGTTACTGTAATAATATTATGTTAAAGAAAAAAGTACTAGATGTGTACTTGACAACTAAAAAACTTATAAAAGTACTAGATCTAGTACGAAAGTACTAACTGTGGACATCCTGCCCCCACCCCGGGGAGACCTCGGACATCCGTTCTGCCAAGTTAGGCCCACACGGGAGAAAACATAGGCCATTTCAAAACTACTCAAGATAGATATCCCGAGTGGGGGTCTGTTTGCCAAGAGCTATTTTAAGAATTAGCTGCGGGCCGAAAAGTAGAGTAATTTTTAGGGCATACAACAACCGGTACAGATTCTTAAAAACACTCAAGGGGCTTGCATTGCAACTTTACCTTCATTTCTCGGCCATATAATGTCACGGTCACCGCTCATATGCACGACCAGAAGACTGAGCACCGGTTCACAGGAGACACCGCGCTAGAAGCACCAGCGAGCGTCGTCGCGCTTATCATACCGGCGGTCTTTGAGCGTAGGTACTAGGTTGACCAGCCCAGTCATGCCACCCATCCTCCGAAAATTGGCAGAATAATACGTATTCCCTCCGCGACTTCTACCCATTATATATATGTATTCAATATGGAACTGGCTGTGGAGTGCTGGAGGTCGACGAAAGCGCGAGTTGTGGTCTGAGCGGTGTCAGTCCCACGGACCGGGAGTTTCGACTCGGCCTAGCTGCGGCAGGGGAAGCCTTCTTTTCACAGACGAGACGGTTTTTTTTTTTTTTTTTTGTTCATTGTAAATACCTACCTATAGTTCAATGTTCTTAAAATCTTAAAATATAGTCTGCTAATTCAAAATGGTCCGAAGCACGCAGGTGTAGGTTTGGCTCCCGGGAGTTCCACTGCCTGTGCTGTTAGGGCTGACTCCCTATGTCCGATGGGCATGGCCCGCCTGGCAGGCTTCACCTCCAGTGCCGGTTGTCTCTCTGAAAAACGTGGGATTTTGAATTGCAAGCTTGCAACAAATACCAAAATGCGAATAGGTCTTGACTTAATTCACCTGTAACTTTATACGCCGACAGTTCCTCTATATTTAACTAGTAGTATAGTAGTAGATATTACAGATTTGTAAATTAGTAATAAGTCCTAGCTACTAAGTAATAGTCATCAAAAATATATATTTATAAAATAATAATAAAAATTAAAAAAAAAACAAAATCAAAAAATAATATTTATAGTTATTATTTTAGTTTTATCTTAATCACTGCACGTCCATCCCTGAGTTGGGTGTTTGCATATTTCGTAACGAAATGCCTAGTTTGTAAGTCATTTATCTTTTTTCTGTCTTAGTTTCTTAGTTTTTTAGGTGCTGACTGGCGGCGGAGTGGGTGGTCAGTGTAACCACTCACCACCAGGGGCGCTTGCGTCCCTGGTCACTTAATCCAGTACTGGACAATTAGCAAAGCGGACCACGAGTCCAAGTGCCCAACCCCCGCATGGTAGACTCTTTTCTACTCTGTCCAACACTTCATCCAGACCATCCTCTGTCTCCTGTAAACTCCTACACGTAATGCATGCCAATTTGCATCCCGCATGAATGTGCCCAGGGTTTTCCCTGTGTCTATGCAGGTTTTACCTGGACCCAACCTATTTCTAGTTATAGTCTAGATTTAAGAGTGAGGGGAGTTAGTCATGGCGCCAATCGTTGCCATGGCTGGCCAATCCCCTCCTAGCACATGATGCATGCGACCCTCTCCCTGCATGGCTAATCCCAGCATGACTAGGCGTATAGGCTTCGGCCTGAGACGCACCTAGGTCCCTCCCTAACCCGGACCCCTCCAAAATACACTTAGTTTTAGTTAGGTTAGGAAAAAAAAATTTGTAAATAAATATGGCGGTGTTGATAAAAGGATACTAATGGTCAATTAGGTTAGGTTAGCTACATTATAAATACTTTAAAAACATTGTGGACGGTTGATTTGGTTAGGATAGCTACATTAAAGATACGGGGGAAAAAAAGCATGAACTTCGGGGAACTTCGGGTTTCGGCTCTCTCGTCTGTGAAAAGAAGGCTTCCCCATGCGGCGGTGCCATCTGTAGCATCGGCCGCAGCTAACACGTCTGCCGGAGGACCCCGGGGGATTTGGGGGGGGGGGGGGGGGTTTGGAGTGTGTCACGGTGATCGCACTCGACGGCCGAAGACAGCCTAGGGCGGGGCCAGGACAGAGGCAGGACAAATCCAAGGAGCAGGAGGGGGTAGGAGTGGAGACCCGGCAAGGTCAATAATGTCGAGCGGACGTGCAAAAGAAAAAAAACGAACGTTCCCGAGATATAGATATATATATATATATTTTTATTATTCCTCCTCCCCTTTGGAGTATTAGGACGACTCTATTAAGACTCAATTACACTGGACGAGTCTTACTGGCTGCTCGTCGGCAAAAAAAAAAAGAATATCTTCTGCGCATGTGGTCGCTCACCACCTCACAACTGGCTTACATCCTCACAAGAGGTTTTCTCATGAGTTTATAAAATTTTATTCTTGAATCATGCTGCTTTCTTGTTTTATGATTTACATCGAAATAGTTAAAACAAAAAAAATTAAAGTTTTTTTTTTTTAACAATGTTACTTTCTTACTTTACTTTAACTGTTAAAAACATAGCATTTGCCAAGCGAGAAGCGAGAAAAGTATAAATGTCTCCAACTTTATAACCCTCTGGAACAAAGCGAACTGTAAATTTAACTTAAGTCGGTGTGATTATACGGAGCCATTTTGGTTGCAACGAGGAAATTCATGGGTGGGCAGCTAGCTTGTAATTGCCGCAAAATTGTTACAGAACTCCACAGGTTCACTGTGAGATACTTCAACGCAAGAGAAGTAAGAACGCAGGACGCAAAAAAGTTAAATACTTGTTCAAAATCACGCAAGTCGCCAAATTTTCAACATCTTGCGTTTTTTTTTTTTTTGTTTGCTTTCCCGATTTCTATATTTGAAGCGAAGTTTTCCGAAACTTTTAAATATGCAATACATATTCATGGAAGGCTGCGATCTTCTGTAACACGCATTACGTTTTTACTTATGCCGCTCTATATAAAAAATATATAAAAAAAACAGGAGAGGCAGGGGCGTTTCGGAATTAAATTTATTTCGTGGTGGACGATGTTCATGGGCTCCTACGATACTAAGAAGTGACAAAAGGCGAAAATATATTAACAAAAAAAATGACTAATTTGAAAAATCCTGTAACTAAAGGCTCCCCTTTTTAATTTATATATATATATATTTTTTTTTTTTTTCACTTCGGAAGGGGTTTGATTTCCCCTTCCCCTGTATTATTTGCTCATGGTTGGTGAAGACTTGCGAATTACGTGTTTTTTAAACAACTGTGTTTCCCCCCCCCCCCCCTTGTGTATGTTGCGCGTTGCATCCTTGCACTATCGCGTTTCTTGCGAAGTTTACAAACCAACCTCTTGGGTTACACCTTTTTCCCCTGTACGAGTGCCTTACTGCGAGCTGATTCGCGTGGATAACCTTCAAATAGCACGGGCCATTCACGAAAATAATTTTTTGGCGTGACAACGTCTAATAAATCGATGAACGCCGGCTGCACGCACGAAAAAGTGTCCCGTTACGCACTTTGTTCCGTTACGCTGTGTCCCGTTACGCTCATTGTACGCTTGCACCGCATCTATCTCTCTTCCACTCGACTGTTTATTAAGTGAAGTGAAAAGTTAATGTGGTTTTCATTGCTTATTACAACAACAATTTCGGCAATAAAGGTTAATTATTCTTTCATTTTAAAAATATGATTTATTCTTTTATTATTAAAATAAAAATAGATTCAATTTTATTCATAAAGTATGCAATCATTTCATCAATGTTTTGTTATGACGTTGTCACGTTAGACTATCGTCCGTAAACCGACTTTACAGACAACCAATTTTTTTTTTTATTTCAGGCGCGCCAATATGTACGGGTCAGCTCTCCCTGCCGACTGCGCCTGCAACACGCAGTGATCACCAGTGCAACACGTGGCGCGGTTGTTTGTTAGCGCCGCCGCCTTAATGCGTCGTTAAGTGTCTGTTCCGGGGGACGCCTAACCGCCGCCGGTAATTGCACGCGCGGTCTCGCTATCATCGGCTCATTTTAAATGCGAAGCTGCAGCCTGCGGAGGACGCGTAGACGAACGACGTAATCGGATAATTGGGCGGCTCTCGTAACGTCCGCCGCAAACTAGTAGCTATCAGGAACACATTTCGAGTAATCGCGGTTTCAATGCTGCTGCTGTGTCTCCTGTCAGTTTCACTGGCAGCTGCCGTTCCAGGAAGTGCAACCCCCCCCCCCCCCCACCCCCCACCCCTTAAATAGTCAGAAAATTCATTCCAGGTAAACGTATGTTATATCATTAAAAAGCCAGTAGCACTCACTTTTAACGTGAAACGTTTCTGTACTGCAATCCGCTTACCTCTCCTCTGCTTCCGAAATGTTATAAATTTGTGGTTTTAACAATTTCTAATAAAAATAAGTGTATAAAACCCTTTTTTTTAATCTCTTGAAAATTACGTCAGGCAAATATTAAACACATAACTTATTACATATTAAGACAATAGATATTTTAATTTTTTTAATACACAGTTTACTAGTGTCAGAAAACTTGATGTAGGATTATGCATGCAATAATTAGGTTATATATATTTCATCTTTAGCGTAATTTTAGAATTGATATAACAACACCCACGATGTAAATCGCCCCTCGTTAATCAATGCTCCCAAGATTATGATGATGTTAGTGTGATATAACAACCAAAAGAGTCATATGAGGTGATAACAGTCAGAAAACAACTCACGGAAGTGAAATGGCGTGGCTGTAGGAACCAAATTTCAGCACGCACAAATCACAAAGTTTGCAAATACAGGGACAGGAATATGATGGTTTGCCGGTGCCACACAACTCACCCTGCAACACGGGGAACTATTGTTTGGAATGTTCTGCATAATTATGTGGGTAGTATTGAAGTTCTACTGTCCTTAATCTGCTCATTTATCCCAGTGTGACCACTTCACGCGTTGGAAATATTACAACGGTTGTGTCTGACGCACGGCACTCCATTCAAGAAAATGTGTCACTTTTGATAGGTGCTTCAGCGAAAATAAAGACTTTGACAGCTAAATAATGTAACATAATAAACAAAACAAACAGGAGATTCTTGTAGCAATGAACTAGCTAATCACGTAAAAATATCAGCGGGTATATTTCGCGGAAAAACTCGTTAAGACTGCAAGGCCTTCGCCTGTTTTGGCCGTGTCATTCAAGCAAGACCCTCTGCTTGCTTGTGCAGTGAACGGCTGCGATTGTTGTGCCGACAGCAGACAAGCACCTGAATATAAACTCAACCAGTCACGATACACACACATGCTACAGTGTTTTAAAAACACAGCTGGTCTCGAGGTCATTCTGTGTATTGGTGATTAGTAGGGGCGTGCATATTTCGCGAAAAGATTCCGAGACCAGCTGAAAGTTAAAACACTTTAGCATCGTCTGTGTTTCTTGATTGGGTGAGATTCTTTCAGGTACATGTATACTTTTAGCACACCAATCAAAGTGATTCAGTTCGGATTCAAACGCATCCTGAGTGGCTCGGCCAAATAAGACGACGTTTCTCGCCAGACGGCCGCCAATCACAAGGAAGAAACAGTGGTTGCGGGTATACCTTGTTGCAGTCTAATAGGCGTCCAGATTTATTCACGAAAAATGCCTGCCCCTAGTGATTAGTTTGTTAATTTTATAATAATATCGATGTTTCAAAGTCTGGACGTTTGGAAAAGTATAATGTGTTCTGTAATTTATGGACTGGAAAAATGACTTCTCGGATAGAATCCGCAATCAAGAACGTAACGTACTCGGGAAAACGCCACCTGTTCGTTGAGCGGGTGGTCTGTGATTCGATACTTCACTGGTCTAGGGTTTCTCATTGGCCGAGAGTCCGCCACATCAACGGCGAGCCATTAACATATATGCAATTTCAGCCTCCGGCGAAAAGAATCCGGGAATGTTTCTAGTCTCAATCTTCGAGGTGTAATTAAAAAATAATGTAAATAATTATATTACGAACAAAGTAATTAGCTTGGGTCAAATTTTAAAATAATCTTCATTCCTTCAAAATACTCTCCTTGAGTAACGATGCACTTATCTCAGTGTTGATTCCATGATTGGAAGCATTCCTGGAAGGTTTCTCGGAAGGCCTTCATCAACACCGGCGGGGTACTATCTTAGTGTCGGGAACAGTGTCAAAACGTTTTCCTTTTAGCACGACCCATTTTTTCTGGAATCCGTTTCGCAAACAGAACTTTATGTTAACACGTTGCTCGAAATCCATGATTAGTAGAGCCATGAAAATTTCGCGAAAACATCCCGAGAGTAGCTGGAAGTTCAAACACTGTAGCATCGTCTGTGTTTCGTGATTGGGTGAGTTACTTTGAGGTGCATGTCGATTGTTACAACAACCAATCACACTAATTCAGTGTGGAAGCAAACTCGTGCTTAGTATGGCTCGTGCAAACAAGGCAACGACTTCTCTCGCAGACGGCCGCCAATCACAAGGAAGAAAGCGCTGGCGTGGGTATGCCTTGTTGCAGTCAAGTAGGCGTTCAGATTTTTTCGCGAAAATTTCCTGCCCCTTATGATTAGAGATACGGAAATTTCTAGCAATAACTTAATCGCAAGTTAGAATGCAAACCTTCACACTCGCGCACTGAGCTCAAGATTGGACCGCAGTTATTCGGACACGCCCCCTCTTCGACCGCGAGCCAACGACGTGCAGCTAGGAGAGAAGTAAGCGAATCAGGCAGTGAACAATTGACAAGGATAAACAAATTTTCTCGCTATTAGAATCAATTAATGGGTTGAACACACATATATGACTTTGGATTCTACCCTGAAACAGCGGAATTTTCCCGGTCTACCCATGACTAGAGACCTGTAAAATTCGCGGATTCATTTCGCGATAGGATAGAGTCCAAATACTTTTGACATTATTTTGCTTCAGTGATTGGGCCACAGTTTATCTGAAGGACTCTGGGCCAATGAAAAAAGAAGAATTAGCGAATCACGATCATTCCAGTCAACAGGTGTTACGAGTCGGTAACCAATCAGCAGATGTAATTTGCACGAGTGCATAGAGGATCATGGAGTCTATCCTTTAGGTATTTGAAATCGCGAATTTTACAGGTATCTAGCCATGACGCGCGACAGACAAGGTAAACACGACCTCACTGCCCCGGCTATGGGAGTCCACCGACAAGTCACAACTGGTTCGGTTGTGACCGTCTAGACGGATCAGGCTATCGGGCTTATTGATTCGAACAGAGGAACATGTCCTTCCTCACTATTATGAAATTGGTAAAAAAAAAAAAGTTACGTTAATTGGGTGCCTCCCATTTCGGGGTCATTATTCTATATTCAAACTGGTAAACATTTATACTTTTTCAGTGTTCAACTTTCACAGCTTTCACTTCCGCATTAATTTGCTGCCCGAAGTTACGTTTCCGACGTCGAGCGCCAGCAGTTGCTGCCGCAACTGTGTGTCGTACAATGTCCGCGGGGCCGGAGCAGGACAGCCTCGTGTGGGCCGGGTGGGCCGAGTGGGCCGGGTGTGCCGGGTGGGCCCGGTGTGCCGTGTGCCCAGGAGCCCTACAAGGGGCCGCGGCACGAGACACCCGGGCACCTGCGTGCACAGACCCACGCGGCCACGCCCACATCGTCACCTTCCACGACCCCCGCAGGATCCGCCTTTCCCCCCTCCCTTTCTCCTAATCTCCCGCAGCGACCGCAATGTGAGGCCGGGTTCATGAACCACGCAACGAGGCACACGCAACTAACACTGGCTGGGTGTACTTACGTATTACGTGGCGTGATAACAAACTTAAAAATCAACCGTGCAAATAATTAATAGCAATAAAATAATAAAAGGACTGCAGTGCTATTATAATTACGGCTGGTAAAGAGTAAACTCAAACAAATTAAATAACTCGAATAAATTATACATACGGGAAAATAACCTCACTTGTATAACTAAACACGTAAATAAACGATTTTTATCACTAAAAGACACAATACATAAATATTTTAGACTAATTGTACCAGTATTTAATATCAGTCACCAAAGTACATGACTTAAAAGCACATGTATAATTTTTATTTGTATGTAGGCTTTTTTTTCCATCATGGTTTCAACAGTAATTAGTCCATGGCTATTTTATATCGTTCAGTTTTCTACATTTGGCTTTATTGAATCATATTACATAATTTAAAAGTGGCTGCATCTCCTATGAAGTCATACTTAGACGTTTGGTATTGAATTAGGTTTTTTTTAATGAATACAACTGAAATAATACTATCAATAGACATTACAGAATGACAATTGAAAATCTTGTAATGTGCGATCCCTCTGTCTTTGACGACGGCAAAATTTTCGTAAATCGAGCGATACAAATTTGATACGGCGTATATATCCCGTTGAAACAATATGGCGTCTTCCCTGATACTTCACAGAGAAAAAAGATTTGTTTGAATCAAACAAATATTTGTTTGTATATGGCGAAACAAAAAAATTACTTGCCGTAACAAAATTTTTTGTTGCCCTAACCAAATTTGTCGAGGAACAAAATCGATTTGTTACACTTAACCATATGTATTGCTGAGTTGGAAAAAAAAAATCATTTGGTTGGGTCAACAAAATCTTTCCGACTACAACATATTTCTTTGAATAAACAAAAATATATTTATTTCGCAATACATAAACAAATATTTTGTTGAGGTAAACAAACCTTTCTCTCAGTGATGCATCTCCTCCGCAGGGGGCCTAGTTTCAGCCCGACACGTGCCGTCAATAGCTCTTGTTCCCCGCGCTCCTTCCCCGCCCGAAGTTGCTATCTTGCAAGTGTGCCGAACACCGCGCCAGCCCCTTGTTGACGGACACGCGCCGTGGAGACACGCGTGCCCTCGGGTGCAAACACAGCGACGCTAAGTGCGACGCTGGCCGCTGCTTCCAGCGCGGTATCGCCTCTAAAGCCTGTGTCGCACGACGGAAAAGTTTCGTACACGCTCCGTTACGATCTTCCGCCAAAACTGCCAACCAAGCCTCCGTGGCAGCCGGTATGGATGTTTCTATGAATGAAATTATCACACGTGGAATCATAACTGGTGTAGGCCTAAAGTGTTCGAATGATTTTGATATGATAGTTTTTTTTTTGTAGCTACTGTAAAACATTAATGTTCCTCATAATTAGGGACCGGAAAAAATCGCGGGTTCAATGACCTGTAGGATGAACTCCATAGTTCTACGTACACTCGGTCAAATGCCACCCACTCATTGGCTGCTGTCTTGTGAGACGTCCCAGCGTAGCAGCCTGTGATTCGATAAAGCTTTGGTTGGGTGTTTCTCATTGGTCCAGAGTCATCCAGGTGAGTTGTGAACCAATAGCAGAGGCAGCACTGAGGTATAACGATTTGTATTTTAGCCTATCGCGAAATGAATTCAAGAAATTTTTCCGGTCTCTACTCATAATCGTCGCAAAATACTGTTATTTCTTCAACATAATATTTGTTCACCGCGTTTCAAATCAGTAATCAAGAAAACTTCAATCATCCAAAATAAATTACCATCTTTTTAACACCAGGGGCACACTTAACACTTCATTCTGATTCGGTTAAAATTTCCACCTTCTACGAAGCCTTCCACAGAAATTCGAACACAGCCGACTAAAAAAAACTTCCATGAAAACGGCCGGCGCTCTGCTGATTCTTCCACAGAACTATCCATACCTGCTGCCATGGGGAGACCTTCCAAGGATAATACCATCGTGTGACAGGGACTTGGAGCGCAAGGTTCTCTGGACAATGCGGGCCGAAAGGCATTGTTGGAACTTCCTGCCCCTGACCAAATCTTCTTCCTGGACCATCCTTCTGGCCCTGTACTGAACTTGCCTGCAATTGGTTTTTTTCTAAGTCTAATTTAATCTAAGTGTGTGAGGGGGGGAGGGTGTCCAAGCTAGGAGGGGACCTAAATGTGTCTCAGGCCGAAGCCCATACACTCTACCATGCGGGGTTTCAACCATGCAGAAGAACAAGGGCGCGTGCATCGTGTGCTTGTTGGGGTTTATTGGCCAGTTATGGCTATGGCTGGCACCCCTTTGGTTGCCTGGCCTAAAAGCTAACTGAAGTGACCCAGGTGAAACCTGCACAGACACGGGGAAAACTAATGGACAAGAGGGGAAAAAGGTACAGGTAAGAAGAGTTGGGCGGGGCAGAAAGACACTGCCTGCTGGATGCTCGCAAATTTTAAACCCCACATGAACGAGCCCAGGTTTTCCCCGAGTCCATTCTGGTTTTACCTGGGCCAAAAATCTGAGATAAGGGAGATAATCACGACATCAACTGCTGCCATGGACCGGCCAATCCCCGGACAAAACACACGATGCGTTCTGCCATTTCTGCATGGCTGAAACCCAGCAGGATTAGGCGTAAAGGCTTCGGCCTTGCACTTAGGCGCAATGCAAGTTCCTAGAGTGCATTCAAGAATATATTCCGGTGATTTCATTCATCAATTTTTTTTTAAGAATACTCGTATTATTAAAGACACCATATTTAGAGCATTTTTTTTTTTAAAGACGTGATTTTTTTTCCTGAACCTCTGCACACCGAGTGAGTGCCCAGTCAGGGGTGTATGTGTGTTAGTGAGGCGTGATGATAAGAGCGACGCTCGCTTGTGCTTCTAGCGCGGTGTCACCTCTAACAACAAGGCTTTCAACTGCCGCGCAGTCTTCTCGTAGTCACAGGATAACTGTGGAATTTGGACGGTTACCGTAACATTATATTGCGGAGAAATTAAGATGAAGGTGTAATGGAAGGCCCTTAAGTGCTTTGAAGAATCTGTGCTAATTGTTTTACGCCTAAAAATTACTCAGAAAACATGCTATTTAGCCATTTTAACTCTTCTGAAACTACAGTTTAAAAACTTAATCCGAAATCAAAAGTACTTTTCGGCCCTCAGTGAACTCTTAAGTGTTTTTCGTAAGCAGACCTCCACTGGGATATCTTGAGTAGTTTTGAAATCACGTTGTTTTTTTCCTGAAGCTCTGAGCAATGTGTGTGTGCCCGGGTAGACGGGGCTCTTATCAGCTCTTCGACGAAAATCATGTTATGCCATTTCACGCCATCTGATTAAGCTTCATTCCTTGAATTAAATACTAACGCAGTCAATTGGATATTCAAACGTTTGTAGCTTCAGATTCACTAAACAATTTTCAGGAATTTTTTATTTTCCCCGAACGTAATTTATCACACATATATAAATAGTTAGTACTTCGCTGCAATTCTATGTATCCAGAGACTTTTTAGTTTCCCTCCCCCCCTGAAATACTTTGAATTTACATGAAAATATGTACCAATAAAAATTAATTTGTATTTATTGGCCAATAGTTTCCACCCTGGCAAATAATAAATAAATATAAAACGAATATCTCAACTAAAATAACTACTATTTAATTCAAATTTTTTAATACACTAGTTTAAGCACATACTCGGTCAGGGTGCGCGAAACGCTTTCCAATAAAATTTTCTCTTTTCATTTAACCTAGTCCTTAAAATAGATTTCACATGTTTTAGGCATGAAACAGAATGAATGCAATAATCACATGATGGTGCGATTATATCATGATATATCTGGTGAACCCATTCCATAATTTATTCAGGACCTTTAAATAAAATTTCATCATATTTTTAAGGGTATGTTTTATACATGGATAAGCAAAATTAAAGGGATACACTATTCGCAGGAACGTGGAGATTTTATGTTGGAAAGCTAAACCTTCGTCAGAGATAATTTACATATTATATAAGTCGACAATCTCTAAATATTTATATTTAACGCGCGACTAAAAATTGACGTGTGGCGTCAATATGAAATCACAAATCAAGCAAAAAGCTGTTTGGAGATTAAAGATTTGAGAATTCCAGCGCCGTTTCTGCTAATTTCGGGACTTCATCAATGCTTTCATGACCAACAGGATGTATGCAGGAGAAAGGGGGATGTAAATCTCCCCCCCCCCCCCCCAATACAAATTACAAAAAAAAAAAAAAAAACATCATTCCCACCAACAAATGGAAAGAATTTGAAAGCAAACAGCAGGGAAAATGGTTATAAACGTCCTCCTCCCCCCCCCCCCCCCCCGAAAAGAAATTCTACGTGCGTTCTTGATGGCTCTTGGTTTTTGTTTCTTTCTCGTGACCTTCGTGACCTGCAGAGAAGGCTGGAGAACACGAAGAGACGGGAGGGAAAGGGAACGAATAGAGGACAATGGAAGAATTCTAGAAAGCTGGTGTGACCCTGCTCTCCCAAAGGGGCGCGACGGCAGTTATATTTGTGACGACAGGCGCGGGAGAATTCGCCGGCGACCAAAGAGCCACGCCTACCCCTCCAGCCAGGCAGCACGGCAGGTGGAAGGAAGACAAGATAAGGTGGTGTCGTTACGATACCTCGTCCTACAAGGCTCGCTTCCTTCAGCGGAACACCTCCGTTCAACAGGTCCGGTGGATAAAATGGTCACGTGCGACCTGCAAATTTCGAGTTGTTTTTTTGGTACCGGGTGCTCTCACCGGGTTCAAACCGAGGACAGCATGATGCAAGCGCGTTTTTAGAATAATATTTTACTAAAATTTGATTATTTTTTTTATAAATTTTGAAAAAAAAAAATTGGTTGTCTATAAAGTCGGTTTATGGACGATAGTTTAACGTGACAACGTCATAACAAAACATTGATGAAATGATTGCATACTTTATGAATAAAATTGAATCATTTTTATTTTAATAATAAAAGAATAAATACTTGAAATTATACTAGTAATCAGATTTTTAAAGTGCAAGAATAATTAAACTTTATTGCCGAAATTGTTGTTGTAATAAGCAATGGAAACCACATTAACTTTTCACTTCACTTTATAAAACGTCGAGTGGAAGAGAGATAGATGCGGCGCAAGCGTACAATGAGCGTAATGGGACACAGCGTAACGGAACAATCTGCGTAACGGGACACGTTTTCGTGCGTGAAGCAGGCGTTCATCGATTTATTACACGTCACGTCAAAAAATCCGAATTTTTTTAACGATAGTTACGGAATTCAGAGATGGCGGTCGCAACTAAAACTGCAACAGTGACATCATAATTAAAAATGGCGGAAAGTTCTAGAAAACCAAATGGCAGGATTCAAAATGGTGGAAAAGTCCTAGAAAACAAAATCCAGTCGATGTAGTCTGCTCATGTTTTTCATGATTTCGTATCAATGAATGTGTGTGAATTATTTCTTGTTTAAAATTTAAAAAAAAAACTGTTTGACTACAAATTAATGAGCGTAATAGTATAGGCCTAAAACATTATAAATTATTCAAATGGATTCTTCTCGTGTACTCAAAAGTCCAAAAGTACATCCCTTTGAACGTATTCGCAACGTGTTAACGAGATCTGGCAACAGCGCGCGCCGTAAGCCATGTACTGAAACCCAAGCGTGAGACGGTCAACAGACTTGACACAATATTGTGTTGAATGTTCTGCACAGTTTTTCTGTATAATTGTCTGTGGCCGGTGAGAGTGACGTGGCATTTTACTGTGGCATTTGACTGAGGCATTTGACGGCGACATTGAGAACGCGGACAACTGTGTTTAGCTTGAATAAAGGCTCTGCCAAGTAAAATATTATAAAACAGCAACCATTACAACGAGAAAAGGCTAGTGTGCTCGAAATGTTGGCCCGAAATACGTCACGGTCACAAACACAGTAAAGGCTCTTTGATCCGGCAGGTTCTCGACCACGGGCCATGGCTGATACACGATTTTGCCGGATTATCGAAAATGGTGGTCATCGCTTATATAAATTTAAAAAAGGGGGGTGGGGTTTGTCTGTATGGTCGGTTTACGAACGATAATTTTACGTGATAACGTCATAAGAAAACACTGATGAAAAATCGCATACCTTAACCTGCCTGATATTATAGAAGATTTTCTCGCACGGTGGTTGGCAGGTTCTTGCACGCTCGGCTCAGGCGGAACGTGACAATGAGTCATGCTTTTTCGTACGCGCAGACGGCGTTCATCGATTTATAAGACGTTATCACGTAAAAAAAAAAAATCAATCTGAAAACTGCTAGTGGTGTATGTTTACGAAAAGCATGTGCGAATACGCTGAGGGCGGGTTAGCATTATGTTTCCGTGTTTCGTCAAAGAGTGGAAAAAAAATAGATAAAAACGGGCGTTTACAGAATAATCTTCAGGCGTGAAACATCCGGTACAGATTCTTTAAAGCGGTCAAGGGACTTCCATTACACCTTTTTTATTTTCGTTTCCCCGCCATATGATGTTACGGTCACCGCTCAAATTTCAACAGTTTCCCCTTACACGACGAGAATGATGTGCGCCAGTCCAGATATTTCAATATTTTAGGTTTTTCCGGGACGAATTCCAGAAAACAAAATAGTAGTTATTAGTGCATTTTTGTACATTTTTGATATGTTATGGTAAATTTGCCTCTCTTTAATTTTAGTATCTATACCTTTTTTCGTAGAACGCACCGTTTTCCAGTTATTAATTTACTCCGCATTTTTCCGGGACAAATCCCGGAAAAAAGTTACCAAAATAAAGTGGATTTCGGTGGATTTTGGATATGTTATTCTACGAATTTTTCTGCAAATTTTGATGTAATAAAACCTTTTCTTGCAATTTGTCCATAAATCGACCCCTTTTTCTCATGAAATGCATGGACTAACATCGCACTCTCAGAGTCGACAACGCGCTAGAAACAACAGCTTATCATCCCGCCTCACTAATGCAAATAACGGTAAATGTCGAAAGTGGGGAAGAAAAAAAAAAGGAACCGGCTATAAAACAGGGAAAGAAATGCATTGACATGAAAACCAACGGTAAATGAACGAACTATTTGGGGGAGGGGGGGGGGGGGTGTTTGTAAAAAAAAAAACACCCGTAATTCGCAGTCATGCGACCTGTCGTGGAGAGGTGCCGGATTACAGCACGTGCCGAACAACGCAGCCTGATGAAAGACCTCTCACCTCTCACCTAGTTTAGGCTTTGCCTCCGGACGATAAAGTACATCGCACGCTGGTGCTTCTAGCGCGATGACGCTGTCGCCTCTAATCGCAGGGCTGCGGAACTGACGCTCAGCCTTCTCGTCGTGAGATTTGAGCGGTGACTGTTCGGTGCCGAAAGCTCTAATACCCTCCCGATCAACAATAGGGAGCGATCCCTCACAGTTCTGTTACTTTAAAAGCTCTGGAATGTTGAAATCAAGAGAACTGGAATGCTACTCCCACCCTATCCTATAAGGGCGCATATGTGGGAGGGGAAGGCGAGAACGCCGGTCGTAGGTCGGAATAATCTGTGGCATCGTGCGGCGCGGCGGTGGAAATGAAGATAATGCTGTGACGCAATTCACTTGAGTGCTTTCAAGAATCTGCACCGCATGTTCACGCCTCAAAAGGATTATCCTGAAAACACGTATTTTATCCATATTCACGAAATACGGGAACAGACGGATCGTTACCACAACGCCGAGATACCATAACGCCGAATGTCAAAATTGACCACAACGCCGACAGCTAGAAAACTGCTGTGTACCACAACGCCGAAACAACAACTGAATGAATTTGTGTGCGTTTCTTAAATGTACCTTAACGCCGAAATACCACAATCAAAACTAACCTTATCTAACCTAACCTAACCTAGCGCAGGGGCTTAGCCAGGGGGGGGGGGGTTAGGGGTTCAACCCCCCCCCCCCCCTTAACACCAAATCTTTAATTAATTTCTTATTCATCACTAAAACAAATTTCATATTAAAATTAATAAAAAATTTACCATTACAATATTTAAATTTAAAAACCGAAAACTGCACTATTTTACACCTTAAAATCCAAATTTTCCCGGGGGAGGATCTCCCGGACCCCCCGCTTTAATACGGTTGGGGGGAGGGAGGGGGGGCATGCTTCTTAACACCCCCCATACACAAATCCTGGCTACGCCACTGACCTAGCGTAATATAACCTAACCTAACTTAACGTAGCCTATCCTATCCTAGCCTATCCTATCCTAGCCTAGCCTAGCCTAGCCTAACCTAACCTAGTCTAACCTAACCTAGTCTAACCTAACCTAACCTTTATGGCAGTCCTGCAATGACATTTTTCGGCGTTAGTGTATTTCGGCGTTGTGGTAATTCGGCGTTGTGGTACACAGCAGTTTTCTAGCTGTATGCGTTGTGGTCAATTTGGCTTTTCGTCGTCGTGGTATTTCGGCGTTGTGGTGAGTCCCCGAACAGAACTGCTCAACAGCCCTCAGCGTATTGAGTGGTTCTCGCAAACAGACCTCGCGGTGGTAGCGCGAGCAGTTTTCAAAATGGCGTGTGTTGTTTCTTCTGAAGATATGCTCGTCGGGAGGCTGGGCGCACAATTGAAAGTATGACAATAACAGTAACAGTAGGTCGTGCGCACAAGATCTGACCGCCATGTTTTCTAAACTACTTATTCCCAACAGCGCATAGAAGGGAAATGAATGTATTTTTATTATTTGTTGCGGATGCGATATTTGATTACAGTTTATTTATATGAAAACTTGCTCATAATTATATTTAAACTTTATAGCTAAACGCCAGTTTTTAAAATTAATTACAAGTCACCTACACGTGAACTGTTTCGTCGACTGTTTATAAAGTGAAGTGAAAAATTAAATGTGGTTTTCATTGTTTTATTACAACAACAATTTTCGGCAATAAATGTTTTTAATTATTCTTGCATTTTAAAAATCTGATTACTAGTATAATTTCAAGTGTTTATTCTTTTATTATTAAAATTAAAAAATGATTCAATATTATTCTTAAAAGTATGCAATCATTTCATCAATGTTTTGTTATGACGTTGTCATGGTAAACTACCGTCCGTAAACCGACCTTACAGACAACCAATATTTTTGTGACCTCAGCCTGCTGGAGACGGAGACAGGGACAGAGACAGAGACAAAGACAGACGGAGACGGAGACAGAGACTGACGGAGACAGAGACGGAGACAGACGGAGACGGAGACAGAGACAGACGGAGACGGAGACAGAGACAGACGGAGACAGAGACGGAGACAGACGGAGACGGAGACAGAGACTGACGGAGACGGAGACAAAGACAGACGGAGACGGAGACTGACGGAGACAGAGACGGAGACAGACGGAGACGGAGACAGAGACAGACGGAGACGGAGACAGAGACAGACGGAGACAGAGACGGAGACAGACGGAGACGGAGACAGAGACTGACGGAGACAGAGACAGAGAGATTCGGAGACAGAGACGGAGACGGAGACGGAGACGGAGACAGGGACAGACGGAGACAGAGGCGCACACCTCGACCTTGCTGCGGGTAGACGGACGTCGCGCGACGGGCGGGCAGGCACGAGGCGAGCGGAGGTCAGTCACCCCGCGCGCCAGGGGCACGGCCCCAAATATTTACCGCTCCCCGCCCCTCCACCCCCCTTCAGGCCATCACTCGACTCCACGGGCCATGTGCGACCGCATTATATTTAGTCCCCGCCGGGCAGCGATGACCACCCCGCCATCTTGGACCTGACTCGATGTAAGCTTTCGGACATACGCCATTGCCGAGCACTTTTTCTGCAGAAGAAAACTGCAAAATACCCAAAAGACAAAAAACACATATTAAGCAAAAAAATTGCTGTTGTCAACAGGATATAAACACCTCATAATATTCCATAACAGGAATATGGTCAACAAAGAAAGAAAAAACAAAGAAAAATGGTCTAAGAGAACGAAAAAAAAACCCACAAATGATGACAGCACAAAAAATATTGAACCTCAAAAAAAAAAATTCAGCACAACAGTTGAAACGAGACAAAAACACGACAAAACGAAAAGACGAAACAAGCATAATAGATTTCCAAAACAGAAACAAGCGACGTTTCGGGAACTGCTATCTGCTCCCGTCCTCAGGCAGAGAAGCACATGGGTACGAAAACACAGTTGCGACAGTCGCAAAGATAACATCTTGGACCTGGTAGTTCATTCTGTACGAAATACATACGTGTATTCCAATCATTGGCAAGGCGTGAACAGGGTTGTCAACCGAATATCTGGCAAACCAAACCTCAAGAACGTTTTCAGCACATTTAATAATATTTTTCTTACAGCTTCATTTCGATCATACGGTTTTTTTTTGTATGCATAACAAGTTAAAAATTAAAATACTTAATACGTCTACTTTTAACGGGAATGTGTGACCCATTTTCGTGTAAGAAAAAAATATATTTGAGGTAATTTCGACACGATTTAAATCTCCAAAGAGACTTTTCTTTTTCTTTTTTAAAGTGCAACTGAAAACTGAAGTAAAATGAAAAAAAAAAAAAAAAAGCAATTAGCAAAAGTCTGCTGGAAATTTAAGTTTCAGGACTTGCGGTACCATTGCTGTTAATTTCGGGGTTTTTCCCCCGCGACTTTCATGATCAGTAGACACCCTGATTAAATAATTTCATACCGAGCTTTTTTTACGATATTATAGTCTGGTTTTTAGAGGGAGGAACTGAAACCGAAAAACGCCATATTTGTTCCAGCAGTTTTAAGGGCATAACATTCTGTTATTATTAATTTTGCAAATTTTAGCTATGTTAAAGCACAGTGTAGAATTGCATGATATTGTATGATATAGTTTTCCGAAGAAAGAAAAGTATTATTTTTTTTTTTTGTAAATTTTCTGCAAAACATGATAGTTGTCCAACGAGTCATACTTTCACAGACACGCACAATTAAATTTTATTACTTTTTCATGAAAACAGAACCAAATAAAACATACATTTTTGTCTTTATTTACCATCTAAAATCTCACTAAAAAATGGAGAGTTGGGAAAGACCCAATTGATACAGGAACAAAAACAGTGCCTACCAATCTGCAGATAACAAATTATTGTATAACATATATCAGCATATCTTAAATTATGTAAAAATATGTTGGCAATAAAAATAGGAAAATAATCCTGAAAAATAATGTTTGTATTTTTTTTTTTCAAAAGA
Source organism: Bacillus rossius redtenbacheri (assembly GCF_032445375.1). NCBI lineage: Eukaryota > Metazoa > Arthropoda > Insecta > Phasmatodea > Bacillidae > Bacillus > Bacillus rossius. Next base: position 10,208,713 of record NC_086340.1, read on the forward strand.
ATTTCCGAACGAAAAATTTTCCCACTCACATCTCTAGCCCAAAGTTAATAATGACTGCTAAAAATAGTTTCCCATGAGAAGATATTGACTTTTTACATTAGATTTATTTTGGAGGGGGCGAGAAGGGAATTACTATAACTACTACTTTATGGTCTTAGGGTAGGCTTGGAAGACATGAGTTTCTTGCACACTGGAAACTTTAAAGGTGTGTTTTGCGTGCCTGAAAATGCGCGGTACCATTAAAAAAATACGCGATTCTCGTGCATACTGACATTCAATGAAGTATCACCTCTGAGCGACGGACGTGCTGTCAACTGCTCTACACCAAGATACTCGCGAGGTGAGGCAGTTAATTCAGACTTTTCCAATTGTTCACGTTCAAGAATACCCTGAGGGCGGATGATAGTTCTGTTAGCGGATTTCGTTTTTGAAATTATATATATATATATATTAATACAGCGTGTTTTCAGAATAATTTTTTAGGCATGAAAACATCCGGTACGGATTCTTAAAAACCACTCCAGTGACTTAATTGCATTACACCTTTCATCTTCAAATCTCCTCCATATAACGTTATGTTTACCGCTAAAATCTCACAGTTGCCTTTATGCACGACGAAATCACTGTAAAAATATTTTTTTTGTATTTTCACAAGGACAGTCATTGGAAACTCAGTTGCCAAACGATATATCAATTGCAAAAACTGCAAGGCAGAGCTTCGTGCCGTTTGCAATTTTTACAAAGCTCAGCTTTGTAGTGTTAGAAGTGGTACTGTTGGCAGCTGAGTTACCAAAGATTTTCCTTGTAAAAGTACAGTGAAGACTTGCGCTTAAGGGGCGATACCGCGCTAGAAGACCAGAGAGCGTATGGTCTATAGGTAGGGACCGGAAAAATTCGCGGGTTCAATGACCTGCAGGATGAACTCCATAGTTCTACGTACACTCGGTTAAATGTCACCTACTCATTGGCTGCTGTCTTGTGAGACGTCCCAACGTAGCAGTATATGATTCGATAAAGCTTTGGTTGGGTGTTTCTCATTGGCCCAGAGCCATCCAGGTGAGTTGTGAGCCAATAGCAGAGGCAGCACTGAGGTATAACTATTTGTATATTAGCCTATCGCGAAATGAATTCGCGAATTTTTCCGGTCTCTATCTATAGGCTGGATTTCTGGACGACATCACGTTATGTTTAACAGCGTGACAAAGCGTTCGTATACACGTGCCGCAAGGAACAATGGAAGCGGCAGCTACGCACTGCAAACACGCGATACGGCCTCACGACGTGCGCTGGAACCTACACAGGCCGGCACGCTGATAGCAGCACACTGCGGCAGTCCGGTCTGTGCCTCGCTGCTGCGAGTGCCGGGGGTTCGAGTCTCGTGGCGGACATCCTGATTTTGACGTGACGTCTAATAAATCGATGAACGCCGGCTGCACGCACGAAAAATAGTCCCGTTACGCATATTGTCCCGATACGCTGTGTCCCGTTACGCTCATTTCTATCTCTCTTCCACTCGATTGGAACAACCATCGATTTGACTTTTTCGAGGCACGTTGAACTTGAAACACTCCCATTGTTTCCTACTTTTCCTATCATCGTCCTATACTTAACAGAATAACACAGATTGGAAGAAGATAAATAGCAAACATGTATAAAAGTTATAGTTAAAATAATCTCTTCGTTGAAGTAATAAACATATTTGAATTACTCAGTGCAAATAAAAGTAAATTTATCAATTAAATTGTAGATTTCATTTCACACATTCTTTTTATCCATACAAAATAGTGATAATTCAATAAAAAATATTCAATTTTATTCATAAAAGTATGCAATCATTTCATCAATGTTTTCTTATGACGTTATCACGTAAAAGTATCGTCCGTAAACCGACTTTACAGACAAACCCCCCTTTTTTTTAATACATTTAGTATGCACTTTGTTGTTCAGTTTCGTCGTCCGCGTGAATTATTGAATGCGTAATTTTTGTTTCATCGAGCCAGTGGACGCCTTAGTCTCCGCAATGCCTGTCCCTCGCACTGGAATGTTGGCCACCCGCCGCAGGTGCTCCGCTCAGCTGACGGCAGACGCGCGCATGCGCGGCCTTCCTCGACCTTGCTGCCCCCCACCCGTCAGACGGCGGCGTTGCCACGTCTACCCGCGCTCGCGAGGGCAAACACCGGCAGGGAATGTACACGGAGGAGAAGCACCAATATGTACATTAAGTTCCGTCCCTGCCCGAACACACGCCCGAATATTCACCTTCGGCCAACCTCGGGATTTGTTTTATTTTTCGCGCAGGAAAAAATGAATTCAAATATTAAAAGTGGTCGGTTAGGTTGGCTACATTAAAACACTTTAAAACACTATGGACGGTTAGTTAGGTTAGTATAGCTACATTAAAATGAACAGAGAAATATACATAAATATAAAAATAAACCCGAGGTTGGCCGAAGGTGAATATTCGGGCGTGTTCGGGCAGGGACAGAACTTGATGTACATCTTAGGCTTCCCGTACACGGGGGGTACGCCAATGCCTCGTCGCGGTACAGACACCGGCTTTCACGCCCTGCTTCATTACCAGTCAGGGATACAGCATATAATTTATTTCAACCACCCGAAACTCAATAGTCACATTAATAATCACATTCAATAATTATACCTCTAAAGATTTTTAAGTAACCCAAAAAAAAAAAAGGTACGACAGAAAACAAAGGGATGGGCGCGATCCCGATAGAAGCTACCAACGAAAAAAAAAGTTCTGTACATTTTTTTTATCAGTTGCCAAGAAATAGTTTGTAATACTACAAGAAAGATATTGTAATTTTGAACATCACATATCTATGGTAATATTTGCATAAATATATAACAAACGTTTATCAAGGTAATACGAAGTATTTGTAACAAAAATTGACGAATCATTTTTTTTAATATTTTAATTGGTGTTTCATTGAAGTATTTTTTTTAACCACAAACAAAGATAATAGAATATTCAATATTTTGACTACGTATTTTGTTTTTTTATTTATACTTATTAATGTGCGCAGTTAGTACTGGGAAAGCTCGGCAGAAACTGGTTTGCAAAAAAGCTTTTACTATTGGAGAATCTGGGACAACACCAAGCATATAAATGCACGGGTAAGAATCCGAACCCAGTATTACTGGGCACACCATTTTAAAGTAATAGTTTTCATGCAAATGTACAAAAATCTTGTCAGTTTACATAAATACTTCTGTTCCATTAAACAAAAAAAAATTATAGTACACACCGCCAAGGCTTCGTTGTTCTATTTCTCCCCCCCCCCCCCCCCCAACTAAAATTCTTCCAGCGCCTCTGATGGATGTCCTCGAGTTAATTCACTGCAGGGCATTCCACGATTTTGTAGATGAAACTAACTTTACCGAGACATCCTGCTCATATTCCTCAGTAAAATTTTGAAACTAGGGTTGTACGGTACTTTTTTGTTTTAATTTCTGGATTGGTGTTCAAACCTCGCCCAAAGTTGGGTTTTTAAATATTTTCAAGATGTCCACATCAATCTGTAATAAAATTTCCCTAACTTTCTGACATAATAAACCTTATCTTCAGAAACTAAGGCTTTATTAAGCACAAAACATGACTTAGATATTTACATGAATTAATACATAGATTTGAATAAGAGGTAATATTGAAAGTTAAACAATGTTCATGCAAAGAGGTTGCTAAGAGGTTGCTAAGAGGTTAAAACCAATATCACCACACTTTCCATGACCAAAAATTACAAATATACCTGGCTAGTATTTTTTTTTTTATTAATTTATCTATTTTTCAATTTTCTGAAATAAGTAAAGAAAATGCGGCCTCTACCATCGCAATAGTAGGTCTATTGAAAACAACACCTGCGTACACAATTTGATAGTGTGTATGACAAGAAACCAACACATAATCTGGAAGAAACAAGAAAGGTTTCACAGCCTGGGTGAATGCAGACTGGTGCATTACATTTTCCCACAAATTGCTATCACTGGAGTGATTTCCACTAATATTCCAGGATTTCAAGTAAATTCCCCTACTAAATTCCAACTTCCCTTACTTTTCTCTGATTTTGCCTAACTTTTCAGAACGTGGAAACATGTTTTTTTTCCCAGGCGTCAAGTGATAAAAGGGCAAGCTGTTGAACTGCTGTAAACGATCGCTTCAGAAGTAATCCTGCACCATCATAGCACCATGCTCGTACACTGGTGGAAATCAAAGAAAATTTACAAACATTTCAGCGAAGAAAAGGCCTAACAATAAACGAATAGTTCTTCGTAATTCCAGCCTACCGGATCTTCGTATAAACTGAACCGTATTTAAAACTGTCGAGCTCTGTTTTTTATTTCTTTCTTTCTTTATAAACAGAGTAACCACACACGTGGTTGACATAAGAGTGTTCTTGCAAGTAGTATTTACACGTTTTTGAAGTACTGCTGATATACCAAGATTATCATTGTAGATTGATGCTCAAAGTAAGTTAACTCAACACCTGCAAATTTACGAAGATCCCTGAATAATATGTAACCAGCGTTTTTCGTACATTTAAGGTAAAAAAATAAATTTTTTTGAACAGTGTAGCCGCTGTTCTTGGACAGATGTTATCTAACCTTATGTTGACAATATTTAATTCAGCACTTATTCTTCAAGATAGTATACTTGAAGAATTAATTTCTGTAATTTATTTCTTTATACATATATACAATTCTTTCCTGGATTCTAAAATGATTTTCCGGGGTTATTGCTAGGTTTTCTTAATTCCCTTTTTTTGTATAATAATTATAATTAATTATAAGTATAATGAAATTATATATATATTTCAATAAATCTTCTAGGGAGTGGAATATCGAGCTTTTGTTGGACAATGCGAGGTCGGTCGACGCTCGGACCCCAGCTGGCGGTACAGCACGCTACAAAAGTGCTCGGACACTCCGACGAGATGAAAGACTGCCATTCTACTGGGCCGCCGCATTCCACGAATGCCCCCTTTTCTCGGCCCCGAGTTGACCGCTGATGTTAGGGAGGGGGAGGAGGAAGGAATTCTGGGTGTGGCCTGCCACCGTCATCAACTCAACCCCTTCCCCCTTCCCCAACACAATACCATACCAAATGCTCTTCTTTGACCCCGAAAAAAAAAAAAAAAAAAATTGTTCTCGCCACCACGCATACTTCAGCATCCGAGTTGCTCTGGAAGTGGTTACAAACCCACACAGTATGTGTCGCTTTCCTCGGAATCTCCGCACATCGCGTGTGCGCCCGGGTAATCGGGGTGCGTGTCTTTCGTTTCCAGATTCGCGCACCAGAATGACTTTCACCACGCTTTAACTTCTTTCTCCTGGAAGTAACAAATATTTTTTTGACGTGACAACGTCTAATAAATCGATGGAACGCCGGCTGCACGCACGAAAAAAGGATGACTCATTGTCCCGTTACGCTCACTGTACGCTTGCGCCGCATCTATCTCTCTTCCACTCGATTGGAACAACCATCCACTTGACATTTTCGAGGCACATTAAACTTGAAACACTCCAATTCGTTTCCTACTTTTCCTATCATCGTCCTATCCTTAACAGAATAACACAGATTGGAAGAAGTTAAATAGCAAACATGTATAAGAGTTATAGTTAAAATAATCTCTTCGTTAAAGTAATAAAAATATTTGAATTAATGAGTGCAAATAATGTAAATTTATCAATTAAATTGTAGATTTCATTTCACTCCTTCTTTGTATCCATACAAAATAGTGATAATTCAATAAAAATGATTCAGTTTTATTCATAAAAGTATGCAATCATTTCATCAATGTTTTATGACGTTGTCACGTTTAACTATCGTCCGTAAACCGACTTCACAGACAACCATTTTTTTTTAAACGACGAAAGTGAATCAAGGCCAGCAACCCCTCTCTCACCGACCCAAGCAAGTGCGGAACTATATCAGACCAATCGAACAGCCGTTGTTTCAGTTTAAAGTCACACGTAAGTTTGTGAAACCGGGCGAGCGGGATCTGCCGGAGACACTTAATTGATCTGTGGGAGAGCCCGGGTAGGAACGCGTAGAGCGGACATTCAAAAAGCTGGAGCGCGCGGGGTCAATTGTCCGAACGTTCCCGCCCGACGACTTGTGGTAAACACTTCCATTACGGTCGGCGCGCATGCGCGAGGGGGCGGGGCCGCCGTCCGCTGCTACCACGTGTCCGTGACGTCATCGCTGCTGATGTGGGTGGTGTGAAGTACCTCACAGATAAATGGCGTCAAGAATTAAAAAAAAAGTCAGTCATGGGAACTGTCGACAGAAGTGAAAACTTCAAAAATTTCTGTTTTTAAATGTGTAATACGAAATCATTTCTAAGTCAAATGTACGGAATAAAATGATTATTGGTATTATATCACTAGCATGTCGGTGACGCGAACCCGTAAGTTTTGACCCTACCAATAACAACTTTAAAACTAGAAGAAATTAAGTTTTTTTCATTGAAAGAATAAAAAAAATATTAACTTAAATACATAAATAATCAAAATTATCTCTAATAAATCAATAACCTGACATTTGAAGAAATTTCACATCGTAAATAAATAAGCAAAAGAAAAAAACATAACCTCAACTTAACTACCTACTAAAAAATATCCAATACTCGCAATATGTACCACACAATAACGTTAAAATTTCCTTGGAAAATAAAAATAAAAACTTGTACCTTTAAAAATAGAATAAATTATGTTTTATCCTTGAAATATAAAAAAAAAATAACACGAGACGTGACCATGTCAATGACGACTTACATGAATTTACTCCCTATCCAAACCTTCCAATAGAAGTTTCACTTAAAAAAAAAAGTATTTAACGCATTTTCTAACGTCACGTGAACAGAAGTTAAGTTAATCAGTGGCACTGACGGGCTGGCGTGCAAACTGTCATCGGCGGCGGAGGCACTTTTACCGTATTTATTGACGACAAACTTACTGCGTTACGCTTTTATTACACTTTGCCACATCTGTAAGTTTCGCAACATTACATAATATATTTAAAATACACCAATTAATATGTATTTGACGACAAATTAAATAAAATTATAGAAAAAAACTAGAACGCTAACTAGATGTTGAAAGATAACAGTTAAACATTACAAAATGTAAACAAAAAGCTAATTTACAAGTCACTTAAAATGAATCATACACACACCTGCTGGAATGTAATTAATGGTTAAATATCACACGTTGCCAAAGTAAGATAATACGAGATGTTATTATTACATAAATACCAGTCAACTAGGTTGTTAGATTACATCTCAACCCGGTTCAGTTCGTCCTAAATCCCGCAAACAATGACGAGTGCATTTTTTTTACATTTTAAAACCTCAGCCAATGGTAAAAAACTACTGAACATAAAGAAGTAATAAGTTGCAGAAGATATTAAATTCCACCCGTAATTAAAGATTAAACGCTAACTGTGTTTAAAATTAAAGTATATGAGTTTCTATAACGTCAAAAACGTATCAGTTAAGCGTCAGCCATGAAACGCAGTGTCAATTATGTCGGCGAATAAACGGTTCAGTCTTGGGACACAAAACATTTTCTACCGGGCAGCCCGGGCGAGGGGTTTGTACCCACGTTCAGTCCATGATTTTGACATCATTTACCGTCAACCATTAGAGAGTTTGATATGATAGGTTTTACGTCACACGATTGTGATCTGAAGATTTAGAAGGGAGTACGTATTCTAGAATTATTTAGCGTGTTTTTGCACGTAGTTTTAAATATAATCTGATTGCATTTGGAAAAGCTGTGACTCGCGAAGAGTACATTGAGCGAAACTGGTCGTCCCCACACTCTGGATGCTACAGAACCAAGGGAGACTCGTCTGTGAACTAGTTTGTGCCTACCCGAAGGCAATCAGATACGGTTTGGGGAGGAATACATTTCCACGCTCCTACTGAACTGATTTCCATCAGCAATGGGGCCCTGACTCCCCCAGAAGCACATTGAGGAAGGGCTTCCTAGAGGCTGTGTGATCTCCCATTTGCTCCATTTCTTGGTGTAACAGTTCATTTCGATGCAGGATAAAGCACGCCCGCTACAGCAAGAATTGTCACTAGGGGCAATGGGGGAATTACAATTTTGGACTGACCTTGCACAATCACCAGATATGACTCCGATAGAGCATTTGTGGGGTGATTTAAGTGACTTCAATCAGCTTCAAATTTATCTTCGTGAAGAATGGTTTGCTGCGCCCGTGGAGTACGTACATAACGTAATTTATTCTGTGCCTAGACAGTGTTTGGGCCCTTCAACGTGCAAGAGGGGGGAAAATTCCTGTTATTAGGAGGCCATCCCTTGTCAGAAAACATGATGAAAATGAAGAATTGAAAGTTTTAATAAAATGTTAATTTTTTTTATTTTTATCTTTTATAATTTATTTGTACAGTATTAATAATCATGATTTGTTTATGGTAGAATTTGTTCAAATAACCTTTAAAGAAACTAATTCTTAACATTAAATGAAAAAAAAAAATCGTACTTACTATAATTATGGGGGAAAATCAGTGTGTCCGTTTTTTTTTCATAGTAAATATATTTTTTTTTATTTCGGAAGTTCGTTAGTTTTTTAGGTAGTATCAAATGTTTAAGCTGCACTTTATTTTTATTTGGCCAAATTTCGCTTAAAAGTTAAAAGCATTTCGGAATGTTTTTTATTAGTGTGTTCCGAGATCGTTTTGGTACGGCTGATAAACAATTTACATTGTTTTATTGTAGCTGTTCTGTGGCTGATATGTTTCGCTTAAATTACTGCAGTATTTTTTTTTTCCAATGCAGTCAGAACAGTGAACAGTGACACCGTGAAAATAAATATATTTTTTTTGTATTATATTAACCTATAAATACATTCTAGTTATTTCTTTTTTTTTAATTTCTTACTATTTTATTTTCCAATTAAATAGTAAAGTTTACAAAAAAAAGAGAACTTGAAATTGGACATACATAGTCGTGTTGTACGTCATACGTATCGCAGCTATATTCTACATAAAAAAAAAATTTACTTAAAAAAATATTAAAAAATAACCGCCGCTGTAAATCTGCAGAACGCTGCTTTTTTGCAACGCCAGGGAACAACAGCGTACTATCTTTTTATAAAATGTTTGTTTTCGATTTGGTTGATTCCGATGATAACTAATACGTGGTTGAGCAGTTCTAAGAAGCCCCGGTGGTCAAGTAGGGTCGGCCTCCGTAGCGTAGTCGGCAAAGCAACGGGATACGGTGCGGCGGTTCTGGGTTCGAATCCGGGTAAGACATGGATTTAATATGTGTTATCCTTATCGTCTCTGACACTTATCCATACACTAACCACTGCAAATACAATCACACAATGACGCGTGGTTACATTCAAAAATAACATTCAGAGGGGAAAGATGATTGGCACATTGGTGACTGTCAAACGTGCCAACCATATTTTTAAATTTTTTTTTAAAAAGTTGCAGTCCGGGTTTGATACCCGCTAGGCGACAGACGCCGCGAACAGAAACTTTGTACAGATATACTACATTCCTCCATGTTTAATTCGATTCCTGTATTATAATTATCTATCCATATACTGCACAACGTAATTTTTAAACAATACAAGAGAGAAAAAAGACGTGACTCGAATAGAGGCAACAGAAAAAACTACGTCGCGATAGAACAAAATCACGGACCTTTTACAAACTCCTATTAACACGTTTCAAGTAAACAATTTTATAAAAAAAAAAACTAGCTAATTCCCAGCATGCGTTGCTATGCCTCTTTCAGTTTTGTTTTGTTTTGTAATTTCTTTGAAGTAGGTACGTACGCATATTATACAAAACATATCTCTCTCTGTACTGTACCTCTATGGGCCCGTCTACAACACTGTTGTCTACTGTTGTAGAATCTGCGGGCGGTCCGTGTCCTTATCTTAATGTGAATGACGTCACACTGACGTATGGAAAACAGCCTTGTCTATAATGGAGTTGTCCGATGTCCGAATCACGGTCCGAATGTACTGATTTTTAAAGTAGTCACTAGAGCGCAGTAAATACAGAACTTGTTTATGTTTACTATTTTCATGTTTTGTAAATGTATTCGCAGCTAAGTTTTCAATGTTTAGTTAACTTGTGAAATATGTGGTTTGTTCAATAATATTTATTTCTATCCTGCAAAGCAAAATTAAATGCTAATAAATATTCGTTATTTTCTGTTTTCCTTTTGAAACGGATACCGGAAACAACAAATATCAAGCGTGTTCATTCTTCTATGCTACCAAAGGACACAGATTGAGACAAAAAGTTTAAGTTGAAAGTATTCGGACCATCGCCCACACCACGCATGACGTCAGAGGGTCACGTGGACCAATCAGTGATCAGTATTCGTCGGACACAGGTAAGGAAATTGCAATTGTAGACGGGCCTTGTATATATATTGTGCGTGTGTGTGTGTGTGTGTGTGTGTATATATATATATCCCTCGCTCTACTTCTCCATATATCTGTATAGCTCTCTATGTCTGTATCTTCTTATCTCTATCTTGACTTTACAAAACAGAAGACGAACAGCTTTAAAAAAATTATATATATATATATATATATATATATATATATATATATATATATATACACCTATTTTTATTTATCTTTTTACCTATGACAGGAGGTGTGACATAGTATATAAAAAAACACGCGCGTATTAGAATGCAACGTTGTTTCAAAATTTAAAAGCAAAAACATGTTACTGCAGTCTTCATTCCAAGGAAAATTGTGAGCACATATACTCCCTCCCCCCCTTCAACAAAAAAAAAATTATTGAAAAAAAAAACAATTTTAACACAAAGATAAATTCTCTGATTAAATTTTTCGAAAACCTGGATTATTAGAGGGAATAAACTTACTTTGTAACTCAATGTGAAGATAAATAATACCAAGGCCATAATAATTCAGATTTGTACACTAAACAAGTATGTACATACGCCTAAAATCGACAGCAAACAGAAAACAAACCATACAAAATTAAGCAGTCAGATCTTTTAACTTTCGCAAAAGTTCCCACATATTTAACATATTAACAGGAAAGGTTTGAAGTAAAAAAAAAAATATTAAACTTATGTGGTTTTGAACGTCTATTTACGTAAATTACCTCAATTTAATAATTTTGTATTACAGAATTATATCCAATAGTTACTTTCTCCCGAATTTTTAGATTAATCTTTGTATGGTTTATAAGCATATCCACCCATACTTAATGCTCCGGGTTTAAGGCGGGCTGGAAGAAAATTTCATCAAAAGTTTAAAAAATTAAGAGAAGGAAAATACAAATCTGCTCTAAATTTTAAAACATTATCATGTTATAAACATAACAGTGCATTCTCCTACAAACTTATATGCTAGACGACGTAATCTACATTTCCTGGGATTCGGATTTCGAAACCAGGAATAGCAGAGCGGGTACATACTGGCCCCGCCCCTTTATTTTAAAACGGCGCTATTTTAACAACTGTTCCCTAATTTAAGACACGAGTTCATGCTGTTAGTAATGATTAGCTATCAGATCAGTGCGCAAACTATCCGTGCAAAGTTTCTTGACGCATAAATAACAAACTTTTTGCCGCTATTTCAATGAGGTTCTCTCTATACACGTCACAGGGATCGAACAAGGACTCGAAATCAAATGTGTAAGTAAAATTGAACATCCGTTAATCTACAAACACAATAATAGTACTTTTACAAGAATATGCAACTTATTTACACAGAAAACGTACATTAATACTATATATAAAAAAACTTAACTGAACACACATAGAATTGTACGCTCATTCAAAAACTCACCTAAATCTTCCACAAGTTTCAACATCACTCCGCCTATATGAAGATCTCCTTTAACACGCAGTGTCCTGTCCATTTGGAGGTCCGTAACGTAAACTTTCAAATTCCATGACCCGTCGCCTACAAGATACCCGTCCGCAATCATTTTGTTCAAACGTCACCAAAAATAAAATTAATAAGATTTTCTTCCCTCGCGTCCGCACGGTTTAAATAACGAACACTATCTTATTCTTCATTTTATTAAATACTAAACAAAGTATGTGAAAAGGCGCGTAATGAATATCACAACTACAACGAAGAAATTAAGCACGTGCGTCTTCTTGATACCTCGTTGATAACAGCCGTCCTATTTCTCCACATACGTTTCTCTTTAACGTAACTGCCCACGCAAAAACATTACCAGAACATTTAATTCATAAACTCAACTTCGCCGACATAGAGCCACCGCCTACCACGCGTACGCCAAAACTCGAATGCAACGAATCGCGCAATGCCGACCCGTCCCTAAACACTTCAGCTTCTTCCTCCTGTTCTATGGTCGACGACGACGTTCGTGTACTTTCTACTTTGCCTGGTAGATGGCAGGCACCTCGCTCTAAGATTAAAGAGTAAATAGTGAGCAAACTCTGCAAACATTTCCACGCAGATAGAAGTGTGTTCGATTAGACTTATTTTTACACTAATCGATAGCTGTGCAGCGTGCGTGTGTGGTCTACTTATTATTAGTCTAAGGTGAACACAATTATTACGGGTTCTCTATGTTTCTCTGATTATTTATGAGCAATCTGTGGAATTATTTTAAAAAATGGCAGCGTTGGGTTTGCTGAACAGAAATTACTTAAAATTTTGTTCTAGTGTTAAATTGCATGCATATGGAGGAGTTCTTGGTGTCATCGTTCCACACCGAGGTGCCAAACGATGGACACCTGATGAAGATTTCATGAAGCAGTTTGCAGGTCCTGTGATGTTCCCGGACGAAGTAACATCTAGGTGGAAAGTTCCCCCATGGAGTGGTAAGGTTGCTCCTGTTGAAAAGAAAGTACGCAATTTGACTCTCAACTTTGGGCCCCAACACCCAGCTGCTCATGGTGTTTTGCGTCTCGTACTGCAGCTTGAAGGCGAGACTGTATTGCGGGCCGACCCACATATTGGTCTGTTGCATCGAGGAACGGAGAAGTTGATCGAGTACAAGACATATATGCAGGCCTTGCCTTATTTTGATCGTCTGGACTACGTCTCAATGATGTGTAATGAACAGTGCTTTTCATTGGCCATCGAGAAATTATTAAATATTGAAGTTCCTAGAAGAGCCAAGTACATACGTGTTCTGTTTGCGGAAATAACACGACTTTTGAATCACCTTATGGCAGTTGGAACTCATGCTCTTGATGTTGGTGCTTTGACACCGTTTTTCTGGATGTTCGAAGAGAGAGAGAAAATGATGGAATTCTATGAACGTGTTTCAGGAGCACGTATGCATGCTGCTTACATTCGACCAGGTGGTGTGTCGCAAGATTTGCCTCTTGGTCTGATGGACGACATATACGAGTTTGTCAGCAAGTTTGCTGAAAGACTGGATGAGGTTGAAGATGTTTTGACAACCAACAGAATATGGGTGCAGCGAACAAGAGATATAGGCATCGTGTCTGCGGAGGATGCCCTGAACTACGGCTTCAGTGGGGTGATGTTGCGTGGTTCAGGAATCAAGTGGGATTTACGCAAAACACAACCCTACGATGCTTACGACGAAATGGAGTTTGATGTTCCCATCGGCACTGCAGGAGACTGTTATGATAGGTACTTGTGTCGAATGGAGGAAATGAGGCAGTCTCTGAGGATAATTGAACAATGTCTCAACAAAATGCCTCAAGGAGAAATCAAAACTGATGATATGAAAGTAACAAACCCATCGAGAGAAGAAATGAAGACTTCAATGGAAGCTCTTATCCATCACTTCAAACTTTTCACACAGGGGTTTGCCGTGCCACCTGGGTCTACTTACACAGCAATAGAAGCTCCCAAAGGAGAGTTTGGTGTTTATCTTGTGTCTGATGGAAGTTCGAGGCCTTATCGGTGCAAAATAAAGGCACCTGGCTTTGCTCACTTGGCCGCACTAGAGAAAGTTGGCAAATATCACATGCTCGCAGATATTGTGGCTATCATTGGTACACTAGATGTTGTTTTTGGTGAAATTGATCGATGAAACAATTTTCAAACATTGTAGTCAGTGTAAATATTAAAAGTGTGATAGGCCTCAGACCTTGAAAATTTTTGTTGGTTAACTCAGTTAACTTGGGAAGTATTAAATATCATATGTAAGTTATTTAATGAAACTTCTGTGGGATTGTACAGGTATGTAATTTTTGGTTTTGCTGAACTTTAAAATACTTCCTGTCAGACTACTGCTGTACCCTCCACCACAACTGTATTATGTATATTAATATTATTGAACATCTATTTGAATCATGGTAAAACACATGATAGAAATAAATAAAAATAAAGTTAAGAGCATTCAGAAATACTTTGTTTTACTCCCGAGCACATTCTGTAAGTTGGACAGGATTTTATTTGCAACTTTATCCATTTGAAACTTTATCCATGGTTACAAAAATTCTGGAAGCTGCATCAAGTGGGTGAAACAGTAACTACTGTTTACTCAGAGGGCACAAGGGAGCAACAAAATTTTTTGTTAGTTCTCACAATGGGAACTAGGAAGGAGGATCGTATTTGAAGTGAAAAACAAATATGTTTGCTTAAAGTTTACCCTTTTTATTGTTAACTAAAATATGCAGGTGACAAAATTAATTGTGGATGACACCATCTTACATTGTAAATGAAATAGAGTTTATTTGTGTGTAATTTTAAATATTTGTTCTCTTTCGTATTTTTCCATTATATTTTAACTGAACCTGGTTAATAGTTGTAATTTTTTTTATTTTGATTTTACCTGAAATGATAACATTAATTTAATGAAAATTATATTGTATACCTACTACTATTTTTGGTTAATTAATCGACCACAAAGCACTTATGCCTTTAACAAGGAAAGAGATTCACAAAGAAACCATGGTTAACCTAGCCTTGCCAGACTTACCATGGGAAATACAAAATTGTCTTTCTGAGGTGAACCCCAGCAGACCACTGATACTCTCGTTCAAATAATGGAACACAAGCAAAAATAAGAAATTCACTGAGAATTGCCTAACCAGTTGATTATTAAATATTTTATAAGGGTGCCTAAACATTAAATATAAATAGTTGGAGGCAGTCCACGTAAATCATTGGCAAATATCTGAAAACGTGTTAACTTTCCTACATAACAATCAGTACTTGCCTGTGAATTGTAGAAAGTTTTGTTCAAGTAAATTTGTAGTTCTGCTGTATTTGCGAAAAAAAATGTTAAAAATCCAAAAATACTTTTATTCTATGCTCTTTAACTTCCTCTTTTCATTAAACCTGGCGGAGATAAGAAATTCCAAATACTTCAGGAGATATTGCCGTTCTTATTTTGCAATAAAAGACCTGTGCAATCAATTGACCGCCGAAATTTTTTTATTTTGCCATGTGTTTGAGAATGCCTAATTAATTAAAATGGTCGATTAGGTCAGGTCAGTTACATTATAAATACTTTCAAACTAAGTGGACATTAAAAATAATGAGAATTAATTTTAATGGCTGTTTAGTTTTAAAGTATTTATAATGTAACTGACCTGACCAAACAAACCGGGACAAAGGATGAACAGTAGGAACCCACGTAATTTTTTTTTTACTTATTACTTGCGCAACAATATCCAAATAACAAATAAAACATTAAAATTTGAAACGTTAAAAACTCACTTAAGTTAGAGGCGGGTACAATTCCTTTGCCATTAGTAGAAAATGTAGTCGTTCACCTACGTCGCAAAAAAAAAATCATATTCGTAAACAAGAAACAAGTCAATGCCGCATGAATTTTTTTTCGCAAATACCGCCCAACTACATATTTACCTTTGTTTATTATCTCATTTTTAAATTTGTTTGTATTCATATTTAGAAACCTCTGATTACAAAAATCTTGTAGCACATGTTACTAAAAGGTCCTGGAAAAATCTAGATATTGGTTCATATATTTGTAGATATCCTGTTAATTCAAATGTATTAATCTCAGACCAACACCTAAGTCTGAAGACAGTGAATCCACCAAAACAATTGAAATAAAAATAGCATCGCAAAAGTTAATCATAATCGCATCTCCAACCCAACTGATATAATTATTAAAATTGCTGTAAATAAATATAAATTTAAAAAAAAAACTTTGAAATTTATAACAGTTGTACAAAACATGATTTTTAAAATTGGTTAGAAATAAATTCACCATTCTTTAATTACTGGTTTGCAATTATTTGCTGTCCCCAAATTTTTGACAGCATTATTATTTCTGAACGTAGCAAATTCAATTTACGATGAAGCTTCAATCTTTAAATAAATTAGATATATAAAGTGGGCCAATGTCATGTTTATAAACTTTGTTATTCTTTTTGTTTAAA
This sequence comes from Bacillus rossius redtenbacheri, assembly GCF_032445375.1. NCBI lineage: Eukaryota > Metazoa > Arthropoda > Insecta > Phasmatodea > Bacillidae > Bacillus > Bacillus rossius. Next base: position 10,225,075 of record NC_086340.1, read on the forward strand.
TTTATTTTACATGACAATATTTGTTGTAGATTTTTCAATAAATTTTCTAGTTGTATTGTTCTATTTTATGTCAAGCGAGTGTCACAACTGTTGCAGTTTTTTTTTCACTTTTGTGTGTGCATTACATTGTGGACCTGGCCTAGTTGTGTGGTTCTACGTAATATTGTAATAGGGACAATATGGGAAACTGATCGGCTGGAGTTTCCCATATTGTCGTAATATATTTGGTTCTACCACATGGCCTGGAAAAAAAAAACTTGCAGCAGTTACCAACACCTTAGAGCAGATTTACAGAAAAAAATTTAATGAATTTTTTTAAATTAATTTTTATGATAGAATCTTTTATACATTGTATACACACACAATTTTTTTACGTGACGTCTAATAAATCGATGAACGCCGGCTGCACGCACAAAAAAGTGTCCCGTTACGCACATTGTTCAGTTACGCTCATTGTTCCGTTACGCTGTGTTCCGTTGCGCTCATTGTTCCGTTACGCTGTGTTCCGTTGCGCTGTGTTCCGTTGCGCTGTCGGCAAGTGCAGTAATAATAGGTTATGTTACAATTGACTAAAAAATTATGGTGATTCATATAATTGATGATAGATATTTGATTACAGTTTATTTATAAGAAAACTTGTTCATAACTATATTTAATCTTTATAGCTAAACGCCATTTTAAAAATTAATTACAAGTCATCTACATGTGAACTGTTTCGTCGACTGTTTATAAAGTGAAGTGAAAAGTTAATGTGGTTTTCATTGCTCATTACAGCAACCATTTCGGCAATAAAGGTTAATTATTGTTGCATTTTAAAAATCTGATTACTAGTATAATTTCAAGTATTTATTCTTTTATTATTAAAATAAAAATGATTCAATTTTATTCATAAAAGTATGCAATCATTTCATCAATGTTTTGTTATGACGTTGTCACGTTAAACTATCGTCCGTAAACCGACTTTACAGACAAGCAATTTTTTTGTTTGTTTTTCAGAATGCCTTAATTTACTCATTTGGTGTAAAGTGGTGTCAAGTAATTCTTTCCACGATGCGTGCAGTCAATGTTTCAGTTCATGTAGTCGCAAAGCTGTACTGCAATCTTTTTTCTAATAATGAAGTCGGTTAAAAATGAGGTCCTTGCAGATAAGTGTACCATGTAAATTCAGTTACTAGTGAAAAGGTAGTAAAATAAATTACAAATGTAAAATTATCTTTTTTTTTATTTTGGTACCTATCACAAAATATACACATGTTTGAAAACATATTTTTTTATACTAGCACCAAAAAATATATATAAACAACAGTCATAAAAACTAAAATAACAAATAAGTATAGCATACAAGGCAAAATCCAGCATGAAAAATATATTTATTATCACAAAAATAGTTGCCTACAGTTATGTGGCAAATCACAGACAAAAAATATGATGCACTTGGAAATTTCTTATTTTATAACCTCCACTACCTTAATAGAAGCTTACAAGAAAATATTTATTTTTATTCCCAAAAAAAAATACAATAAAGCTGTACACATGTATACCATGGCCAAATTTTTCCCACACATAAAATAGTTGTCTACAGAAGATATTAGATAGCCACATTACTATAACTTGAGGAGAAAAAAATTATCAAGGTGATTACAGACTTCACAACCTAAACCCACGAGATTCATAAATTTACATTACTGATGCAAAGATTCCCCCCCCCCCTTTTTTTCTTTTCTAGGTGCAGTTGCTGAATTACTTATGGCAGGATGATATCCCCCCCCTCCCAAGAAAAAGGGGGGGGGGGATATCATCCTGCCATAAGTAATTCAGCAACTGCACCTAATGGACACCGTAAAAATAAATCAGATGCTGTCCCAGTGTCGGTCTGGGGTGAATAGAGAGACGACCCCCCCCACCCCCCCCAATAAAGCCCGGAACTAAAAATAAACAAGATAAAAAAAAATACTTTATAAGAAGTCCGAAATTTTCTGTTAATAGTTTTCAAAATTGCTGATACCCGGTTTAACTTTGCAGTATGTATTCCACACCTACCATCCCGTCCCTTTTCGGAAGAATAAAATTTTCTAATATTTTTTCTTCCCAACTTACAATGAAACTTCACATTGTTTTCTTTACATTATTCTGGGAATTTTGTACTAACCATTCTTTATACTACATGTCATGATTTACCTTTAGAACAAAAGAAATAAATTTTGTATTGAGTAATAATCATTCTTTTGTATGAAACATATTACTTAGCACTATGGCTCGTATGTAATTTCTAGGGACTGTGATAACACATGGTATGAACAGTGTTTTTTATTAACTGAGTTTTCACCGTACAACAAATACTACAGCCATGGGCCTCTCTGGTAAGTAAAGTTAGGGCGGGGGACAAGGGGATGTAAATATATTTGGCGAAGAGAAGTAAAAATATACAAATAGAATGTATTGTATGTAATGTAATAATAATAGAAACAATGTAATGATAATAATGTAATGTCGATTGAAGAATTGTTTAGAATGAAATGAAGGGGGGGAAAAAAATTACCCTTGAGTGCTATTGTGTTCCCTCCACGAGGAATTTTTGGAGGGGACATGTCCCCCCCCCCCCCCCCTCCGCCAGAGAGGCCCACGTACAGCAGTGCTGAACCTTGCCGCTATGTTGTGTTTTGATAGCTCGCCTGTGTTGCTAGCAACGAGCTGTCTACAGCGCGGTCGTCAGGCGGACCTGACCGGGAAGGTCATGGTCAGGATGTCCGCCAGGCCGGCCTCGATGACGTCCCCCGGGCGTACCGGGCCGATGCCCGGGGGCGACCCCGTCAGCAGCAGGTCCCCCGGCTCCAGCGTCACGTACTTGGTGATGTGGGCGATCATCTCCGGCACGGAGAAGGCCAGGTCCGACGTGCTGGCGCGCTGCACCTCTGCGCCGTTCACGCGGCACCAGATCTCCGTGTCGCCCGGGTCCTTCAGCTCGTCGGCGCCCACGAACCTGCTCACGGGGCACGCCGTGTCGAACCCCTTCCCGAAGGTCCACGGGCGGCCCGTCTTGATCGCGGCGTCCTGCACAGGAATAAAAAAGGAGGTTCGTCCGTAAAGCCTGTTCACGGACGATAATTTCACGTGGTAACGTCAAAAGAAAACATATTATTTGCAAATTTAATTTAAATAGTTTGTTCAAATATAATCACAAAACAATTAGTTAAAAAAAGCCCGCCCTTAACCCATTCGATATTATAGAAGATTTTCTCGCACGGTGGTTGGCCGGTTCTCGCACGCTCGGCTCGGGCGGAACGTGACAATTTTTCGTGCGTGTAGGCCGGCATTCATCGATTTTGTAAGACGTCACCACGTCAGATATCCCACGCTAAATGTTACAATACGGCAGTGTTTAACAACGCACTGGTATAGTTATGCACTGAAAGTGCTGAAACTCAAACTTTATGTTTTACCCAAAACAAATGTGAATGAATAGACTTTATGAACTAAGCAAGATACAAGTTTGTGATTATGATATAACCCCACTTTTATGTTCTTTAAATGATCCTTTCTATGGGAAATTTTTAATTAATACAATACACCCGCCCCTCGAAGTAACGCTCTAATCAGTTCCAGGTAACAGAGCGCTAATCTAATACGATTTTTCCATAAGAAAGTATGTTTATCAAAATAATTTGTTTTCCAAGCAGGTAAGTGTACCTGCTGGCTATGATTTTAATTAAGACACTGCTCATATTAAAATTATTTTACAGTACAAATATATATATACGTATATATATATATCTAAATACATTTGAACTAAATTTAAATTAATGTTGAATAACATTTTGAACTGTAACCAAAAATTATTTAAAAATTTACGTACCACAGTGTTTAATTAATAAGGGTTCAGTATAACATTCCAAAGTACGCACTAAACATATTTCTGAGTTACAAAATAATAATTTTATAAGTATAGGAAATGTATTTAATTTATAATAAGATTGAAAAAAATCACAAACTGATCAATTTTTATTGTTACAAAGATTATTTAACCTTTTAACGTATTCCCAACTCTTTGGTTTACTATATGCGTGTCTGCCATGATTTGCCACTAGCACATTTTAGTAGGTGCAAGGTAAACTAGCCTTGATAGCTTCTAGCTGTACTCTTCAGAGCTCCTGATGACATATGGGATCGGGATGGCGTAAAATAAACGTTGGCTAAACATGCAGGCGTTGGAGATAAATACATAATGAAAGGTTAGTTTTTAAGGGGCCCACCTAGTCAGAGGTGTATCTGTGTTGGTGAGGTGGGATGATAAGCGCGACACTTGCTGTTGTTTCTAGCGCAGTATCGCCTCTAAGCGCAAGGCTCTACCAACTATGAACTTTGAGCAGTGACTTTAACATTATATGATGTAGAAATGAAGATAAAGGTGTAATGCAGGCCCCTTGAGTGATTTCAAGAATCTGTACCGGTTGTTTTATGCCGAAAAATTACTCACAAATATGCCTTTTAACCATTTTGACTCTCATAAAAATAAAATGTAAAAACTGAATCCAGAAACATACCTACATATTGGCCCTCAGAAAATTATTAAATATTTTTGTAAAACAGGCCCCATTCTGATATCTTCAGTAGTTTTGAAATTGTGTGGTTTGTCCTGAAGCTCTGCACACTGTGTGTGCCCGTGTAGGCGGGACCCTTATGTCGTTCCTGATAATGCACTTCATTGTAAAACAAAGCCATTAACATCCTCTACAATAATATGAAAATTAAATGTTGAAGGTTGGTGGACCACAGGCAGAAGCGGACACCGGGACGGGGTTGGTTCCGCCCTCCTCTTCTGATCGCTACTAGCTCGGGATGGAATAGCACTTTCCCTGCCCCTTTAGAAGCGGGACTGTAGGTTGCTTAAACCCTGTTTTTTTGCGATGTGAAATAATTACAGTGAGGTTAACTTCCGTCATGTCGAGAGCCAGGCAGTAGCCGCCGACGTAGCGCATGGCGGAGGCGGTGGTGACGTTCTTGCATTTCTCCCCGATTATCACCCCCAGCTCCACTTCTTCGTTCACGAGGCCGCCGCGGGGTATCTGTCAATTAAAAAAAATATACATATATATATTTGCAAATCGTCGGCTTACTTCTGAAACCTCGTAACTCCATTTCAGTCAATTTTACAGGAGAACTTATGAGCTTTTGGAGCACGGTTTCGACTGACAAAGGTACGAGGTTTTATAATTTGTGAATAGAAAAGAGACTAAGTAGAGTTGACTTACAAGGTTTTATCAGCATATGTGCACTATGAAAAAATACACCAAACACATCCGGAATATAAAACTGGGAAAATCTGGACTTAAGAGGTTTTAGAAGTAAGCCGACGAAATAAAGTTCACCCGTCATTGATCAATACTGCTACAGAAATATTCAAGACAAACACCGAACACACTGGGCGACCAGGCGGCGGCGGCCAGAATCACACACGTGACAACCTCAGCAGCCAGCTTACTGCTCGTGTATCTGCGACCGTTCTCACGCCGCGGCCAGGTGTGCGCTCTTTCAACAGTTGACCTGGCCGACTAGCGTGCAGGAGCGACAAGGCGTGAAACAGAGAAATTTATCAAATGTAGCTTCTATGATGTGATAAAAAAAAGAGGTTCCGTTACACTGCTTCCTTGCTAGCTTGTGTGATTTCTGGTACAATTTCGCCATAATTTTCGTAATTGGTTGCTTAAAATTTTCTAAGTGGATTGTGTTGGAAGAATAGCTTTAACGTTACAAATTTATTTATAGTGATCGGTGCTTTTAAATGATTGCAAAAAATGTACAGGAAAAATCATTTAATTGTGTGTATTGTTTGTGAGATACAAATAGTATGAGTAACACCTCCTAGAAGGAGGTAACACGATGATAAGATAATAGGAAAGCAGCACAGAGTTCCAAGTTCAAATCCTGGTGTGGCCATACAAATTTTTGTCCTCCAGGTTTCCTATATCGCTTAAGGAAAATGCCGGAATGGTACCTTAAAACAGATTATGACCAACACCTCTTACAGTATACCCGGTCTGTGTCGTCGTATTACCATCTAACACATCGCTGTCTGCATGACATTGCGGGGCCCGCCTGGTCAGGGGTGTATCGTATTAGTATGGCAGGATGATAAGGGTGATGCTTATTGTGCTTCTAGTGCGGCGTCTCCTCTAAGTGCAAGCCTATGAACTGGCACGCAGTCTTATAATATTTGAGAGGTGACCGTAAAATATGGTGGAGAAATGAAGATAAAGGTATAATTCAAGTGCCTTGAGTATTTTCAAGAATCTGTTCCAATGTTTCATACTTAAAATTAATTCTGAAATAAAGCATTTTTGCCATTTTCACTCTTGTAAAAATACAGTTCAAAAACGAAATATGGAAAAATAACACTTGTCCACCTTCCGTGTATTTTTAAATGCTTTTCCTAAACAACACCACTCTGATATCTCGAGCAGTTTTCAAATTGCGTGATTTTTTCTAAATTTCTGCATACCATGTGTGTTCCTGGGTAGGCAAGGACCTTAAGCAAAAATCATATTTAAAAAAAAGGCCATAAAACAATTTAGCTCTGTGCAGTATTAGTAGACAAGAATTTATAGTTTTATTTTTAGTAAAATTTTGTTTTTAATACAGACAATTTCTGTATTATTATTGTTATTTGTATAAAAGCTGTTTTTAATACTTACTCCACCAAAATAATGGTAAAAATTTACATTTTATGATAAATTAATTTGTAACAGGTTCCTCCGTGGAAGCAATCCTCTTTGCTTGCTTGCAAGCATGCGTCACCTGACCGCGAGGATTGGTGGTCCCTGGACGGCGGTAACACAGGAGCAAACGATTGTCCTTGTGGAAGAGAACTTTGCTTGCAAAGTTCATCAGTTAATTAAGCAGCCAGAGTTGATTACAGTTAATTTATTACTTTCATGGCTTACCTGTTTTTATGTTGTTTTTTCGACGTGTAATGTTTTGGTCTTATGTACTTAAATTGCAGAAACTGAATGACTAGCCAAATTTAATTAATATGTTAATTAGTTTCTGGCTCGGTTTTCGTTATGTTTAATTTACAATTTTGAACATTTATTGCTTAAGTTTTTTTCCCAGCATACTAGCTAACATATTTTCAGTTATATTTTTGGTATTATAAATAGTTTATTTTTATGGTTAATGTAATAGTATATTCATTAAAAAATTCCTGTATTTATATAATTTTGTAACCAATAAAATGAAATAAATTGAATGTTAGGATGCCTAGTGTTTTGTTCAAGGTTAAAAATATATCATGGCCATTAGGGAAATAAATTATACAAACTGTAACCAAAATGCATTTACTTGGTTGAAACACGTGCATTTTTCCCTGTAATATTTACGTGGAATACTTATAGTATTTACTGAAATTTATTTTTAAATAGCATCCATTTGCTGACTGAATGTGAATACTTACTATTATATCTTGACCTTCAGTGATGTACGATGAAGTAGGTTTCAAGAAGAAAAAAGGTTCTTTTGGTTTGGGCAGATTCTTCTCAGCCAGCAGAGAACTGTAAGCATTTTACTCATTAAGTTTTTTTTCCATTATACTAAATTAACTTTAAATACAGTTTACAATTAAGCCCAACGCGGCTAATCCGAACAAGTTAAGGGTGAAAAATTTTTGAGTAAAAAATTAAATTTTTTTGTATTTTAAATGTTATTCTTGATATCTTGACTCAATTATCAACATGTCAAAGTGATTTTGTGTTAAGTGATAAATAAGCGCTCATAGAGATGTATTTTACTACATGCTGTGGCATTACTGGAATTATTCGGCTAATCCGAAAACATGGTAAACCAAACAGATCTCTGTCCCAATTAGTTTGTATTAGCGAAACTCCACTTAATAAAAAAAATAGGATTATATATTTATAAAAAAAAAGGGCAGTTTTACAGTGGAGTTAAAAAGGCATCAGCACTGATGCTAATAATTATTGTAGAAGTTGCAGACAAGAAGTATCAGTTATAGTGAATACCATTATACTTTATCGACGAACCTGCTTTATTTATTTTATCGCTTTCTTTCTACTGTCAGTGTCTAAAAGTGTAGGACATGTCACTGTACAATACAATGATAATATACAATAAAGTCAATTCAATTCAAAATGTATATTTTTTAAGTCTTTCAAATAGGAATACCTATTAACATAATTATGCTACTATTTACATTTATTTGGCACTGGAGTTTGACTCGATGGTAACTCATTTGCCCGATGGTCCTAGTCTCTACACCACAGTTCCCAAATACTCTTATCACCAATACCAACTTGTGCAAACATCTTAGCTACAAAGAACTTCTTTACTAGCCAGTCTTAGTAATTATCTAGGGGAGGGGCAAATCTGAAAATGCATTTTTTTTTTTTTTTTTTGCTTCCTGACATCTTCGTAATAATTCAGTGAACCGTAAAAGATATAATAATTTCCTTTTTCATTATATGATACAGAATTAATTTCCAGAATATGATTTGATAGGATATGATTTTTGCAGTGATGATGTTTGCATGTTGTGCCGATTGACGGACTGATCCTGATTGGGCACATGCCCGATGGCAAGCAGACCTCCCTATTTTTCTCTAACTCTCCTCCTGAAGTACACACGTCTCAGCCAAAATATTACATTCCCAGACTGTTCTCAGCACCACCCAGTTCTTCTCTGTTCTCCTTCTCGATATATACCTCTCCCTTTCAAAAGTGACTAATCTAAATGCTTTAAAAATTATTTACTTTGGTTATGTCGAACCTCACGTTATGGAATATTATTTTGGGGTAGTTCCACGGACTCATCTAAAATTTTTCAAATACAGAAAAGAATTGTATGAATAATAATGCATGTAAATTATCGTACCTCATGCAGACAAATTTTCAAAAGCTTAGGTGTCTTAACATTACTATCGTTATACATTTGTGAATTACTTATATTCGCTCATTCACAATTGAATGAACTGCAGAATTTCAATTTACATAATTATTCGACTAGAACCAAAAATAATTCTCATATATTACAACATCGTACAAAATGTTTTGCAAATAGTCCGAGATACTCTGCTATATGTTTTTATAATAAACTTCCACCACATTTTAAATCAAAAGACCAACTTTGTGTATTTAAAAAAAAACTGAAAAATTTACTGTTGGAAGTCAGTTTTTATTCTATTAATGATTTTATGGAAACAAAACTATGCTAAAAATGTATTATTATTATATGACGTACATTATTTGTTTTTTACTATTATTTTTGTTTATGTTTATATGTTTGTACTTAAATGTGTATTCATAATGTTTTATATTCTTGACGAGTCCTATACTACATGTACAATATAATTGTATATTTTTGTAGTTGACTTGGACAATAAAAATACTATACTATACTATACTATACTATAGAGTTCTTCCTCCTGCTTCTAGGTTTCCTTCCCGTTCCCCAGGTTCCCCACCCTCCCGCCCCACTCGACATCTGGTTCATCCTCACCAACCACTCTGACCGCATTCCATCTTCTTTTAAACTCTCCCACATTGTTTCGACCAAGCTAAGTAAATTTAATCTAAAAACTCTGCAAACCTTAAGTAGGCTAAAGTAAGTATAAATTGATTTATTTTATGATAGCAACTTATGCTCTAGATTCACATAGTTTATTGAAAGAGCTTTTAATAATTTTGTATTATTTTTCATCCAGCCAGCCACATTATGTACGATTTACATGGAAATTCAACATAAGCCGTTATTATTTTCTGTTTTGTCTGTACAAGGCACTCCACAACATACTTTTAAAGCTTACCACCCATTTTATGGATTATTACTGTGTACTCACTATACATTACTCACTTATAATTCATTCCTGCCCCAATAATTTTCTTCCCTTTCTTTACAAACTCTTGTGCCATGATTATTCAACTTAAAATTCAAACAAAATTAGACCAACATATGTTGTCTGCACAAAAGTAGCAACTAAAATGGAGAAAACCAGTTTCACTAACCTACTCCCTTTAACCCATATGCAAATAAAAGTTCATGGTCACATACATTCAGCAAACATGTTGTGTGACAGTTGCACTTTGAACTGCCTTTCTTATCGTACATTGTGGCTGCAAATCATCATTACATAATATTTTAATATATATATTTTTTTAAATTCTTCAGTTCAAACGAATATAACCTATAATATTGCAGAAAGAAAAAAAAAGATAACCTATCAGACACACTGGAAAAAAATACAATCAAAACGTTTTCACTCATTATAGTTTCCATTTATTAGAAAATAAGTATTTTACAGGTAAATCAAATTTACAATAAAATAACAATTATTCAGTTAGCAAAGAGTACATAAGGTTGCGTATAAAAAAGATATGAAGTTAAGAATGCTGTGAGATTCGTTCTAAAACATTTTTTTTTATAACTTTTTGATTTGACTTACTAGAAACGATGTGAATGAGAGTATTCAATTAAGAAGACCCATGAAAATTTTTCTACAGCAGGATGAATTCTTTTTATTTTTTTTATACATGGGTTAAGCGACTTTTCACAATGTGGAATTAAGATTATATAAAAAAAAAGGATGGAACGAGGGATAGTACAACTAACATCTTGACCATGCTGCCTCAGGACAGAATCCAGAAGTGCAAAGTAAAAGCTTGCTGGATGAGAGAGCAGGAATCCTAGGGAAATAAAAATAAAAGGATGCCCAGACAAGAATTCGAACTAGGATCCTCTAAAATGCGAGCCCAGTGTCTAATCACTGCACCACAATGTTTGGTTATGACATGAACTTGAAACTTGACTGAATACCAGAGCCTGAGGATAATCATCAAAACTAAATGCTACAATAAAGTTATTAGTTCAATAACTAAGAATTCTAAGCAATCAGTTATGGAAGCGTAGTTTTTTTTTTAAGGTGGTGTGAAGGGATGTGGCCTATCATGTGCCCTAATACAATCACTGATGAAGTAGGTACTTGACGTCGACCCAAGTGTCTACCCAGCTCTCACAGTCCGTTATGCCACGCCAATGCCTTCTCCTGCCCTGTGTCGCGAGTGCGCTTAACAATGTAGTGCGGTGCAGCTTGAGCAGAGGGGCGGGGGAGTTTCGCGCGCCAGGGGAACCAATGGCGGAAGACGAACTTTCTTTGGAAAGAATGGACGCTGTATTTACAGTGGGACAAATATAGTAAATATTCTTTATTAACCTTATTTTATTATACATATTTAATTTTATCATTGAAGTATTTATGTTTTCTTTTATTATCATTATTTACTGGGTGACTACATCACACCCTTCTGCGACACATCAGGGTCGGCGAGGGACGCGGAGAAGGGGAAAGGATGAGCCGCCACGTGCCACGCGGAGCGCAGAGGAGTCAGTCGTCGCCAGGCGGGCACGAGAAACGGTCACGGCATGAGAGAAGTCGTGCCTCGAGACGGTCGCTGAGCATTGAGCCAACGAGAAGTAAGTGGACGTCGGCGTCGCGACGCGAATATAGCGGCAGCATAGAGTCAGAAAACGAGTCTCAATTTGTTCGTATTCATGTGGCCAGGACCAGGAGCATTTGCGTTGTACATAGTATCTTGCGGGGCATTTACGTCTGTACATAATAGCGTGTAGCATAGTGTGTCAGTGTTGCACCACACTTCCGGATGTCTCCGAACTATATGACATAGTGCTAGAAGGCACCAGTAGCGCGAGGCTTGTTCAGTGTGTGAATGGGCGTATCGGATTGGAGTATCCGCAGTTGTACATAGTGGTTTGCTATCTTTTGTGCGTATCATGCCGCATCTCCGGAGATTGCCGGAACACGCGACGTAGAGTCATTGAGACCAGAGGGGCGTTAGGACATTTATTGCGCGCAGGGATCCCCCAAAGTAACACAGGCCTAAACGCGTATATAATATGGTGCAGACTATCCTGAAAGTAACGCCGAGTATCCAGTCAAGAGAAGAACCCTCGTGTCGTCGTGCGTGAAACTAGATTGTCGCAGGCGGGGCTGGGACAGCCCCATGTACAGGGTCCTGTATTAATAAACCAAATGTTCGTTACAGACTGGTGGTGGATAATTATATGTCTTAGCTTGACCCTCCTCGGCCACACTTTCCGAACCCCACTCTACCTAGGACAGCTGAGCAACCAGGCGTCGAACTACGAGGGAGGGCTAGCGGGACGATGACAAGTGGCGCCCAACTTGGTGGCCTATCAAAACATTTCAATCTTTCAAACTTTCAAACTTTCAAAATTTTTCAAATTTGGGAAATTCTGACAAAGACAGTGGAAGGGCAAGTCACGTACGCCACAGGATGGAAATAAAGGCGCAGGTGCACCGGAAGTCGGCGCGACAGAGCGGCGCGATGGAGCGGCACGGAGCGCAAGATAACGGGGTGGCTTGTATTACAGTGTGACTCACGCCGGGATCGGTTGAGCGGAGCGATAAGGCGGCGGAGTTATCGGGTAACTTCAGCCAGACGGGAAAGTGTCGGGCGATCATAGAACACGGAGATAACAACAGCGAGAAAAAGATCATATTGTCGGCGGCAGGGAACATGGGGAAAACATGTGCGTGGTGTGATTTACCATATCCATCGACAATTAACATCATAGGGGAGACAACTGAGACGTGTCCGTATCCATGGGGCACGAGAGTGAAGGGAGAAGGTACTGAGGATAGTCACGGACATTTCGTGGGCAGCGCAAATGACAGTGTGACACATCTGGACAATCACGGACAGGTACCAGTTGCCATGCACATTATTCAGGAGACTCGACGCGATTACCAGAGTTCGCCGGAGAACCGCACGAGAATCCTAGGGCATTCGTTAGGGTGTGAAAAGCCAGGCTGCGATCCTTGTCAAAGGACAACTGGGTGGACAAAGTGTGTGGACAGCTACGAGGCGGGACACGGACATTGTAGACGAACACGGGAAGCTATTTAATGGAGTGGGAGGAGTTCGTGCGTTTGTTTGAAATACTTTTGACGGGCCGTCAGCACGAGTCAGTTGTCAGCAAATGTTGTACAGTGATACGCAGGCCGAGGGCGAGGGCGTCGAAGCTTTCATTCATAGGAAGGTGCGCCTGTACAGCCACCTGGATCTAGAGAGCTCTACTAATGTAATTATGCCAGTGATATGCGAACATTTATTGGCGGACTTGAGGCCATTTTTGCGATGTGCCACAGGACTCGAATTATCGGAATTTGTAGAAAGGGCACGCGAAGTAGAGACAGACATGCAGGCGAGTAGACTTGGAAGTGGACACCAGAGGACCCGCTGGGAACTACGAGTGACGGACATAGTAGCACCGGAGGATGCCGTGGCGTTAGTCCCCTACCAGACACCGAAAAGCAGTCGGGGTGCACGGACGCCGATGGCACCGAGACCAGGGACAGCAGCCCAGTGGGATGGACCACCATGTGCTACCTTTAATTAGGCACCTGGAACATGTTTTTAGCTTATAATAGAGCAAATTAAGTTAATATAAGTTTTGGGCACCGTCACACAAAGGAGGTGAAACTTTCCCTCCCTTGCGAGGCGGCCATGTTTGGCAGTCTTCAACCACTCCGTGCTGGGTCGAGACGTGTGTCGATGAGCAGTCTTTCACTTTGTTTCACCGAGCGTTCATTCTGCAGTCATTTTAATACCTAAACCTTTTTTTATTTTATTTCATAGCCGCTCACGTTGACTCGGCATGTATTTTGCGGGCCCGGCCTTATCCCGACCGCCTTCGTTAGTGGTTCTGCACCGCGTCGCGGACCACGCCAATTACGGCACTGGCCGACTCCAGTCAACACGCTTTCGATAAACCGCCGTGCATACGCCTGCTGGCTGCAACCACAAGTAAGTGTAAGGTGTAATTTAAGGCCACACTCACTGAGCCACCCTAAAACTTTCGGTACTGGCCGTCTCCAGAACACTCGTAACCGCGCCCCGCGAGGTTGCCATGGCAATTTCATTGAGTGATATTAGTGTCGTGTTTTGTTCTGTACGTAACGTATGTTCATATATTTGTACAACGGCTCAGATGTTGCATAGCGCATTCGCGTAGTGTTTGTAGAGGTTCTGCCACCACGTAGAGTACGCATAGGGAGTACCATGTACCCATGCGTACCACTGGAGAAGTCCATTAATTAAACGTAAACCAACAGAACCGGTGTCACTTACAATTATTTTACGCCACCCCGTCCTCCACACGGCCAAGCAGCCTCAGGAGATTTCAAGGTAGACTTCAAGCCACGTACCTGGGGACGGACGGACGCGGGGGCAGAGTACCCACGACCCATCACCAATGTCCTAGTGTTCCTCTAGCCTGGCGCCCCCCTGGACAACAGCATCACCGCGACGCCCGTAGCACCCGTCAGGCAGTAGCGGATCCAGAGGGGGGGCTAAGGGGCTCAAGCCCCCTCCAAAAGCATCTGGGTCCACTATTGTTTTAGTGTTTGCCTTTATAAAGCCTAGCCTCAGCTGGGTCAAGCCCCTCCCCAACCAAAATCCTGGATCCGCCACTGCCGTCAGGTACTTCCCGGGCCTTCCACATAGGCCAGGTGATGGCACTACTTACTACTCGAAACATTATTTTGACCTCCCCCCACTCCTCATGGAGTTGACCAGGGCAGTATTGCTTTGAATATCAGCTCTGTCTCTTCCGATTTTTGCCTAGGTGAAATAAACTGGTATTGTTTTGCCGTCCGCCGCGGTCTCGTGTTCGAGGTCGGGCGCAGGTCCTAGCGGGGTGGCTGGCTTTCTTAGAGATTTCTGTTCCGGGAGGGCGCCAGGCTAGCTCGGTGTCTAACCGTGTGATGGTCGTGGGTTCGTTGCCCCAGCGTGGTCCGCTAGAACCGTCGGTGGTGATGGAATTTGTTTCCTGATTAGGTTGGGTTGTTTAGGTTAATTTACATACACTGTTCTGGTTGTTCTACGGGTCGCACGTCGCGCACGGGAGGTGCGGGGTGGACGTTTTATTGTTCACGATTTACACTGGTTAATTACATTGGGCACGAGGTTTACTCGGTGGTACATGACTGCCAATGAGGCGTCGGAACACGTAGAAGTTTTGATTACACTATTATTACAATTACACTTGATAAAACGGCACTCTGTGGTGCTTTTACGTACACGATTACACTGCACACGTTATCTGAGAGGGACACCTGCGTGCCTCTACGTGTGTTTACTTATTAAGTCCTCACGCCAGTCGCAGTTGAGGGAGAGCGTTCGATTAGCATCGGCTAATCTCGTAATCGGTAACTTGCGACGCGCGGGCCCACCTGTGTGGACCGCGGCTCGCTACTAAATTAAAAACACGTTTAAGCTTGAATGTAGCCTGTGCCTGTGCACTGGGCGATTAACTAAAGTTCTGGGGTGGCGGGAGACGGCCCGTACCGTATACTGCACGGCCCCACGTAATGCTTTGTGTGGGGCGTGTTAAATTGACGCGGCTGGGTTAGGTCCTACACCGGAAAAGGACCGGGCGCACACTGGGAGTATTTAAAAAAAGGTTTTGGTTGTGACTATAATTACCAGATGGACGTTTGGTGAAACAAAGAGATGCTGGCTCCCCGTGGGACGTGCGTCCGTCCCGGTCCGCGAGTCGCGCTGTACTGGCGTCTGGCCCTGGCGCGAGGGGAGGGGTGAGCTCCCTGTCGCGCCAGAGTTTCTAAAGTTCCGTTATTCGTAAAAATCTATATAATTAACTAATTTTAAGTGGCTCTAAATTCACATAATAAAACTTAATGCTTAACTTAATATCTATATATGTTTTAGAATTGACATTTAATAAGTTTGTCTAAAATAAGTTTGAATATTAGAGTCAAGCTGGAGACTGTCTGTTTCTTGAAAACTACTCCAGTGGCGAATGATAATGCTAATTTGGAGCGGTTTGCGTTACATCACACGTTTCACTACTGAATTTAGGCTGAAGGCCGCAAAGGTTGCACTCACAGCTGTTTTAGTAGAAAACTACACGTGAGTGACCCGGGCACTTCTACGTCGCACTCTATTAATTAGGGTCTTTTGTTTGTTTTTGATTACTTTATTATTGTGTGGGGAATTTTGTAGGCACGGGGAGTGCGTTGCATGCGTAATTAAAATGGTTCGCTATTCTCTACCTTGGGCTGCGGTCCGCTCACTTGACTCGGGTGGGCCATGGCTAGGGGTGCTTTCCGTTAGCCGAGCCGAGTACTGGCGGGTGCAGGTCGGGCTTTGGGGTGGTATTCGGCCGTACGATGTCAGTTTCTAATCAATTATTCGTCTTTTACATCCTAATTCTGTACAAAACGCCTTTGTCCCCTCTGAATAATTTCAGGAGCTTAGTTTTAACATCAATAAAGAAATATTTTAAGCGAACAAGAAATAATTTTTTAATTCATTGTGAATAGCAATTATTCTTCGCGTGTATATTTTATTTTATGTGTTATGTTCTATATAGGGAATGTTTATTTTGGTTTGTTGGTCAAACGAATTTGTAGGGTAGCGCCACAGGTCAATGACGTCATCTGAAAGATGAGTTATTGACTTCATGAATGTGGTAGTAAAGTTGAAGATGTATAAATGTAGTTTGGATTTTTTTTGAATCGACCATGTTGAAAATGGAAACTGATAAGATTATTGAAGACACAAACACTAATTCGCAGGTAAAATATTTTAATTTTTTGTTCCACCCATGTACATTCAGTAGTTTGGCTGTGTTTGTCGCCATCTTGCAGTTAATACCTAGGTTGTAATGACTTCAATGTTGAGATTTGTAAGCCTTATTTACGTAAATGATAAAAAAATATAATTTCCCTTAATAATAGTTTTTTAATCATTAAAGGAGTATTTTAGCTAAGCAGGCTATGAGTGCATAAGACACGTTCGTCTGCTTTATTTATGTTATTGTTCTTGTCACTTTTCTTGTCATTTGACTTTTTCTTTTAAAGTAGCAGTATAGTGGAAAACAGTTAAATACTTATCTACTTTACATTAAATAATAAATTAAAAGAACAAATGTATACAAACAATTTCAAAAAATAATTCATTTATTCCAATATATCAATTTAATACTAACCAGTTCCCTCTTTTATTCTCTTAATTTGTTATCAAACCACAATCATAGCAAACTCATGAAACGAATGGTACGTTAATGTTGACAAACATATCAAATAATTATTTACAGGATAACATTCACTTACATTATTTCATGGTCCATCAGGCAAATTACATACATTAGTGTGTCACTTATTTTTGTTTCACAGAACATTGGATAAGTGAAAATGTCTGATGGGTGTTAAAACTTAAAAGTTGTTCTAATTTTACACATTAGATACCTTTTAATCATGGTCTACTACTAAACAGCAGGTAAATATTTACAATCGCGGTAGATGCCAAAAATAATGCTAAAAATCTAAAAATACTTTTATTCTGTGCCCTTTCACTTCCTCTTTTCAAAACAACCGGCGGAGGTAAGAAATTCCAAATACTTTAGGAGATATCGAATTTTTTAATTTCATCATATGTAGAGTCGCGGTATATGCCAAAAAAATGCTAAACATCTGAAAATACCTTTATTATATGCTCTTCAACTTCCTCTTTTCATTAAAAGCGGCAGAGATTAGAAATTCCAAATACTTTAGGAGATATCGAATTTTTAAATTTCTGCACAAAACCAGCGCATTCCTGTGGCGTGCGTACACCATTGTTTCTTGTTTACGTACGAGTATCTATTTTTTTTATTGGATAATGATGTCACGTGATTGTTCGTGATAGGCCAGAATTCAAATGAACTAATACGTGATTATTTAGTTCAATTATTGTTTAAAACGGTGTTTAATTACCGCCTCCAACTTACGTGAGTTTTTAACGTTTCTAATTTTAAAGTCTTATTTGTTATTTTGATATTGTTGCGCAAGTAATAAGTAACAAAAAAAAAATACGTGTGTTGTTACTGTACATCCTTTGTTACGGATTTGTTAGGTAAGGTCAGTTACATTATAAATAATTTAAAACTAAAGAATAATTAAAATTAATTCACATTATTTTTAATATCACCTTAGTTTTAAAGTATTTATAATGTAACTGACCTGACCTAATCGACCATTTTAGTTTACTGTTCAACCTCTGTCCGGGTTTGTTTGGTCAGGTCAGTTACATTATAAATATTTTAAAACTAAACAGCCATTAAAATTAATTCACAAAATAATTTTTAATGTCGGCTTAGTTTGAAAGTATTAATAATGTAACTGACCTGACCTAATCAACCATTTTATTAATTCCGCATTCACGATTCACGTATTCACGAACACGGCAAAATAACAAAAATGGCGCCGCTCGAATGGTTCCACAGGTCTTGTATTGCAAAATTAAAAAATTCTATATCTCCTAAAGTATTTGGAATTTCTAATCTCCGCCGCTTTTAATGAAAAGAGGAAGTTGAAGAGCATATGATAAAGGTATTTTAGGATTTTTTACATTTTTTTTGGCATCTACCGCGACTCTACATATCGTGAAATTAAAAAATTCGATATCTCCTAAAGTATTTGGAATTTCTTATCTCCGCCGGTTGATTTGAAAAGAGGAAGTGAAAGTGCATAGAATAAAAGTATTTTCGGATTTTTAGCATTATTTTTGGCATCTACCACGATTGTAAATATTTACCAAACAGCAGAATAAAACTAACTAAAAAAAAAAAAAACAGTTGGGTTATCTAATTACTTAGCTGTGGAAAGTCGGGAGAAACAAAAATAGAGTATGCTTATGCTAGCAACACGTGGTTTTGGTTGCAATTTATACTTTTCTTATGGTGGGATGTTGGAAGATACAGAATGTCATATAAGCAAGATTCTGCTAGGTGTAGTTCTAGAGACATCAAAATATATAATTTGTTAATTTATTCCACTTATTTGCAATAAGCTGTTACTTTAAACATTTTAGTAAGGTTAAAAACACGCAGTTATAAGGAGATTATTCCATCCGGAAAAAATCAACTAAAATTTTGAAAGTTCATATTTTTTTAGTTTTTGTAAATCATTGTAATTATTCTGTATAATTGCATTGTATTATGTTTAAAATACCTTCTATAGAGATCCTTAGAAATGCTGTGTAGCCGAGGTTGTATTCAAAAAGATAGACATGTTTAATGCCAGTACGTTTCAGTAGGGGCCAAGACTGTTTACCATCATAGTTGTTTTTCCAACCTAATTAGGCACAACAGTTTTGGAATCACCCATAATTTACTTACATTAAACATCCTTGTCTTTTAAAAATAGTTTTGGTTATGCTGTATTCCTAAGGATTCCTGAAAAACCACAGGATCAAGTTGCAGCTAGTTTCAAGGGTAACTTGTAATGGTCTTGGCTTTTTCATATAAAAAAATTATAAAATTTCAAATGTTTTTTTGAACACTATAGATGTTCCTGTACCTACTCACATTCAAAACAATGTTTGAAAATTCCTAATGGTTTCTGAGAAATTACTATTTAAGCTAACATTAGATAGCTTACGAGTTAGTAGCTGTGAATTTGTGTGATTTTGTACAATTATTTAAATATTTTTAAACATTTTAATGGTGCATTTGAACTGAATGTTAATACATAGTCATGCTTAGAGCCACTTGTAGAGGTTTTTGTCAAAGTACTTTTATCTGAATCCTCACATCAAGCTTGTAACAACTTTAACAGGAACATCCATTTCACAGTTGTTTTTCATATTCTCGGTTGAATGGCTGTGTTCATTTTACTAGTAGGTGTTAATACTGAACTTTGTTACACTTTTAGCGGCTAGTCATGTTTTCTGTCATGTAAAAAAATATTGCCTTTGTGTAAAATCTCTAAGTACATTAAATATTAAAAATAAATAAAACTGTCTTGGGGTAACTTTTACAGTTTTTAAATGCCTGTAATAGTGACTCTTGAGATAATCTCACAATGTACTTATGGAAGTAGTAGCTGTCTAGTGATGTGTTTTGAAACTCGTATCTGTTTTTGAGAATTAAACAGAAAATTTGATGTTGAGCAAAGCTATTTTTGGATTGTATAAAGCTGTCTCACATGCAGAGTTGATTATTTAATTATTATATCATTACTTTAAAGGAATGCATTTTCCTGTTAATACATTCTAAGCATAATTATGAAGAATTTTGAGAATTCTTACCATTATTAGATATCACTTGGTAAATATTTAAGAAAATTTGAAATGAAATGTAAGAATGCTATCGTGATGAATTTACAGGAAAAGTTTTCAAATAATAGTAATTGAAACATTCACCCAAACAACATTATATCCAATAAACAGTATCACAACAACAGTGTCACCCAAGATTAATAAATTTCTTGTATTACGCTAACAACATTGTTCTGCTGAACAGGAATTTGAAGTATTTATCATGGGGCCTACTGTTATTTCCAGTAAGAACAAAGTTTCCCATTGCAAGCAGGATATCTTTAACTCCCTTTCAAAAAAAAGCTGTTGGTTATAGTGTTGTTGGGGTGAGTGATTCAATTATAAGAAAATGAAATAACCAATGTGGCATATGGGACCAAGCCTGAATGCAAATATTGACAACTATTGTATACTTGAGTTGTGTTGTACAGCAAAAAATTTGTAGGTACAAATGAAATACAATTAATTAAACTTCAATGCCAATATATACCTTTCTAATTCCTCTATTTATACATTTTTACATGTGGCTGAAAACCAGAGTAACTTACAAGAGAATAAAAATAAATAAGTAGACTTGCCTTTTGATTAGGGGGGGGGGGGGGGGGGGGGATAGCACATTTGCTACAAAATGTAATCATTATAAAATATATACTTTAACTCAAACAGAACAGTATCTGTGACATTTCTTTTAAACCAAAGTATAATATTTTTAAAAGAAATATAAACGGTTGGTTTCAAACAACTTAACTGTTTATTTTTATTTAAATAAAAGTATAAATTTTATAGTAGTTGTCAGGGAGCAACAAATGTCACAATATATACCTGGAATTGATATCCTGATTTGACAAGACCAGACAAAATGAAAACCATAATCAAAGTTGCCATGAAACAAGTTAAATGGCATCTACAACAGCATGACCTGATGTGTTCCCAGCCATTTTTAACATAGCTGAACCAATCTCAAGAGATCTAACATATGGTCGGTGACTCATAGCGGTCCACTGCTAACCTAATTCAAAAAAATATTTTCGGTTCGCTTCCTGGTTTAGTTCTAAGTTGAAATAGATCATGAACTAATTGGGATGTGAAAAATAATGGTGCATCCTACTTTACGTCAATATGGTTTTTCAGTTGCCCTTTGTCATTTTACTTTATTCCGTCTGTAGTGCTGAATAACAAAGTGTTTGGTAGGCAGGCAGACCTAATTCAACATCACTTTTTTCTTGAGAATAAAAATGATCAAATTTAGAGAAAATCCAAACAACCTATACTAAAAAATTATTTTGACAAGGCAGAGCTGAAAAGAAGGGGTAGTCTGCTGGTTGTTCTGCATCAATTTTAAAATTAAGCATAGCAGAAAAGTTGGATACAGTTTAAATTGTAATGGGGTGGGAAAAAAAATTTATAACTTTTTTTTTTTTTTTTTTTTTCAAAATTAATTTCTTGAAAGTGCTTTTATGAGGTTGATGTACAAATAATATGTATACATATTTAAGCCAAATCGTATTCATATAGCACAAAATGTTCCATTTTACTTTACAAACTTAAAAGATTTATTCCAACTACCTAGTTTCAATGCTCGAAGGAAATTATTTTTCTGACAAGTTAGTATTTTAGTTTGTGCTTGCTCCGATTGCTATAAACTATTGGCAGTACGTAACAAAATCAAGTGTAATTAAACACACAAGTTTCTCTGTTGTGATTTACTTCAGATTTTTTTACTCATCATCAAGACAACTTTGTAGTGGACTTGTTTGTTGAGTGTTCAGTTAAATATTTTGAGTGAGGAGGTAAGAAAATTAAGTGATTGGCGTGCCCAGCAAAAGATTTTAGGGGAGAAAATTGAATTAAGTAACAAAGTAACAAATACAGTGAGGGTGTTAAATGCAATTTTTAAACAAGTTGGTCAACATAAGAGGGCTGACATTAGGTAGGGGTTGTATGATTTAATGGTAAGCTTTGTATTTGATTGAAAAATAAATGTTTTATAAATAGCAATTGTAAATATTTAGTGGTTATAAAGCTATTTATTTTTTGTGTATCATAATTATCACCTTTATTGTGGACATACATGAAAGTGTTTGAAAGTGTGGTCACACTGTTATACTTGATTTTGTTTTTGTGACATGTTTATAATCTTACGCACATGTATACTTTCGTGGTTTTTATTTCCAGATAACTTGAAAATTCTAATCGAAATATCTAGAGTATGTAAGGAAAAAATTCATCAAAAATGCTCCCTTGCATTGCAGAAAAAAAATTTGATCATGTAGAAATGAAATATATTTTGATATAAGGAAGGCATTAAACATTTAACACTAATACAGTAGATATTGTCATTAGTATGCAAGAAATAGGCGCTACTACATATCTAAAAAGTTTTTTTTTACATAACTTTTGTGCTACGTCTTTATGACTGAGATTGGCACATGTAGATACTTACATCCACCCACCATCCCCAAAAGAGACTGTCCAATAAGTAACTTTCCCTAACATGCGAGTGACATTTCTGCCTCTTGTTACTTACTCTTTGATCAACATCATAGTGAACACAAGATGCCAGCCCTCACGTAAACTCAGAAGGAATTGAGTGTTGCGTGGTGCACCGCTGTGATAACTGCCTGGCTGCCAAAACCATTTTCTCTGTTGCACAGCCTGCTCATTCCAAATAAGATTATATCAAAATAACGGAACGGATGGTCTAATTAAAACAAGCTGTATTACACACCAATTTACATTTGGTCTTTCAGATAACACAGAGTAATGACATGTGCAATACCTTGTGTGTTACAGAATGCTTTAAGTTAATGAAAAAAAACGTTTTGCTCTGAATAACTGCAGTGTTTCTTAAACGCTTATGCAAAATATTACGCACACATTTTTTTCCTTCCGCTTGGTTTCGGTAATAAGAAACTACAATAAAGTAACCACCTATTTCTAATTTTATTTTTTTGTTAAAATTCATTCTGGTGATAGATTTTTATTTAGGGTAAGATTGGGGTAAATCAGATATTAAAAATAATCCAGCACCAATTGAGTTGCTTGCGTCTAGATTTTTCAGGTGATTCCAGTCTGTTGACCTTGGCTGCCAGCATTTTGAGTTCGCTCACATTTCATCGTTACTATCTGTTTTAATTTCTGTACATTTTTTATTTCCCCCCATTTTTGAGCGGGCTATATTTTACATTTGGTATTTCCATTAACACGGCTGCGGTCGTGAACGTGCTTTCACTTAAGTCAATAAAATTTGCCAGTGGACACGCAATGTACACACTGGACAGAGAAACTAAGTAATGTAAAAGTATGTATGCGAGAAAATGTTTGATAATTTTAACTACTATCTAACCCGTCACAAATTTGCCCTGTTTTACCCTAAGATGAATGATGCCAATGAAGATGGCTACAAAAGCCCTTCTGCATGTTTGGTACATTTTTGAAGTCTGTGAGTCTGGTCTGTGAGTGCATGCTGGCCAGAACTGATTTTAAGACATTTTAAAAGAACACCATTTCATTTTTTTTTAAATTTTGAAATAAAATGGCAACATTTTTATAGTATTGAGGTTAATTAATCTATGTAATAAAAAAAAATTTTTGCTCCTTTTTGGTAAGCTAAAGAGTATTACAGTAGGTTAAGTTTGTTAAGCGTCTGTGGGTTTACTCGTCATTTTGGGATTAAATTCAACCGTTTGAAATTGAACATCACTACTCGTACTTCAGCCTTTCGTCATCTTTGTTTAGTATGTTGCTTTTCGTTTGGTTTCTGAGGTGTGTTGGGACAGAGGTGGGTTTTTTTGACACAATGTGAAGTTTTCAGAGCGTGTGTAATCTTTTGTAAGAGAATTTGGAACGGTGTGGATGTTGCTCTCGGCTGGGTGTCTTGAGTGGCGAGTAGCGTGCACAGAGCCCGCGATGGTCACGACGTGTTCCTGTCGGTTTGGTTCCAGTTCCCGATGACCATCCTGTACGACCCGGCCCGGAAGAAGGAGCCCTCGTCGCAGTACGCGTCGGAGCGCGAGACCTGCATCAAGTACTTTGAGAAATGGAGCGAGCAGGACCAGGTGGAGTTCGTGGAGCACTTGCTGTCGCGGATGTGCCACTACCAACACGGCCACATCAACTCCTACCTGAAGCCGATGCTGCAGAGAGACTTCATTACACTGTTACCAAGTGCGTTTTTTATTGTGGCTTCACTGCAGGGGGCCTTAATTTTCTCCCTCTATTTAGATGAAAACAAATTAACTGGCGATAAAAAAATATTTCCATATATATAACTTAGCTTGAAAATAATACCTGCTAACTTTATTGGTGTGGTTATAGTATTTATTATATATATATTTATTTTTATTTATTATAATTATTTGAGTGCCTACCAACAGTCAGAGCCTTTAACAGGTGGGCACTTAACAAATATTACAAAAAAAAATAACAATAACATACACAAAACACAATAATAACACAACAATAAAATTAGACAACACAAACTAAAACACATGACAAAAGACACTTAAAAAATATAATAACTAAATTTGTTAGTTTTAAATTAATTAATTATCATTGAAATGACAATCTTATATATACACACACACACACTATATATATATATATATATATATATATATATATATATATATATATATATATATATATATATATATATATATAAAATATAGTTTTGTATTTCGTTGGATGAAAAATAGTGCTTTCATTTAATAACCCCCCAAAAAAAAGGTAGGTAAATTTGTTCATTTGTTTTTATTTGTAGTTTTTGACCAAATTGGAGTATTTATTACATTTAATCAAATTAAGTAGCATAGTACTCATAAAATGGTTGTGCAACATATTTTATACTTGGGCTGGGTTTTTCACTGATATTTAAGTATAGAAGTGTATCTGAGTGGGATAGTCTGCCTTATGATTCATGGCACATTAACAAGGTGTGATTAACTGTGAAAATTTTTCCTTTCTATGTGTGGTGTGTATGACCATTTTATTAAAGTATTTTTGCAAGTTCAGTGGACAAAAAAAAAAACCTCTAATATTATTTATACTGCTGATGTTATGCTTAATATAGTAAGTACTGTTGGACTATAAGTCTTAGAAGGGAAATAGTCAGTAAAATTCTGTAATTTTATAAATACTAGATGTTAGGCTGTTATGTACCACAAATAAAATAAGGGAAATATTTCAGAAAGTCCTTTGTATATATGTTATATTACAAATGATAATCATCTGTAAATGTTTTTCTAGAAACCTATTTTAATATATATTTATTTGCTGTAAAACACTCTTTGACTTCCAAAGAGATGAACCATTAATGCTTGTCAACATATTTGTAAAAATATTTTCTTATTTGCTGTTTTTTTTACTGCTATTTAAGGGTGTCAGGAATTTTTTCATTTTCAGCCAGGAATTTTTTATTGACATTTCTGAACAGTAATCCAGTGATATAACAAAAAAAACTGTAAAATGTTTTAATTAATAGCAAGTTGAAATTTTACTAAAATTTTTAAAACAATTTTGTATAGACGAGAACTTGTTGTTTGCTGGTTTATTCAGACTTGCAGGCAGTTATAAGCAATGGAACACATCCTGCATCCTCCTTTATTGAAGGTCAATATGGTTTTTCAGTTGCCCTTTGTCATTTTACTTTTTTCCGTCTCTAGTGCTGAATAACAAGGTAGGCAGGCAGACCTAATTCAACATCACTATTTCCTTGAGAATAAAAAGCATCAAATTTAGAGAAAATCCAAACAACTAATACTAAAAAATTATTTTCACAAGTCAGAGCTGAAAAGAAGGGGTAGTCTTCTGGTTTTTCTGCATCAATTTTAAAATTAAGCATAGCAGAAAAGTTGGGTACAGTTAAAATTGTAATGGGGTGGGAAAAAAAATTTTAACTTTTTGTTTTTTTTTTTCAAAAATAATTTCTTGAAATTGTTTTTATGATTGATTTTTTTTTTTTGCATTATTAACTATTGAAGAAGCTTCTCGGATTCTGCATCCTGATCATTCAGCCATAAAGTGGTTGCTTAGAGTTATAGGCTTGGTTTTCAAAACCCAAATATTACTGGTAGATGTGAACTTGGGAGTATGTTTCTCTGTTTTCTGTCATTTTTCTATCACATGCAGATTTCACATTTATAATGAAGATCATTCAAATTACAGGGTGTCTAATACATTCTGCGAAGTCAGGGAATTTACTTGAAATTCTGGAAAAGTCATTTGAGAGAAAAAAATTTTTGAGTCTGCCATCACCCAGTGTGCGAAAGAATTTTTTTTTCAGTTGGTGTTTTGATGAGTCAAACACAATATAAAATGGTGTATGCAAGGTTGTGTTAGAATCATAACTTTTTTTAATATAATTCTAGGCCAGCTTTGGCTGTATTTTTGTTACTTCTTATAGGAAACCACAAAATAGCTAAGTTATTAGAAAAAAATAGGTGAGTTTGATATTTTGGTAATGGAAAGCAAGGGGAAATTTTATTGCAGATATGTGTGGAAAACCTGTATCAGCACATTTCTATGTATGTAGTTAAGAAAATTGATAAATATTATCACTTGAAAAGTCAGTTTGAGAAGTAAAATTCATAAAAAAAAATTAAATGTTTTGTACTGCGTTTGATAACAGTGTGCGGTATACTCTAGTTTTCAAAACAATAATAAAAGCTCAATATTTATTATAGCTGTCTGATTACTGTACATACTTGCCATTTAATTTTGAACTGTGTGCGATTGTGTAAATAAGTGTTTTAAAGTGCACCAACACTTAAAAGTAGTCTTACTGAACGCAAGGATTCTATTTCTTTTTAGCAAGTGGAAGACGTGATGGGCTATTGCTCTGTTATCCCATTGCCCTTTATCTTATCTAATGCCCTCAACGTGGACAAGACATTAGGCCCTGATTCACTCAGTTTATTTGGTTGAATGTGGTAAATAAATAATTTGTGCACAAATATGAGAGACAGGTCCCGGTCAGTGACTGTCAGCCATCTTGGATTTTGGTGACAGTTGACCTGCAAGATTTACTTTTTTTTCATTGGGGTAATTTTCTTTTTTCCCTCAGAAAATTCTGGAGTGACGATATTTCTCACAGAGGATTTGTTTTCCTTGCTGTGACTCACTTTTCTCAAATTTACCAAAATTCAAGCCTCTGGGTTATGACCTTTGATTTTGACCCTGATTGTCGTAGTGAATTTGTAGGAGAGTCCCACTAAGCCGGTCACCGCTCGACCGGACATCCGGTTAATCCAAACTGGATTTAAAAAAAAAAAGTTGAAATTGATAATTTTTGTACGTTAGAAACTTAGGTCCACGTGTACTGTAGTATTAAAACTAAAATTAAGCTGTAGGAAAAGTTGTATTTATTAAAAAAAAAAAAAAATTGTTTCTCCCATCGAAAACTGGGATTACATGCATTTTAGGATGTTATTAATGTAATCAGGACTTCCGGTGATTAATTAGGACAGGGTCCGGTCCCATCTAATCTGGATTAGTGAAAGTATTCTGTAAAAAAATTTATTTTAAACTGTATGAAAGTAAATTTTACGTTTTTTAACTAATTAAAAAAAAAACATAGGTTATCTTGGCCTCAACCCCATAAAAGTATATTTTACATTTCCAAAGTCATGGGTAGAGACCCGTAAAATTCGCGGGTTCATTTCGTGTTATGCTTAAATTCAAATAATTATACCTTAGTGCTGCTTCCCATCATTGGTTCACTGTTAATCCGGAGGACTGAGGGCCAATTAGAGACCCTCACTCATAGAAGTGTCGAATCACGGGCCACCCAGTCGAGACGACTCGCGAGCCGGCGGCCAATGAACAGTCAGCATTTGCCCGAGCGTGTAGAGAGGATATCGGAGTCTTATCCTGGAGGTCATTGAACCTCGCGGATTTGTCGGGTCTCTATAGTCACGGGTTATCTCGGCCCCGACCTGCTTGCGAGAGAGGTGTCTTTCTTGCGGTTTGCAGAGAAGGGCCTGGACCACGTGGCGGAGAGCGTCCTCTCGTACCTGGACGCTGACTCACTCTGCTCGGCGGAGCTGGTCTGCAAGGAGTGGTACAGGGTCATCTCGGAGGGCATGCTGTGGAAGAAGCTCATCGAGAGGAAGGTCCGCACCGACTCGCTGTGGCGGGGGCTGGCCGAGCGGAGGGGCTGGTGAGTGTCGCTGCTTCACCCCGAAACGCAAGTTGTGTCAAAACGTATTTCCAAAATTATCACTCCATATTTTACGTAACAAAAACCCAGTGTTTCAGATAAATTAAAAAAAAAAAAAGTTTTGTCCAAAACCTTTTTTGCTCAGTGGTGCAGTTACAGACAGCGCTACATAATGGCAGAAATCGTGCATCGGAAAGAGAGTTAAGTTCCCATCGTAAGTGAACATTGCAACTAATTAAAATCGTAAAATGAGTAATCTTTTAATGATTGAAATTCAAGTGACAAAAAATTGTACCACAACTATATGGATGAGAGAAATTTGATCTGATTTTTATCATTGTGAATGTATCTGTTTTAGACATTTGTTACGAATTATTTTATCGGAAAACGCGGCACATAAATCTTACTACTATTTTCGTGGAGTAAATATCGCAAAACAGTTCATAAAAAATAATAGAAACAATAATGCCAAAATCCTCTGATTTTAAAATGAAATTGGGCCAAAAATTAAACCATAAAATCTTGTCTATCGATTGTACACCATGTGTGTGCCCTAGTAGGCGGGGCACTTAACGTACATACCGTCATGATATGTACTCTTAAAATGGTAACTGTGTTTTATGAAATGCACGAAGGGAAGGAAAATGTTTGTCTTTGGTGGACATGCATGCCTAAAAGATGGATTGTACTTAAAAAATAATGTTTTTTAATTTTGTTATTTTACCAAAAATCACTAGGTGTCTCAGAATTATGATGTTATGCTACTTTTATAGTTTCATTAAAAGTACTTTCTTTTGTATTGCTTGAGTATAACAGGCCTTTACTTTATTTATAAAAAAAATAAACAAACATAAAATGCATGAGATTGAGTACACATTATTTAAAATACTCTTTCCATACTTTACTAACCCCTTTCTTTTATTAAACTAAGGTTTTCGTCATTTAAATTTAAGAAAAATGTTTTTCATAACATTTTCCTACGATCATTTATTTTTGGAAACTTTTATATGCATGTTTGTATATTGATGGTAGAAAGTTTATGTATGATATGAACAGGAATGTACTTGTTTATTTTTATGAAATGTTTTATTAAAAAAATTTTCACATGCAGTTTTAAAAAAATTATGTGTGTGTATGTATGTATATACTCAGTATATTTTTGCTGTAACCCTACATAGCCTACCTGTTACAGATAGATGTATTTAAAGTGGTTTGATTAGTGATTTTCGCTGGCTTGTGTTTTGCAGGATACAGTATCTGTTTAAACCCAAACCTGGGGAAGGCCACCCAAACCACACATTCTATAGAACACTGTTTCCTAAAATCATTCAGGACATTGATGTGAGTATTCATTAGGAGGTTTTTAATGCATTAATGATATTTCACATAGTGGTATTTCACTCTTGTGTTTGGATGTATTTTTAGTTTGTTTGCTTTTATTTAGGGCTGGGCGATTCCACAGATTTCATTTCGATTCGATTCCGATTCAAATTACTGTAAAAAATTGTTATTTCGATTTCAATTCGATTCTTTAATTCTAGAGCAAATGCATAAGGTAAACAAGTGTAAAAAAATTTCTAACAATGTAGGCAAACATTCTTAGAATCATTACTTCGTGAAGTCCACATGAATGTGGTTAAAGCTATGGAATTTACTCCGCCGTCAATGTCTGTTGCCAGTTTTGTTTTTATTCTTTCAAGATGATGTTCATAAAGATCTGGAATTACACGCCTTGCAAATGTTCTACGGTCAGGTATGCTATATTTTGGTTCAACCAGTGACATGAGGTCTCTAAAACCTGTATCTTGGACCATGCTGAATGGTTGAAGATCTGTTGCCAACATTTTGCCTATTGCACTGGTAATGGAAACTGCTCTGGGATGATCGTTTGGATATTTTTCTAACCTAGAAAATGCAGTTTGCTGGACAATTTTCTGTTTGGGTACAGATGAAGATGGAAGTACCACAGATTTCATTTGAGATTGCAATTTTAAAAATTCGGAATATACGTCAGTGTGTTTTGCGAGATGTTTAGCCATGCTGGTTGTGCTCCCATGAACTTGTTTAAGTTTGTTGCCACATGTTTTGCATTTTGAATGCGTTTCTGACACGTTTTCGTAAAATTTCCAAACCGCACTTCAACCTTTAAATGCACCTTTCACGTTTTCACTCATTTCTACAATCAGCACAAAGATTGTTTTCACACTAGAAACTCAACACGGTATTGGACGTGAGGACGTGACAAAATAAAATAAACATGATTGATCATTTCTCATTTCCACAGTACTAACGCTCTTGCATTTTCCATTAATGTCGTCCGCATCTGTGATACTGCAGTGAAGGCATATATGTTAAGACAAAGAAAAAGAACACAACTACCACATGTGTAGCTATCAAAAATCCTCACTTAAAAAAAAACGTATAAAAGCGGAACCCAGAACCAAAACAAAGTGGTTATCACAGATATAGTGCAACAACTGCACAGCTTCGATGGAAGAATCAGACTTTTTTATGTCCAAGCCGTGGTACTGAAGTCTGCCACATTAGCGCTCAAGTTGCAGACAATTCGGCAGCCATTTTGTGGAAGTGTTGCGTGCACGTCGGTATCATATCTATGAAGCTAAGGTAGTGTTTATTTACCGTTTTCGGTGATTGAGGTTATATTCACAGTCCAGAAATGAAACTTATTGGACGATTGGTTCGTGGACTTTCCAATTGCATAATTAATGTGTTTCTCGGGCGTTTGTAATAAAGATTTTTTTTCCCATTTTGAACAAAATGAGTGTTGTTATTTAGATGATTGGAGGTAAATATTGCTTATGAATCATGAATGTTTGGCAGAACCAAAGTTCGTAGATATGAAGAACGTTGCTAAATGGAATATTCGTTGAGGATTTACGTACATACAAAGTTTATGTGCAATTTAACGGAATGTGTGGAAATTGTCACCATGCAAATGACCTAGACAAAGTTCGAGTTTTTCGAATCTTAATTTTAAAGAAGAAACGATTTTGATTATTTACGGAATCGAATCGAAATCGTAATTTTCGATTAATCGCCCAGCCCTACTTTTATTCATTGTCAAAAGTTTTTATTCAATTTCATTATAAGCTTGCCTTATGCTTGGTTGGTTTGATTGTATATTCATCTTTGTTTTTTTTTGTTTTTGTTTTTTTGGCATTTTGGCATTACTATAAATAATTATTATTCTAACTCAGTACGGGTATACTTTTGACTGTCCATTAATATGTGTAATTAAAGCACACAGCTTTGTAAAAAAATTTTTTTGAATTATGTAACTGACTTATATCTTTATTTTAGGATCTTCTATATATCAAATGATAAGATTTAAATTCTTATTCATGTTCCCAACATTGCAAGGAGCTCATTGCATTGACACTGATTGAAAGTTAGATTCACAGAATGTTTGAAATACAAATCGTTCAATACCGTGTAAACCAGAATAGAGGCTGACCTTGAATTGAGTCCGACCTCTACTCTTAGATGTTTCCTCCGCAGAAAAATAGTAATTTTTTTTTTCTGCATTTGAATCACTTTCACAAACTTGTATTTCCACATCATTCGCCACTGCCTACTATTCTCACACAACCTCTATTGGCGAACTTCTGCAAAGTTTTTAAGTCTGTTTGACATAGTGTACAATTTTGAGGTTGTAATTACTATTAGAGGCGTTTCTTCTTTATTTTGGAACCAGAAATGAAGATATGACATTTTTTTTTACAAGTAACAAGTAGTTCATTATTGTAAATCATACAAAAAACTAAAATGTAATATTCTGTATTCCTTTTGCACAACAAGTCTAACATACAATTAAGGTTGACGCTAGAAGGAAAATATTTTGGAGTGCTAAAATAAGATGAGAACTTGTTGTTAGCTGGTTTATTCAGACTTGCAGGCAGTTATAAGCAATGGAACACATCCTGCACCATATTTTCTTCATAGGTTGGTTATCCTACTACCAAAAATTCTGTATAACATGGTAAAGCAGTGTAAGAAATAATTTTAATGCTGTTTTATAGATTTTTTTAATTTGTATTTTTCAGGCCGACCCCTGTTTTCGTGAATCAAAATCTCTGCCTGTGTTCGGGTTTATATGGCATATCTTAAAGGAGAATATAGTTTTTAATTATTTGTGGGAAGGAAGGAGGGTTTTTGTTTACTATATAGGCTTCTTGGTAAAATAAGCAATAATTCTTTTAATAGCCCTGATAAATTGGTCCAATCTTTAATATTTTATTTAAATTTTTTTAAACATTGATTCAACGAGTGTGATAAAAGTTTACTTGTTTTCAGAGCATAGAAAATAATTGGCGGATGGGCCGGCATGTTCTGCAGAGGATCAACTGCAGATCGGAGAACTCGAAAGGTGTATACTGTTTGCAGTATGACGACCAGAAGATAGTGTCGGGCTTGCGAGACAACACCATCAAGATTTGGGACAGAAACACGTTGCAGTGCACTAAGGTAGTGGTACAATTGCTGCCAGTTCAGCTTATGCTGCTCTGCTTTTTTTATAAAATGAAGTGGAAATATTTTTAATGTAAAAAAACTTGACATGGTAAGAACTTGGAGGAAGTATGTTGTATTTAATTTTTAGTTTATTTTTGGTAGGATTTTTTTTATGGATTTAATTGTGAATTTAAATGTAAATTTTCCAAATTAAAAATATCAAAATGAATAATTTATTATTCACATGTAATATAATTTCAAATACTTAATTTCAAAATAATGAATATTGAATTGTATTTTAATTGTAGTAAAGTTGTTGCATACGCTTAAAGATTTGATACTTTGTTTATAATTTTTTTTAATGTTATTTACTATCATTAACTTGAAATATCTATTGCCGTTGCACGAAACCTTGTACAAGTATTTGTTAAAATATTATTAATATGACTTTTTGACTCATTAAAAAAAAAAGCTTACTATTTTTATTCAGAATTTATACTTGTGAATTGTTTTATAATAATTAGCATTTACCCTTTTTTATCACATAATTGTCGCACTCGTGTAATC
This sequence comes from Bacillus rossius redtenbacheri, assembly GCF_032445375.1. Classification (NCBI taxonomy): domain Eukaryota; kingdom Metazoa; phylum Arthropoda; class Insecta; order Phasmatodea; family Bacillidae; genus Bacillus; species Bacillus rossius. The sequence continues at coordinate 10,258,415 of NC_086340.1, forward strand.
GTCGCACTCATATTTTTGGTCGTCAAAATTTGGATGAAAAAAAACACTGGTGTAAATGTCGCATGATATTTTTGGTCCTGCTATTAGATTCCGAGTGCTTTGTGTGGGTATTTTTTATTATAAAACTATGTATTTTATAATAGAAATCTAATATTTATTCGGACATTACCTCTTACTTATTTAATTAATGGAAATACGTACAGTGGAACCTCATTATGAGTACGGGATACTACGAGACCTTTATTGTTACGACAGTTTTGTAATGCACCGTCAGTTTGACTACGTAAATCATAGTAAATTAAACTGGTTATTACGAGTGCCTCCTTATTGGCCCTTTCGTAAGTACGAGTGAATTGAATGGCATCTTCGTAAGTACGAGTGAATTGAATGGCATCTTCAAAAAAAGAAAAACACCATCAGTTAAAAAAATAATGTTCACGCAGTAAATACAGACAGCTATGTGGCTACGCGGGCGCCAGACGGACTGGGTAGAAGGACTGGTGACAAAACAACATGCGCTCTCTCTTTCTCTTGACGGAGCCAGTTGCTTCCCATCCTAAGTCGGCGGAGGGGTAAATCTAAAAATAGACCAGCCAACACCCATGCTTTCTTCTTTCCTTTTCTCCCCTTTTTCTTTTTCACCGCTATACTATGTATTATCTACACATATACACAGAGAACGTGTGGTGTTGTTAGGTAGAAACAAAATATAGTTGTCACTTTCTGAATATGGTCTATAGGTATAGGAATGGTGTTATTAAGTTATTAAAGTTTAAATAATAAATAACTCCCTTTGGCTATTTATGGCTCTGTAAAATAAGTATATTCTTTGATTAATTTAAAATTGATTTATGGGCGCCACCCTTATGCACAACCTAAATTCCTTACTATGTCAACGCTAATGTAGTGTGGTACATAAGAGAAAATATTATATATTCTCACACTTTAAAATCTTTAAAGGGCATGAGACTAAACAACAGACAAATTGAAATCAGAAAGGACACATACACATACACTGTAAAATGACAACAGGGAAACATATGATTAACACAAATATTCTTTAATCAAATAAAAATATATTTTAGTTTCTAGTTGGTCCAGTGGTATGCCATTCATATTTGATAAAATTACTGGAGTTAGGTTGCACACATGATAGAAAGAAAACAAAAGTTCATATAGTTCGAAATAATAATGTCTGTTGAAATCTCAATTTATAATCGATAATTAGCGTGAGAAAATAATGTTTATTTGTAGTGTTCGTGATTAAAGTTGATTTTTATATTCCGCGGCTGAACTCAATAAATAATTGCGGTAAAGCATCTTGAGACATCTGTCTCAGTTCACCTCTGGGTGTTTGAACAAAATCAAGTGTAGAAACAGGATGCGTGATTGTTTTTAATAAAATGTTTATCTCAATAGGTCCTTTAACGTGCTCAACAATAAAATGTAATATTTAAAAGTCCGTCGGCAATATTACGATGTGTGTAGGTAGAAAACAGTTAAATTAGTATGGCATCATGAGTCGGCTGTTTACTCACGGTAAATCACTCCTAAATACACGTCAGTTATGGCGTGCCCTAATTAAATAACATGTACTTTAGGCTTATACGACGTTTTAAACATCCTGGTTGTAGGATGATCTACCCAGCTATTTATCTTCGTTGATTTTTGTGGGGATTTAAACCCGGGCTATGTAGCCATCATCGCCGTTAATTCAAGACTCTCTACCGTTAATTCTGTAGTGACGCTTATCTTAAGTAACACCGCCGCTGATTGGCTGAAACACTAGGATTGTTGACTTAATTACACGTTCAAAATCACTCACAGACAATTAACAAAACAAATCAATACATCAAAATGCCTTAAATTTAAAATAGGATTTTCCAACAATGAAAATTCTGTTATGCAATTATTGAATAAAAAGTTCAATTTGCCGTTTTAAGTCCATTGTTCCCTAGAGGGGTCTTGTTAATTGAGCTTCGGCGTCACTCAGATTACACCATAGAGAATGGTAGTTGCAGATACGTCCAAATACATAACCATAGAACAAAACATAAAATGTCAATAAATAATAATAATAATAATTAAAAATGTTATTTAAATTAAACAAAACACTTTCTGTGCGTAGGACAGTCATGTTTCAGCACACCGCTTCACATACTTTCCCTCCGTGATCTTGAATGGCTCCGGTCTTTGTATCAGGCCATTTCATTCGCGATTAAATCAAAAACTATTCTAGATACAAAAAATTCGATAGAGACCTTTTTCTATTCGTAATTTAATTTGCTACAACTTTTATTCAACACGTTTTTTCACTATAGTGCACCGTTTTCAAGTTACGGTGTGAGATTAAGACTGTTTGGATGGTCCAGAATCTAACTTGACTTGAATTGTTTACATACGGTTGTTACGAGTACTCGTTACGAGAATTTTTGCCGCCGTTGTCAGCTCTTGTAGTAACGAGGTACCACTTGTCTGATGTGTAAATTTTCTTTTATAAACATTTTTAAACTTTATAACCTTCATCTTTTCGTCTGCGTCGCTGCTGTGTACCGCTTACAAAAATGTAGCCAGCGCTTGTTGCAATCATTAATGTTTGGTTATGTTGCTTCCTGTAAAGAGCGCGCACACTAGCCGAATATCGGTATCTCGCCGAGTGCATACAACGCGCACTCTCTCTCGAGTGCCGAGTTAACTACATCTGATGGCCCGCTCTCTTTCGTGGAGTGTGTACTTACTGCGGCAATAGTTAAGTGTTCGTTCGGCTTGCATTTGGATCACAGATTTAGTTTTTCTATTTAAAGTTGAAAGGTTTTGTTTGCATGACTTATTAATTTAAATAGTTTGGCATGCTCTTTTATACTTCACGTTTTAAATAAACTTACTTTCTATGAATTGGTTTTTGTTTTTATGAATAACTTTATATAACTAAAAAAAAAAATTCCGTTTAATTGTCGCACCCCTACTTTTCAAGCTTGATTTTAGAATAAAAAGTGTGACGATTATGAGAGAGAACACTGTATATTAAATTCTTGTTTAAAAAAACCTATTTGCACAGGTGTAATTTATGTACTTAAGGTTAATCCATTTCAGTTGTATGCATTTTATAACTCACTCACCTTTTACAGTAACTAAGGTAAGTACGATGCATAAATTTTGGAAGTATTCTTAAATTTATGGATTCATATTTTTTTGAAAATAGTTTTTAAAAAAAATTACATGGTATTGAAATATTTGGAAATTTAATCTGCTGTGTCAGTGAATTAAAATCGGGCTGGTTAGCCAAGGGTCCTCTATTTGGTTCCCGGCTGAATCTGGGAAACTTGTTGATGAAAACTTTCCCCTGCCGGGTTCAGGACTGGGTGTTGAGTTGTCCTGTCGCATTCTCGCGCTAGTCAAAGAGCGCCGATGGCAGTTCCTCCGTCGTAATGCCCTACATGCGGACAGGACCTCGCTGGCTGCCTGGAGGCCGGCAACCTGTCGCACATCCAGCTGCTCGTCGCCCTTCCAGAGTCTCGGAAGGAGGGGGTGGGCCGAGCCGAGCCGGAGTGAGCCGACATCCGCCGAAGCCCTTCATCCTTCCTCCCTTCGTTCGCCATTATTTCTACTCGTGTCATCTTAGGGTGATTGCAAAGAAACGTGATTACTGATTAGTAGGGTCTGCAAGAATTCAAACAAAATTCAATATTTGTAAATAATTTTTTTTTTTTTTTTGGTCCTTAATTTCAAAGGGATTAATTTATTTACTACTCGGTACCAATAAATTCAGCAAGTGGGACTCATTGACAAAAAAAAAAATGAATATATTGTAACATGTGTGAAGCCAAGAAGATTCGTCGAGGAATTTGGATTGTTTCATGCAATAGTACAAACATGCCTTTAAATATGTAATAAAACAATTTTCCAAACTAGAAATGGTCGTGGTTTTAAAAAAAAAATGTATCAGGTTTTTTTTTTATTTTCTCGCCTTTTACACCACACTATTATGGTCCTATAATAGTTCCCTCAAAGTTTCTCTCTTCAGTGGTTTACAGCGCCATTCTTTCTACGCATGCTTATGATACAACACTTCCGCGATCTGTTGATTTTTGGAGGAACAACTACCCCTTTTCGAAGAGCAATCACAAGGGGCTATTTGAATCATTTTTAGTGTTTTAGTGTTTACTTTTTCATTTTACTGTGGGTTTTTTTTTTTTTTTTTTTTGCTTAATATACCCTTGCCTTTTGTGAAGTGTGGAAAAAAAACAGTTTTACTGGATGATTAAATTTGATTTGAAAATTTCTGAAATCTATTTTGATAAGAGAACCAATATTCGCAGAAAGCAGACCGACGAGAGTAGCGCGGGAACAAGCGGTCGGCCGCGGCGGAAGCGAGAGACGGTGGCCTTGAGGGAGGACGCTCGGGTTCGCAGGTGCTGACGGGGCACACGGGCTCCGTGCTGTGCCTGCAGTACGACGACAAGGTGATCATCAGCGGGTCGAGCGACTCGACGGTGCGCGTGTGGGACGTGTTCTCGGGCGAGATGGTCAACACGCTGATCCACCACTGCGAGGCGGTGCTGCACCTGCGCTTCAACAACGGCATGATGGTCACCTGCTCCAAGGTCAGTGCTTCCTTCAGAGCAGAGTCGACGGAGGGAAAATATTCGAACTCCACCGGGCCCGTGTTGAGGCTGTGTTCCAAATAGGTAAACATGCGTGCTCACGTACTCGCTCTCGGAAGTAAGTTCTTATATTTTGTCAACCATTTTCAAATCAGAACACAAATTGTTTATCAATAATTAATCGGTATCTTAAAAAAAGCATAGATATATATATATGCAATATTTGATGGTAAATTATATATAGGGGAATGGATACGATAAAAATTAGGTTTTTTACTCCACCATGGACAGATAGACCGTGGAGGTATTCATATAAGGAAAGGTGGGTCGCCAACTGAAAAAGTTTGGGAACCACTGATCTAAAACAATGGCAAATGAACAATGCACGTTTCATTGTAAGTACCTGTTCGTAATTAAACAACACGCGATGTCTTCATGTGTGCACCTCCAGTAACAATCATTGCTGCAAGGATCGTGTTATAATTAAATTACTCGTCTCCTGTTTATTGCCTGGACAATGCGACATAACCGTTGCCGTCATAAACATCTCTGTTGTTGGTTTACTACCATTAGAGACGCAATTGCTCCTACTGCGTGTTCCATTGTCACAAATCAAAACCTACACATAAACACACGTCGCCGCCTACCACATGGGTGTGTTTACTTTGGAGTATGGTTGTGTTCCAAATGGCGAGCACGCATGGAGCATGCACTTTGCACGCAAGGAATTGTGGGTGTGAGTATGAGCACGAGCGCGAGTGCGGATTATTTGGAATTGGAACACAGCCTGAGTACTAGTTTTTTTTTTTTGACGCAAAGCAAATTTAAAATCAAATGTTAGGTACGTTCGTGAACTCTAAATCGAATTAAATTGTGAATATTGTTTTCGGTGAAGCTGTATTGCTCTTATTTTTACAAAATACAGGATTGAAGCAAAAAAAATAAATGTTTTAACATTTGTAATGATTAATCGATTGACCGCTTTTGCTCTGATTCTGACATCATTTGTTAAAATTGTAAAATGACAATGCATGATATTGTGTGTTTTTTTTTTTTAAGTAACCAAGTTTATTAAAAAAAAAGATAAACAAAAAAAAATTTATGAGTGAATCTTGGGCTTCCGAGGTTTTCAAGCTTTGCAACAAACGCAAAGCTTCATGTCAGATACGAAGCTTTGCATTAGAACCAAAGCTCAAACTCAACAAATCACAAATTTTCTAGCGAAGTCAAATCAAATATTAAAGAGTCTCGATGAATTTGGTTAGTCAAAGCTTCACGCTGGCCGAAACGTTACTGATCTTAAGTTGAAACCTTTTACACAAAAGACTCGTACACGATGCAAAGAATTTAATTTCTTTGCAGAAGAGGTCCAAAACTTTGCAAACTTTTGTAATTTTAGTTGGCAAAGTGATAACTATGGTGGAAGGGAACTGTTGTTTTAAATAAAGTGATACTGACTGTGACTTGCGTGTCAATTTGTGCAGGATCGTTCGATAGCCGTGTGGGACATGACGTCCCAAACAGAAATAACGTTACGAAGAGTCCTCGTCGGTCATCGAGCCGCGGTCAACGTCGTTGACTTTGACGAGAAGTACATTGTGTCGGCCTCGGGCGATCGCACGATCAAGGTGTGGAACACGTCGACGTGCGAGTTTGTGCGGACGCTGAACGGCCACAAGCGCGGCATTGCGTGCCTCCAGTACAGAGATCGCCTCGTCGTCAGCGGCAGCTCCGACAACACCATAAGGTTAGCTGTTCGACGGTGATAAGCTCGCACTTACTTCCTGCGCTCTAAATGCTCCTAGCGTATCTCTCTGTGTGTGTGTGTGCTTACATGCAGTGGCGTAGCCATTGAGGATTTGTGTATGGGGGGTGTTAAGAAGCATGGAAGTATTAAAGCGGGGGTCCGGGATTTTAAGGTGTAAAATAGTTCTATTTTAGCAGTTTTCGGTACTTAAATTTAAATATTGTAATGGTAAAAATTTTTATTAATTTTAATATGAAATATGTTTGAGTGATGAATAAGAAATTAATTAAAGATTTGCTGCGGGGGGGGGGGGGGGGGGGGGTTGAACCCCTAAAAAACCCCCTGGCTTCTCCCCTGCTTACATGTACTATGTCTGTGCTAGTAATGGGTCGGTTCCGCCGGTTCTCAGCAAATTAACCGCCACTGAGAACCGTAAATATAATGTCGGTACCGGTACCATGGAAAGCATAACGGTGAAAATACAATAAGACTCTCTTGAGTAAAGTGCCGCAGTATGTCGCCAGTGACCAACACGCGCACATCCAATTAGTTTTCTTTCAACTAGTGATGGGTCGAATCTAGGGCTGGGCGATTCCACAGATTTCATTTCGATTCGATTCCGATTCAAATTACTGTAAAAAAATTGAAATTTCGATTTCGATTCGATTCTTTAATTCTAGAGCAAATGCATAAGGTAAACAAGTGTAAAAAAATTTCTAACAATGTAGGCAAACATTCTTAGAATCATTACTTCGTGAAGTCCACATGAATGTGGTTAAAGCTATGGAATTTACTCCGCCGTCAATGTCTGTTGCCAGTTTTGTTTTTATTCTTTCAAGATGATGTTCATAAAGATCTGGAATTACACGCCTTGCAAATGTTCTACGGTCAGGCATGCTATATTTTGGTTCAACCAGTGACATGAGGTCTCTAAAACCTGTATCTTGGACCATGCTGATTGGTTGAAGACCTGTTGCCAACATTTTGCCTATTGCACTGGTAATGGAAACTGCTCTGGGATGATCGTTTGGATATTTTTCTAACCTAGAAAATGCAGTTTGCTGGACAATTTTCTGTTTGGGTACAGATGAAGATGGAAGTACCACAGATTTCATTTAAGATTGCAATTTTAAAAATTCGGAATATACGTCAGTGTGTTTTGCGAGATGTTTAGCCATGCTGGTTGTGCTCCCATGAACTTGTATAAGTTTGTTGCCACATGTTTTGCATTTTGAATGCGTTTCTGACACTTTTTCGTAAAATTTCCAAACCACACTTCGCCCTTTAAATGCAACTTTCACGTTTTCACTCATTTCTACAATCAGCACAAAGATTGTTTTCACACTAGAAACTCAACACGGTATTGGACGTGAGGACGTGACAAAATAAAATAAACATGATTGATCATTTCTCATTTCCACAGTACTAACGCTCTTGCATTTTCCATTAATGTCGTCCGCATCTGTGATACTGCAGTGAAGGCATATATGTTAAGACAAAGAAAAAGAACACAACTACCACATGTGTAGCTATCAAAAATCCTCACTTAAAAAAAAAAAAACGTATAAAAGCGGAACCCAGAACCAAAACAAAGTTGTTATCACAGATATAGTGAAACAACTGCACAGCTTCGATGGAAGAATCAGACTTTTTTTATGTCCAAGCTGTGGTACTGAAGTCTGCCACCATTAGCGCTCAAGTTGCAGACAATTCGGCAGCCATTTTGTGGAAGTGTTGCGTGCACGACGGTATCATATCTATGAAGCTAAGGTAGTGTTTATTTACCGCTTTCGGTGATTGAGGTTATATTCACAGCCCAGAAATGAAACTTATTGGACGATTGGTTCGTGGACTTTCCAATTGCATAATTAATGTGTTTCTCGGCCGTTTGTAATAAAGATTTTTTTTTTTTTTTTTTTCCCATTTTAAACGAGTTGTTATTTAGAGGATTGGAGGTAAATATTGCTTATGAATCATGAGTGTTTGGCAGAACCAAAGTTCGTAGATATGAAGAACGTCGCTAAATGGAATATTCGTTGAGGATTTACGTACATACAAAGTTTATGTGCAATTTAACAGAATGTGTGGAAATTGTCACCATGCAAATGACCTAGACAAAGTTCGAATTTTTCGAATCTTAATTTTAAAGAAGAAACGATTTCGATTATTTACGGAATCGAATCGAAATCGTAATTTTCGATTAATCGCCCAGCCCTAGTCGAATCCCAATTTCCTCGAATCTGAATCTCAAAGAAACTCGAATCCTAATCTAGGTGCCGAGAGTCAAAAAATGAAATAATGTACAAGAAATACAAATTTTTGACAAACGTAAAATGCTTCTTCGTACAACTTGTTTAGTTCTGAGATTGTTAGCTACATTTTAAATTGTTAATTCTTAATTATTTTATAGTATTTTAAATATGGCTAACCTATATCAACTCATTTTACAATATCAAATTTATATATTTATACTAGGGATGGGCCGGTCGAATCCTCGAATCCCACCAAATCTCTAGTATTCAAAAGATTCGAAATTAGAGGGAAAAGATTTGGGATTCGAGGAAAAATATTGATGTAAATGTAGTATTTTAAAAACTTAAATGCTTTCAATTTACTTGGCCTGTTTACGTTTTCCTTGGAACACATCCTATTGAGGTACAGTAGAACCTCGTTAATACGTGATGGTCAGGACCAAGATAATGACGGATTACCGAATTTCACGGACTAGCGATTAAAAGCCCGGAAGGTCTTGTCAAGCTTCTCAGACACCAGCGTGCAGCTGGTTTAAGGCCAAGGTCATGTGACGTAACATCTCCCGAGGCTTACTGCGCCTTGGCAGCAGATGGATAAAAAATAGTAAACTCCCCATGTTAATTGGGACCTGCCGATGCCTGGATAATTGAAATCCTGTAAAAAATAAAAATAAACCCGTATAATCCGTTCATGGTAAGGGCAGGCCATCTTCGAATTAGTGTCTCGGCTTAAAAAAATACAGCACTGCCTAGCCATTAGTTCACAGTCATTTACAACTGCCTTTACAACAGCCGAAGAGAGAAAGATAAGATCGTGCTGACCTTGCACCCCCTCCCCCCCTATAGCCGAATGCCAGCCAGACACGTCACTCGCCAGGCACCTGTGAGATGGCGGGTGGAAACAAACAAAGGATGACGGGAAGCAGAAGTCAGGACATCCCCCTCAAGTTTAAAGAGTGACAAATGTGACAGCTGAAAGGGGGGCGACACAAAGGGTCAGTACAAACAGCGTTGCAGAGTGTTGCAGAGTTTGGCGTTGCAGAGTTTGGCGGCCCACGCGATGGCTTGTAGTGTTTGCCGCCGGCCCGCGTGACGTTAATTTTAAGCGCTGACAATTTTTACTTCTCTTTTTTTTCTTCTCTTTTTTTTCTTCTCTTTTAAATCGTCCCGTATTATCCGATTCCCGAATTAGAGCATCACGGATTAACGAGGTTCTACTGTATTGTACTTTTAATTCGTTATTATATAAAAAAATTATGAAGCATCTACTTACTGATTTGGGAAACTTACTTAATACATTATACAATTATTATATAATCGCAATTCAATTTTAAATATTCTGATACACGTTCTATTTATGAATTTTTTTAGGACCAAGTTTGGTTTGTGTAGACTACCAACGTTAAAATATGTATTATCTGAGAATTCCATGATGGCCAAAGAATGAATTTGTTAGCCAATCATTTTGAGCAACATAAAAAATAACTAATATTAATATAAAAAATTTTAATTGGGTAAAATAGAAAAAACACCCCGTCACTTTTAACTTCGGGCATATTAATCACTATGCTTTAGTGAGGCTTAATATTAAAAGACGCACGACAATATTTCTTATGGCCTAAAACCATTGAAGCCAAGATGGCGCCTTTCAGTTTCCATTAAATATTTCAGGAAAGTGTTTATCTTCATTTGGGACTTTAAACAAATGTCAAGTTGGTAACTACAAAATATTGTTCTGTGGGATGTTGAATTTCGTTGTCCGATTTCCGTGGATACATGAATCACTGTACTCACAGATAATGCCTTAAATCCACCAAATCGGATTCTACAGCAATTGATGAAGTGACCAGATTCTTACGTGATCCTACAGTTAACCCAGAAATAAACATCCTCGAATACTGGAAAACTTAGACTGCGTGTTCACCCAGGCTACATAAACTGTCCAAAAAATCTTTATGTTCTCTGAACGTTTGTTCAGCACTGCAGGTAACATATGTAACCAAAAACGGAATCGTCTTGATCCAGACCGTGTCAAAATCCTTGTTTTTTTTAAATAAAAATTTAAAAGGTTAAATAATTCTGCATATGTTTAATTTTTTCTCTTAACATAAATTATTTTATAATTAACCCTTGAGAACTGGATTCGGATTCGAGGTACTGTTTGGGATTCGAGATTCGGATTCGAGAAAAATGGGATTCGAACCATCACTAATTTATACCTAACTTATGGTTAAGAGGAGTGCTGATGAGTCATGTTAAACAAACACACCACACTGTATCTTTGTTGTGACTTTAAAAAAATTGTGTGAAGGTTTACCTAAAACTGAGAACTGAGAACAAAGTAAAACGGACACATCACTTATCTATACATATAATAAATGTGTAATGGAGTTGTTACTATACATCTGCGAGTACTCGAATTTGAGTCGAGTCTTGGTGTAAAACTCGAACTCAAAATCAAAACTCGAAAAATCGATTCGAGTTTTTTTCTCCTCCACTTGCAAAGGTTATGTTTATTGTTTACTTATAAGATGCCAAGATCGCAAAGAAAACATATATACTGTACTTGCCTGCATATTAGACGAACTTTTATACACATTTTCATACGTCACAAATAACAACTCTCCTACAAATGTAGGTTAAAAAATTTTGGTGGGCCTACCTAACCAAAAATGTCTTGAATTTTACTTAATCGCCAGTTATCTAAGTAATTGAAACATTTAGAGGTCTGCAAGAACTCGAAAATCGAGCTCGAGCCGAGTACTTACTTCAAGCTCGAGCTCGGCTGGAAAAAATTGTTAAGACTCGATAATTTCGAGCATCCAACAGCAGCAGGTTATTTGGCCGGTAAGCATTGTGACGGTGTTTTACTATTTACGGAAGAAAATACAGTAAAACTCGCTTACGACGGTCCCGCATAGTAAGTTTCTCTGTATAAAGCGTTTAAATTGTACGCCATTAAATGTATGATATAAAGTACCGTTTACAATTTTTCCGAAAGTTCCTGTCTCAAATATAAATGTGAATAAAAGACAAATAAAAACAACTTCGAAAAAATATAGATGATGTACCATACCTACAGTACAAGCCCAATAGTTATCTTAAGATAATTACCATAAAAATAACTAAAGATTCTTTGTAGATACCATAATTACTACAGAAGTATGATAGCTACCACATTTGCACTATAGTTACCGTAACAACCGAGATGTATATTTACCGTGATGGTAATGTATTTATTTATGACATATTAAAATTAAAGAATGTTATTGAAAAAAAAAATTTAAATTTTGATATGTACGGTTGGCACATGTTGCTAAGAAAAAATGTGAGTTGAAAGAATGCAGTACTACTATAAAAAGGGAAAAGGGTACTCGTGGATTTTTAGATTATGGCACTCTTTAGTTTTTTCAGTAATATCGGCCAAAAATTAACAAGCGTATCGGAAATCGGCAGAAATGCAAATTCAACTAAATATGGGCAAAATCTGCTTCTGCCTATTCGTATTGGTACAGCTCTACATTTGATGGCATCAAAACATATTTCAGCCTTCAGGATACTGAAAAAGACTTTAATTTCCTTGTAGGTGTATTGTGCATATGTTTTTCTTTTTGCAAGTTATGAACCAATGTAAACATGTAAGATTCAATGCAAAAATGTTTTTTTTTAAATTTCTTTCTAGCAGTGCAAAATATAAATGCACACTGTAAATAGTTACCAAAATTATTAAGCCCACTTCATTTTAACACTATTCAATCAGTATACTAAGTTTAAGATAAAAATAACTTCCAAAATTGTGCAACTGTACCATAAAAGCTCGAGAACTTTCAGTAGGCTCACTCAAGCTCGGCTCGAAGTAAAATTCTTAGGCTCGCAGACCTCTAGTAGCTAGGCTTTACCTCGCAATACCTGCCACTCAGGTAGCAAGCGAGAGACTTTTCTCCTCGGCAGGAAATACCATCTCCTGTCAAAGAGAAAACTTGCTCCCAGAGCATGCAGAACTAATTTTTTTGCATGACCGACTTACCAAACAGGCCTAAAGTGTTTGTGTCTTTGTAGCCATGTAAACCAATTATAAGAACAACCATAGACCATACAATTTAATAAATATGTAAGCCTATCTATTTAGTAGGCTAACAATGATATTGGTTAATTTTTTTATTTCCATATTTTTCTCAAAAGTTCTCACATTTTATTACTCCATCACAGTAAATTTATGTGCAATAAACTTAAAATAAAAAAACTCGACTCGATACTCGCGAGTATTTTAGCAAACTCGCTCGAGCTCGACTCGAAGTAAAATCCTCTGCTCGCAGACCCCTAGTTGTTACTTACAGTATATGTTAAAAATATTGGTAGATTAGTAATAAGATATTTTTGCCAAGATCCCGAACTTTTTTTTTGGGTCCCTTTTTTCACTAGCCGACAGGGATGATCATTTCAACTAAAATTAGACCTATAGAATTTTTATTTTTGTGTCTGTCAGTATGGTCGGTACTTAATTCCAGAGTTGAGGTTTAACCTAATGTTTTTATAATTTCAAGAATACCTTTGAAATGCTAGAATATCGACCAAAAATTAACAAGCGTATTGTGAATTGGCAGAAACGCAGATTCAACTAAATATTGGCAATATCAGCTTCTGCCGATTCGTATCTGCACAGCTCTATTTGTAATGTAACATCGTGAATTTTGACATGAAGGCAGTTTCCTTGTAAGATCTTAAAAATAAAGCATTATGTTCAGCACTTGCCTTTTAATGAAAGGTTCCCATATCTGGTTTTGTAAATTTTGACTTAATACATCTGCAATTTTAGATGACATTTTAACTGCAATGCACCTAAGTATTAATTTTTTGATAAGATTTCATTATACAATATTTTATTTGCCATACATAGTAAAACATGGTAGTGACCACTATCTACTGTGTACTTATTTGTGAAAGTTCATACTAATAATGTTCCAAAGTCTTTTTTGATGTTAACAAAATGTAGGAATAGGTAATGTAATGTGCTACATATGTAACTCTGGGAGAGATGTAGGAAAGTTGCTGTATTTTACACTATATTTTTCTTTGGTTCTTGATTTTAATGTTTGTGCTCCAACTGTGTTATAATTTTTTCAGGCTGTGGGATATCGAATGTGGAGCGTGTCTTAGAGTGTTGGAGGGTCACGAGGAGTTGGTGCGGTGTATACGTTTTGACAGTAAAAGAATCGTTAGCGGAGCGTATGACGGGTGAGTAATGCTTCGTTATTCCTAAGCTAATGTTTAATTTTCATTATTTTTAAAAAAAAATTCCTCTCTTTCTGTTGAACACTTAAAAATTAATTCCTCTTTTGCTCGTTACAGAAAAATAAAGGTGTGGGATCTCATCTCCGCTCTAGACCCTAGAGCACCCGCAAGTACGCTCTGTTTACGAACCTTAGTGGTAAGATTTCCTAATTACCTTGTTTGTTTGTGTTAGTGACTACAATTCTTCTAATTTTTATTTCACATGCTAAATAAATTATTTTTAACGATTTTAAATATTTAGAAAAATAACGTATTTGTCTTTTAGAGTTAAGTTCTGATTGAAAGTGCTGATTAGTTTAATTGCATTTTGTTGCCTTGTGATGTATTAACTTGAATTTTGGTGTTACTTTGGTTTTATCACAATCCACCAGATATTCTTGAACCTTTCAATATTTTACTAATTCAAATTTTGCTCAAATTTGTATCTGTCTGTGCGTGCGTGCATGTGTGTGGGTTTTTTTTTCTTTCAGACAGGCGGCATTGATTGCATATCATTGAGGGAAGTGTTGACAGTACAAACTGTGTATTGTGCGGGGAAAATATTTTATGGCTAATTTGGCATGTCGTGTGTGTTGTTCATAAATGTTTGTCGTTTAGTATATTTATGTTATGTTGCTTAATATTGTCAGATGATGAAACAACGAGAAGGAAAAAAAGTTTGGTTGGACAGGGGCAACTCGGAGTGTGGGGATCCTGTTTGAGTGACACGCGTGGTCGGCGTTGCAGGAGCACACCGGCCGCGTGTTCCGGCTCCAGTTCGACGAGTTCCAGATCGTGAGCAGCTCGCACGACGACACGATCCTCATCTGGGACTTCCTGAACTGCAGCCCGCCCGACGGCACGCCCCAGCAGGCCGCCCGCTCCCCCACACGCACGTACACTTACATCTCAAAGTAATTACTAAACAGTGATGGCCCTTCCGGCACGCAGAGCGCACTCCCAGCCGTCGGCGTCTCCGGCGTCTGTCGGCACCAGAGTTCGAGGCACAATTTTACAATGTTTCCAGAAATTCGTGATAATTTGGGAAATAATTAGGGGTGTGCGAATATTCGTAAACACAAATAGTTGCGAATAGTAACTGACGAACTATTCACATTCGTAAGTCGAATAGCAAAATTTAAAATTGCAAATACCGTATTGGCCCGAATATAAGGCGACCTGCAGTTTCAACAGGCCAAAAAAATGTAATAATTCATTAGACATACATTTTGTGTTGATAAATCCTTTTTGCATTTATGTATACCACACTTAAATTTCCGTTTCACTTAAGCTACGTATTACTATTTAGTAGTGTGTTAAACGTAACAAAGCAAACAAAAACAAAGAATGCAGCTTGCCGGAACAAAACAAGTGGCTAGCTACCATGGTGAAGCATACTGCCATGAATAACTTCGGTGACTTCACCGTGAATATTTGTCCATATTACTCTCTGACAGAGAGTTTCTGTCCTATGAATTTTAAAGAATAATCTATGATAATTATGTTGTTTGAAAGGTTTTTACATAAATGAGTGGATTTCTGTGAAATTATTAAAATACCTTTTGAAGCAACGTACCATATTCCTGTAAATATGGCATCTTCGTACGTGTTCGGCAATGTATGTTTTACAATAAAGAAATATTGTGGAAAGACAGTTGGCAGCCGTGAATTTCCAAACATTACATCCTAAATGTTCTTAACATTTGCTGTTTGTAAACGTAAACAATCGTTCTGAAAATAGCTGTGATATTTTAGTACAAATATTTCCGTTAAAAATCTGAAATTAAATTACCGTAAATGTTAACACGCTATTGTACACAAAGTACAAATATGAATTGTGTAATAAAATGTTGCCATTTTGAGATGCTTCAACATTCACATTTTTACTCAAGAACAAATATTTTAATTTTCAACTTTAAACAATTGTGAATTACTGCAATATTGGGTGGATTTATCGTTTTCCCCGTGTGAGGTAACAAAGTTTTAGTTAATATAAAATTGTGAACATTTTAACAATGTTTCTACTGTAGCTTTCAGTTTGGAACTAATGTTTGCGGTGCTGACGTCTTGGGTGCGAAAATAAGGTGACTTCCAATTTTCTCATCTCTCGTTTATGTTAAAAATAAAAATGGTCGCCTTAATATTTGGGCCAATATGGTATTCACATGGCTGTGTTTTATTTCTCGTGGTGATTCCAAGAGCTTCGGTTTTCACCAGCTTCTAATGTAATTTCCAAAGTACAGTAGAACCTCATTTTTACGTACCCGCAATATACGAATTCCCGCGATTAACGTATTTCTTTACATGCACTGTCATTTTCCCTATACTAATAATGCATTCTTTTCCCGCCTTGTGCAAAAGCATTTCCCACTGTTTATGTAGAATTAGTACTGTATTTCGTGGCAAACCATCGGAAAATTTAGAGAAAACATTAAATTCTCAAAATGAATAGCGTGAAGTTTAATTATTAAGCGTTACTGCATGAGTGTATGGTCACCACAGCTTCGTTCGCCATTGTAAACAACTTACTTTTTTTTTTGTGCCACTTGCTATTGTACACCATACGGCCATGAACCAAACGTATGGTAACATAAACATGAAAATTAATAAGTACTTTTCTTAGCGTTCCCCTTTAATCTTAGATGTATTATGCATGAAAATAAAGGTGAAAAATCACATTTTAAATACACAAAAGAGCGGATTACTGTTCCATTATTAAAATACGTTTTAAGCAACGTACGAGTTTCCAATAAATATGGCGTCTTCGTGCATGTTCGGTGATGTTCATTTTAACTAGGGATGGTCCGGTCGAATCCTCGAATCCCACCGAATCTCTAGTATTTGAAAGATTCGAAATTCGAGGGAAAAGATTAGGGATTCGAGGAAAAATATTGATGTAAATTTAGTACTTTAAAAACTTAAATGCTTACAATTTACTTGGTCTGTTACGTTTACCTTGGAACACATCCTATTGGGGTACAGTATAACCTCGTTAATACGTGATGGTCGGGACTGAGATAATCACGGATTACCGAATTTCACGGACTAGCGATTAAAAGCCCAGAAGGTCTTGTCAAGCTTCTCAGACACCGGCGTGCAGCTGGTTTAAGGCCAAGGCCATGTGAGTCACTCGCCAGGCGCCAGCCGTGCGTTGGCGGGTGGAAACAAAGAAAGGGAGACGGGAAGCAGAAGTCAGGACATCCCCCTCAATTTTAAAGAGTGACAAATGTGACAGCTGAAAGGGGGGCGACACAAAGGGTCGGTACAAACAGCGTTGCAGAGTTTGGCGGCCCAAACGATGGCTTGCAGTGTTTGCCAGCCACCGGCCCCCGTGTGACGTTAATTTTAAGCGCTGACAATTTTTACTTCTCGTTTTTTTTCTGCTCTTTTAAATCGTCCTGGATTATCCGATTCCCGAATTAACGCATCACGGATTAACGAGGTTCTACTGTATTGTACTTTTAATTTGTTATTATATAAAAAAATTATGAAGCATGTACTGAATTGGGAAACTTACTCTATATTCATGAACATTGATGCATTGTCGCTACATTGGCATTAAATAAGGCATAAATCACAGATGTATTTTTAGAATATGCTAAAAAATAAAATAAAGCACATTTAGGAACTAGACTAGTAATATGAATCTTGTTTTTTTTTTTTTAAATAACTTTACCAAGAAATCTGTTACTTAGTAATACAATACTAATGCCGACTTTCATCACAAGTTACGGTCACACATGTAGTAATAGCAATGAAATAATGAATGACAAAAATTAATACATTATACTATTATTATTTTAATCGCGATTCAATTTTAAATATTCTGATACACATTCTATTTATGAATTTTTTTTAGGACCAAGTTTTGTTTGTGTAGACTACCAACGTTAAAATATTTATTATCTGAGAATTCCATGATGGCCAACCAATGAATTTGTTAGCCAATCATTTTGAGCAACACAAAAAATAACTTATATTAATATAAAGAATTTTAATGGGTAAACTAGAGAAAACACCCCGTCACTTTTAACTTCGGGGATATTAATCACTATGGTTTAATAACTATGCTGTAGTGAGGCTTAATTTTAAAAGACGCACAACAATATTTCTTATGGCCTAAAACCTTTGAAGCCAAGATGGCGCCTTTCAGTTTCCATTAAATATTTCAGGAAAGCGTTTATCTTCATTTGGGACTTAAAACAAATGTCAAGTTGGTAACTACAAAATATTGTTTCGTGGGATGTTGAATTTCGTTTTCTTATTTCCGTGGATACATGAATCGCTGTACTCACAGATAATGCCGTAATGCCTTAAATCCACCCGGATTCTACAGCAATTGATGAAGTGACCAGATTCTTACGTGATCCTACAGTTAACCCAGAAATAAACATCCTTGAATACTGGAAAACTCAGTCTGCGTGTTCACCTAGGCTACATAAACTGTCCAAAAAATATTTGTGTTCACCACCTGCGACAGTGTTCTCTGAACGTTTGTTCAGCACTGCAGGAAACATATGTGACCAAAAATGGATTTGTCTTGATCCAGAGCAGACCGTGTCAAAATCCTTGTTTTTTTTTTGTTTTTTTTAAATAAAAATTAAAAGGGTTAAATAATTCTGCATAATGTTTAATTTTTTATCTTAACTTATAAATTATTTTTTAATTAGCCCTTAAGATCTGGATTCGTATTCGAGGTACTGTTTGGGATTCGGATTCGGGAAAAATGGGATTCGACCCATCCCTAATTTTAACACATTAGAAACATTCTGAAAAGTCAAATGGCTGCAATGAATATTCAAACAATGTAATGGCAATTTAACTTCTATTCCTCAATGTAAACAATTATATTGATGGTGGTAGCTATCGTTTTATAGTATTATTTCTTAGTGATGGGTCGAGTCACCCTATTTCAGCATCGAGTCGAGTTCGAGTTAAACAAAGAAATTTATCTTCGAGTCGAGCTCGAGTCGAACTCATAGAAATTTGTCTTCGAGTCGAACTCGAGCCAAACTCATGGATTTTTGTCAAGATGAGTCAAACTTAGCGAGGTACAAGTTGCAGAATGATGAGCGAAATAAATATAAGTAAAATATTTCTCAATATAATATAATTATTGAAGGTTGCCCTACACATTTTTATTTTTTGTCTTTTTTTTTATCTTCATACTGACACTAAGTGAAAATGCACATCCAAGTGACGAATCAGACTTGAAGTTGATGATGACGGAGTCTTGTAAATTTTTCTGCAGCATTTGCATCAATTTTTTCAAAAAATCCCCAAATCTCTGCTCTTGATTTCTGTTCGTCACTTTGTGACGTCCGAGGCCGTACAAACACATCAATTCCACTAATACTAAACCGTTTATAATTAATACGACGCCGGCGACGCAAACATTACTTTCAAGTGTAAACATAAACATCAACAGCCTCAATTTTCCGTTCGGCCATGGAAAACTGGTTGGAGATTTCAATTATTGTTGATATCGATTTGTCAAAGTGGCAACATTCCCTGGCTGTATGATGACTTACGTAGGCCATTGGCCCGGAGTTAAAATGGCGGCTATCTAGTGTTTAGTAGTAAATATTATTTACTTCCAAAGCTGCCCAAATATTGACGATGTTCGTGGTCTTATTCATGACTGAATCTAGAGAACATTTTTTAAATTCCGTTTTAGTTAAATAAAGGTATTTTGTTGCAATTAGAAATATTAAGTGCATATTGAAGGATGGGATGCAGTGTTTGCGGTTAAACACGATCGAAAATAAATAATCTTCCGACTTCGTTTTCAAGGTTTTCAGTGTTGGATCAGAGGTTTTCCACTAGGTAGGCCTAAATAACACGTTATATTTTATTTTATTTTAAAGTGCATGGTTTCGGATAAGTACCTTCACGACTGGAAATTGTGCAATATTATGGTCGAGCCAAAAACTAAACTTTGACGAGACTCGAGGACACGATCTTAATCAACTCGGTTTTCGAGTCGAGTTTAGTTTCGCCGGCTCGACTCGACTCGCTCGATTTTTCGAGTCTCGACCCATCACTATTATTTCTCAAAAAATCTGAAATTAATAAAACTTTAACGCGTAATTAAATACAAAGTTCAAAAATCAATTGTGTTACAAAATTTCAGCACCAAGTGGCTATATCAAGATGCTTCAACATTCTCATCTCTTACACAAGAACAGCAAATTTCATGTTTAACTTGCGGCAATAATGAAGAACGGAGATATTGGATATATTTATAATTTTAATTATGTGAGATAGTGAAGTTCTAGTTAATATATAAAAACGTAACCGTCTCTGACATATTATTTAGTGTGGTATATATTTTCTTATTGTTTCCCACATAGTGAGATGACAAAAAAAATTTGAACATTTCCCTCCTTTTGTGTTTTCCCAGTTTTTACATATTTTTTTCCTGGTCCCTTGAAATATGTAAAAATGATGTTTTACTGTATTTATACATTCTTACTAACATAACCGCAATGTATTTTTAAAAGGTTCATTTTAAGAAAAAAAACCAAACCAAAATCATCCTACATTAAACCAACTTAGTTACAAAAGCCAGACGGTAAACGTAAACACGAAGCCATTTCCAAACGAATATAGTTAGCAGGAATGCCAACGACTACCGAATTTTTGATGAACGGTTGCAATTGTTTACAAAACCGTTAAAATTACCTGTTTCAAATATTTTATTCAATGATAACCTTTTTATATACTTGTTTTGAGTATTGAAGTTAATCACAGAGGTTTTCCGGTCATATATGTTTCAAGTACAATGAAATTAATTTTTCATGCTACCCAATTTTTTATCCAAATTTTTCCATTGTTTTGACCGAAAAAAAAAACAATAGATAACAATTATTAAATAGTATACAGTTTTTTATATCACATAGTTTGATTAGTTCCAGGGGGCTAACCGTTTTCCTTGTGGTTTTGCTGTCCTGCTCATTCTTATCAATTGTAACAGAGGGCCATTAACGTGTTGGAATGGCAAAGAATTCATTTTTACATTTTTCTCCATCCATCATGGCCACTAAATCTTATATTCTTCTCTTCTGTGAGAGTGAACAGTAATATGAATAAAGAATATTTTTTCCTACTGCAGTTTCTTGAAATTGGAACAATTCTAGAAATACTTAAGCAGATGTGCTCTCTCTAGAATTTCTGTAGTGTTTGCCTTCGGTCGCATTTAGCTTACATGGTAGGGAAACACTTTAGTGTGTTTTAAAATAAGGTGCCTGTTTTAATTTTTTTTTTTCCATTTTTTATTTTTTTTTTCTGTTTGCCTTTTCCCCCCACTTTACAATTTTGACTGAAAGAATCGATAGTATAAAATATAAAATCAGTGAAGTATGAGGAAGCAAAATGTAGTGCTGAAAACTATTTGTATTGTTAGTGGGAGTGCCTCTGTGGTTTGCAATTTGTGTTAATTAAAAAAAAATAATTATAATGAAATATTAAAATATTTTCTTCAAAAACAAAGAAGCAGACATCACACAATTTATTCTTAAGTATGTGGTTGTAATACTGTTATTTTTTCTTAAGATTTCTTTATCAGTTCATTTTTTGTTAGTCTATTTTAAAAACTAACTTGGTTTTAGTTTGTATTCTCTCATTTTATCATTTTTTAAATATAGTAATTTTATAGTAATTAGTGCCCTTTAATCTACTTCAATGTAATTCATAGTGTTAGTGACTGTTTTTAATTGAAAATTTTCTCTTTTACAGCTTTTGAGTGACAATCCTTCAGTGCTAATGCTTCAATGTGATATTAGGTAAGTACAAAATTGTCTTGTTTGATTAAGGTGCAAGTAAATTTTTCTTTTTTGGTCGCTGTCACAAATACCAGTTAAACTTGATAAAATATAAAACAATTAAAACTCTTTAAAGATAACCGAGATTTTTTTTTAAAAACTCTGGAATCAAGCCTATATGTGGTTAACCTTGATAAAAGGTTTTTATTGTATAACTCAAGCTGCTGGTAAGTAAGTGGTGTGCAAGCAAAAACTTCACATTATTATAGAAAAAAAATTGTCGTGAACTAAATATTGTGGCCTTTTAACATAGAAAATTTTTCTAGGTATAAAATTCATAAATTGTTTTTTAGCTCTAGTCTCTTTGAGTTACCATTAAGTATAAACAAATATCCCATCAGTTTTCTGAAATCAGTAGCTAAAACATGTTTGGAAGGAACAGTTTTTTTTGTCCTCTCCTTCATCTGGTGTAAGCTTCAACAGATAGGTTCAAGCTAAAGCGAAAAGCAATCTGCATTCTGCAGAGTTTTCATACAGAGTTGTAGTGATCCATGTCTGTGAACAAATTGTGTGGTTATGGAGTGTGTTGCTACAGACGTTTGGTTATTTGGATATTTGAATTTAAACTGTAATAAAAATCCTACATATATATTGTGAACTGACCCAAACTTTAAATAATTTTTTTTTATTTTCAACATCTGTCTGAATAAATATTGCAACTGTTTGTTTTGAGAAGCACTTGTTGCACAACGCTTCTGCTCTTTCCAGAGGCTCTTTCCCTGCGCGTGTCCCCGTGGTGCGACCTGCGGTGCATTGCACGGCTTCAGGTCGTGACGGTGTGTTCTGTTGTGTGTGCAGCAGGGGTGCGAAGTAACTGTGCCCCACAGCGAGTCTCGCAGTCATGACGGCTGGCTGGCGGCGTGTAAATAATAGTGTGTCTTATGCAGTGGCGTAGCCAGGATTCGTGTATGGGGGGTGTTAAGTGTGGGGTCCGGGATTTTAAGGTGTAAAATAGTGCTATTTTAGCAGTTTTCAGTACTTAAATTTAAATATTGTAATGCTAAAAATTTTATTAATATTTAATATGAAATTTGTTTGAGTGATGAATAAGAAATTTAATTAAAGATTTGGGGCTAAGGGGGAAGGGGGGTTTGAACCCCTTAAACCCCCCCCCCCCCTGGCTAGGCTGGCCTCAATGCCCAGCCATTATCCAGTCCTTAGACTTAATGGGAATCTCGAGAAGAATCAAAGGCAGTGTATGGTTCTAGTAGGACGTTACCTTTACTTGTCAGGTTTAGCAAATGTTGTGTTAAGTTTGTCAACACTATCGTTAGTCTTAACTCCAGTTGAATTTTAAGTCGGGTTCTTACACAAATTTGGACTTCACAAAACGTCTGAAACGTTGATGAACTTAAATCATTCCGAAGATATGATTAGTACTGGTGCAGTTAGTACGGTTGATAGGTTTTAGTTAAGGGGCCCGCCTACCTGGTCACACAGATGGTGCGCAGAGCTTCAGGAAAAACAACGCGATTTCAAAACTACTTAAGATATCCTAGTGGGGTGTGTTTACGAAAAGCATTTAAGAGTTCGCTGAGGCCCGAAAAGTACTTTTAATTTTGGATCATGTTTTTAAACTGTATTTCTAGAAGAGTTAAAATGGCTAAAACGCATGTTTTCAGAGTAATTTTTAGGCGTAAAACAACCAGTACAGATTATTAAAAGCACTTAAGGGACTTAAATTACACCTTTATCTTCATTTCTCGGCCATATAATGTTGCGGTCACCGCTCAAATTTCACAGTTATCCTGTGTCGACGAGAAGACTGCGCGCCAGTCCAGAGGCGACACCGCGCTAGAAATACCATCGAGCGTCGCTCTTATCATCCCGCCTCACTAACACACATACACCCCTGACGAGGCGGGCCCCTTAAAGGATAGTAGAGGTGAGGCGATGTGGCAGGCCAGTCGGCCCGTCGCAACAGGGGTCCAGGGGAGGCCCCTGACTCCCGAACATGTAGCGCCTGCCCCTCGGAGCTTCCAGTGTCACGTCGGGAATTCTGATATATTGCGATTCTTCAAAGGGCTGCAAGACCTTCCCAGGTCAGGATTTCGCAGGTATTTAAGATGAGGCCAGCCTGCGGTGAGTCGTGTGGGACCGGCTGGTGGCGACAGCATAACAAAATTGATTCATTGATACATCCCCTCAAGTATTTGGATGATAAACCTTGTAAAAAAAAATAGATAAGGAGTACCATGCTGGAAAATAAGCCTTGACCAAGAGCCATAAATTATGTAAGAAAAAATCTCAATAGCCAAAGAAATAAATAGTAAAATTAAGGATTTGGTTTTTATAATCTGCATCAAAAATGTCAGCAGAGTTTAGGATTACATTAAATATAGTTGCCAATAATTCCAAAACTAAACATTTTGTTTTCACAATATTAGATTCCAGGATTCAAAACAATGTGAAGTCGTGTGTTGTCTATTCATTTTCTTCTTGTCGATTCATACTCTTGGTAATGGGAAACAACATTTTGAATTTTAAATTCTTATACACAGTAATAACTTATTGCCATTCCCGTAAAACATAAAGATAAAAATGTATTGTAATGTACCTATATTTGAAATATGACTGTAAATGAATTTAAAACAGGACTATGGGAATCTACAATTTTTTTTTTATGTATAAATCCAATTCAGCATTTTATTTAAATAGATATATGATTTGCCTCTACCTTTCAGTATTAATACAATTTTTGTGCTGTTTGTTTGTCCATTGGGTTTGTCTTATTTCTTTGTACATTCTAAGTTCTTGCATGTATGTCCTGAGATGTTACTTAGCAATTCAAGATGTACATATGCGAGTTGGGAAGTTTCTTGAGCGTAGTGCTTTACGTGTTTCAGGCATGCTACGGTTGAGCTATCTCCAAACTTTACCTGTGGTCAAGTGTTGATTGAGATTGCTCAGTGGTACGGACTTCTCGTAGTTGCTCTTTCGTGACAAGTCATTTCTCTACCTGTACTGAGTGCACATTCGCGTAAGATACTTATTTACGTCAGTGGAAAATACTGCTTGTAAAACAGTTTGTGGGAACACTTTTTCTGTGCATAAACACTGTGCTTTCGAAGGCAAACTGGTGTTGTGTGACTATTCGCGGTGTTTTTTTTTTCCTCCCGTTTTGACGTCGCTTGTACCATAACTTAAAACTTGTGTTCATATTTGTTTTTCTTGTCTGTAGGGATTTTTTTTTTTTTTTGTGAAATGGACTGTTTATTATAAATATTGGATTTCAGAGTGAAGCCAAGCAATTGTTTTACTATTGTGTATATATGAAGTGAGTTTGTATATAGCTAATTAAAATGTTAATTTCGATTTTGTAATGAGAGATCAATATTTTAGTCCCTTGGTGTTGTCAGAGAATTCACTGCATTTTAGTAGAATTGCTTTTTGTATCTTTTTATACAGCTTTAAGAAAATAATTTCTGCCTTGTGCTTTAGTTGTATTATCTTCAGCATCATAAAATTGAAAATCGAATGATTGAATCTGTTTTTCATTAAATATTTTTACTTGTGGTTTTTTTATTATTTAGTTGTAAACCAATAATAAAACTTAATGTTAAAACAAAAGTCTTGTCTTGAAATGGACCACAATGTATTTAATAGGCATGGTTTTCAAGTGCAGTGAATGTTTTTATATGTGAAAATGTTCCTGTTTTCTGTTATTAAATATATTGCACAATGTTATTAAATTATTCATCATGCATGCACTGTCTGTGCCAACCATGAGATAGCTTTCATTTTATGAAGACAAGTAAAAGGGGTTTTTCCTGAATGTGTGGCTTTCCCCATTCAGAAAATGTTTCCCTTGTGTGAGCTGTAGTTTTGCGTAAGCAATTCTTTGTTTAAAGAGGGTTATAGCACGTCAACTTATTTTTTTTTTAAAGTTGGCCACTGTTTTTATTACAAACCTACCATTGAATTTTGTCGACTGCAGCTTCCCACGTAAAATAATCAGTCATCTCCCATTGGTTACAATGCTGTAGCCTGTTCATTAATAACGGACGATAGACTGCATTTTAAAGTTTGGAAAGTTACGATAGTGCTGGTCAAACGTCTTGCCAGCTGTCAGTGAATGGTGAGGGGGGCAGTGCTTAATTTCTAAAGTTTTAGGTGTGGGAACTCTAAAGCGGGATGCTCAGACCGGGGGGTCTGGAATACCCCCCAGGAAGGAGGAGGGTCCGGGGGCCCTCCCCCGGGAAAAAGTTTTGAAAATTATAACTGTAAACCCGCGTTTTTAGGCCATTTTAGTTTTAAGTGCGTTCCCTTGCGTTCCGGCACTCTTGGGAGGTAAGGGAACGCCGTTCCCTTGCGTTCCCACTGAAATTAACCCCTGGAGGGGGGGCGGGGTGGCAGGGCAAGTGAGAAAGGGAATACTTATCAGCAGGATGCAGCCTTAGGCGGGGATTTTTTTTAATGTTGTACCCGTTCAAAATATGTTGATCATATAGGTCTTTACGAGCGATTCATAGAGCTACATAATTTCATTATGATGAATGGTGATTTTAGAGAAGTTTATGTTTAATTGATCTGTTCCAAAGTAACGCGTTTCCACCGAACTATGGAGCCCAGCTCACAACATGCTGGGTCCGGACTATATTTATGCCTTGTCGTGCTAATAATTAAGATATTTCTAAACAGCAATTATAACAAAAGGGTTACTTACCTAAATACAAGATGGTGAGGTATATTCCCTTTTAAGTAAAGCTAAAGGTCATTGCCTTGAGGAAATGTGTTGTGAAGGTTTTCATGAATGTTGGTGAAGACAGTGCATTAACAGCATGAATGTGTCGCTTCACGTAGTTACAAGTAGACATTGAACTTTATACATACTTTATAAATATGGTTTTCAAACTAATAAAAATTTATTATTATAGAGTTTGATACTATATTTTTATTCAAATAATAAATTGGTTTATTGTTTCAATAATAAAATAAAGATTTATGTTTGTTTTGTCTTTTTGTATTGTGGTCAGTAATGAAAAGAAATTTTAAATGTAATTTTTTTTATAAAAATTTAGAAAAATAAATTTATTGAATTATAATTTTTAAATAAACTTAGCAAATAGAATGAATTGCACCTTCAATAGGTTGTAGTTTGTTAATAAAATTCAAAGTATTTTTTATTTAGATTCCAATTGTGTTTGTGTAATTTGCAATTTTTTATATATTATAGTTTTTATCTTGTTTAGTCAGCAGTCTACTTGTTGTGTTAAGATCATGCACACACTGTTACTTCAGTCGTCACTTTTAAGTAAAACAAATTTTAAATTGATTAAAATCTGGGTTTAGTAAAATGTTTTTTTATTATTATTTTTATTTATCATTTCATATACGTACTACTTGTTATAAATTATGAAATCCTTGTGTTTGCAATTACACCTACATAACCATGCTTTTTTTAAAAAAAAAAAAAAGGAAATATTCTTTTGCTTGCAGATTTCAAATGCTCATGTCAAATATTTGTTTTTTTTTTTTCTCGTGTTTCTGCAATGTTTTATTTCTTTTTGTGTTTGGACAAAAGTGCTAAACAAATTCAAAATGATGCTCAGGAATATTACGTTGCTACCAGTAATGATTTTAATGAATTATTAACTATCATTTTTCAAATATTCATCAGGAGTCTTAAATTAAATTTATATTTTAATGTTTACTCAGCTAAGATCTCATACATCTTGCTCTTCTTGTTCAACAAAACTTAAAGTTAGTCCTCGTTTTCCTCTACACCAGCGATACGTTGATGTCTTAGTTGGCTGGATGCTACTCTCAAGCCCGGTGTTCAGTGTGACAACTGATGTTTACTGGGCCTTACACCACCGTCACTGCACCAGAGATGCCAAGTACTACGGATTTTCCGTAGTTTCTACGATTTTCGTTACTTGACTACGGCAATACGTATGGTAGGTTAAAACTACGGATTTAATGCATTTTATGTTTTTTTTTTTTTTGTTTTTTTACATCACGTCGCAGCAATATGCGGTATGTTGTGTTCGTGGTTCCATAGATATATGCATGTGTGATGTCACACTTATGAAACAAAATACCCTAGACTCACGTTTCGTAACATTTTTATTTTCAAGTGTCCAGTAATGACTCAATATATCTATGCCGTTTGATTTTGCTTTGTTTTTTTCCGGTGTGTCGGTTATGTGTGAATTGATTCCGTGTGTATGGTACACTACATTTGGCATGTTATTTGCGATATAATGACAGAAAAGGTCGAAACGTAAAAGTTCTATCACTGAAAATATGTGCGAGCCTTCAAGTTCGAAGAAATATAGCGGGCTACCGAATCAGCAGTATCGGAGATCTTATACAAATTTAGGCCGTGTTTTGATTGTTTTATATGTTAAGCAGACATTATTTGTTCAAATACGGTATCAACCCTTCCCAGTCTCCTATTTCAGAAAATGTGTCTTAAAATAATATTGGTATTTCTACCAGGAAAATGGTTTAAATAGCACCATTTTGCACTTACTAAACAAAATTTTCCCGGGGGAGGGCCCCCGTACCCCTCCCCCCCCCCCCCCCCCACCCCTTCAATCTTTATTATGCCAAATGTTACTACTGACAGGCACTCCACAAGGTTGGCATCTCTGCTGCACACTCCCGCACGCACCACCGTATGTCGGTGAGCGCACACGTCTTGTGGTGGGAAACACTCAAGACGTGACTTGTGTGAAATTGAGATTTGGTAGTGTCCCTTGAAAACAACCTGAACCCTCACCGGCTTGGCATGACCTGGGCATGGGGCACGCTCACACGAAGAACCTTTCCAGGTGGGCTCTCGAGGCATACCACAACCCTCGTAGCAGTATCTGTAGACACGTGGTAAAAAAATTAACTACGAATTATGCCACGGAAGATGCTACGTGCCTCACGAATATCCTGCTGAATAATTAATACCTGTTAAAATGCCTCGCGGTGTGAACGTGTACATGTTGGCATCGGTAATCCTCTTGGCCGACAGAGATTGGACGTTAATTTCAAAGACCTAAGAGCTAAATATTGTCAAGTAAAGCAGTCTCACGAGGCAGGCTCTGAGGGTACTAGTTAATCAAGAATTTGATATAATTTAAGTTAAGAAAACAATTGCTAATCAGCATCCTACTTGGTTTGTAGGGGGGGAGGGGGTGTGTCACTCTTACTGGGCTGGATGTAAGAAAACTGCCACTGACTAGGGAGGACTGTTACTGCTGTTATCAAAAGATTACTTATCAAATGGATGGTTGTTGAAGAGATGAAAAAAAATTTGGGGGGGGGGGGGGGATGTTTGTAAACAATGTGAAGAAGTGCAAAGGGCACTCTAGCTGGGGAAACCTTTTTTATATTAAGCTTTGTGGAAACTTTCAGCCATTACCTATGTATATTAAGAGACTGGATATCTATGTAGTCCAAGAAAATTAGTCAAATGAGGGCAGGTATCTCGGAATGAGAGGTAGTCAGCTATAAATTTTTATAAACCTTTATTTTGGCACCATAAAACTGGTCTCAAAACCTACTTATCAGAGGGTGTCCGCGACTACAGATATTCCAAGGTCAAAGATCAAAAAATTGAATTTTTTTTTCTTTTTTTTTTTTTTTTACTCCTTTATGGCAAATATCTAGTTTCCGATGGGTTTTATGCTATTTGCATTCATTATAAATATTGTAGAATATTAAATTCTCTTCATTGTTTGTTTAAAATTTGTTTTAATATCTTGAACCATTTTCGAGATGGAGGGCAGAACGTGCGCAATGTTTATTTAGAGTATTATTTGAGGTCAACCTATAGTCCCAATTAAAAACATGCCGTATAAATTTTATAAATTTTTGATAATTATGTAATTCTAAATAATTTGCATTTTTATTAACTATTACATTATAATTAATTTTTTTTTCAATAATTCAGTATCTATTGATTTAATAACACTTGCCTACTCGTGTAATTATAAAGTTATTAAGGGAATTTAATTGTTTTTTATTTCTAATCTTTTTAATACTAATTACAAAGAATTAAATTTTTAATTAGGTAATGTTTTTATTGAAAAATAGGTACTGTAAAACGGGGTGAATAGAAACAGTCTGCTAAGAAGGTATTTATGAATAAAATAATTAATTTTTAATCCTTATATTTTTTAAGTAATTTGCCAACATTGTTAAGAATGATTTTTCATTGAAGATTTAGTATTTCTGAATCTCTAAATGGACCGTTCCTTTTCACCCCGTTTTACGGTACCATTTCATACATTTATGAACGTTGGAATTTAACAAATTGAATAATAAGAACTACAAGTAGGTACTAATTTCAATTTTTTTCTTCATCGTCTTCCAGTCGCTGTAAAATTTCAAACTCCTCTGTGTTGTCTTCAAAAGTACCGCCTTCATTGATATCACTCTGATATGGTGAAGCATTAAGACAAGCTTGCCCATTACACTGGCCGTAGCTAAAGAGCACTACAACCCTGCTTTCCTGCATCCACATCGTGAACCATAACCATGCTTGCAGTTGCAGAATATTGTGTTAAGTAATTCCTCCGGAGCTGGTGGATTCATTGTCGTGGCATTCATCAAAGAGAACCAAGTATGTGATAAACATTAGCAATGCCATGTATGTTCTATTAGTTTTTTCAATCGCAGAAATTGTGTTTGTTTAAGCATTAAAAAAGAAATTTACTAGTAATGGTAGCTGTTAGTTCAATATAAAAAAAAATTATAAACATGTCAATTCTTGAAGTAAAAAGTAAATTCCTCTCCACACCAAGCACCTATGCTTTTTTAGGCAGCAAAATATGGTGGATGTCTCCAATTAAGCAACAGGTGGTTAAGGTGGAAGATTCCGGGTGCTGTCAGTTCAGTGTTGGGCGGTTGTGCTGGACATGCTGCTAACCTCTTGGCACAGTTGGTACAGTAGCCAAGTAAAGGCCAACACACACGATCACCGATCAGTCTAGCTCCCAGATCAGATTGGATTGAGGCCCACTGCACACAATCAGTCCAGCTCAGTTCAGACCGAAACGTCAGAACGGTCAGTTTGGAATAAACTGAAGCTGCCCCCACACACATCAGTCTTCTTGTTGCTTGTATCATTTCATCGTAGAATATGGAAGAAACTGCTATCACAATGGGGGTTGACGTTGTTGTAAGCTGGTCGACTAGTCCCTGAAATTGCCTCGGAATTGCCGGCTACTCAAGGGTTCGGTAGAGGGGGGTTCGGGCCGTGTGGCCGAGGGATCTAGTCTCCAGAATTAAAAGAAAATCAAATAAAGTCTCCAGGTCCTTTATACACATTTGAGCAAACACTTTACATGGGGCTGCCGCGGGTCCGCCTGTGACAATCTCTATAGGGCGTAGCCCGGTTCCGCGCACTTTTATTATACTGAAAATACGGGACGTCTCGCCAGTGACGATAAATATCCAAGCAGCAAGGATTTACGCACGCATTGACTGGAGTTCAATATGATAACTGTCCAACTGTACAACACAATGACTGGGGAGAAACGTAAGAAAGCAATACATGTGACGGCGATTGTCCAATTTACAAAAATACTCGACGACTCGCAAAAACTTGAGTTCAGAACACGCGTGAGAAAATGACTATGACTATGAAGCGACCGGAAAACTGCGACCGAAAAAACTGATTACTCCCACACGGCACAGCTCGAAGCTACTGATGATACCGCGCCCGCTTGTGTCCTCTCTTACCATCCCGGAGCGATGTCGCTCACACGTCCGCTGCCTCTCGTGCCGGGTCCACGACTGACTTCCCACTAGCGCAGAGCGACCCGCTTCCTTGACCAATGGTTGGTGGTGACGGCGTCTGCATCCGTGGCGGCACGCCGGTCCAAGACTGCGTCAATGATCGGACGCCATATTCCGTCAGCAGCTTCCTCATCTACTGGGGGCGGCGACGAGTTGCGGACGGATGTCTCGATTGTTCGTGACGCGATCGGCGACATGGCTGTGAAAGCAGTGTGGTGGTTGGCCGCGTGTGGCAGCGGCGATGTGGGCTGTGTTATATGCTGCAGTCGTAGCGGCGTCCGGATTACTTCCGGCCCCTCAGTGTCCGCTGTGGCGTCGTCATCCTCCCACTCGTCCTGTTCTTCGTACTCCCAGTTGTACCCTGGGCATGGGTAGCCCTCGCTTGCCCATGCCTCGTAGGCCTCCTGGAAGTCGTTCATTTTCAGTGACCCGTGGTGACTTTTGACGTTGTTGCTCCGCTGTGCTTGGCTCGCGGCTGTCCGACCCAAGCGGCGGGTGGTGGCGTCGATGGTGGGACGCGATCAGGTAGGGGTGCTCGCCTCTCCTCACCCACAGAGTTGATTTCCATGCTCACTCGCTTCCCGCCTCGAGGAAGCTCGTGGTGGCGTGGCTGCGTGACGTTGCGTAGTGGCTTGGCTGCCTGACATGTGTATGCTATCAGCTGATGTGGAGTGGCGGAGGGGGGGTTGACAGTTCCCGGCCCGGGTAATCTTGCCAGCGTGGCGCCGCTCCGTCGCGCATGTTGCCAAGTCACACGTTATTGCGCTGGATCCTACGCGAGCCCTTTGTCTGCTAAATTACACTTTTGTTTTTCGTGGTTTGTCCATTGAAGTAGTCAGTTGACATTTTGGCCACACAAGTTGGGCGACAATTTGACGCCGTCCCCGTTGCCTGTTTTAAAATTAATAAATTTAAGTTACGAAAACTAGGATTTTTACTCGAGGGCGGGGTTCTTTGCCTCGTGGCTGCAGGCAGGGACGCGTCGACAAGGACTCCTTGGCCTGTTTAGGCCACCCAGGATGCCGTACGATGAAAATAACACGTAAATAGAACTTTATTTATGAACACGTCACTTGATACAAAACGCCGTCACATAACTGGCCGTATCATCGTCTACCTTCTCATCTCCGCACACACAGCCCTCGAATGGCGGTACTGATTCACGGTTTGCGGAATTCCCTAGAAATACCCCACCGAGGGTTGCAGGCTACACTATGAGTAGTAGTAGAGGCGTTGAAGGCGCGTGGCGCGTCTGGAGATTGCGGGTACTGATACTCAGGATGGTGAAACAAAGGAATGCTCCAATTAATTATTAAATGACCTAGATGAACACTGGAATTATCTACATTTGCTTGGCTGAGGGCTGAAAACTAATACTAACATCGATACCGGGGAAAGAGTCTGATCTAGAACTGTCCCGTAGGTCGGAAGAATCTGATACAGGAACACTACTCAGATTAAATCAATATATTTACCGAGGGTCCATCTTCGTGGTGGCGTGGGGCCATGTAAAACTGGCCGCGGGCGTGGCGGTACTGGGGCACGGAAACTAACTCGCGACCGTGGCACGTCCCAGGAACTGAATCGTTAGTAAGTCACTGTTCGCGTTTGGCACAACACCGCCCCGCGTGGGCAAAGTTCAATTCTCCTTACGGAGGGATTATGGCGTGAAGCACGGGCAATGCTGCCCAAAATTATAGAAATTATGTAATACGCTAAACGACTCATGGTTGAGTCACACACACTTAATAAAGAACCGCATGACACATCGCACTGACGCCAGCCGATAGTGCGCCTCTTAGTCGCACAGGCCGCGATGCCTCTCCGACGCCTCTCAAAGCTGTGTGCCACGAACACGCCCGCGCGTGCAACATGGTGCAACGAGTGTGAGTGCACCGAACGACCCGCAGCTAGCACCACTACCGGCCACCTCGGCGGAAGCACTCCGCCGAGTGTGGCACTGTGCTTCCGCCGGACTATAGCATTTAAGGGCACATGTTTTCTCTCACAGACATAAACTATATAATGTATATGTCATCAAATGTTTTTTTTTATTAATGCAATTGTTCAACGTGCAAAAAAGGTCCTAAACTTGGCCGCGTCTGTTTCCCGCGCGCTGCGCTTCTGGCGCGCAATTGGCAGGCCTGTTGTAGCGCCGTGCTACACGAGCGAGGCAGTATCCACCGGGAGCTCGGAGAGGCTGGTCGTCTTCGGGCAACGTTGAGAGGCCACCTTCGCGCCAATTCCGCAACCTCATCTAGATCGTGAGTTACAACACCACTGGCCGTGCATCACCACGCAGGTCTTAGCAGCAACGTCCGCCATGTAATGTTCTCTCAAAACTCCCCCTCTTTTCATTATAAGCGGGGTCATCGCCGAACAGCCGTACACGCGCAGAGCTCTCTAACCCCGAACAGTCGCGGCCAGGGGATGGATAGCACCATGTAGAGGTTGATGTGTAATAAAAACCATACTTCATGCAGCGGAGTGTATCATTTGTAGTGTAAGGCTTCTTGGGTGGCCTAAACAGCCCAAGGATCACCTCTACGGAGGACACGTCCCTGCCTCCCGCCACTTGGCCGAACCCAAACCCCGAGACCCATTCCGCAAAAACTTGATAGCTTTGACGGGGAGGCAGCCGGACCGGTGTCAGTACGGTCGATTAAGGGCCGGCCGTGGAGCGGATGAAAACAGATTGCAAGAAATAACCTATGGAAGAGCTACATGCTGGTTTTGGCGCGAAGGTTGAAGGCTCCACGGATGCGGAGCTGCTGGCCCTGGTGAGTGTTAGATGGCAACTGACGACTCTCCCTGGTAACCCAGCCAGGGAGGGCTCGACTTCCCGCGGAAAGGTGCGGAGCGCGGGAAGATGGTGACGGCAAGTTTTGTGACACAAAAGCATATCAATTAACATGTAATAATGTGACGTCGACCAAAGTGTCTCCTCGGCTCCTTCAGGCCGTTATGCCTCGTCAGCGTCCTCTCTTGCATTACTAGTGGAACCTAAGTGCAGTGTCTACAAACAGGGACGCACCCGTGTGCACCCTGGAACGTCCAAAGGTGATCTTGCGTCTTGTAAATAACTTCTAATATCCTATACTTATTGTTACTATGTTCCGTTGTAAATATTCACGAGTGTTTACATTTTGGTTAATAATTTATGTCTTTTTCTTTTAATAATTGGCATTCAGATATTCTGTATATATTTTAAGTGCTTATGCTGTGTCAGTAACATGTAGATCAGCAAGCCTGGCCCACCGCGCGAGTCGCGTCTTCCCCGCCGGCCCCGTTTCCCGTTCCTCCCCTCCGCAGCCAGCGCGGGCGGGCGGCGGAGCGCGGAGTGTCAGTCAGTCGCCTGCTGGCAGTCGCACGGGGCGGACCTGCTTCGCTCCGCTCCGCGAGAAGTAGCACGGAGTCCGGGTCGCAGCGTGGATGAAACGTTCGCCAACCGACGTGGTCGTCCAGGCTGTAACTGGATTCCCCGCGATAAACCTCGTTAATA
Source organism: Bacillus rossius redtenbacheri (assembly GCF_032445375.1). NCBI lineage: Eukaryota > Metazoa > Arthropoda > Insecta > Phasmatodea > Bacillidae > Bacillus > Bacillus rossius. The sequence goes on from NC_086340.1 coordinate 10,293,355, forward strand.
AGATCGCGTCTTCGTAACTTCGCAATTCACTCCGCTCGAGACGCATGCTGTGCACGTCTGAAACTTCTTCCTTTCTTAATCAGTACGTCACGTAACCAAACTATCCCTGCATACGTAACAGGTCGCGTATGTGCTACGAAGCACTGCTGAACTTTCGTAATCGGTACGATTCGCTACGGGACGGCATTCACTGTTACGCCGATTCTCATTTTGTCGCCAAGTGTTTGTTTCCGGGAGTCCGGATCGCGACAGAGGAGGACGCTCGTTTCGCGACGTGCCGGCCAGGCTGCGACAGGATTCTTCACGGAATAAAGGAGCTTGTGAAACGAACAGTACCATCTTCTCCTTGCTACCACCTACTATTCCTTCACCTGACGTAAACGCCCCTCCTGGTCCCTTATTTCACAATCCCAGCCACGTTGGCCTGAATTCCACTCCCTCTCCGACTGGAGCGACGCGGGCGAGACGGGACAATTCACAACAGGGAATTAGGGACTATACGCCGGGGGACATCAAATTATTCATGAATATTAAATACAAATAAGTTTTAGTTATTTCTCCTAATGATAATTGCATGTGCACTATGTTCAGATTGCGCATTGCCACACCTGGCCGGGCGCTCGCATAACATAGCCGGCCGTGACTAGTGTCACGCCGTTCGATTCACTGCCCTACCCTACTCTACTTGGCATGCGTGGGCGTGTTCGTTACACTTGTCCTAATTCAGGTGTTGAGGACACATAACGGCCTGTGCTCTCAGAGGGAGTACCGACAGGCGGCGTCACCTTAATTGTTTTATGTTTTTGAGTCCCCAGGGGTTCCGTGCCCTTAAGTTTCATTATGTCTATTGGGTTTACGCCCGAGGCGCTTCTCATTCGCGCTGGCTGGGGGTGCACTCCGAAAATGGGATCGGGTACTAGCGGTACTGAGCATGGGCTTAGAGGCCATGGTCGGTACAGGGTCAAAATATAATATTCACAATAAATATATTTTTATATAGATTGATTATTACTGATTATCAGTCACTTATTTTTATTGTTTTAGAAAATCATTTATATTTTAATTTGCTTAGGGTAGTATCATGTCATTATTAAGTACTCAAAAACTTAACTTAACTTTATATTCGTATTTGACACCTTGAAATATCTCAAGCCATTGTATCATTTTTTTACGAATATAATTTTTCAATAGTTGTTGTTAACATTATTTAATTTTAGAAAAAAATGTTTTTTTTTTTTCCTTTTTGTATTTCAATTTTGTTAACTTTAGACAGCTTCTGTACTATTTAGCGTACTCATATACTCTTTTTTATTTATATCTTCGGTTGTTGTTCTCGTACTCTGTTTACTTGGGAAAAGATGATAAAGAAATAGAATTGTAGAATGTTTGTCATATCGTGCTACGTATTGCGGAATATTTGTGGAAGCTGGATTTTAGTGTTATTTCAAACCTCTTAATTGGTTACAGCATATCATCATGGAGGTTCTACATTGTTATGAGTTTTTATTAATGAGAAAATTGCAAGCCAATCTAACTCTTTGGAATGAATTGAAAGCCCGTTTATTAGTTAGTTCCTATAATTCAAAAGCTCTTCTGGCGTGGCTAAAATCCAGAATGGTAGCTTCTGAATACGAAGAAACCAGCGATGACGATCCTCCAACATATAAGGTTTTTAAAATTATTTTTCTATGTTGTGATATTAGATTTTGTTAGAACTGTGCCATTTAGGTTTGCAGTTATCAGTATATTCTGTCTAAGAAAATGCAGTACTTATTAACACTCTGCTTGAATATCCTGTTCGAGAGTGACATGCCACTAGTACATATATGAAAGTAATTCACAGGGATCATCTTAGAGTTTTGAGTGTCGTAAGTCTTATTAAAGTTGATATTGGGAAGTTCGGCGAGGAATGGCACTCTTAAGTGCAGCAAAAAAGCAAGTGTGTGCTTGATCTTGATGCTGTGTGTATAAAGATACTAGAAAACCGTAGCATTTTGATTTTTTGGCTTTTTTGCTGAGGGGGCAACAATTTTCGGTAAATATGTACAGTCGCGGTAGATGCCAAAAAAATGCTAAAAATCCGAAAACACTTTTATTCTGTGCTCTTTCACTTCCTCTTTTCAAATCAACCGGCGGAGATAAAAAATTCCAACTACTTTCGGAGATTTTTTAATTTTCATTTAATTTTTTCGAATTTTTTAATTTTCATCACAATACCTGCGTATTCATGCGGAAAAAAATGATAATCCGAAAATACTTTTATTCTATGCTCTTTCACTTCCTCTTTTCAAATCAACCGGCGGAGATAAGAAATTCCAAATACTTTATGAGATATCGAATTTTTTAATTTAGCAATACAACGCCCGTTCAACCCTTCGAACGTCGCCATTTTTTATTTTGACGTGTGTTAGTGAATGCGTAATAAATAAAATGGTCGATTAGGTCAGGTCAGTTACATTATAAATACTTTCAAACTAAGCGGACATTAAAAATAATGTGAATTTAATGGTTCTTTAGTTTTAAATTATTTATAATGTAACTGACCTGACCTAACAAAACCCGGACAAATGATGAACATTAACAACTCACGTAATTTTTTTTTACTTATTACTTGCGCAACAATATCCAAATAAAAAAATAATACTTTAAAATTAGAAACGTTAAAAACTCACCTAAGTTGGAGGCGGGTACATTTCCTTTGCCACTATAAGGAAATGATGTAGTCGTTCACGGCAGAAGTTGACCGATTAATTAAACATCGTATTGAACAATAAATGAATAAATAATCACGTATTGGTTCATTTGAATACTGAGCAATCATGGAATAAATAATCACCTATTGGTTCATTTGAATACTGGCCAATCACGGAACAGTCACGTGACAAAATTGTCCAATAAGAAACATGATACTCGTAAACAAGAAACCTTATTATCTATGACAAGAAACAATGGTGATCGCCGCATACTACGCAGGTATTGTGATGAAAATTAAAAAATTCTATATCTCCTAAAGTATTTGGAATTTCTTACCTCCGCAGGTTGATTTGAAAAGAGGAAGTGAAAGAGCACAGAATAAAACTATTTTCAGATTTTTAGCATTTTTTTTGGCATCTACCGCGACTACATATGATGAAATTTAAAAATTCGATATCTCCTAAAGTATTTGGAATTTCTTACCTCCGCCGGTTGATTTGAAAAGAGGAAGTGAAAGGGCACAGAATAAAAGTATTTTCAGATTTTTAGCATTTTTTTTTGGCATCTACCGCGACTGTACATATTTACCCAATTTTCAATTTCCATTTGAGTTCTACCTGCATCCTTACTATTTTCAATTATTATCTCTTGCTCTATAAAAAATAGTAATTTTTATTTATCTGTACCTTATAATCAAGTAGTTTTACTTTTGTTTTTGCATGGAATCCATGCACACATTTATTTTATAATTTCATTCTTGCTTCATCTTTTTTTTCAAAAAAAATTTCTTATGGTTGTTAGTATCTAACTGTTTGAATCCAGATCAATACAGTAATTTTAGGCTATTCAGCAAACAGTTCAAGCAAACAAATTTTTAGTCTGAGACTTGTGAGTTTAGTTATATTCCTACTTATAAACTGGAGCTTTCTTGGGATCGGAGCTGACTACTTGGTAAAGATGGATAAAAAGCATAATATTATTTTAACATTTACGTTCAGAATAGACAAAATAAGTCTTTACAATTATTTGCATAGGATAAACAATGAGTAGTTATGTGATTATTTAGCTTTTTTTCTTTTTTTATCTTATTTTAAAGAGTTTTAAGCCTGGATTAGTGGAATTTTTCCAATGCTCTCCGCAGTGTACAAATGTAGTCCGTATTATCTGACTTGAATCTGTTTACGTCTTCTTCATGGCAGTGCCATCCTATCCACTCCTAGCGTCATCACAGAGACTCCTGAACTGCTTTCGCTGTTGGCTTCTTCCTGTCTTTGTTGTTGGAAATCCACACTGACTTTGGAACGGGGCATTTTGACAGGCATTCTATATGATGGTGTTGATTCCCCACACCTCCAATCAACGTTCACTCTGAATCGCTGCTCCATTTTCCGGGGACCGAACAAACATTCAGATTTTCATCAGGTTCACCCTTCCTGGCATCACACTCTTGCCAAAACAACTGTGCATGACTGGCTATCGCAACACCCTCGGGAAGTTTGAATCCAGTTTGTGCTCGGAGGTGTATTCAAAAACGGCACGTCTGGCTTGTCTGGGCCGTTTCTCTAATGCTTACTGTATTTTTTTTGTTTAGACACGCAAACTATGTAGGCCTATTACAGTAAAGACTTATTGATAATAGATATAGATAACACATTAAATTTTACCTACTAAATAGCTATCACACTGTCAGTTTGACTGAATAATAAGATATTAGGCGATGGGCCATGGTACACCACGTGCAGGGGAATTTGAAAAGGTACACTGTGCTCGCTATGCCATAAAAGACACACACACACCACAACAAACCACAATCTACAGTGGCTGCAAAAATTATTTAAAGTCTATTTGTCAACTTTTAGGGGGTTTGCCCCTTCCCCACTAATTGTAGCGGGGCTTCCTCAGAGCTGGTCTGGTCTTGGACGCAGTCTTCCTTTCCTGTTCAGTACAGTGCTCTTTTAGGCAAACTGCCCTGTCGAGTGCTGATTTAGCGTTGTGAAGGGAAGGTTGGTAGGCATGCATTTCATCATCCTCGCACCCACTCGTCACACTCTAACAGATGCAAATAACGTTGAAACATTTTGTTAATGTAAACTATGTTTTATGTGCATGTAATAAAGTTATTCCACTCATTACTTGCCTGTTCTAAGGTATGAAATGGAGTGGAGTGAGACAATAAAATGCTGATCTAGACTTTTGATTGGAGTTACTAATTATTTATATAATTATTTACTAAATATTTAAAGTAAAAAGTGTTTATTTTGCTCCAGAACTATAATAGATAGCAAGTAAAAATCTTTTAATTTCCACAGCCTTTTGCCAACTTGCATTTTGTTTTTTGATGCCTCACTTCAGTTTGCAGTCACACATCAAATATAAATCTAGTTAGATCATGTGAATATTATCTCTGGAAAGATTTTTATCTTCTAACATTAATGTTAGCACATTCCTGAAAATGGTTACGCTAGTTCGTATTTATGTTAATTTTTGCTTATCATATTTAGCATTGGCGTAGCTGTGTTCATAAAGTTGGGGCGAGGGGGGGGGGGGGGACAAATAATGATTTTTATGTCATGTAAACCCATTCCCCTCTTACTAAGACGGGGGGGTAGGGGGGTCCTCCACAGGAAAATTTTGATTTTAAAAGTGCAAAATAGTGCTTTTTAAGCAGTTTTTGTATCTAACCATTGGATACATCGATGTTAAAATTATTATTGTTTCCTTAAGATAAAAATTGATGAGTGAAGAAATTACAAATAAAGTTGGGCAGAATAATATTATAAAATAAAAATATCACGGTCTAGAAAGTTGGGGGGGACGTCCCCCCTGTCCCCCCCCCCCCCCCCAACCCGGGTTCCTACGCCCCTGATATTTAGTAAATGACGCAGTGATGTTCAAAAATTTGTTGGGTACAAGTTCCTGAAACTGGTCAGGTGGTGTAGTTCGTAGAGTAATCTCTGTTGTGTTGCAGAATATTTGTGTGGAGCTGTGGTTCCTGGCTGTCGCGTTGGAGAAACATCCGCATCGCCTCCTGCAGTTTGTGATGCACCAAGTGCAGTTAGAAAAGGAAGATAACACGTCCGTTCCCGGCCAGACTATCTTGGCGCGCTATCTTTCGCACCACAACTTCGTCGAGATGCATCTCGACAGTATATTTAAATACGGGGAGACTGCCACGCTTCCTCCAGAGGTGACATTCAACTTTACCTACTCAGTCAAGTCTTGTAAGCGTTTCGTGTGATTGGTCGGAAATTTAACTGACTCACATGCTAATATATGCTAAGATGAAAATATGCCTAAGTGTTGAATTCTAACTGATGTCCATAACATGTAAACGTAACCAAAGTTGAAACGTTACTTTTGGGAATAAATAATGCTACCATACGCCTATGTATAACATATGATGTCTGTTACTACAAACGTCAGCTGGGATTGTGTGATTTACATTTCATTCAAATCCATCACCATTATTCCCCCCCCCCCTTTTTTTTTCCCCAAAAAAAAAGTGTGTCCACTTCTTACTCATTATCACCTCCTGTAAATGTGATTTCACAAAATCTGAAAGAACATTTTAGGAATCTGAATACATATGTTCCAAAAGCTGGCTTGTGTTAATAGGTTACGGTTCAACCGTCCTGCCTACATGTGCACGGGAATAGGGTTTTAGGGTTTTATTTGTATTACTGGGTGTGATTTGTAAATTTAATTACAAAATCTCTTTTGAAACAAAAAAAAATTAGCTGGGTATCTTAAACATGGCTATATATAGAAAAATAATAATTTACTGTATGTGCTTGCTGTAATGAAGACAGATTTAATGTAGTAAATGGTTTGTTAATTTTTTTTTTTTGCGAAGGATAATTTTTAGAATAGGTGAGGAGGTGAGGAACAATGTTACAAATAGTTGTGTGTATTAGCTTGATGTTTGTTACGTACTGAATGCAAGTACAGTAGAACCTTGGTTAACTGTGGAATTAGGGGGGGGGGGGGAAGAGGGGGGGGGGGGGTTGGAGGTCAGTATGTATAAGCGAAAATCACTGATATTCGAATTCAAATGTATTCAGGTTATACAATACAGCAAAATTTCGTAATTAAATTATACAAAAAAATGTACAATTATTACTGATGCTAATTATTACTAATTAATATGTTGCTTTTAGTTTTACTCTTTCCTTGTCTCTTCGAGGTTCTACTGTATTTAAAACAAAAATTCAATATTCATGAATAATCTGATATATGATTAGACATTTCAAGTCACAAATTTCTCTTAAAATTTTTTTGTTACCAATAAATACAGCACACAAAACTTTGAAAGTGTAACATGAATGAAGCCTAGGATGTTTATTAAAAATTTTATATTTATTATCTGTAATATGCTTTTTTATATGCATCACATAATCTGTGATTATGGTTAATGATGAACAAAAATACTCTATTTTAGTATTTTTTTTATGTACATAATCAGAATGTTCAAATGCATTGCTGGTTATTTTCTTGCATTTTACACCAGTATATTATGGTTTCATACATTTGGTTCTCTTTTTTCTTTTCATTTTACAGTTAACCCTTGATTAGTCGGACCTCGATGTTCCGGACATCGGATAAGTCGGACAACCATTAAAAATAAATAAATAAATTTTAAAAATTTTCAACAGACAATATTAATTTCTTTAACGTATAAGACACCACAATAGCAATTGCGGTGTTCAATAATGTGCAAAAAAACAAAGTATGTACAGCGTGGTATGGGCCGATTCTTTGAAGGGGGAAAAAGTGGCAATTCGGATGTCAGAGACTTGACAACGCTGCCTTGCCGGCGGAGACGTGGCGTCATAGCCAGCCGGCCACTAGCTAGAACACGTCCTTCTCTGTGTTCAAGTGTGACTCGGAAAAAATTGTTTCCAGCAGAAAACGGCTTAAGCAGCCTACAGAAACAGATCTTGAAAAATTTTTTATGCCTGGTGTTGTGTATAAAAAAAACTTGAGTCTGGTGTTTCTGTGGCGAATCTATGTCTCGAGTACGGTATCACGAAACAAACAGTGTCGGACATAAAAAGAAATAAAGACAAGTTTAAGCAGTTTGTGTTCAAGTGTGACTCGGAAAAAATTGTTTCCAGCAGAAAACAGCTTAAGCAGCCTACAGAAACAGATCTTGAAACTTTAAATTTTTTATGCCCGATGTTGTGTACGAGGTACGTGCGGCGGCAACGCAGCAACAGCTGAGTTGATAGATACGCACAGCGCGCCAGCAGACTACTGTGACCTTTTGCGCGACCTTGCCTGGCTGTCTCGTGCTCGATGCTCACAATTGCCCTGCTAGCGGCCATACACAGTTACGGACTTGTGTTTCGCTGCAGAATGTTTGCGTGCTTTACTTAAAAGATGCTGAATAATAAATTATGTGTTACATTGCAACTGTCTTTAAACTGATACCAGTTTGTATACTTTTATTTCGTAACACTGGTATGTAGTTATCTTTGGGTGTAACCTGAAATTATCCACTCAATAACTAGGACAAATCATAACTAGGACAACTTCTCCCCTCTTTTAGTCAGACTTATCGAGGGTTTACTGTACTGTGTTCAGTGTTACGTGGATTCTTGTGAAGTGTGGGAAAAAAAAAGTTTCACTGTAAGTTTAGATTAAATTCGTAAAATATTTGATGTTTGATTGGAATACAAAATGAGGGGATCGGCGGAAGAGTAATGGCAGGCGTGTGTCTGTGTGTTTCCCCCCCGCAGCTGTTCAAGTGCCCGAACGTGCGGGTGCTATCGCTCAAGTGCAACAGCCTGGACGGCATCCCGCCCGACGTGGGGCGCATGGCCTCGCTGGAGCGCCTCTGCCTGACCAACAACCGGCTGCAGAACAGCTCCGTGCCGTTCACGCTCACGTTCTGCCGCCGCCTCGCCGAGCTGTACCTGGACAACAACCTGCTTGACGCGCTGCCTGGCTTCCTGCTCGCCATGCCGCAGCTTCGCACCGTCCACCGCCACGGCAACCACAACTACTTCAAGGCCACCTTCATGTGGTACCACACCGACGTCAACGAGAGGTGGGGGCGCCGGTCCCCCGCTCTCCTGCTTTCCTCCCGCCCTTCACTCTCCCCGTCCGTGCTACTTCGAGGCCACCTTCATGTGGTACCACACCGACGTCAACGAGAGGTGCGGGGCGCCGGTCCCTCGCTCTCCTGCTTTCCTCCCGCCCTTCACTCTCCCCGTCCGTGCTACTTCGAGGCCACCTTCATGTGGTACCACACCGACGTCAACGAGAGGTGCGGGGCGCCGGTCCCCCGCTCTCCCCTCGGCCTTCACTCTCCCCGTCCGTGCTTGTTTCCCTGAAGGAATACTCGCTGGCTATTTTCTGCAAAATTGGAAAATTGTCTTAAGTATACTTTCTCAGAAACATACTACTACTGGCTCGCTGTAGGAAAGGTTTTGATGGAGATTGAAAACTGATGAAAACTAGCTTCTACTGCGCAGCTTAGGTTCCCCCCCTCCCTTCTTTGCGACAGAGAATTTCCGTCACTCCCCCTCTCTGTCGCAAAGAAGTAAGGGGGGAACGTAAGCTGCGCAGTAGAAGCTAGTTTTCGTCATTTTTTAATCTCCATCAAAACCTTTCCTACAGCGAGCCAGTAGTTCAAAAAATTTTATCAACTTATCAGTACAGAGCCAAATAAAACATGCATTTGGTTTTTATTAATAATGTAATGGCTAACTTAACATTTGAGAGTTGAGTAGGATTCATGCTACCCTCTACGAACCACTAATAACAACAAAAAAAAAAATTGTTTCTTGAACAGTATCTACCAATCTGGGGAAAATTAATCATTGTGTAAAGTATATCAACATGTTGTCTTAGATTGTGTAAATCTATGTAATGGAAAGAAAGGAAATTTTTTTCCCACTCACATGTCTAGTTCTCATTACCATCGATTTTGTCGTTCATTCCGTTCTCTTTCTCTCCTTGAAATCATTTCCTAGAGCTCTTCCTTGTACATACATACTTGTAAGCTTACCCCTCGCACCTCTTTCCCCCCTTTTGGGTAGTTTAATTTTCGTGTCACTATAATTTTTCCTATACATCACAAAAAGATCTTTTTCAAGTTGTGTTTCATTACAAATTTTGGCACTGGATATATATATATATTCTTAATTTCAAATCAAGCATCAAATAATTTTGATCATAAAGTATTTTGCAAATAAAACGTAATGTAGACTTATCTGTGAGAATTGAACTCGCCAATTAAGTAATAATTTTTTGTGCATTAACTATCTGTTTAACATTATTTTCTTGGGGTACTTTATTATATTACAAAGAGTTTTCTACCTCCTTGAAAACTTAGTTTTTGTTTCTTGAGGTACTTTGTTATATTACAAAGAGCTTTGTACCTCCTTGAAAACTTAGTTTTTGTTTCTTGAGGTGCTTTGTTATATTACAAAGAGCTTTGTTTCTCCTTGAAAACTTAGTTTTTGTTTCTTGAGGTACTTTGTTATATTACAAAGAGCTTTGTTTCTCCTTGAAAACTTAGTTTTTGTTTCTTGAGGTACTTTGTTATATTACAAAGAGTTTTCTACTTCCTTGAAAACTTAGTTTTTGTTTTTTGAGGTACTTTGTTATATTACAAAGAGTTTTCTACCTCCTTGAAAACTTAGTTTTTGTTTCTTGAGGTACTTTGTTATATTACAAAGAGCTTTGTACCTCCTTGAAAACTTAGTTTTTGTTTCTTGAGGTACTTTGTTATATTACAAAGAGCTTTGTACCTCCTTGAAAACTTAGGTTTTTGTTTCTTGAGGCACTTTGTTATATTACAAAGAGTTTTCTACCTCATTGAAAACTTAGTTTTTGTTTCTTGAGGTACTTTGTTATATTACAAAGAGCTTTGTACCTCCTGAAACCTTAGTTTTTGTTTCTTGAGGTGCTTTGTTATATTACAAAGAGCTTTGTTTCTTCTTGAAAACTTAGTTTTTGTTTCTTGAGGTACTTTGTTATATTACAAAGAGTTTTCTACCTCCTTGAAAACTTAGGTTTTTGTTTCTTGAGGCACTTTGTTATATTACAAAGAGTTTTCTACCTCCTTGAAAACTTAGTTTTTGTTTCTTGAGGTGCTTTGTTATATTACAAAGTTTCCCACCTCCTTGATCTGACGAGAGGGTGGGAACCACGCAGGGTGCTGCTGGTGCGGGGTGACGCCCTCCGGCGGAAGCCCCCAGCGCTCGGCTCCCGGGACCCGCCCTCGCTCATGTTCCTCGCGGGGCAGGCCATCGTGGCCTCCAAGTGGAACTTCTTCCAGCCGGGCCAGCTGCCCCCCGGCGTGCAGGACTACCTGGCGCTCATCTACCCGTCCTTCAACGTGTGCGGCCACTGCCGCTCCGCCACGCCCCTGGCCTCCCCAGGTACTCACCCCCCGCGTGTCCTGCGGTGACTGACGTGTGCATATCATGTGTCCAGTTTCCCCAACTGTTGGTGGCGGGGGCGCAACCGGGGGGGGGGGGTGTGTGTGAAGTTATTTTGCCCCCTCCCCTTCCCCCTCCTGAACCTTGAAGTGGGGGCAAACGGGGGCAAATAAAGTGCTGTGTGATCAATTTTTAGATAATAAAACTGCTTAAATAGCACCATTTTCCACCTTGAAATACAAATTTTCCTGGGGGAGGGGGGATCGATGATTCTTTATAAAAAGGTATATTCCCCCCCCCCCCCCCCACTTCGGAAATTTAGTTGTTGCGCCCCTGGTTGGTGGGCATGTTAAAATTAGAAATACTGAAATGTATCTAAGGTTACTAAAATTACGACAAAACTGAAACCACGAAAAAACATTTCCATTAATAAAGCTAATTTAATGAGGGTAATTTATGTATCAAGTTTTGTACCACAACATCCATAATGTATGGGCCGAATGGACAAGAAAAATTTGAATTTTACTCTGCTTGATCTTGTTTATACAGTACATTATTCACATAATACAAATGATTGCCAATTTACTTTTATTGTACAGAGCGATTCTGTCCGAGATGTGCTTGCTACAAATAATTTCAATGTGAAAACGTCATTTATCATACCAAACATTTTAGTGTAATATTTGACTAAACAAATGTACAAAAATAAAAACAATAACACCAGAAGCTCCTGCTTTAATAAGGTTAACTGGCCTGAAGATAACACCATAAAAACTTAACTCTTCTTATACGTGAAAGTGCTTGCTATACACACAGGTGTACCATCATTGAAATACCAATTTCTGAACACAGCAGATTGTCCGGCAGTGGTGTAATAATACAAGTTCAATTGCAGACAGGGCCAAACATGTAGGTATATGTGGGAAGTGCAATACACTGCATATGCCGTGTCCTCGCTTGTTCATTCCAATGAATGAATTCCATTCTCTTTCTTCGGGCCCTCACTGTCAATAGTGAAGCCAAGGTCGAATGAGTATTAACCCTAAATTGATTATCAAATGAACAGATTACTCACATTGATTATCAAACTGAATATAAAATAATGGGGGCACTAAAAGAATGTTTTGCAAAATTTAATCACTGTAAATTGGTTCCATCCATTAAGGTATGCACTGAAAAGAAAATCTCAGTATTGTTTTATTTTACATTTTGTTCAAAATATTTATTTTATTTAACATCAATATTAGAAGACCACGACATGTTAAGTCCATTCTTAGTGTTTGGTTAATTGGATAAGTCTTAGGGCGCGGTTACACGGGAGTCTGAACTACTTCAGGTGAACATGTTCAGCTGTTGAGTGCGGTTACACACAGTCTGAACATGTTTCGTTCGAGGCCATTTCCCATTTAACTTAAACATGTAGGCAAAGTAGTTCAGATCGACATATCTTCTACATTAGCCCTCTGATTGGCTGTTTAGAATATAAACAGTCCTTTGCAGAAATTCAAGATGGAAAGTGTTCCTGGTACAAGATCAAGTAATATTTTACTGAATGCAACAAAAAAAAAAAATAAACAGGTAATTATATATATATTTTGTTTTAATTGATCCTGACCTTAATTTTCTTAAAACTGAGATAGGTACTCTCGCTCAAAAAATAATAAAAAAATAAGTTTAAAAATTTTTACCGTGCATGTTGTTTCCATTTCTGTTGATAATGCTGTATAAACAAGTTAGAAAATCCCGCGTTTTTCTGGATACAAAACGGAGAAGATCAACAGCACAGTCATTCGTTGACAGAAGACGATCGGTTTTGGAGCTGAACGCACTTTTCAGAAACTACCGCGTAACCGTGCACTTTCGCGTTTTGTAAACGTGTTCGCCTGAAGTAGTTCAAAGTCCCCGTGTAACCGCGCCGTTGGTAACTGTGTGTGTTCGTGGAAGTGATTTTAAAGCAGGTTTTTGGATTGTTTTTCGCCAGGCTACAAGGTGTTCACGTTCAAGAACCCGTACCTGGGGAACACGTGCGTGCCGTTCCAGCACTGGGCGTGCTCGGCGCGGTGCGCCCGGGAGATAGAGGTCCCGGCGCACCTCGAGCAGCAGCAGGCGGCGGAGAGGATGGACCGGGAGTACCGCCACTACATCCGGGAGTTCCAGGAGGAGACGGGCCCGGCCGTGCCGTCGCGGGGCGTCTGCGCCGTCCTGTAGCGTCGACCGCGGTGCCCGACCTCTTCCCCCCCCCCCCCCCCCCCCCCCCCCCCCCGCGTCCAGACCTGCCAACTCTCACGATTTTAAGGTCCATCTCAAACCCCTTACGCCAAAATAGTGTTTCCTCACGATTTTTCGGGGCCCCAAGATTTTGTTTGTAAAAGTTACAAAACAAGTTTTACGAAAGCTTACGGTAACGAGTTTCCATCAATACTCGTGTCACGTAAAGGAAGCAATTTTGCGTTTTATGGCGTGTGCTGTGCTGATTTTTCTATTTCGCATTCTATTCTCATTTGTTGTTTTTTTTATATCTAACCTGTATTTATGGGCCTGAAAGTTTTTATAGAGGACCTCATGATTTTTTAAATTTGAATGTTGGCAGGTCTGCACGTCTGTGCGCTCGGCGAGGTCGTCACCGTTATTCCCGCAGATCAGTGGAGACAGGTGTTTTCGGTGGGAAAAATTTGCACAGTTTCGTTACTTTTTACGAGATGATTCCGGTATATTTTTCCGCTTATTTTATCGGTAGTTTCGTCGAAAATTCCGTTGATTTTAAAACTGCAATATGAGGTTTATAAATACTGTAAGTTCAACATGAATGTGTTTGATATGTCATTTAAGAGCAGAACTACACAGTTTCATACATACATAACTTAACCAAACATTTGCACAGAACAAGCAACAATTCAACAACTATGCAGAGCATTTCCGTAATCTACTGGCAGATGGAGAGTCCCCAGCGCCTTTTTTTAAAAATATATATATTTCGCGATTTCGCGCATCGCGAAAAACACCTGTCTCTACAGATTAGCCATTAGTCACAAGCATGATCTGCGAAACTGGGTTGTGAAAACGGAAGCGGAAATTGTAATGATAGTGACGACCATTCTTGCTGATCGTGTCAACTTATTTTAAGTTTTAAAAAGTATATAAAAACCATTAAATATTGTTGTATATATGTAATATATTTTTTTATATCTCGATAAATGTTTTTTTAACAGATAAAAAAGTTCACTTGCACAAGTACCTAAATCTCTCCAATAGGAGTCATCCTTTGAAATATTTATGTAATTTATTGTACAGAATCGTCCTACTGATTTGTGGATGGTCTATGAAGATGATTAAATGGCTTAATGCAAAGTAAAAAAAAAAAAGTATTTTTTAAGGACTAGAATGATGAATAGATATTCCTTACCATCTGAAATTAAGACCGGCGGGCAGTTTGTGTACACCTCAATTTGTGCAATCAAGTAATTAGGACTTAGCAGGAGTACCACATGTGAATTCATTTGACTGAAATGTCAGCACCAAGAGCTGATGTTGAAACTCTCAAGTTGGTATGCCAGTCAAGAGGGTGTTTCTGTTTATAAATACCTCATTGTTAAGAAATCAAGTCAAATAACATAAAAGGGCAGTGAAACTATGTTTTCATTGCCTCAAATACGTATGCTGCATTGGGAATTTTTGAAAATAAACTTTGATCACTAGGCCTGTGTGATTCCTGGAATAGGTATAAATAATAAACTATACATATTCCATTTGACCTCGAGTAGTATTTGACACGGCATACCTCGTGAGTATGTCGTAGAGCAACGTTCACTGTTGAGTGAACTTGTTTGTGTGATATAAATAAATACCCCCGTTTTAATGTGACATTTTTTACAATAAGTGATGTTTTAAACATGCAACAAGAATTCACTTATTTTCATGTGAATGATTAATAAAAAAGTCATATTTGTCATTTCAAACTAGAAAACTAAATGGTGGTATTTATTTTGTCACACCAGGAGATGGGGGAGAATAAATAAACATCAACTGCGCTAAAAACACACTCCATTGTGGTGGCCATTAAAAGAATTAACGTAGTTTCAACTGAAATTAGCAGATATTAATGAAACTTTGTGAATAACTAGGGTTTTATTTAGGAATCAAGCCTTAAATTTTTTTTAAATGGATTTTGCAGTTCACCAAAAAATTTCAGAATCAACATGTAGAGTAGCAGTTTATGAAAAAATAAGGCAAATAGGAACTTAAAAAGAGATAATCGTACAGGCCTATTGATCATCTAATGATGAAGTATATGAATTTGTTTTTGGAAGTCAAAAGCAGACTGGGTCTCATAAAATTTGGTTTCCACTGCAACTTTGAAGTTATGTTCTTGGAAGTATTAACACAGTAGAAATCTTTATTAGCCATGTGAGTGTACTAAAAGACTGAATTGGAATTTAAATTGCTAGCCCCCGATGATTCCCCTCTACATCTTTTGAATGACTAGGACTATCTGATTGCTCCCATGGGGGACTAATAACCAACAATCTTTTAAATGTTTCCTACCCCCAAAACCATTATGTTCCTTCCCACGAATAAAATACAAAATGTAAGGAAAAATAGGAAAAGGGCAAAATTTACCAGTCAAGTTTATTTTGTGCACATCATATCTGGTTTTCTTTTATTTGGGTTGGGAAAATTTCAGGACTGATCAATATTAGTGTTGCAGCCAGTCACTATTAATTACAAGTAGTGGTGCACCGATATGACTTTACCGATTACCGATTCAATTACCGATTATGAGAGCAATAATCGGCAGATACCGATTCAGTTACCGATTATAATGAAGAAATTTTTTTTAAGTGTAATAATGCACACTAAAATTTTTATTCCCATGTGAATTTAATAACAAGATTAGGTACAATTGAGAATACAGTTATAATAACAGTATAAAAATATATAAAATACACTATTAAGTCATTGCAAAGTGTAAATTAAATTAACTTCTATTTAAATATTTGTTATTGTAATCAACTTGAACTACAGTCTAATAATTGTAATTTACAATGGGTAAGTTTTTGTTGCGGAAAACTAGCATTATTATCGAATATCACATAAGATTATATCAAGAAATTACCGTTTAACAATCTAAACATGCTGCTTTATTTTGTTCACTTGAGTTTATAGAAAAATGTTTCCACACTTCATTTTTTTCCTCCCTACTCGCCATCTCACTATAATTATATAAAAATGACTAAAAACCAATTCTAGCACACGTTATTTTATTTATGTTGACTGAATATATAAAATTATAAATACTTTTTCACTTTTCACGTCACATACAAATAACACAACGGATAATGTTACCAAAGACGCCCATAACGAGTTGGTAAAATGCAGTGATAAACTCTAGAAAGTATCGGGACCACGATTTTGAACCCGTTACTACGACTCGAAAATATCGATTGTCATAGAATCTACTGCAACGGTTTGTGGTAGTTTGATGGCGTGACATCTATTTTACGTCTCTGGCTATAGGTAATGAACAAGGCCACTAAACAAACAAAAGACGAAACGTAAATAAACGTGTAGGAAAAATGTATTTTTTATTGTTCGAGGCAATGAGATTTATTAAACTCAACGAAATATCTGTAATTATGATGTGACGGAGTTAGATGAATTTTGTAATATATACAAATATTACGGTATTTCGTCCTAAAATCTGTAACAAAATATTACACGGTAAAAACCTACTTAATTACGCCGGCCGGGACGTAAATAATCGGCAAAGTAATCGTTAAGATAATCGCCGATTACGATTAATCGGAGAGTACCCATTATCGCCGATTACGATTCATCGATATCCGCATCGGTGCACCACTAATTACAAGCATTCCATTAAATTGTGTGTTATATTAACTACAATAAATTGTTATGGCAAAATAATTTTGGAACCAAGGTGACATCTAATGGTCTCTCCCCCCCCCCCCCCCTCCCCTCCCCACAACACACATAAAATTAAAAAATGCAACAGAAAACATTTATTTTTGTTCACACAATTCCAACAGCAACATGACAAAACAGTTTACAAATAGCTTCACTGCAACCATTATAGGAAAATATATACACAACTGTAGACTCACTTCTGATATGCTCTTCCCCAGTTTCTTCGATAAACACTTCGAATAATCGTCGTCTTTGAACTCGAACTATACTCGTGCAGAGTTCTTGTTTGCTGCGTACCACCTCACTGTATGCGAAACTGCTTCGTCGAAAGGAGTGAAGACAAAGTCGGGAAGGTATCTACGGAGTTTCGCGTTGCTCGCAGTCTTCTTGAACTGACCGTCCGACTGCGAAGTGTCGTAAACCATTGTGCCATTGAAACCTGATGCTTTGGCTATAGCTTCCGCTGCTCTGCTTATGGGAACTTCATCCTTCTCATCAACTGCAAAATATAAAACATCATAACTAGTAAGTTAATTTTTGCACATATATCAAATAGTTTCACACCTGATAAAGTTGTACAAATATGCAATAAGTTTTTTTTTTTTTTTTTAACAAATTTTAAAAATTGTTTGACATAGCTGTTTTACCAACTTTGTAACACATTAAGTTAGAGCTTAGCTGGAGATAGTGTTTCAGAAGCAAAGTAAGAGCAGTGTAATTGGCTTTACAATGTGGTTAATATTCAATATAGTTGCTGATGTGCCCATGTGGAAAACTGCTTATTCGTCAACACTCGTCAACGAATGACACATTGGTCTAAATATTTTTTAATATATTTCAAATTAAAAATATTTCAACTACTGTAGTTAAACTAACACGTTATGAAATTACAAGTCGCAGCACCTTTAAACATTCATAGATAAACAGTCAAATTCAAAATTATTGGCCTGTACAGTAACAGACAATTCAACCAAATACATTGAAAGATCATTTGATACAAAAGTGCTGCCAACTGCCATACACATTCACTATACAAATAATATACTACAAAATAATTAACACTATTTACTATAAATGCTAAATTAAGTTTTAGGTTTAATTTCCAAATTTAAATAATTAAAAAGTATAGGTTTGCAAACCACTAAATATTTAAAATGCTAAATTAATTTCTATGTTAATTACTTTACATAAAGTTTACACTGATACAAAATTTCAGGCACGTCATTAAATTTATCTGTTTTCATAATAAATAAATAATGTAATTTTGTGACTGGGTAACTAAATCAGCAATAGTTACGTAAATTAGTAAAACTTAGTAGCACATACTATATAGTAATACCAATCGTGAAAATGTTAAATGTTATCTGATGGAAAACATGAAACACTGTACGAAATGACAACTAACAGTAATGATAATCTCTGAGTGAACAAAAGACATCAGAAGTGCAATAACGTGTCATGGTGGCCCGGGTTAAGAGCTGAACGCAAGCAGCTCGATTGATGCATGTTTACAGAACACACTGAATCATTATACGCTGCATTAAAGACCTTTCATGGCAGGACAGGTCATTGAGTAGTAAGTGCTTACCAGAGAGAATAATTGGGTTCACCTCTTCGTACTCACGCAAAACCCACACAATCAACTTCGCCAAGTCTAATGAGTAGATGAATTGTCTGAGGGGCCGCCCAGAGCCAAGGACTGTGAAAACGGATTCCTTGGTATTTCCTGCAGCACATAGAAGAATTATGTTTCATCAAAAACATACCAACTTAACTGCCCATAAAAACTAATTTTGCTGAAATACATGTATAGTACTGAAGCAAGATTTCCATACCCTTACTCTTACCATTGCACTTACAATCAATTCAACTTCATCAGGAAATTTCCAATCCATTTCATTAAAAGATTTGAACATAATGTGAAGATTTGTGTGATTTAAACACAAAAAGCCTTAGATTCACGAGTCCTCAAATTGCAAGCAGTTTTAATGTAAGTGGATAAATTGTTGTCTGTGCAAGGAATGTTTGATTACATTCATTTTTAATTTTAAAATTATCTTTTGAGATTACTTAATTTTTTTTGTATCAGTTTTAATAATATTTTAAAGGTACCGTCAGTTGGGGTAACATTGGCCCTTTGAGGGTAACTTTGGCCCAAGACAAAAAAAATGTTAAACCATGTTACAACTCTTCCAAATATTTATTAGATGTGATGATACATATCACATATGTAATATATGTATCATCACATCTAATAAATATTTTGAAGAGTTGTAACATGGTTTAACATTTTTTTTTGTCTTGGGCCAAAGTTACCCTCAAAGGGCCAATGTTACTCCAACTGACGGTAATGCTTTAAATTTTTTAATTCACTTATTGTGTTTTATTATCGAGTTCAATACACAATTCAACTCGACTTCGTGAACATTATAAGCTTTCCTGTATTATCCTTTACCCACCTTTTTCAAGAAAGTTTAGAACCAAATGCTTTGATGCTAAGCAGGTGTGCAACACTCACTCACAACAATCAGTTTGAAACGGCTGTCTAAAATCAGCGGCACTGATTGTTTGGTGATGTACATGCAAATTGATTTAAAAAAAAATTTTTTTTGAACCAATGATTAAACTAAAATAACGTAAAAGTCATGGGTGAACGTGAATGCTGAACAAACCATGTTGAGTCATCAAACACCACAAGAGAATTATTGCGGTCACACTTTTACTAAGTGAGGGAAGTATGTCCTGGCAAGACACAACTTGATGATCAAAAGGATTGTTTTACACGAGTTAAGACAGGTCACAGCGCACAGCTTTTCGGCACAGAGAAGCCCGCACCAGGGGCGTAGCCGGGGGGGGGGGGGGGGGGGGGGGGGTTGTTGTTTAGGGGTTCAAACTCCCCCCCTCCCTAGCACCAAATCTTTAATTTCTTATCCATCACTGAAACAAATTTCATATTAAAATTAATAAAATTTTTACCATTACAATATTTAAATTTAAGTACCGAAAACTGCTATAGCACTATTTTACACCTTAAAATCCAAATTTTCCCGGGGGAGGACCCCTGGA
Source organism: Bacillus rossius redtenbacheri (assembly GCF_032445375.1). Taxonomy (NCBI): domain Eukaryota; kingdom Metazoa; phylum Arthropoda; class Insecta; order Phasmatodea; family Bacillidae; genus Bacillus; species Bacillus rossius. The sequence goes on from NC_086340.1 coordinate 10,313,427, forward strand.
CCCCCCCGCTTCAATACGGAAGGGGGGGGGGGGGGGGGGGGCATGCTTCTCAACACCCCCCATACACAAATCCTGGCCACGCCACTGGCCCGCGCGCGAGCGAATGCGACGGTGACCTCGGCCGGCCCACCTGTCTCCATGAGGACATGCAGCTTGTGGATGAGCGCCGGAATGACGTGCGCCGCCTCCGGCCGGAAGTTGTCGCGCGGCCCAAACACGTTGCAGGGGATCACGGACGTGAACAGGCAGCCGTGCTGCTGGTGGTACGCCGCGTTGTACACGTCGATCAGGCGTTTCGCGTGGCTGTAGCCGAAGTTGGAGCTGTGAGGCGGCCCGTTGTGCACCTTGAACGTAACAACGCCCCCTTCAAAACAAACTCAACATTAACGCTGCACAGGAGCTTCAACTCGTATGAGGCACGCTTTTTCTAAATTAAAAAAAAAATAAAGATGGTTACTGGTTGATATCTTATTTTTAAAAAGTGTTATCGAGTTTTACATCTTGAAGCGGCCCGCCGCCTCGTATGTTGCTACATCACAGCCTTCCCATCCCTCTCTCCACTCTCCTCCTCTCCCTGTGAGTTTGTTTCCCCCCTCCTCTTTTCAGCTTCCCCGCCGAAGCTCTCCGACCGCAGCGCGCTCTATGCGAGGCTTTATAAGCAGCCGTCCGCTGTGCCTCGGCCTCTTTAGCTTAGCATACTTTGAGCTGTGATAAGCATGTGATCAGTCAGTTTGTTAGCCAGTGACGGCGCCGAGGGAGAGACTGCTGTGGTTTGTTTTCATCGAAATGTTTTTTTGCTCGCACGAGATGGCCGTGTGGTAAAGTAGCTACAGTTGGCTCCAAGGATCCCAGCGTTTAAAGTAATCTAAAAGGTAATTGTTTGCCATCATGCAGGTTGTTTTTGAATGGCTGCTGAGACCTCGATGGTTCACCTATTTTAGGTTCTTGTCCCTCTTTTAATGCCGCGGTTTGCATTGCCGTCCGTTCATGCCTATTGTCGTCCCTCATTTTTTTTTTTTTTTAAAGCACCATTTGTGCCTGTGTCACAAGTTGCCTGCCTGAGTGACTTTGCTATGCTTTTGTCTTTCCTATTTGTTTCTCGCCACGTCTAGGGTAAGTGCTCCCTCGGGTCGTGCACTTGTTACGTATGGAGAGCTCGTGGTTCGTAGGAACCTGTAAATGGCCATGCCGGTCTTGATATTTAGTCTACATGTTATGATTCTTTTATTCTTTTTAAATATTTTCTTTTGTAACTTGCTTGTTGTAGCTCCGCGCGGAGCACATTGGTACTCTTATGTAATATTTTGTTAGATGCTCGTATAAATTCTGAAGTAATCCTAAATTCCTGTATCATGTATGGGTGCTTCATATGCACGTAGCTTGAATCATTTTAGAGGTAGTATTCGCTGGTGTGCTATGGAATGCTTCATTATTGGGCAACGCACACGTTCTTTGTATTTATTCAAAAACGTTATTTAACTTATTTAACGCAAATTGTTACGTAAAATGTTTGACCGTTTAAACTCATGAAAATTGAGGTTGCATCACAAATTTGTCACATACTAAATGAACTTTGGCTTCGGCCTTAATGGAGCATATGTTGGTGAAGAAATTATCTGAACGTCATTATTGTCCTCTTTTTGTGTCCTTGTGGAACGGCATAATCTCATTTTGTATTTTGTATGTATTTTGTGAACGTTTATGGAAAAAATTATTAAAAAAAAAATTCGATTAAACGTATTATTCTTATTCTTCCACGTTATATTAATCTTGTTTTTACAAGACACGCTCTGCTAGGTACCCTTAATAGAAAGGGTGAAATTATCCTGTCCAACACTGATATTTCAGAGTTGTAGGGACCTGTCGAGCGCCGTGTGTAACTTGGTGTGAATAGTTTGGTGTCTTGTAATCTTCTTTGTTCACACCACGTTTCAATCTTATCAACAGGAAGATAATTCATGCTGAAAAAACAGTTTGACACACCCAAGGGACTGGAGTAGTATTAACTTCACACAGTGGTTAACCGCTGACTACTCACAGTGTATTATGCAGTCGAAGAAGTCAGCTACACTGTAAGACACTTTGCCAGATCGTAATTACAAAACTATCTTTTGATTTCCACATGTGATTTTGGGAGCAAAAAGAAATTCTATTATAAAAAAACATACATGAAAAAGGAAAGTTTAAATTCAATTTTCAGCATTTGGCTTTTGAAATTTAGCATTTAGTAGCATTTTTTATTATAAGAAATAGTGTTTTACAGCAAATTTCATCAATTGTCTTTGCCTAAATGATTAACTAATTTGCACTCTTTCTAATTGTTTCCTGATTTTCCCATCCTAATCTAGAACTCTTTCTAGTGAACATTGGCTATACGGCTATACATGATACTAAACAACTGATTCTTACATTCTTAGTAAAAATATTATTTAAAAAATACCTAACTACTGTATATTTTTCACTTAAAAAGAAGAATCAAACATAAATATTCTGTCAATTTAGTTTTATTGTAATATTTTTTATGCACCAATCGCCTTAACAGAGTTTTACTGTATTAAAAAAGTAGCTTAATTTTAAACAGAAAATTATGAAAATTTAATGGTAATTTTTTATAAAAGCATTTTGATCTGAAGAATAATAAAAGGATTTGCTCTAAGGAGGTGAAAATGCCTTTTGTTTGATACAGTTTTGACTTGAATCATAACAAACATTTTGTTATAAAAAGGTTTTTACTATAACATGGTTACCACATACAGGTCTCACAACGTGTTATAAATTGTACCCAATTTTTATTTAAAGCTATTAAATTTTAATATCTAATATAGGGTCCTCACCATTGTTTCATCAATTGGGTACGTAATCTTGTCTGGAAAGATGCACGTAGACAAACACGACACTACTTTACGAACTTTCATTTCGTGACAGCAAGCCAGCACATTGTCATTTATGTGTATATTGTCTCTCTGAAAGGAAAAAAAAAATCATAAACTAGTAATGACATCCAAAACACATTATAAACCTAAACAAGCAGTAGTAAAATCAAAATACAGGAACACAAATTCAAAATAACATCACAGCCACCATTGCGGTAATATGTAACTTAACGCTTATTAAAATATGACACTTTCACAAATAATTTAGCTAACAGCTATGTACAGATAATTTCTTCATAGGCAGTACATTAAAAATGCTCAATTGACTTTGTTTATTAACTTTTTTTTCAGTCCTATATCGCCAGGAGTGACGGAGAATTTCAACTCAGGGAAAGGGGAAGGGGGGAATAGTACCACTTTCCTTTCGAATGGTGAGAATTTTTTTTTAAGGATTTTCTATTTGCGAGGGAGGGGGGGGAATTATATCCACCAATCTCCCCCCCTCCTGTGTCAACACCACGCAGCTGAAACCAGTGGCGTACACCATGCGTCCTACCAACATTTGATGGTGAAGTTCTGGAGTAGAAATTCTTTCATATATTACCTATATAATTTATTTTTAAATTGTTAATTATGTTCATTTAATAATTCTAAATTAACAAATTATAAATTTAAATTTAAAAAAAAATAGTTCTAATAGGATAATACACACAAAGTGAAATGTCACAACTGACAAACCTGTGATCACACAAACACAGGGACATAGCCAAGGGGGAAGGTCTGTGAGGCCGGACCCCTTCCTTCCAGGATTTAAAAGTTAAAAAACATGCAAGTGAAGATAGAACAAGAAAATTTTAGCAAATGAGTTACTTAAGGTTACATAGAGTTTGTTTTACATGGATTATTGTGTTACTTAGTGGGCTACTGTAATTTATTTTCTCCCCATCATAGGTCGACATGCCTCATTTCCAGAAACTGCACAAATTGTGTTGCCAAGTAGTCTACATTAAATGACGGTTTGAACACGTATTACTGTCAGCATGTCTTTCATACAAACATGACTTGTGTGTTTGATGTACATATTTACAAACATTAATAAAATATGTATTCATTACTTGTTTTAACAAAATCAAATAATTGACCTAAGAAAAAGTGTTAAAAACAATTAAATTCAAAAAAAACAAATGTTTAGTTTTCTTTCCTCAAGAAAAATTCATTACTTAAATTGCTTAACAAACATTAATAAAATATGTATTCATTACTTGTTTTAACAAAATCAAATAATTGACGTAAGAAAAAGTGTTAAAAACAATTAAATTAAAAAAAACAAATGTTCAGTTTTCTTTTCTCAAGAAAAATCATTACTTAAATTGCTGTTTGTGTAAACGTCGGAGTTCTGAACGTCTACTATTCCCCGAGATTTAAATGTAACAATCTATTTTCTTTTAAAATTAAATTATAAGGTTAACGTACTCCTAAAAATTTCATATGATGGTTATACTGAACCCTCCCTTCACCAAATCCTGCCTGCGGCCCTGATACACGCACGGTCCACATCACTACACGTAGGTGCATGCGATACAGAAAAATAACAATCCCCTCTCAAAGCTGGTGCAACGTCAGCAAAATGGCTAGAATAACTCAGCCTACTATAACCGAGATATCCTCACGAGGAAGTCCAGGTTGTGTCGCATGTTGTCGTAGAGTCCGCCCACTCTCGCTGCCAGGTGGATGACCATTGTGGGTCTGACCCTCTCCAACAGCGCCTTGGTCTGCCCCAGGTCTCTGGAACGCAAGACTGGCTCACACACTCTGCCTGTTACCCTCGGAGCCACGCAAACGCCGAACTTTTATTTCATTGCGTGCAGATCTCACAACTGAGAGCAAAACACCACGAGGCACTCAACCCACCTCAAGTCGGCATCCTTGGAGGTCGCGAAGAACCACTTCTCTTTGCTTGCGGGGTCATCTTTGACCACTTCTTGGATGGCGGAGCCAATGAGGCCCGACCCGCCCGTCACCAAGACCACTTCCTCCATTCCCGGTGCCGTTACACAACCTGCGAAATCAACCCCAACACAAAACACGTCACACTTCGAGCCAGAAAAAAAAAATCATCTTTTGGATATCCAAAAGTGTGGCTAAACCTTACACAGAAACCCCAATCAGGATTCACGTAGTTTCAAAGGGCTAAAACAGATCAAAAATTATAACTTTAATGCATTTGTTACAAAACTACCACTGTGGGAAGCTGTCACATAAAAGTGGATTGCACAGTTTACAGTACACATGTCAACAGGATTCCCACCCTCCAACTAAAACACTACCTATATAGATATTCCGAAAAAAATTAATAGAGATAATGATTAAAACTATGCCCCCCCCCCACCCCCCCCTGGTGGCCTTATCCACACTTTATAAGTTAATATTTTGTTTGAACATTAGAGATACAGTAGAATCCCTCTAATCTGAACTAATTGGGACCAAACCCTGTTCGGATTAGCGAAAATTCGGATTAGGCGGAATTTTGTCGTATAATGCCATACATTGTCTTTTTGAGGCATATTTAGTGTCTGATATATCAAATATATAAGGAAGGTCAGACGATAAATACACCATTATTATTTAGCGTACATATTTAGTGTCATAATATTTTTAATTACTCACATTGAGAGATAGATAAATTATCAGTTTCTTATGTACATATTAATAAACGTACAACATTACTTGAAAAAACTTGTTTTTCTTTACTTTTCTTAGTTCTTAAATGATATAATTTTTTTTATCCTAGCCCTGTTCGGATTAGGCGGATTTTCGGATTAGCGGGGTTCGGATTAGCGGGACTCTACTGTATTACAATCAAATTTATAGTTCGATAATTTAGCTTTGAAAAATTATTTATCTGGTAGTAATATGAAACTGATTTTGGTAATGGATGCTGCAAAATAGTATGAAAAGCCATACAAAATTTAAAAAAAAACAGCATGAAGAATTTCAATTTGATTCAAATATATATAAGGCATGCACGCAACAGTCACATGCACAAGTAATGATTATTACGAAGACTAGAATACCATTTTACACCCGTGATATTACTGTTGAAATATTAGTGGGAGGACAAATAATGCAAGGGAAGTATTAAGTTGAAATTTAAAAAAAAAAAGGACTTAAATAAAAATATGTAATGAAAACAAAAACCAAAACAATCAACATGGTGTGGGAGGTAGTGTCTTAGCAGGTTGAAATTTGAGATGTGAACGGAATATTTACTGGAATTTATTGGGAAAATATAACCATGTATTTATTACATATTTAATGTTGGAATATTATGAGTTTTTCATACAAGTATTTCATTTTTTTGATTTTCACTATCAATTTTTCACAGTGTCTTGAAGCAGACTACAGTCTTACCTTGTGTATTTTGGATATTAGTACTTAATTTTTGGTGACACTTTTCGAGGTAATATTTTATCAGTATCGTGAAGTAAAATACTGTCCCACCTGGTTACTATATTTTGTGATACCGGTATTTTAGACCTCATAATTTACCACTTTTATTCTTCGGTATGATTAAGTTTTGTAATAAATAAGGCACATTGTAGTATTTCACGATAACACCATAGGTTGTAACGTCTACAGTCATCATTTCTTTGATAATAAATATTGGTATCACAAAATAGACTTTCACGGAGAGATAACAGTATAGTTTACCATACCAAAAATGTATAACATAACTGAAATATGTGAAAAAAAAAAAAAAAAAATATTCTGCCCCATTCAAAATCCCCAAATTGTCCTATAAAAATTGAATGGTGACTTCAGCAGTATTGTTATGGAATCCGGATCTAAAAAGGCCCCAAATAATAGAAAAAAAATTGTGATATATATGTTTACAGAAAAAGTACTCTCATTCAAATTACCAAATTCTAATAATCTGTTATTAACCTTATTCAAAAATTGTTAATAAAATATATTTATTTTTAATTTTTACGAGGACTTCCACTGCACGAATAATTCATTGAATATTTAACCAAAATTAGCAGCACTTCCAAACGAAACTTCTACTATCTTGTAAAAACTATATAATAAAAATCCATTCACAAATGCACAAACATTACCTCAGAATTATTATTGAATTGATTAATTGCTACACATACGATACGGCTTCCACCTTAACAGTGCAAAATAATTAAAACTCATAAAGGAATACTAGAAAACCAAAATTTACTTTATTATTAAAACGTGTCAACTTCTCATCACAGAAGTGCACAAAAACCAAAAAGTAAACAAAATATTACTAACCTCGCACTCGATACCATAGAGTTAAGAAGTAATTTTAGTATATTTTCTTGGTAGACCCTATTAAAATGATCAAATATGTCAAACATTAAAACTTTTGTAGATCTACTAATATGCCTTAAAATAAAAATTACGTTGAACAAATATGCTAAAAGAGTAAAAAATAATATGACCTCATGGTAGCCTTCAATGTAGGAATGAAATAATATCAGAATGTTTTATTAAATATGTATTGGAAGAGTAAGAACAATTTCTTTAATATTTGAAGCAGCATTTTTAAAAGTTGTAACATTTTAACAATTTTATTTATGAAATATAACAATTAAGTAAAAAAAACACCAATCTTAACTGGTGTCTCGAAATTGTGGATTAATGCACACACCATATAAAATTCAAGGTAATTTTACAAAAATTACGACCATAGCATGAGATTACTTGCAGCAAACTTGACCGTGACCACCATACAGTCAACCAACTTCGTGTCTTTTGTCGAGGAGTCGCGTCACGTGACCTCACAGTAAGGGTTAAGTCGCCCTTGAAGACTAATGGGTGGTGTTGATGCCAACGACCACGGCAGAGGCGGTGCATGATGAAGTGGCTGATCCATCCAGAAATGGTCACATTTCCACAATGATAATTACTGACCATATGCCTTGTCGTGGGTCACTTCTACACTACATGAAACACGATCACAAAGAACACTAGTTATTGTATGTCTGGCACAAAGAGATGTGATGACTGATACTGTTAATAGTATCTCATGGTGGAGTGTCCCTAAAACACACACGCTATTCATAGCCTACCACGAAAGTTCCCGTTTCAATTAAAATTCAATTTGCATGTTTGGCCTCTAGGCGGACATGTGCATGTTAACCTAGAGAACCTTATGGCAGAGTCTATTTTATGTAAAACTTAAACCATGTCTTGTGTTCAGACTATAAAAAAAATTGTAAAATTAAAATTGTTCCCTGGCGAGAAGTAGATAAATAAGTTATGCAGCAGTGTGTTAAATACAAACTGAAAAGGGCCAGTCGTGATGTCGGTGCAAAAGAATTAGAAAAATTTAACTTTTTTTGGGGTACCTCAGTGAAGAAAAACAGTGAGGTCATCACGGTCGCGAATGTGTTAGGCCTAGTCGCAGGGTGAATGCCAATTGGATAAATTTCTAAAAGGCACAAGACCGTGCGAGGTCATTTTCGTGTGCAAAGTGTGAACAGAATGGTAGTCAGGCTAGGACATTTTTCAAAACATTTAACAATGTTTATTTTTTGACAGCGCCCAAGGTCTCCCACAACTCGCGCAGACCATTATACTGCGTCGACATCGTCTTGAAGAGCATGTGTGATAATATGCATGTGATGTGAGTAAGTGCTGCGCAAATAACATGTATGCGTTGCCGTCGCCCGGGTTCTCGTGTTCGAAATCCGGCGGAGTTCCAAGCGGGAAGGCTGATTTCTTGCAGAGAAACGTGTCCGGGAGGGCGCCAGGTTAACTCGGTGGTTAACCACGAGGTGCGTCGTTGGGTACGAAAGCCCCTGAGTGGACCACTAGGAACGGCAGCGGTGGTCGTGATGTTAGGGATCCCTAATTACTGATGCACTACTGGCCCTACACAGCATAGCACACTGATCCCTAACTGGATTGGGGAGGTTTCACAAATAACGTACACGAGTCTGTTTTGCACTGTCGTATACACATCGCGCACAGAGTGTGCGGAGTGGACGTTTATTTAACGTAGGCAATTACACTTGCAGTTACAGTTACACTATTTCCCTACACAAAGTACACTATCATTACACTGGGCGCTCTGACGCGCCGTCAGTAATTCAGTTCTCACACCAGTCGAGGTTGAAGGGGAGAGTTTGATTGGAGTCGGCCAATCCCGTTAGTTGCGAAGGGCGACGCGCGGGCCCACCTGTGTGGACTGCGGCTCGCTATTAAATTAGTTAAAGTCTTCAATTAGATGTGGCCAGTGCCTGTGCAATTAGGCAGTTAACTGAAAGTCTGTTATTGCGGGAGTCGGCCCGTGCCGTATATTGCACTGTCCCGCGAAATGCGTTGTGCGGAGAGTATTATGTTTACGCGGCTGGGATGGGCCTTACACCGTAAAAGGACCGGGCGCACACGGGGAGTTTATTAAAAAAAAGGTTTTGGTACGTGACTATACTTACCAGAATGAATTCGGTGTCGACTATGGTTGATGTCTCCCTGTGGGACGCACGTCTGTCCCGGTCCACGAATCGCTCGGTACTGGCGTCTGGCCCTGGCGCGAGGGGAGGGGTGAGCATTCTCTCGCGCCAAGGTTTCTAAAGTTCCGTTATTCGTAAAATATTATATTAATAACAAGATGTAAGTGGCTCTAAATTCACACAATAAAAATTAATAATTAACTTTGACGCCACTCCCGCTGCCTGTCTAGGTTTTTTAAGTAATTATTAATGATCTCAGGGATTTTAACGGGGGTTCGGCCTCGTGGCTGCAGGCAGGAGCGCGTCGCGGTTCGAAACCTACCCGGGCTGTTCAGGCCACCCAGGACGCCTTATAAATAACTGGTAAACGAATTGACACGACACTGCACTTTATTCAGAACCGATACACTTATTGGTCCAGGTACTGGCCGCGTCTGTTGTCTGACCGCTGCGACACACGTGTCTCTATGCGTAAACGGTACGCGCGACCAGGATAGTTTGCAAAGTGGTATATACGGACTTATACAGTGGCCGATTATCAATGTGAAAGATGCGGCGGATAGTCGCAGAGCTACTGTGCTCAGTGGCGTAGCCAGGATTTGTGTATGGGGGGGTGTTAAGAAGTATGGCCCCCCCCCCTGTATTAAAGCGGGGGGTCCGGGGGTCCTCCCCCGGGAAAATTTGGATTTTAAGGTGTAAAATAGTGCTATTTTAGCAGTTTTCAATACTTAAATTTAAATATTGTAATGGTAAAATTTTTATTAATTTTAATATGAAATTTGTTTGAGTGATGAATAAGAAATTAATTAAAGATTTGGCGAAAAGGGGGGGGGGGGGTTTAACCCCTAACCCCCCCCCCCCCCTGGCTACGCCCCTGACTGTGCTGCATAAACGTATTCAGTCATTTACGTTAACATGGAGAACGGCACATACAAACGAATGTTCCAAACCTGTGGCGAAATATTAAAGTCCCGAAAAGTACGTAAACCCGTTAAGCTGGAAACATACATGTTACAGTCACTTTCTAGTTAAAAATTACTCGGTAAGATTGCACATTACAAGTTACACATTTACAGACGATGAAAGTTAAGAGGCGTAAGTTAACGAGTAAGAACTCGACACACGTGTTGCTAAGAGTCTTCGACGATAACAATTAATTGGCTTTGAAGCCGAAACTGAGTAACTCAATTACGCTGTCCTTAATCTCTGGACATGAAATTACGTAAAAAATGCAAAGCTCCCTGTTGGGATGAAATTAATTAGTTAACGAGTCGCACGAAATATCGTGTGACTGAGTGGGGTCGGCGCAGAGCTGGTAAAAGGATTTTAAGAAATTACACTATTGCTGAGACTTGGATGTAGCGCGAAAGTTGATGGCTCTGCATTCGCGGAGCTTCCGACCCCTGCGAGCTCCCGACGGTAACTGAACTCGAGACCGCCCTGCGGCCTCGCGCCTCGACACGGGCAGCGCGGAAAACAGCTCCGACCAGTTTTGAACTTAAATTAAATATTTCACAACATATGATTATAGACAATTGTACATAATTTCCCTTGAATTAATTAACTTTCAAATTGTTATTAAATTGGTTGTTTTTGATCTGAACAGAATAATTGCAAATTTAATTAGGCGCATTGCCACACCCGGGCGGGCGCTGTCGTCGCTTTGATGTTCGTCGCGGCGCACTTTTACACACTCGGCTGACATCACGCTCGGGCGTGTTCGATGCACTTAAGAGTAAGTGTTGTTGTGACATAACGGTCTGTGCGAACCTGAGGGAGCACTGGCGGTTGGCGTCAACTTAATATATATATATATGTTTTGGAAATTAGATGTAACAAGTTTATATGAAATAAGTTTGAATAATCAGAGTCACACTGGAGACTGTTTGTCGCTTGATGACTGCTCCAGTGGCGAATGATAATTGATAATTTGGGGCAGTTTTAATTAAGTCACATACTACGTTATTGAAATCAGGCTGAAGGCCACAAGGGGAGCACTCACAACTGTATTATTAAAAAACCACATGTGAGTGACCCGGGCATTCCTACGTCGCACTTCCTTTACACAGGGTTGTTAATTAAAAGTGATGTGACCATTAATGTGTGTTGAATTTACAATGTGCGGGACTCGGGTTGTCTAGTCGATTAAGTCATGGGCTTTAATTATACCTTGCTCCGTGGCGTTCGCCTGACGGGTGGGCCATATCTAAGGGCGCGTTCCGTTAGCGGGGTCGGATACTGGCGGTTGCAGGTCGGGCTTTAGGGTGGCCTTCGGTCGGACGACGTCAGCGTAAACGAATGTAGAATGGCGAAAATCAGCCGCCCCAGTGAGTCGATTGTCGACCATGTGGAACTCGGCCCAGTAATGTCACTCATATACCATTACAATTGCTCTGCATTTATTGAAATAATCAATAATGGAGCATTTATGCAAACAATGTTTTTTCCACAGAAACATGCATTAATTAAACAATTGACACCGACCGCCAATAAGTCGGCAGAGGTGACCGACGGGGTGTGATATATCCCTCCGCCGAACTACAAGAATGTTTATGTATAAGTCACAGGAACATATTAGACTTTATTTTCATTGTTTAACATTTTATATTTTCCAAAATTATGTTTCACCGTGCGCCTTGTCCGGAACCAGGCCAGTTCAGTTTCCTGCAAAAATCACGCGTTTTGCACGGGAGGGCTGGTGGGGAGGGGGTCGCGCGCTGTGAGAGCAGCAGTATCCTTCCGGAGCCGCGTGTCACGGGACCAGCATTATCTTATTTTCACTGACATGTAGTTTACCATAGTTAAGTAATTCTTAAACCTTTTCCTTCAGTCCCGTGGTCGGTCTCGATTTACCGTGTGGTATGTACCTTAATTAATTAATGCTCCAAGACAAGCGTGCTACCTCATACGTAAGTACTGTGAGAGGACTGCGAGATGGTCCGTCGGCGCCTCACTCAATATCTTAGCCAGTCGGCTACTTTGTTTTAGCCTGCACGAGGCAGCCAGTAGGCACCACGTAACCAACTTTCTAACACATCAGTATCTGGGATAGTTCCAGGACTCATGTAGCGTCACCGGAGTAGCGGGCCTACACGATCCTAGCCTAGTGTAATATGTAATGTTATTGTGAAGTGTGATCTTGCTTAGGGTTCCAGTTGTGTTTTGTTTAGCGTGCGCATATGTAATCGTCGTGTCGTGTCAGAACTGAATGACCTTACCGGGTATTAAATTCACGAGCCACCCCTGAGGGAGTGGCAGCACTTGTGACGATTCTTTTCGGGCCAGGAGGGGTAGCACCTTGTAAAGGGCTGTGCCGGATTAAATGAATAAGTTTTAACACAGTGTTTTCTTTGATTTATCAGGCGTCCCAAGTGGCCCTAACAGCTCGGAGGGCCCTGTTGCGGCGAACCTCTGCCTCCCGCCACAATGCCGAACCTACCCTGAGATTCCAGACATTACCTATCAGGCCAAAATTCACACGGAGGAAGCGGGGTTCGTATCACAATAAGTCATTTTGTCTTTGCGCGACCATGCGAAAAAATGGTTTGTAATTCACTTTAATGCATCTCACCCTTTCGCAGTGAGCAAGGCCATAGTGGTATGCGATCGCCGTACTCTCTAGCAGTTTGCAATCCTATCGCAACCAAGTAAGCTGCATTGTGGTGTCGCAGGGCTCTTACCTTAGTGTTTCGCCGAATCTGTAGTTTCAATGGTGCTAAATTCTCTAAACCTCTTTCGTGAAGCCAAACGGAACCCTTCGGTCGATTTTAATCTGCAGCCGCATAAACTAATATAATGTGCCTATGTAAGGAAATTACATTGTTATCCATAATTATGAACTTTACTTAAACACATGCTGCACACCGTGCCTCACATACGAAGTAGGCAACCAGTGCATCTTCTTAGCTTCGCTTGCACTGGACCACCGTGTTATGTGATAGGTTTATTAATATTTGTGTTTTATTTATAACATTTTTGACAATCTGTGGCCTTTCGGAGTTCGCATGTGCATTTGCCCATGTGAACAACTGTGAGTTAAGTCTGGGCACATGTGTTCTCCATATTGAACCTCAAAACATTGTCTTACCGGCACTATACGTTTAGTGTTCGGCCAAAGGCCAATTGGTCCGTGATGTAAAAAACATGTACTGGTGCTCGCACCATCGAACTAGTGAAGGTAGGTTTGCTGTGACAACCACCAGCTTTATAGTTAACACAGGCCATGATTGAGCGCACTTTGTGCAGTAAAAGTAATCTTAGCAGAATACCATTTCTTCATTTTCCAAGGAACTAACCCATGACATAATTAGTGCCTGTAGCACATAGAACAGCCCAAATTTATGTTATCTATCTTATATCTTGCTGTCTGGTGGCCACGTGGCAATGTAATGTCCTGAGAAAAGCTATAGTGCTCTGCCTGTGAACAAGCCCACAAGACCATTTTATTGGCTAGTCGGTGCCTCGGGTAAAACAACTTATCAATCAGCACAGCAGAAGGTGGTAGGACAACAATTTTTTATACTAAAATATGGTGTATTGAATGTTTTATAGTAAGTTCACTGCGATATATGTATTTAAAAGGACACATAAACCTGATCGACAGTCACGCCGGGCGACAATCAAAATGCCACTGGCAGCACTCGTTCGAGATGTCATATTGCACTTGTACTGTACTGCACTGTACTGCATTCTGGGCGAGCACTCCCACATACGCTCATGGAGGAACGGCAATGGGACATAATGTCCTGTATGAACTGAGGGAGCACGCAAGATTGTCATCAACTATATACATAAAAAATTAAATAACTCAAACCTTAAGCTGGGTTTACGATTGATTTCCTTAAGAATTATAACTTAACATCGAGCACACGATTAAGTCAATACTACATTTTCCAGTTTATGATTGACATAGAAGTCGTTAATTCCAACCAATCACAGCACAAAACACATGGTCGGCCATTGTTCGAAATAGAGAAGCAGGTTGGAAATTGGTTATTCACAAATGGGATTTCTATTTTCTTCTATCATTACATCATATTCTACTGAAATGTCAAATTATGTTGCATAAGAATGTTCACTCATGTCTAAATTAATTCGTAATTACAAATGTACGAATTCTAACCAAAAATACTTCCTCGCTCGGTCCAATACCAAGACATAAACTTCCGGCTGAAAGGTTCCGGTTTGTAGTGATTGGTCGCTTCACTTATGTCTTAACGAAAATTATAAAATATAACAATTTCTGTTAAGTCTTAAGGTGGGTTTACGATTGAAAATTAAGAATTAAGACTTAAGACTTAGTTGTGTACTTACCATATGACTCTATGTAAACTAGTGGAATGGTTTATGATTGTCGTGTGTTAATTTTGACAGGTCGTGTGCGAAGCATATGATGACTTAAGACTTAACAGAAATGGTTATATTTTATATTTTTCGTTAAGACTTAAGGGAAGCGACCAATTACAACAAACCGGAACCTTTCAACCGGAAGTTTATGTCTTATTATTGGACCGAGCGAGGCAGTATTTTGGGTTAGAATTCGTATATTTGTCATTTGTAATCATCATCCATTTCGAAAAATAGATATTCCAGTTGTCAATAACCTATTTCATACCTGCTTCTCCGTTTAGAACAATGGCCGACCATGTATTTGTGCTGTGATTGGTCAGAATTAACGACTTCTATGTCAATCATAAACTGGAAAATGTAGTTTTGACTTAATCGTGTGCTCGATGTTAAGTTATAATTCTTAAGGAATTCAATCGTAAACCCAGCTTTAAATCATCATATGGTTCGCACACGACCCGTCAAAATTCACACACGACAGTCATAAACCGTAGGTTTGTTTGACTCGATGTCTCTTTTTGACCTGTCAACTCTCGGGGCGCCCTTTTCCGGAAACAGTATGGCGGATGGTCGTTTTACTCGCGGGGGCAAGTTGCTCTCAGGTCACTCAGGTCATGCTCTCGATGCTCCTCCTCTCGAGGAAGAGTTGCGAGGGCAAGTCGTCTGCTGGTTGTTTTGGCGCGACTTTGACGATGTAGTCAATATGTTATCAAGCTACATTTGGTGATGACGGTAATATTTTAATAGATGACAACATTGAAGCGGAAAAACATTTCAATATAACTTATTTGGCGTCCTTTATTTAACAATCACAAGATTTTCAATCGTTTCCTAGTACAGGTTAGCTAATGCATAACAAGCGGTTTAAAGTCAAAAAGCAATATTTATATATTTTTACCTTAATCAAGCTCTCTCATAATTTGTAGTCCAATATATGGTAAATCAATAGCAGCTTCATCTTCAGATGAATTTTCATTTCCAAACAAATTTCTCACGATGTCTGCTATATTTTCCGCCATCATTGTTTTACA
This sequence comes from Bacillus rossius redtenbacheri, assembly GCF_032445375.1. Taxonomy (NCBI): domain Eukaryota; kingdom Metazoa; phylum Arthropoda; class Insecta; order Phasmatodea; family Bacillidae; genus Bacillus; species Bacillus rossius. The sequence goes on from NC_086340.1 coordinate 10,329,165, forward strand.
ACAAATAGCGTTTTCTTCGTGACTTAAAAGTTACAGACTCTTTTTGCCCTCAGGACAACTTGCTCCCAACTCTTTCAACTCCCGAGGAGCAAGAGATTCCTCGAGTCAAACAAACCTTATTTTACTAGTTTACATAGAGTCATCTGGTAAGTACACGACTAAGTCTTAATTCTTATTTCTTAATTTTCAATTGTAGACCCACCTTAATTCCAATTAAACAACATAAGTTCAAGCAGGATCTGATTGCTGCATCTGCACTTAGCCTAACTTACACTATCATATTAAATATTATGTTCATAATTATTTGTGACATTCTTTAGTTGTCTTTATTGTTACTAAGGCATTAAGGTTGCTAGTCAAATAATATAACGAATTAAAATCTTATATGCTGACTGTCTATATTTTGATGCCTGTAAAAGTATGTAAAATTTACATTGGATTATATAACATCTTTCATCTTGCTGGTGAAAGTTTTAAAGCAACATCTTTAAAACTCAACCCTTGTAGCAACTGGCCATGACTTAACAGAATGCGCTCGAACAGCAGCCGACACCCGACAGTACTGTGACCCAGGCTTTGCCTACTTTTCAAGGAAGTAACACATCAATTTTTTTCCTGAAAGAAAAAAATGCCTGACACATTATACGCCATCCGTTAACATTTTTTAAATTTCATATTGATCATAAAATTCGTTACTAGCCTACCCAAGGCGGCTGACTGGGATGGGCGTGGTTTTGGGTGCGATCAAGTAGTTTTGTGTATGCGGACTTTGCTTGAAGGCGGGATTCGAATACTGCCCATATAAGCATGACGTCATGGTACATTAATTTTTTGCATGAAGAAATAAATCAAATTTTAAATTTATTTACATAATTAATATAACATTCAACCACTTAGAAATTATTGGTAAATTATTATTGTCGATATCCTTTTTAAAAGTCTTTGTTTATTCTCCCTTTGGCTTAATTTTTCTTTTGTCGTTAAAACCTTTCAATTTAATTTGTGTTTTTAGAGGGCACCACCATCGTGTTGTGCGCCGCTGTTAAGCTCAAATGTCGAGTTGTGAAAATGGCGGATCATCAGGTAAATGAAAACAATGTAAAATAGTTTTGCACACTTATTTACTAATAGTGGTTAAAATTTTGATTTGGCTGTAATCGTTTTTGATAGTTTATTAACCTTTTAATTTTTATCATGTATTGACGCAAGCTTCTTTACATATGTCATTATTACCGGGATTACAGACGATGTGCACTGAGCAATTTACCGGATTGTTTTTGGCAATTTTGTTGCAGAACAGGGAAAAAAAACTTTTTTTTATTGTATCTTTGCAGGAGTGTTGTGTTTTGTTATAGTTATGTAGCAAAGTCTTTTATGCCAATTTGTGTTTTTTTTACTGTCGTAGATGAATGCGAAACGTACCTAAATGATGAGTTGCGGCACTAAAGACGATTTAGAAAGTGCAAACCTTTATTGAATGGATGGCATGACAATACCATTCTTTATATTTTTTTGTAACTTCTGTAGTAATGGTAAGTGATAGTATGTAGCATTTGTAACTTACTGACTTGTTGAGCATTTAGAAATGTATGTATAAAGCTGAGAGTGATAACATTTTTTTTATTCTCAGAGGTTTTTTATTTCTAGTCAAAACCTATGTACGTCATTGTTTTAAGTTTTAGGGTTTTTTAACATATTAAATTAAATTAGGTGGTTTAGAATGTTTTTTTGTTGGGGCATGGGGGCATTTATCTCATACCTGATATTTGGTTAATGCCTGGGTTTTGAGCTCTAATAAATGTTGCAATTGTTATACATACTGTCTTCGAAAAATTTTTGTTTTTTAATAGAAAAATGTTCTTAAATGTGTGGGGTAAATATGTAGTGTACGGATTAGGGTCAAAATTTTTTTTAAAAATCTGAAATAACTTTCATTATATGCTCTTTTATGTCCTCTTTTCATTACAGCCTGTGGAGATAAGAAATTCCAATTACTTTTGGAGATATCGCCGTTCTTATTTTGCAATACAAGACCTGTGTAATCATACGACCTGAGCCATTTTATATTTTGTCGTGTGTGCCTAAATAACAGAAATTTTCCATTAGATAAGGTTAGTTATATTATAAATACTTCAAAATAAACGGAAATTAAAAATAATATCAATTAATTTTACTTGTATAGTTTTAAGTATTTATAATGTAACTGACCTGACCTAACAAAACGGGACTAAGGTAGATTAGGTCAGGTCAGCTACATTATAAATACTTTGAAACTGAACGGACATTAAAAATAATAAAATTAATTTTAATGGTTGTTTAGTTTTAAAGTATTTATAATGTAGCTGACCTGACCTAACAAACCGGGACAAAGGATGAACGGTAGGAACTCACGTAATTTTCTTTTTACATGATGTAGTCGTTCACATGGGAGACCTAAGGTGCACATAAAGTTCTGCCATTCCCGATTACACCCGAACAATTCACCTTCAGCCAACTTCGGGATTTGTTTTATTTTTGCGCAGGAAAAATGAATTCAAATATTAAAAGTGGTCGGTTAGGTTAGCTACATTAAAACACTTTAAAACACTATGGACGGTTAGTTAGGTAAGTATAGCTACATAAAAATAAACAGAGAAATATAAATATTAATAATTAAACCCGAGGTTGGCCGAAGGTGAATTGTTCGGGTGTAAACGGGAATGGCAGAACTTTATGTGCATCTTAGGTTTCCCCGTTCACGTACGTTGCAAAAAAAAAAAATTCATACTTGTAAACAAGCAACAATTGTGAAGCCGCACGAGTGCACAGGATAAAAATTAAATTTTTTTTATCTCCTAAAGTATTTGGAATTTCTTATCTCCGCCGGGTTTAATGAAAAGAGGAAGTTAAAGAGCACAGAATAAAGGTATTTTCGGAATTTTAACATTTATTTTTAACAAATATCGCCCAAATATGAAAATTAAAAAATTTGATATCTCCTAAAGTAATTGGAATTTCTTATCCGCAGGCTGTAATGAAAAGAGGACGTTAAAGAGCATATAATGAAAGCTATTTAAGTTTTTTAAAAAAAATTTTGATGCTAATCCGTACACTACATATTTACCATGTGTGGTATGGTTTCAATTGGGCTAACATTTGCATGTACATTCGTACAGCCAAGAAAATAATTTCATTTCAAAATCTGAATTGAATTTATGGTATTTATGGAGTTTAAGGTTTTTCTGAAGAAAGAAAAGAACACATTCCAATTGAAATTAGGGTTCTATTAATCCTGCTAAGGTAAACTTTTAGTTTCAAATCTGCACAATTTTGCTTTGTAGAGTATGAATAAAACAAGAATGGCATACATACTTATCTATCACCAGTATTTTATTCATGTTTTTAAATTATTAAACTTAAAGAGGTTGAAACTAAACAATGCTGCAGTTGCAGATGTGCTCTTTGTCATCACACTGGACTCCGGGAAGCTAAACTGGAGACACAATAGATTTTGAAATGTGATTTTACATAATGTTCTAAGTAAATTTTGTAGTGCTAGAAAAAAAAACACAATTCTTGGAATGTGACTAATTTTTTCCAGAGAAGCCCTTATAAATATCAGTAACCCCAATTAATATACATTTATGACACCAGAATATTCTTGAACCAGTCATTCCATCAAATAATTCAGTTCTTCCACAGATACATAGTACCTTGATCACATTTGTGAAAATCACAGTTAAAAGAAAAATTATTTTATGTGGAGTTTGCACGAATGTGCATATTATCACAAACGTAATGATAGTTACATCTGCAGTTGTGGAATGTGTTTTAAAAAAAAATAACACTGATCATTTAATTTTTCCAACTGGTCACTTGGAAGTCACGCTAAGCTAAGAAGGAGAAATTATATATATATTTTTTTTTTATCAAAGTGTATGAATTTTTAAAATGATTTGTAATATAAATTAATAGCTGTACATCAAATTTTAACAACCTGCAGTTTTAGAAGTGTTGCACAAGCAGAACTGTAGAACATGCAGTGTAGGATTATTGCATTTATTTTATGCATCATTTGGTTCATTTGTGTAAAATTGTGAAGAAATTAATTTTTTTTGTTAGTATAATTGGCTCTGTGCATGGTCAGTATGGCAATTCAGACTGGAGAGTAAATGTAGAAGGAAAGATTAGCTGCCAGGAAAGGAAATGAGTCAGGTGACCTACGAAGTGAGGAATGTCAATCAGTAATGACTTGAAATGTTACCTATGTAATATTGTTGCATAATAAATATACTGATAACTTAAAAAAAAAAATTAATCACAAAAAGCACCTATTTTCATTGTTATGCTCTCCAAACATGATGTATTTCCCAGCAGTACCATTAAAAAATTGTCATCATGAATTTATACGTGACATTTTAAAAGGTTTTAAAAACGTTATGGGTTATTTGTGCCCATTATCGCTTATGTGACAGGGGTTGTGGATTTTATTCCAAAATCGTGCCCTGACTCATCGTAACCCAGAAAATCAGGGAATTTGGTTTGACGTTGGGAAAGGCAAGGAAAAGTGAAAAGTACCATGGAATCGATTGCTGCTGTAAGATGCTGCCAAAAAAGGAGACACACTTGTTTGAAACAAAACAAAATACTGTTGGGGAAAAAAATACCTAGAGTTGTGGACTATGTTCGTTTTGAAATACACAGTATATTAGAATAAAAATAAATCCACAGAAATGAGGGAACATAATTTTGCTGCACTAAATATTTGCATCTTTTTCAGTGTGTTGGAATTTTGAGTGAATGTGTTCCAATAAAAAATGTGTTTTTATCTGAGAATTTGTTACTGCATTATTTATTTAATTTTGCAAGCAGTTTGTGGTTGATTGTGCCAAACATTACTTATTCATAAGGTTTTCTTTAGATGTACGCCACGATAGAAAATTTTGTGCGGACCCCCAAAAGTTAGTTCCACCCAATCTGCTGCCTGCGCCTGTTATTTTGTATGTTTAATGAAACCCATTCACTGTGGCAATTCATACTTTTTATTTAAATAAATGGGGTGTTCACATCCTGGAAAGTCAGGGAATTTTCTTGAAAACCTTGAAATGTTACGAAAATTCGGGAGTCGAGTATTTTATGATTCCATAGCAATACTACCGACATCACCTAGATGGTGCCGCTTACATCATTACCACCCCTACATATTTACAGGACATGGGTGGGAAAATGGGAGTTTTGGGCGTGGAACAATAAACACACTATTTTTTATGTATATTGTTTTATTTGGATATTATTCTTTTTTTGGTATTGTAAATTAGACTATAATCTCTAGTCTATTTTGTGATACTGCTATTTAATTATCAACAAAATTATGTCTTAAGACATATGCAACTTAAGGCGGTATCGTGAAATATAACACCATGCCCCATTTATTACAAATTTGATGTTGCTGACAAATAAAAGCTACAGGAAATGTGGTAAATTATAAGGAATAAAATACTGGTATCACAAAATAGGCTAGACCGGGTGGGACTGTATTCTACTTTATGATACTAAGTAAATATTTCAAAATGCCTCATTTTCAAAAATTTAAATACCTGTACTATTGCAAAATAGACCAGGTGGGACTGTATTGTACTTAAAATACAGAGAAAATATTTTAAAATGCCTCAATTTCCAAAAATTTAAATACTGGTATCACAAAATAGACTAGACCTAGTAGAATTATAGTCTGACCCAACACCTATAATTTACCAAAATTAAGTACATACATAAAAATTTTGTATTAGCTGACGTACCCTCATCAAACTTTTCACTTTGTTTTTTATCATTTTAATGATAGCAAAACTAACCTCTCCTAACATCGCAAATGAAACACAACACACCTCTCTTCTAACATATCAAATGAAATGCTAATAAAACACAACTACATATCACAAACATTTAAGTGCCATTTAATAATCACTTACCTTTCTTGCCTTTATGGCAATAATCATTTACTGTCAACATTCCTCTCGAGGATATTAAATTTACGCCAAAGATAATTTGCCATTCCGCCTTTTAATTTTTCTTATATCACGAAACACAAACCTCACTTTTCCTGTTTAATACTACTATCACAACCACACATTATTTATCTTCACTGTACCTTTATATTAATTCATTGTAAATAAACACCACCCTGCTCTTTTCTCGTGATTACTACTCTCATTAAACAAAATCCAAGAAATTTTATAATATCTACTTAATACTTATTGTTTACCTATTCATTCATTTGATAAATATATTCAATGCTTCTTATTAATTTGTTCATACCATGCTGTTATTGCTGCAAAACTCAGTCTTTATTAGTTTTTTTTTTCTACAGCACTATTTCAGTTTTAGTATTTCCAATATTACATACATATTTTCCTTCGTTCCGCCATTCAGTTTATCATTGGCCAACGTCCATGACAAAATACATTTCCCCTCATTCATTTCCAACCAATAGGAATCTGGTATTGTAAACAAGAATTGACCCGAAAATTCCTCAGTGATAGCAATTTGTTGGGTAAATGTAGGCATGCTCCAGTCTGCCATTTATTTATTTATTTACTTATTTATTTATTTATTTATTTATTTATTTATTTATTTATTTATTTATTTGTACTATGCCTACCAACAGTATGAAACTTTTGAGAGGTAGGCACAACTTATATACAACAAACACACATATGTACAAATGGACAACACACATGTAAACACAAACACTAAATATGTAAAGAACAAAAACTTGAGCACAAAAAGGAAGAAAATAAAAATATCATAATCATAATAAAATTAAAAACAATTATGTATATTCATAAGTTATTTAAATAGGTTTAGCACTACTGTCAGAACAGTGTTGTTAAGAAATAATAGTAATAAAATAATAAAATAGAATTGATTTAACTAGAATTATAAAAAGATAACTGAACACTACCTTATAAGAAAAATTTGCTGGATAATAATAATTATTAAAAAGTAAAAATACCTAAGCTAACTATAAAGTATATCGAGTCATTCCATATCAAATCAACCAATGAAAAATTAATTTAGAAACTTCATGTTTCAGATTTATATGATTTTTTGTATATTGGTAATATCAACTAAATACATTATAAATCTATTTTTTCTAAAAAAAATTTTGAGTAGTTTTTTTTTGTATAAATTTGTGAAAATTGCAAAAATAGCCAATTTTAACAAGGTTTTGGATCACTCAAATACTTGTAGGTTTCCAACTAATGGTGCTAGAAGGCTGTTTGACAGCTCATTTTAAAGGTAATTTAATGGGCTTCAATTTTATATGTAACATGACCAACTTTGGAAAAAAAAATTTTTTTATTTGTTTTAGAAATTTTTAATATTGAATTTCTAAAAAACACCATTTTCGATTTTTTTTAAAAAAAAGTATGTTATTCCTACATATATTGGTTAGATTTTTGCCAAATTTCAAGGTGGAGAATCAATGGGATCATGAGTAAATAAAAATGAGAAGTTTAGTAGATGCTTAAGGGGGCGTGGTAGATAAATAAATGCTTTAAGCGTCAGTTGGACGTTATTGGTTTTTGGAAGACAACATTGAAAAACTGCAAAACAACAATCCTACATAATGTTATTTGCCAACTTTATTAGCAGACGTCCTAAAAAGATAATTCTCGAGCGTTGTTTCTTCCGCAGCAATTAAATGTTCGAAATTACCAAGGCAAAAGTTTTGGCTTCAAGTAATCTTAAGTTTTTAATTAATGCATTTAGCTCTGGTTTAGATACCATGCCGCCTTAAGAAATAGTTGCAGCAAGGAAGAGTAGCATAATTTTACATAAAATTTTGACTTAGTAAAGTATTCAAATTTTATTTTTATAGACTAAAAAATTTTTACAAATTATAAAATACGGATAACAAATCTTACCTTGCATTCATCCAGTGTTCTTTGATTAAACATTTGATCATTATGATAATACAAAGCATGTGATATTGCTGAACAGATGTAGCCTAAGTTCAAAGCACATGATCTTGCTGAAAGGATGTAGCTTAAGTTATAACCAATATATGTAGGAATAACATACTTTTTAAAAAAAAAAATCGAAAATGGTGTTTTTTTAGAAATTCAATATTAAAAATTTTGAAAATAAATAAAAAAAATTTTCTTCCAAAGTTGGTCATGTTACATATCAAATTGAAGCCCATTCAATTACCTTTAAAATGAGCTGTCAGACAGTCTTCTAGCACCATTAGTTGGAAACCTACAAGTATTTGAGTGATCCAAAACATTGTTAAAATTGGCTATTTTTGCAATTTTCAAAAATTTATACAAAAAAACTACTCAATTTTTTTTTTTTTTTTTAGAAAAAATAGATTTATAATGTATTTAGTTTATATTACCAATATACAAAAAAACATGAAAATCTAAGGTGTAGAGGTTAAGGCCTCTGGTTGATTTCATATGGAATGACCCTATCAAGTTTATTAAAGTTTTTAGTAAGTTTATAAATAAGGTCATTGTCAAAGGCAGTACACAGGGTAGATAAAAATCAACTTAAATTGAACTCTCAGACAAGACTATGCAGATAACGCAGTCTGAAAGCTTTTTTTCCCAGATGGTGTTATAGTGCATAGTTGTACACAATATAACATGGTGTATGCAATGTTCTATTTGAAATGGGCTGAAGAAAGTGTAGAGAGAATAAGGTCAGCTACGGGGATGGTGAATGCTGGAATTTCTTTATTTCTGTCGGAAATTCCATATAGGTAAATTATTGAGAGAAAAAACTTAGGCAAGTTTAAAATTTTTTTTAGAAAAAGGTCAAGTATATTTTATTACAGATTTGTGTGACACCCTGAATTTGATCATTAAATTTTCCATATTTTTGTATTAAAATTTTAGTACACCAAGATCAAAGAAACAGTAATTTGATTGGCAGAAATTTCATCCCTGTGGGGAAACCTTACTCAGAAAACTATTGTGCATGACAAAAAACCAAAACAACAACGAAAACCTCCAGTGGTCTTCTAAAGCTTCCACAAAACATTGTATACAAGAGGTCATGGAAGCTTTCAGCGAAAATTCCATCGTGGCATACCAACTTCAGTGGAAATACATATTCATCACAAAACTGGTTTATTTGCAAGTTAGAGTTTTGTTAATTCTTACCATATATTAAAAAAAACACACACTTATAAGAAATTTATTTTTGATATTTTGATACATCTACAGAGGTTTGATAAATTGATCAAGGAATAGCAAGATGGGGCGTTGAAAAGTTTATGTCTTGCTAGCCCCCTTAAATATTCTTAAGACCAAGACATACATAATTTTAATTTATCTATACTTCACACATCGTTATGGATGATCTAATGTAAGTTGTATTATGAGTTAGGCTACTATGTTACATTGTGTATTCTTAAATGCATTTCGCTCGGATAACTTGAGCATACTGTATGTGTGCTGTGGTAGTCGGGCCTTAGGACAGTATTACAGGGGACCCAGGCTAACCTAGTAGGCTACGTGGGTGAATCGTACGTGACTGCTGTAAAATATGTATTGATTTATTGAGCGACGTGTTGCAGTGGAAAGCCCCTAGATGTGCATAACAGAGGATGCAGATTAGGCCATTATGATATCGGTTTTCTACAGGCCCGTGAAATTTCTCCAGGCAGTGGTTGATTCCTGTCCTGTAACCGTGGTCTGTCTTGTTTGGTGCAGTCTCAAATGACCTTGCTGTCTACTAGGTGTAAAGTCCATAAAGATAGAATAAAAATAAGAAACTAAATATTCAATGAATTAGACGGAGAACAAGTGCAAACTTTAGTTCATTGTGAAATTGCATCTTCAGCAACAAGTTAAACAAGTGTTTTTTTTTTTTGGTTAAATTTCTTTAGGCATGTTATGAAAAAAATGATGAGAGTGAAATTTTATGATGCGATTACACCATGCAACAAAATTTTCACAGAATGAAAGAATGCTGGTACATGTAATTAAAAATATGTATTTATTGTGAAAATTAGTGATAGAAATTGTGTTTATAAACTTTTTAAGTGTATTTATATAAGTGAGGTTATGTTCCCATATGTATAACAATGTCAGGTTGCTTGTAATCTTCTATTGTCATTGGCAGGGAGTGTCTGGAGGGTTTAGTTTTCATGGAAGTGTTTGTGAGATTATGTTCCCATTTGTATAATTTATTTATATTATGAATTATTGCATTATTCATTAGTAAATAATTCAAATTAATAAATTAAAATAAAAATTCAACATATTTATTAATTTTTAAATTATTAATTAAAATTTATATCATTTTAAAGAATTAAATCATTAATTTTCTACACATGTTTGTATTAATATTGAATATTTAGATTTCTTTAATTTTTTAAAAATTAAATTGAGTTTATACTTTAATAGCACTCCAGATTTTATTATTTTATTTATATTAATTATTTGTATGCAAAATTAAAGTTATTTTTTTTTATCATGCCAAGTAAGTATAGCTTCCAATGCACTTACATACGTACATGCACCTGTTTTTTTTTAAAAAAAATTGTTATAAGGCTTTTACATGTTGTAGGTAGCATGGTCATTACAGACAGTAATGCACAACACAAATAGGAATATTAACAAATTACTTAAACAGTTAATATTGGTGAGAAACATTCGAGGTCTTTTTCTGGAATATCTTCTTATAACCACGAGAAATTGAAATCAGGATGGGTTGATGATTCAAACTTAATTCCTCCTAAAGGCCAGCGCTGTGGTTTTAACACTGTGAAATTATGATCAGCCTAACTAAAGATGTGAGTTGAATTTGGTAAGGAATTTCCTATTGGTTGATATAATAGCACAAACCTTTTCTTAAATGAATGTGGTGTAGTTCAGTTATTATATCAAACAAACTTTAAATGATATTATCAGCTCTGTGTTATTTAATGTGAAAAGCTTGATTTTTATCATCTTTATCATTAATTAAAAAAAATTATAATACCCATATTTTAGGGATACTTTTTTTTTCTATGTTTATGAAATTAATTTCCTCAAAAATATTTTTTAAAAATGTTTATAAAAATACTAAATTGGTTAATAGCCAGTAATAATACACAACTCTTCAAAAGTAATGGATTAATCTTAGGATTTAATTAATTTCCAATATGTTCTTTATTTGGTTTTGTGGCAGGCCTACTAACAGCTGAATAGCCTTTAATGGTAGGCACTGCACAAAAATAACTGCATAAACAATGACAATGACATGAAAACAGAAAGACACAAGGGCTTACGTACCAAACTGACCATCTACCGGACAGCTTAAGACAGACAAAAACCAAGCAAAGCAAAGGCTAAACGAAGACTAAGAAAACGAAGCAAAACTGAAAGGTTGGGAGAAGGCCGCTGTGTGGTTAGAGCCCACCAGTGGTTCCCAAAGTGTGTCCAGATATAAAAATAAATAAAGTTACTTAAAAATAAACAACCAACACATACAACCACCACCACATCCCTCATCTACCACCCCTAACACGAGAAAAATATCCTTAACCATGATCCCATGGTGAGATTATACCATTTCATTATGAATATGTAGCTGTTTTTGTTAACACATCATTATTATGTGTTATTTGAATGGCTACATGCTCATGTTTCTCATAAACACAAGAATAAATAAACTTAAGGAATATTTCATTTCATTTTTTTTTTAATGTTTTTTTTTTCTTCTGTAATATTTGACTTAAATGTTAAAACATATTTCTCAGAAATTTTTATAAAGAGTACACCGGACAATTATTTGTAGGATTTTAAACGCACCCAGATTTAAAAAAAACTTTGAGGACCACTCAAATAAACTAGGTGAGGTGATTCTTTGATGGTTCGTCGTTGCCTTCCTCATTGCAGAGGATAAGGAACAACACAACACACTGTCATGGATTCGGGGAAGGAAATATTGCACAAGTGAAGAATCCCGAAAATCCGGGACCTCGGGCTCACCAGCCATTTGTAGTTTGTGTCTGTTTCAGTTTTTTAAGATGTAGGTTTTTAAATTGTATATGCTTATTATTTCATTTGAGTGTATATGTGTGTCTTTGAAAAGTTATGATGGTAATCTTATGTTGTTAAATGATTTGTTTTCCTTATTTTGGCAACCTCACTAAAATTTGCAACCATTGAAATTTTGTAGCATTCTTTGCACATGGATAAACAACTTTGGTTTATTTTTTTTTTGTTTGTTTTTGAGTCTTGGGACGTTGGCCAACACTCGCAAATTTCTGGCGACTGCCACGAACGGCCGGTTGCGACGAAGGCGGCCGGATGCCTGCGTTCCGTTGTTTTTTCTGCACGCGACGGTGGGCGTTTTTTTCCAGGAAGTGCAACAGCTAGAGTTGCTATGCAAGCAGCTGTATGAGTCCCAGGACTCGGCCCGCCGCGTGGATGCCGAGAAGGCGCTGGTGGGCTTCCAAAACGCCCCCGACACGCTGTCCAAGTGCCAGCTCCTGCTGGACCGGGGGGACTCGTGCTACGCCCAGCTCCTGGCGGCCACCACGCTGACCAAGCTGGTGTCCCGCAGCGCCCAAGGGCTCAGCCTGCAGCAGAGAGTCGACATAAGTAAGTGGGGGGGGCCCGTGTTTTGTCTAGAGACGTACGAGACTGTAAAATCCATATGAAACGAAACAATTAACAACGATGCACTCGCGAACAACTCGATTGGCAGCAAGCGTGCACGATAGCACAACTTACCGCCACGATGGTTCAACAACAACTGTTGCTTCGTTGCCGGAAGCTGCAGGGCTTGGCAGGCAGCCAACTTGAAAAACCTTGGTGCTGCTGGCAAGCAGCGCGGGAAGTTCAAAATTCAAATGTTTCCAAACACTATACACTAAATTACACACAATATTTACAAGTCCAAACAGCCCGAGATAGCAGGCGGAAGGCAAGGGAAGTGTACAGCTGGAGTGTTGGGTGTGTTTCAGCAGGGGAGCAAGCTGTATCAACATTAGAGGTGTAAAAGTAACGAAATAAAGTGTACCCATACGTATTCGTCACTATAACAATTAGTATTCGTTACTTTCGTATCATTACGTCAATCGTTACTTCTGATACCGCATGACCTGATACCGCATAGAATGCTGTGTTATGTTGCAGCGACGAATCAAGTCGTATTGCGTACGCGTACAGTATATGACGTCGCGTAAATAATAATAAATCGAATATAAAAAAATTAAAAATATTTGATAATTAACAGCTTTTGTTAACCAAGGAACAATTAAATCTCATTAGAGCGGCTTTATTATAACATCTCTTTTAAGATGAGAACAAAAAAAAATACATATTTATAATTTGTAAAAATATTTTTTCTTACGTTGTTTCTGTTCCAATCTCAAACTTTGTCTACACACACAATACCTTTAATAAACAGTAAAAAAACTTGGACGACGAATTTCCAACTGATACTTTACTTAATAAACAAACACGTTCTTTGTAACGCATGCGTAAAACATACGAAAAATGCTAGTAACGAAATGCAGCCGTGTGTAACGTTTCGTTACTCGTTACTAGATGGCGCACCCGTTACTCAGTACCGAATACATACGGTTTGCTACAGCTCTAATTAACATGTAATCATTTTGAAATAAGAGTAAAAATTTGTCTGCTGTTTGAGGGTAGTTGCTTTAGCTTGGTGTGGGTGGGTAACAGAGTGGAAGAATTCTTAATACAAAAATATAAAACATCTTGTATTTAATCCGCTCATTCAGATTTGCATAAGGAACATGTATGGTACATTATACATTTCTTACATATTTGGTTATCTGATAGATAACCCTTAAGTGAGCAGTGTCATCAGATAAGAATAGCCGATAAAAATGTATAAACTAATGAACGCCACATAGATGCTGTAAAATTAAGGTTAATATCATCAATAACGCTATCCCAGTTAGCATCAAACTCTTTATTCACTACATTTACGATTCAAACATCTTCGGTTCTCCACTAAACTCTCTACCACGCTTCCGCACACATTCTCCACACCACTTCCTCTCTCTCACTCACTCGTCCTCAGGATTGCCAACTCTCACAATTAAATTTAAAAAAGTTGTGAAAAAAAGCAGCTTCAATGTGGACTGCTAATGCTCAACATGTATATTCCCTTAATCTCTGGTTTTCACTGGTTATTATTATTACATTAAGGTTTAGCTTCCAACTTACATTGATCTTGGTCATTCAGTGTGTAAAGGAAACAGATCATAATATAAATTGAGTGACCATCAGCAAAGAATTATTTGTATTAAACTATGTTAAACATAATAGTTAAGATAAATGTATTTCTATCAAATTATTTAAATACTTGGATTTGGAATTCTGAAGTGGCAGTGGAAAGTTTGTGATTATAATTTACGTGATTATAATTTTGAAATTTAGGTTTTTTTTACTTCTTATAGAGAGCTTGTTATTTTGCTGAAATAATTGTGACAATTTTTTTTTCAATTATTTTAACTATTTTTAAGTATGCTTTAATTGTAATTTTTTACTGTTTACAGGAAACTACGTTTTAAACTACTTGGCAACTCGTCCAAAGTTACCAAATTTTGTTATTCAGGCTTTAGTCACGCTCTTTGCGCGCATAAGCAAACTTGGCTGGTTCGACAGTGATAAAGATGAATTTGTCTTCAGAAATGTTGTGACAGACATTTCAAAATTTTTGCAGGTAAGTTTTTGACTGAAACTTAATAACCTTTAAATCATTATGCATGTTTAACACTCAGGTAAGTATAAAAGTATTCTTACAATTGCCAGACAATATAAATGATTGATTTTATTGATTACTGGCCTGGAAGTTAGCTGTTTGTCATCATGTGTGTATAAAGATTTTGTAGATTGAATACTGTAATACATTAATACATTTATGCTCATCACTTACTCTGTGACTGACTGTGTAACGCCTTATGAATTCTTTTTTCATGCACTTAGGGTATAACATTTTCATGGCTCTTTGCTAACCTGTTCCTCTTAGCATTGCTGCAGAGTCTGTGGCCCCAAGATTTCTTGAATGGTGTTTGGAGATTGCTGAATTTCTTGACTTATATGGAGACATAGCGTCATATTTAGACGAGACCTGTAGTTTCATCATTTTTCAGTGATTAAGTAGTGAGCCGTGGCTTAGTTTGCCACGTTTTGGTCGCTGATGAGTCTCGGTGTTTAATGTATTCTAGTTGTTTCATCAAAATACATGTAATTAAGCCAATAGAGACGTTTAACTTCGATGTCTTCGTCTTGGTGTTGAATAAGCCATTTTCCTCAACATCATGGTGAGTTAAGTATTAACTTGCGCAAAGTAAGTAAATTTTCAATTTATCGCTGAAAATCAATTTCAATAACCAACTTTATCGGAGTGCTTTTCATTGCCACATTATACAAAAAAATAAAATTACATAAGAAAAATTCCAATTTAAATCTTAAATTCATATTAAATGAAATATTTTTTTCTTTTGTCAGTTCATCAATATCACTGATTTAAAAGACAATATTAAAAGAAATAGGATTTTTAATAAATATAATTTGTATATATTACATTAAACATTAAAGTGTTAGTTATAGTCATCATTTTTCATCAGGTGCATTAGGTGCCTTAAACTCCCTAGTTATTAGGAATTTGATCAAAATTTGGTGGCAAACGCCTTAAGTAATTGTTATACAATCAACTCAGGTTGAGTATAGATTATATATCTCCAGTGTGTGTTTTGTGTCTCTCTATGTGTTTGTGTGTTTTCCCTTCTTGTATGTTTATATATTCCAGAAGTTATTCTAGTTGTGTAATTCTCCTTACTGTCTTGGTACGCAGTTAAATTTCTTCATCCTTAATTTTTTTTAAAATATTGTTACATAGTACATACAGTTGCTTTTGTATGTGCAGTTTGCAGGGTCAATATAGTTGTTTCAAGTCTGGCTTTTGTGGACCTTGGTTTCTGGATGTTAAATACTTGTGTAGAACACACTAATTTAAATTTCATGCCGGAATCCAAATTCAGCGTAAAGTAGGAAATGTGTGGACATGACCAAAAGCTGATGGGTTTTCTAGGGGTACTCATATTTTTCTCACCCATTTATTCCAAATACAATAGAACCATTTTATAACAGAACTGAAGGGACTGAATATTTTTGTGTTTGTTGTAAAGGAGTGGAACAATAAAATGATGGTAAGTTTATAGTGTATAGTGTCTGATTTTTTTAAAACTATTTTTGGACACACACAACACAAAATTTTGAACGTTACTGACACAAAAATTGCTGTCGATTTGTTATTTTGATTGAGTTCTGAAATTAAAAAAACTTATCTTAGTGATTATTTTAGTGATTTGCCAAACTTTCAACTGCCATTAAATTGTGTGGGTCAAACAACACATAATATGCTGTAGAAATTTATATGATTAAAGAAATAAGTCAAACTGATTAGCTTGTATTTTCATGTTCCCCCCCCCCCCCCCCCCCCCCCCCCTTATTACTTCATCAGTTAATCTTTATTAGTTTTGCATTGTTCTATTTCTGCTATGATGTTTTTTATTATCTTTGAATATGAATATTCTTTTTTTCCTATTGTTATTTATTAAATATTTGAAAGTCATTTTTATAAGTCATTAACATATTTGATGAAATATTAGCAAATTTGGGCTATTTTAAAGAAAAATAATACAAATTTATAATCCTGTCACTTTGTTATAAAGGAGTTAACATCTGAAAGAGAATAATGTTTGTACCATAGAGGTGAAAATGCCTTTTGGTGGATAAAATTTTTACTGGGGTTTAGCAAAACTGTTTGTTATGAGGTTTTTGTTATAAAGAGGTTTACTATATTGGAGTTTTACTGTATGTGTGTGATCCTATCTTATACTGCCATGATTTTAAGAAGTTTTTTTTGTTAGAAATCTAAGTGTTGAAGCTTGTAACAATAGCAGAAAATTTCCAGGTGAAATAAAAGTATATACTTTTAAAGTATGTGTGAAAAAAGAAAGCATCAGATGCTTAAGAGCAATATGACATTCTGTTCTTATTCAGGCGAATAAATAAATTTCAGTTCAAATTTTTTTCCCCTAAAACTTTTTTGTAGAAATTCATTTGAATTTTTTTTTTTGTTCTTTTAACTTAGAATTTAAATTATATGTTCAACCACAATGAATTCAGCAAGAATGTTAATCTGTAAAATTTTAAGTGCAAATCAAAACATTCATAGCTGTTCGTGTACTTGATAGTTATTGTGTACATCGTTAGCTGGCTGTCTTCAAATCTATCTGAAACCATGGTATTTAAATGTGATCATAGTTAAAGCTTCAAAAATTAAATTTTTTTTCGTTATTGTGAATTTAAAAACTAATATGTTGTCTTTGCGTGAGCTTTGCAGTCAACATGCACATTTTAGCTTGTGTAACTGGCAGATCCAAGCATTTGTTAAAAAAAAAAGGAGAGGGGAAGTAATTTCTATAGTGCATCTGCATTTATGGTTTTATCTTGCTTGTGATGCCCTCTTACCCACATTTATATGTTAATCAGAGATATCCATGTGTTTTTTTGACCTGGTTAAAGCGTTAAATAATTAAAAAAATATTAACTGCAGAAAAATTAATACTAAAATGACAGCAGAGTGGTGATCTCTTGATTTGCTACTGGTCCTAAGTGGATACTGTACAATCCATGAAAAATATATTTTAAACCTAAAATATATTTGCAATTCAAAAATAATTCTTTCATTTTGTCCATGTTCAGAATACAGAAAACAAAAATTTTTTTTGAAGTACTGTTTATTTTTAAGCAAAACATTAGAGATGTAACGTAGTTAAAGACACACTTGTATTTTGGGAAAACATTTTCTGTCAAGTTTTTTCTCAAAGCTCTGTAGGTCTTTCTTATGGTTTTGGTTAATCGTGGATGTTCAGTAACACAGAAACTGTGTTCCCATTGGCCCAGGCGGTTGAAGCAAAGCACCTCCGACTGCCAATAGTATATTGTGTTGTAGGTATTTTAAGTTCTTAAAAAAAAATTTAATTTTCTTGCAGAAATATGGGTGTCTTTAAATGTACATAGTTGGCTACTTACTTATTGTCATATTCACGTTCTTAGAATCATAAAATTTATATTTCTCACATCATCAACTTTAAAGGGGATTGGCTAGTTCACTTAATTCTGGGTTGTTTGTAAACATTTTTTTAGCTTCATATCTCAGATAGGTTATAGCAAGCTTTCTTAAGCAAAATAATAATTCAGTGGTAAGGGTGTACAGCTTATTGAGATATAAAGGTTTTTCACGAAAGTTATTTATAATAAAAGAATTATTAAATTTATAAAAGCTCACAAGTTGCTTAAAAGTCAAGAATTTTAAGTGTATGTTTTGTTTAAGTTTTATTAAAATTTGTTGCTCTTGCGTGAAAGATTTTTCTCATCCTTAGATAATAAATGGTTTGAAATTTGTTGTAATATTTTAATGAGAGTGTTGTCTGCATTACAATTTACATTTTAAAATTGGCTTGAGAAAAAAATTGTAAGGTATAATGGTGTTAGGTACGCTTGAAAAAGTAAAAGTCACTAATTTTTATTTTCGCAATTGACTAGAACACCCTGATATTGCAGTTAATTTACTGTTTTACATGGTATAAAATTGCATGTTTGCAATAATATAATTTAACCCCTTGACTGAAGTATTTTTCCCTTATAAGAAAAGTAACTGATTTGATTATTTTTTATGGTTTTGTTATGAATCCCCATGAAATTATGCCATAGGGTTTTGTTTACAGCTTACGAAAGCTACTTTTCGACCACTGTACACTTGTTTAGTTACTATACAAGATAAGTCTACCTGTGTTTTTTGGGTAAAGCAAATGAAGCCACCGGACCTAGCCCCCCTTTTTCCCATTAGATTTGCACTAATTTTCAGACAGTCTTCTGCCACAAGCTTGCCCTACACTAAAACAAAATTCTCGCATGGAGCTGGAAATTGTAGTAACAGTGTGTTCACATCACTTGCCTCCCACCATTCAAACTTGGATTTCTCGGTAGGGTCAAACTTGGATTACTCGCAAGTTCGGTAATGTGACGGTTGTCTGCGCGAGCCAGTGGGGTTTTCTTAAGTTACTCTCTTGTCCCCCACCTATGCACTTTTAATCTCTAATGTCTTTTTTTTTCGTGCTGTAATCTGTAATGACAAGCATGGTACAGGGTGTACACTTCACCTCGAAAATATTTCAGTGTTACCCTCACTCAGAGGGTTAACTCCTGTTACTGATTATAATTATTATACTACTATTATTGGTAAGTGTGACTATAGTGATGGTATTAGCAGTGCCGCCAAATGTTATGAATTTGCTGTAATTATTACTGATATGGTTGTTGAGTTACGGAATCATGGAGTGTTATTTATTACGGAAGCAGAGAAATTTAACGGAACATCTGAAATATTGTGTGCATTGGCATTTCTTGTGATAAATCTCAGTCGCTCATGCAATAAGAAGATAATGTTTTTTTGTCCAGAACTCAACGTAAATATAAATCTGAAAATTTATTTTAGCATTTTGAATATAAAGGTTTTTAAATTATTTACTGTGCATTATTACAGTCTCTAATTACCTCGTCAACAAGACATTAAATAAAAAAATAGTAACATCGATCAAATGGTATCGTCTAGAAATGCAAATCATAAAGTATATATTTCTTCATTCTCATTCTATCTTTTAAAAGTTATAAAAACATATTTTTTCGAAAATTAAAATAAAATAAAATATTAGTTGCAAGAATCAACTTGACTTGATTAGTTTTTCATTTTTCTAGTTTTTAAAGTATGAATTTAAACAATTTTTTTTATTAACGATGCAGTTGGAAACGTAATGAAATAAATCGCCCTACAATTTTCATTGGGTCATTTTTAGTTTTGATTATTCATGATTAAAAATGTAGCAGGTTATAGTAATTGTGATTTTTGCTTGGAAATGGTTTATTGGCATAATGTACACTTGCAAGGTTTAACATTATAAAATTGATCATAACTAAATTATTATAATATATTGTGTTTTTATGATCTTTACTTTTTCTTTAGTAAAACAATATCTTGGAAAAATATTGCACTTTGTGAATGAAAGGTGATCGTAGAGCAAAACTTGGTTGTAGAACTTAGCAGGACTTAATGTTTGGATAAGTATATTTAATTGAATACTATATAAAAAAAACAAATACCTATACCATATATCAGTTCACTACTTTTAAAAATAGTTTTGCCATTTTTTTTTGTTTTTGCAGTAAAAAGGAGATTTTCTTTTCTTTAAGTTATTTTTTTCAGTTATTGTGTAGCACTGTTTATTTATAGCATTGTGGAAACATTTATCATTAAGAGGTGGTAATTGTTTAAAACTAAAAAAATTAATATGAATATTTTTTTTTTTTTTGTTTTCCCATTTTTGAGACTTGTGTTAGAAGTAAGTTGTGTTGTAGAAAACTGGTATTCTTAAGTTGTTTTCAGTGGAACATTGTGTAAAACTGTTATGATTTTTCTGACCTATTAAAACTTAAAATATGTGGGCATTGCTTTATTTGAATGCACCTTCCCATTTTCTGGTACTAAGATCTTTTAAACATTACTTTGAAGTACTGTATTAATTACAATCCAACCAGGGGCCAAACATGGTTAACTTGTACAGAAAAGAAGAAATTTCTATAACAGTGCATTCTTTCTTTCCCTATGCTGAAGTCTTGAATGCATACGGAGGAAAAATGAGCATACTCCACCTGTTTTCCTTACGCTGGTTACCATGGGTATTTGCAGTGTCATTTTATTTTGCATGAAATTTTATTCACAGTCAACTTATTCCCTTTTTTTAAAACAAATTTTTTTTACTGAGCATAGACGTGATATATTGATGATATAAATGTTGATTCGATTGAAATTACACTGTGTTACCAATATATTTTTACGTGTGCTTTATAAATTTCTTTTCACATTAGATTCTTGCTGTGCGAGGTTTTATTTTAAAAACTGAACGAAATTGAATCAGCCACTTCAAGTTTTTTTACCCTCTTGCATGCTTACCTTGTAATCCCAGTTGTCGCAACTTCGTGGAGCTGTCTTATTCATTCTGCCCTGAGTCCTGGGCCTTCGGTCATTAGCACCTGAAAGCATTATAAAAAATTTTCATTGAATCTGTAATAGCATTATGCAAAGTTTTGTGTTTGGTTATTTTCTTAATAATCATTTGGCATATAAAAATAATGATGAATGTTACCTTTATTGGACATTCCAGGCTATACTTAAGTCATTAAAAATTTTTTTATGTCCTGTTAAGGAAGAGTAAATGAGCTTTGGTTATTGCTTTTAAGCTACAAATATTATAAGAAAAAACATTGTTGTTATGGTCCTTATAGTATTTGATTCCCCAGAAGGTATTTTGAAGCCCTTGAAAAGTTTAATGTTTTTGGTTCTAAACAACATTATTTTGAGTTTCCCAGTAGTGGTTGTTAGGTATTTTGGCATTTAAATTGAGTTCAGTGTTCTTACTACATACATATATGTACTTCAAGAGTAAACATACAGTAGCTTGGAAACACTTGCAAACATTCCCAGCATGGTCTTGATATAATATAAGTGCTTTTAAAAAATTTTTGATGATTTTGTTTACCACTGTCATTCAAGACGCTGGTTAACAAAGTGTTCACAATTTAAACTGAAAATGGGACTTAAAATATTTACTCATATCAATGTTATCAGTTGGTCCTTAAAATTGTAAGTTTAAACTTGAAAATACAATCAAAATATATGTTTATAAAGAAAACTGGAAAAAGATATAAATGCAACAATAATAAAAAAAATTTCATTGCATTTTAGTTAATTTGATAAATATGTTTGGCCATTTTAAAAGATAAAATTAATTTTGTTAAGCATTCAATTAAATGTTTTTGCATAACTTGTCTAAAGAAGCTTGTAAAATGTTTGTAGATAAATGTTTAGTTATGTTATGTTCTATAATGGTATTCTGATTTCGTGAAAGCTTCATTCAGAAAGTAAAAAATTACAAAATATTTTGGTGGTTATTTGAAGTTCCCAGGTTTTGCATTGTGTGACAGCTATGAACTGACAAGTCTCTTGAGTTTTAATTTTAAAAAATAGTCATATAAAAAATTTTCCATATGAATTAATAAACAATGTGTGTTTGCAATGGAGATAAATTATATTATTATTATTTTAGGTTTTTCTAATTTATGTTTTTTTTTCTCTCAGGTTTTCATAATAGAGCATGTGTGCTTTACAAATTTTATCATCATATTTAATTAAAGTGTAATTTTTTTCTTTGTATTATTTAGTGTAATTATTTATCTGTTTAAAAATAAATTTTGAAAAACTATAGAATAACTTTGAAAAATACTGAAATTTGATTCTGTTGAGCAATAAAATTTAGGTAAATCGACAATTAAGGAAAACATATATAAAATAGCCTTAATAGTGAAGTGAGCATTTTCTGCCAGCTACCTCCATGTCAGTGTGAACTGGCTTGGTTGAGCGGTGGGAAGTGGTGTGCTATCAGGTTTCCACCCAAGTTTTCTCTTGGCTAATATTTGTTTTATTGCTGTTCCAGTATTATCTGCAGATGTTTTTCCTTTGTGATTGGTGGGGTCTCCAGTCGATGGGCTGTCTTGATTGGGCGTTCTGTACTAGTCACGAGTTGTATTTGTTTTGTACTAGTTGGCGCTGTCTGGTATCTGGCATGTGTCGTTTGAACATTGCTGGGGAGTTCCTTGACTCTGTCGTATGAAAACAATATCTCGATTTGAAATTAATTCAGTTTCGCATACATGTACATTAGAATAAGAATCTGTGATAGCAACATGTTTGTTTCCAATATTGTGACATTTTGGCCTCGCTTGATGTACGCCTTCAGGGGCCGGAGGATACAAGCCATGTTTTGTCATTTTGTTTTATTGTCCTTTTTTTATTAATCAAGAGCTTCTGTAAGTTTTTTTTTTTTGACAGCTCTTTTGCATTTTGTTGTTGGGTTGCAAATTTCTCACCAAAAATTTTTCTCAAGTTCACATTTCATGTTTCGTCTCGAAATCGTCAGAACAGATGTTTTAATAAATCTTGTAAAAGTGGTAAAAACTCGGTGCAAAGTGTACATACAACACTCTAAAAAAAAAATTGTACTTTTACAAGGGAAAATCCTTGGAAACCCTGTTGCCAAGGATATTTCTTGCAAAACTACAAGGCAGAGCCTTTGCAAAATCGCACACGATACAAAGCTCTGCCTAGCGGTTTTACAAGTAATATCCTAGGCAACAGGGTTTCCGAGGATTTTCCTTGTAAAATATACAAATATTTATTTCAGTGAAGTGAATATAAAGTTCAGTAATTATCTGGTGAGATGTGAGCCAACACCAAATGCGAGAGGGTTCCAGAAGCAAGGACGAGGAAACGACACGGCGTGTGTGACGGGACCCGGAGGGGGGGCTCCTGACGAGCGCTGGTCTGAGTGCGAGCCGGCAGCGACGCTGTGGGTTGTTCCAAGGGCTCCGTGGAGCACTGCATGATCGGCGTGCAGCTGCTGTCCCAGCTGACCTGCGAGATGAACCAGATTTCGGAGGCGGACGCCAACCGCTCGCTGACCAAGCACCGCAAGATCGCCTCGTCGTTCCGCGACACCCAGCTCTTCGAGATCTTCCGGCTGTCGTGCTCGCTGCTCGGCTCCGCCCGGGAGAACTGCAAGAACCTCAACTTCAACGACGAGGCGCAGGTAAAGGGGAAGCCCCTCTCCCCCTCTCCCCCTCTCCCCCTCTCGCGCTCCCCGGATACGTGTTTCCATTGATTTCACCATCTGCAGCAAGGTGTCTACAGATCACAAAATTCACAAAAAAAAAAAGTTACAAGAACATAAGTGTGTGTGTGTGTGTGTGTGTGTGTGTGTATACAGAGTTAACAGATCACAAAATTCGTGAAACATCAGTGTGTGTCTATACAGGGTTCGTACTCCTCCTTAATATCCTTTAAACGTCCTTAAATTTGTTATAAACTCATTAACGGCTCTCAAAAGTCCTTCAGTTTCACTAAGAACCCGCATAAACTCCTTAATAAAAACTGGTAGCTTGCGAGTAATGGATAAGTACAAGTATTTCTGTTCTTTTGTTTCCTGACTCGGCAGCCAACAACACTTTGTGCGTGCCCAGCGCAACTGGCAAATTTCGGGCCACGGATGAGATTTTATACACAAAATATATTTAGAATTTGGTTTTCATAGATTGTATCTCACATTCAAACTAAGAATGTGTTTATTGTCTTGCTTTGAACTTTAAAATAAATGTAATTATTGATCATAGTAAATGGTAGGGGTATATAAGTCAGATACACTGCTTGGGTTAGATGTATTCCAGAGATAATTATGGACAATAAGAGCTTATCTGTAACAATTAAATTAACCAACTATATTATTTTTTGTGCATTAACTATTCAACATTATTATTTTCTTGAGGTACTTTTTAATATTACAAATGGTTTTCTACCTCTTAATAGTGATGGTGATGAAGTAGAGAGGCCTTTTAAAAATCCTTCATTATTGATTGCTCAAGAGGTTACGAACCATGCTATAGTAATGGTGTTGGGATCTCACGAAATCTAAATTTCCACCAGAGCTATTTCCTAACTTGCATTTTGTTTTTAAACACTTCACTTCAGTTCATAGTCTCACATTAATTGCAGATACATGTCCACTTAAAAATCAAAGAAAGGCATCATCATCATCAGTTGTTTCCAGCCTGTGGCTGGGTCAGCCAGTTAAAATGCCTCCATCTTCCTCTGTCTTTCCACCATTCCTTATTATTCACTTTATTCCAGTCTTCTTCTCTCTGATGCGCTCCTTTAACTATCTACTCTTCCCATCTCCTCCTTGGTTTTGGAAATTAATTCTGAAAAATCTTTAGCTCTCTCATATAAATATGGGAGCATTCCTGCGAGTAACCAATCTATTAAATCTATTAAATTTGCTTATTATCTATTTAATTGACTGTGATAAAAAATTGTAAGAAATTTTTTATTAAAAGTTCACAAGGTATTTGTAGACACTCTGAGCAGTTGGGTATTTTTATAAGTCTTGCATTTTCAAATTAATTGTTGATTCAGTAAATTATTTTGTGTTTGCATTAGATGTGTTATCGTCGACGAGGTCAGTAGGCGATAATGTAATTACACTGAACAGGGATATCTGGGAAGTAACTAACTATCCCAGCATTAACCTAGAGTGGTTATCGGAAACCATAGTGAACCAAAATCAAGATGGTCAGACCGTTATTTGAACCCAGGTTCTCTGGAGTGCAAGCTCACAGTGTCTTAACGCTGTGTCACATCAGGCCATCAATTTGATCAAATGTCAGTTTTGTTCAATATGTCCCTGCTTAAATTAAAATGGTTTGTTTCACTACCATTTTTAGTAGTTGAACAGTCCCTTAAAAGACTGATTTGCATGATGAAAACTACAGTGTCGAATTTGACCACTAGATCACGGTAAAAAAAAATTCCTGCATTACATGTGCATATTATTTGTAATTTGTACCTATGATTCTATGTACAGTGCTTGTTTAACACAGTGTCCCAGTACTATTCATTTTGGCACACACTGGCTTGCTATAGAATGAACTGAGACAACCCTTGGCTATGCCCAAGCAAACTACGTGTGTCGTGACGAGTGTAAACTTGTCTTTCATGACTGAAATATATTTACACTATGTAAGTTCTTGTATAATTTTTACTTAAACATTTCATTTTAGTTTACCAGAAATTAGAATTTGATAACCAGACCATCAGTTACTCATTTCTCATTACAGTAGTGACATACTTTTTAAAAACAGCTTATGTTAACTTTTTAATTTTTAACTAGTAATGTCTAAATAATGTAAAATGTTTTTTTTTTTTTTTTTTTTCAATTTTAAACCAAGATGGCTGCAAAAAGAGTGGTAGAGAGAGTGCAAAGGTACATTATTGTTCACTCTCCCTTTTACCTTCTCCCCTTTGAGGTGTAGCAGCAAAACCAACCTCTATGTCAAGAGTGGGCGACAGTGAATTGGCGAATTGGGACACTGCCTTGGATAAGTTCCTAGCGTGATTTGGTCGAAATATATATTTTTTTTTTTTTTTGTGTTTGTTCCTAGCATGGGTTGATGACGCAACTTCTTCGTCTTGCCCACAACTGCCTCACGTTTGATTTCATCGGAACTTCGACCGACGAGTCGTCGGATGACTTGTGTACGGTTCAAATCCCTACCAGCTGGCGTCCGGCATTCCTTGACTTCTCGACGCTGAAGCTGTTTTTTGATCTCTACCATTCCTTACCAAATACATTGTCATCATTGGTGAGTGCACTGTAGTTGTTTGTCCTCAGGGTTTTAGTTTTAAAACAATTACAGTGAAGTCCGTTATGAGAGTACTTGAAAAGGAAACCCCTCTTTTGCTATTTAATAATAAACAAACATACTTTATAGTGAAATTATATTCAATGTGAAACATCGTGTAGGTATTTAAAAACGTACACTCAGAAGTGAGAAATTTTATAGTGAGGTACTTTGTGATGATAGTTCACTATACTAAGCATATTTGTTTTATTGCTCAAGTTATTAGTATTTTGCCATGCACTGCGGGCTACAAATAAAAATAAATTGTAATTTGTTAATAGTTAAAATGAATATTTCAATAAGTACTTTGGACTGACTAAAAGTTTGGTTTTAGGCTGTATTCAGGACATATTCTGTCCTGTTGCTTCCATTTAATTTACATACCAGTAGGTAAGTTGCAGAGCTGTATTTTCCTGTATTAAAATTTTAAATAAATTGTTTATTCGCTTGAACTGTTGTGTGGAGTATTTAGTTGTGTATTGGTCGCGCCAAAATGTTAGCAGGTTCACCGAGACTTTTCGGATTGTTTGCAGGCGCTTTCATGTCTGGTCCAGATAGCCTCTGTTCGACGTTCCTTATTTAGTAACACGGAGCGAGGGAAGTTTCTTACTCACCTCGTCAGCGGAGTGAAACACATTCTGCAGAATCCGCAGGTCAGTCACGTGAGTTACGTTCAGATTTGCTACTCATGTGGAACAATGTTGGGAGCATTGAGACAAGTTCCTGAACCACTCAACTAAAGTTTACTGTTTGCAAAATTTGAATTTCCGCTTTGTGTATACTGCAGTTAAACATTGGCGTTAGAGTTGGATGTACTAAGGCTTACATTGCAGGCCAATCCTTCAATGATTACTAGGGTCAGCGATGTTATTTGTTGGCGATAAGGTAGGCGCTTACAGTTGAGGTGGCAAGATTTGATTTAGTGAGTTATGTAATAGAAAACAGCACATTTTTATTTATTATATTCATATTATAGACTGTTTTTAGTAGTGAATTTTGCATGAATAATTTATGAATATAGGGCATTGGAAAAATTGTAATGTCTGTCTGATCTTTCTCTTTCTGTGCATTTGTGTTTCCATTTTTGATACTGATACATACTACTAGCACACAACTACTTGAATTTTTTTAGTTTTGGGTAAATATGTTGGTAAATGTGGGTAAATATATTTTTTATGGTTGAGTAAATATGTAGGTAAATGTGGGTTAATATATAGCTATGCATCTTGAATAAAATAAATTGTTTTTGTTCTTTAAATCTTACAGTGGTGTTTTGACTTTGCATTTTTCTGTTTTGTAATGTACAGCATTTGCACATGTGCTCTTTCTTAGTTACCATGTGTTGCAGAAGATGATGATGTGAAACCTCTCTGTGATTACTAGTGGTTTTCTGGTCATGTTTTATTAATTACTCTAATACTGTGTTTTTTTTTTTTGCATTTTTTTTGACAGGGACTTAGTGATCCTAGTAATTACCATGAATTCTGCCGTCTTTTGGCAAGACTTAAGTCTAACTACCAACTAGGTGAGCTCGTCATGGTGGAGAACTATCCAGAAGCTATCCAGCTTATTGCCAAGTTCACAGTGCAAAGCTTGCAGGTAATATAGCTAATAGTAGTATATGGTAATATGTAGCAGCCAGATTATATGGATATTTGTGTTCATGTATCTATCTAGCCTGTGAAATATGTTTTCATTGTTGTGATCAGAGAGTTGTGGTACATAGACAAAATATATGTTGGCTAAAGCATCTGAACATAATTTACCATCTTGGAGGTGACCTGAATAAACTGTAATGAAGCTGTAATTTGTTTGCTTCTTACACATGTATGCATATATTTATGTTAATGTCGGCAAACTGGAAGTGATTTACATTCTTTACAGCCCGATTATTTCATGTTTTAAATCAAAATATTCCTAAATCATAGAAAATTGCTGTAAAGTGTAAAGCACAGGTTCCTAGTGTGATTTAATGACCAATATCTGTTCGTAATTTTACTTTAAAATTTCCTCTCATATGTTTTTGTTTTAAGTGATTTTATTTTATTTCCAGGTTCTTGAGTACTGAATTTTTTAAAATTTATTTCTATTATTGGGTAGGATCTGAACTTCGAATCCTGTATTTTTTTAATTTTGTTACTAGACTCATTCGTCGCCCACGTGAAGTAATACGTTATTTCGTTGCGGTACTTACAGACCAGAGCCTGTTAGTAAATACCTATGTGCTTGTATAGAGGTGAAGAAGGTCTGGGAGATATGATTTATGCTTTTACATGCCAAAAATTGGGATAAATAGTTGAAAATTAGAACTATAGCAAAGGTGGAAAAATTCCTGATGAAGGACCTAATCCCCCCTTTAATGAGTCTAAATTTGCCAGAGTTTCGCTGTATGGGCCTTTTTCACGCTAACCCAATAGCGGAGTGAAACTACACCAGGAATGTATAATATGATACATTTAATACTAGGCCGACAAATGTGGTGGTCGGGTAGACGGCACCCGACTGTCATGCTGTTTCCCCGAGGGAAGCCAGCAGCTTCCGCTGTGAGGGCCGGCTGTTGCGTGTCTGGGGAAACAAGCTGGCGTAGTTAGAGGAGGGGAGCGCATGTGCCCATCCAGGGGGGGTGGGGGGTTAGGGGTTCAAACACCCCCCCCCCCCCCCCCCCCTTAGGACCAAATATTTAATTAATTTCTTATTCATCACTCAAAAAAATTTCATATTAAAAATTAATAAAATTTTACCATTACAATATTTAAATTTAAGTACCGAAAACTGCTAAAATAGCACTATTTTACACCTTAAAAACCAATTTTTCCCGGGGGCCCCCGGTTCAATACGGGAGGGGGGGGGGGGGGCCATGTTTCTTAACACCCCTCATACACAAATCCTGGCTACGCCACTGTGGCCATCACGTGTCGTCTGTAGTCTCTCCTTGCTGCTGTGGGTTGGATGTGAAGGCCCGCTCGCGTGGGACAGCCGGGTTAGCGTGAGACCCCAGGATCGCGGTGCTCAGCGGGGGCGCGTGTGTCTGCCCGCAGATGTGGCAGTTTGCACCGAACAGTGTTCACTACCTGCTCAGCTTGTGGCAGCGCATGGTGGCGTCTGTGCCCTACGTCAAGGCGACGGAGCCCCACTTGCTGGAGACGTACACGCCAGAGGTGACGAATGCTTACATTACTTCGCGACTGGAATCTGTCGCTGTGGTAGTAAGGTATTGTTACAATTCATAAGTCTCTTCACTCAACTAGCTTAATGAAATAAACGAAACTATTTTGGCAAAAAAATCATTTTTCTATGGAGACTTTTTGTGTATGGTGACACAATTATTTTATGATAAGTCCTGGAATTTGATGAGCATAAAAATGTTAATGTTAACGTATTATTTACAGTAACTTCGTTTTAATTTAAAACACACATACGACACTTTCCTAATTGTGGAATTCACTTCTGATAGTTCAAATAGTACTTATTAGTAAGCTCACTGGACAAAAAATTAGTCACCCTAGTGCTTGCGCACAGGTGTATCATTAAGCCTGTACAAATGGTGCAGCAAACGAGTCGTGAGCATAAGGCAGTAGCGATCAGTGGGATATTGATGATTCGAGCGGACAGTACTTGGGTAGATGTAAGGTTGTGACAGAGTGGCAGAAATGGGTAATCCTGTTTGGCCGTGCCCATGGCCATGTGGTGCGTAAAGTTGCTGGATTTGTTGGTATTTCGCAGCCGATTGTTCAACGTGTGTACAAGCAGTGGTGTACTACATGTGGCCACAAAACACAATGTCAGAATTGTGATGGGAAAAAGATCCTGATCGGAGACACGTTTCATGGCTTGGGAATCAAAAATTGCTTCCAAACCCGGCAGGAATTGCTGCAGTAAGTGATTGAAGTCTCGTTCCCAACCTGTTAGCGAGAAAACGTTGCTACGGGAACTGCATGCAGTGAACATTTGGAGTTGGGGTCACCTCGCGAGAGGCCGTTGCTCACACACGCACATAAAGCTGCACGACTTCAATTGGTCAGGAATCATCGAACATGGACCGTAGCTGACTGGCGGAATGCAATGTGGTCTGACAAATCAAGATTTTGCCTGTATTCCAATGACGCACGTCGCAGAATGCACCGAAGGACAATGAAAGCATTTCATCCTGGATGGTGGGTCTGTGATGTTTTGGGGGTGTTTTTCGTATCATGGATAGGGCTGGCTCGCTCAATGCAATTACCACTAACATGAACAGGCACGTTTATTTAAACATTCTGGATGATCAGGTGTTGCCTTTCAGTCGACATCTGCATGTTGAGTGTACTATTGATACCCTGATTTTTCAAGATGACAACAGCAAAGTTCATCGGGCTGGAGGCATATGTGATGGGTTTGTTACGTGATGCTTGTAATGATTCCAGGGTTGACTAATTTTTTGTTCGGAGAGCTTATAAATACATTAAGAAAACAGATTTATACTAGCAAAATTAAAAATAAAGATGCAAAAATTATAGTTTCATAACTTTTTGCAAATTAACAGAAAATTGAGTACCACTAAGTAATTTCGTTCCTTTTACTGTTTACTCCTGATAGGTTATTTTCATTCTAAAATGAAACCTAGCAAGTGTTAATGCTACTTTGCATATAGTTTTCCTATAACATGATACCTCTGCCCCTCGAAGTAACGCCCTAATTTGTTCCAGGAAAACGGTGCTAATCAAAACTGTGCTAATTAAATACATTTTTTTATTTTCAAAATTGTTTATATTAATTAAAATAATTTGTTTTTTATTAGATGATAACCATTTTAATTATGACACTTTTCTCATTAAGTCAATTTACAGTATTTTTATATTTCCATATACATTTAAAGTACGCATAAATAAATGTTTAAATAAAATTTTGAGGTTAAACAACATAAAAATTATAAGTAAAAAAAAATCCACTGACTGCATTGTTTTACATAACAGGGCTAGGGCATTACATTTCTGTGTATGTGCTAACATTTCTCAGTTACAAAATAATAATGTTATAAATTTAGGAGATATATTTCAGTTCCAATAAGTAGGGACCCCAGACTAATTTTAAATAAAAATTGAACAAAAGCTTTGTTAAAATAAAGCAAAATCAGTGCATAATGTCTGTACTATAACATAAAAGCAGTGTAATAAATATGTGAAAAAATTTTAGTTACTTTTCAAATTTTGTATCAAATGTTAATTCTAGGCCTTTTGTTCCTGTAAAATTTGTATTCTTTGCTCTATGAATTGAAACTTAAACATTTTTGTGTAACTAAAAATATATGTTGAATGGCTGTTTAGGTTGCTACGTAAATAATATTTTGCAATGGTGTGTACGATTAGCTAGGTTAGCTACATTAAAAATACTTTAAAATAGTAAGAGTCGTTAATTAAGTTACCTAGGTAAATTTCAGATTGGTAAGTCTATTTTAAAAACAAGTTGATTTTACAGTATTTTTAATGTAGCTAAAACCATACCTAATCAACTGTCTGGACTTTTTTTTTAAACATATGAAGCAGAATTTTTGCACTCAACTTGATTATACAAAACATGAATTGACGAGAAATTAACTTTCAGTGTAAAAACGTATGAATTGCTGTCAGGGTGATCTGCAGTAAGCCATGCTCTTTAGTTGCTTTATTTTTGAGGTGATTTCAAGGGTTGATGTCATTTAATGTCATTTATTAATTTTTTTGGTAATGGTTTTCGGGGGTTGGTGCACCTGACGACGTGTTGTGACGCAGAGAGAGCCTGGAGGATCCGCTGGACGACCTGGGAATGGTCCAGCAGCAGCTGGAGCAGCTGTCTGTGATCGGCCGGTGCGAGTACCAGAAGACGTGCACGCTGCTCGTCCAGTTGTTCGACCAAGCTGCGGGAACGTACCAGGAGCTGTTGGCGAGCCCCAGTGCGCCTCCCCTCGACATAACCATCCAAGAAGGTGGGGGGGAGTTCGGTTGCAAAGGGGTTTGTTTGTCGGAGACTTATTTTGCTCGGAAGATCACCTGAAAATTTGTGCAAATTCGCCGTATGTAGGGACCGGAAAGATTCACGGGTTCAATGACCTGTAGGATGAACTCCACAGTTCTACGTACACTCGGTCAAATTGCCAATCCACTCATTGGCTGCTGTCTTGTGAGACGTTCCAGCGTAGCAGCCTGTGATTCGATAAAGCTTTGGTCGAGTGTTTCTCATTGGCCCAGAGTCATCCAGGTGAGTTGCGAACCGATGGCAGAGACAGCACTGAGGTATAACGATTTGGATTTTAGCCTATCGCGAAATGAATTCGCGAATTTTTCCGGTCTCTAGCCATGTGCTTTGCTTTTCGTGTAATGCTGTGTTTACCGGCAGAAGGGTTGCCCCTACGTATGGGTTGCACCTATAATTTGGGTCATAAAAATCCAACATTTTTCACTGTAAGGATTGCCCTCGAATATGGGTCTCATATTATATATCTGTCTTCAGTAGAGTTTCCGTGTCTCAGCCTATTGGTTGGTAAGAAATACAGCACTGATAACCCTCGGTCCTCTTTTTGTCTGCTTTCGACACTTTATTACTGTAGGAGGGAGTGAGGCAGCATTCTTGCGCCCAATCAAAAAAAATTTTCTACCCAAAGTTAAAAATTTGCATAAGGGTCACACTAAATTTTTTTAAACTAAAAATTGGCATTAAATGTGCTTACCCATACACGGATAAATACAGTTACAAGAAGTGTCCTGGAATAAGCTTTTCAGCTCTAATATTTAAATAATAATAAAATATATTTGTTTAGAATAAGCCTCACGCCAAACTTTTGAAAAGTAAACTTTTATTAACCATTTTATTTTTTATGAAATTTTTTTATACATAATTATAGAAAATTGTCAAAATTTTTTAAAGGTTTTGTGTAAAACAAATAGCATTTCCGGTATTTATTTTTTGCGATTCACTTTATTTAACAACAAAAGTACTAATAAATGTAGCAATATTTACTATTAAATACTTAATATAAATACACACCTCTTAAGATATTAGACAGTACTTTTTTTTTAATTTATGGATTGACTGTGAATGAAAATATGTTTACCATATGCAAGGACAGTAGCCATTGCAATGTCTTTCTCACAGAAAACACTCCAAAACACGTGCAAGATGTCCATGTTTCGATAAATATCAGACTGACCAGTTTTGGAGTGCTGTGCAGTGTTGTCAAGTTTTGAATAAGCTGCGTAACATGCTTTCTGAACACATTTTATGAAAAATTTTGTCTTAGCAGATGTTTCAAAACAACACTCTGACCTCGGATGAATGCAGTTGCTTGTGTATCTGCTTTGATAGGGTTATGCCTTTTGTAGGTACTCAATTCAGATACATGTACATACTATTATTGCTTGTTTTTTTTTTTTTATTATCAGGGAGACTCACGTGGCTGGTGTACATTATTGGTTCAGCCATTGGAGGCCGGGTTTCCTTCAACAGCAACGATGAACACGATGCGATGGATGGGGAACTAGTTTGCAGGTCAGTGGATTGTTTAATGTGGAAACTTTTATTACTTAATGAACAGCAGTTTGTTAAAGTGAAGTAAACCTGAATTCTATAAAGTCAGGGAAAACAAAACCAGGAAATATCAGGGAATTTCTGTGCATTGCAGTGAAAAATGTTTTTTTTTTTTTAATTTGTGACCTGAGATTGATAATTTATATTTAAAATATATGTATGGAGATTGATAATTTATATTTAAAATATATGTATGTCATAGTGTGGTTAATATAATATGTATGTTTTATTTAGTTATTTAGTCAGTAGTGTTTACTGTTTACTTTTTACTTGTTTCAGGGTATTACAACTCATGAATCTTACTGATTCAAGACTGTCGCAGGCTGGCTACTGTGAAAAACTGGAACTCGCAATGCTCAGTTTCTTCGAACAGTTCCGCAAGATTTATGTAGGTGACCAGGTAGGACATCTCGGATCCTCTGTTTATTTTTCATCTGTGATATTCTTCCATGTTATAGTCATCATCTGTTACAGATCTTTTCTTACCCACTGCCACAGGTACAGAAGAATTCCAAAGTCTATAGGCGGTTGTCCGAAGTTTTGGGCCTTAGTGACGAGGCGATGGTGTTGAGCGTGTTCATTAGGAAAATGTGAGTTTCTCTCACTTTGGTTTATCCAGTACAATTTGATCTGAAATTTTATTAACATTTCTGACATTTTTTTTGTATACTGAAAGCCTGATTTAATTGTATTCTACTAGTTAATTACTTCAGAAAAAGTAAAAACTTTTTTTATTGATTAAAAATTCTTTAAAATTGTTTTATGAACCTTCAACTTTTAAACGATGAACTTGTGTTACAAACTGCTTGTATGCTAAAATAACGTTTGTTAGCAGTGAGTTGAGTTAATGCTTTAGTTCTTTGATACTAATTTTTTTATTGAAAATCTGATTGAATAGATATTTTAAAGTTGATATGTTTAGCTTTAGATATAGAACGTGAAATTACTGTCTTGTATGGAACTGTGCAAATAGGTAAATTGTGGTCTGTGAACTACGGTATTGTCTCCGTTAACTCCGTATTCATTGCCAGTAAAGACTAGTTAAAATATTTGCTAGAAAACCTAGAAAGCCTAAATAAATCATCTTCAGAGATGCCATATGCTGCTTGAGCAAATCATGAAGTGATGTTAAAGAATGCACACTGAAGAAACATCACCCAGAAAAATTACACCACTGGGGGCCAACTGAAAACCAAGATAATTTCCTTATAATAAACATGTTATTCAAGATTTTGCTTATCCAGGGTTACCACGGTTCACATTAACCCTGGTTGATCAGGACTCTACTGTATGTGTATGCTAACAGTGGATATATTTGGTTGTTGAAAATATTGCACGTCTTTTTGGAACAGTCGAGCTGAATCTGGCTTGTGATTGTGAATGTCGCAGCATCACGAACCTGAAGTACTGGGGGCGAAGCGAGCAGATCATATCCAAGACCCTGCAGCTGTTGAACGACCTGTCCGTGGGCTACAGCTGCGTGCGGAAGTTGGTGAAGCTGGACGAAGTGCAGTTCATGCTCAACAACCACACTGTAAGTTAGTGCATTCCGTCCTGTTGGGTACCTTACTGAGGGGCTCCAGGCCGTCGTAGATAAGACAAGCGTCAGTTGGCCGGATTACATCGTCCCATATGAAATTATCTATTTTTCAATTTCAGTAAGTAGAGACCGGAAAAATTCGCGAATTCATTTTGCGATAGGCTAAAATAAAAATAGTTATACCTCAGTGCTGCCTCTGCTGTTGGCTCGCAACTCAACCTGGATGACTCTGGGCCAATGAGAAACACCCGACCAAAGCTTTATCGAATCACAGGCTGCTACGCTGGAACGTCTCGCAAGACAGCAGCCAATGAGTGGGTGGCATTTGACCGAGTGTGCGAGGAACTGTGGAGTTCATCCTACAGGTCACTGAACCCGCGAATTTTTCCGGTCCCTATCAATAAGATATCCTAATGTTGAATGTGAGTGAGATGAAAATTTTTAATGGATCGAGTTCCGAAACGGATGTTCATTTTGTTTTATATGGATTAGTCTAAACCAAGTTTTTATTTTGTATCAAAAAACAACATTTAAACGTCATTTTTTTTTATCTGTGCCTGTTCTGGTTTCGTCGCCTCTATTGAGGTAATGCGTGAATTGACTCTTTTTTTTTTTTGCAGAGTGAACACTTCCCGTTTCTGGGGAACAGCGTCGCGGTGATGGAGATGAGATGCCGCTCCATGTTCTACACTTCGCTTGGTCGCTTGCTCATGGTCGACCTGGGGGAAGACGAGGACAGATTCGAGAGCTTCATGCTGCCACTCACAAGTAATGAACAAGATTACAAATGTGAATTGGAATGAAACTACGATAACTAGAGATGGACTAACACGTGGAATCAAGCCAAGCTAGTAACTTCAGCTCAACAACAATTTTGCTAAATATTCAATAGCATGAATGTACAAGAATTGTCCCTTTCTTTTTGGCATGCACAGTGCAAAGAGCAATAATTTACGTTTATATTAAATATTTATTCTATTAATTGGTACTTTTGGAGACAAAATATACGTTAGCACTATTATTTTTTTTCTCCTGAATTTATTTTTAGTGAGTTTTACCAGATCTTTGGTGTATCGTACTCATTTCATTCCAAAATGCTATCGATTTTCAGTGTTTCGAAATGTTAGTAGCAGAATAAAGTGTATTAATGTACTGGATTGACTGCTAATAGTGATTTTTTCTTTTCCAGCGGCTTTCGAGTCGATTGGCACCATGCTGGCCTCTGCTGAAACGCCTCTGTTCGCAGCCGAGGAAGCGAAGAAGGCTCTCATAGGCTTGGCTCGGGACTTGCGAGGCTTGGCGTTTGCCTTCAACACGAAGACGTCGTACATGATGCTTTTCGACTGGATGTATCCTTCGTCTATGTACTCTTTCTTTTTATCAGTTGTACAGATTCATAGCTTTAAGTGCTAAACTTTAATGTTTTTTTTTTTTTTAAATTTTGAATTCAGCTTTCCTGCATGGTAAAAGTAGACTTTTACATTACATAGTTTTGTGCAGATGCTTAAAGTGTGTTTCCATTAGGTTCAGTAGAGCTGCGCAAAGACATTACGAGATAACTCTCTCTAACTTTGTCATCAGATCTGTTGTAACTTCAACTACATGTTTCACTAGATCTGTGAAAATAGATATGTAACCTTTTAGCTGTCACATTAGACAGATTTATGGGACTGCTTTCGATACTACACTAGAGTCCCGTTATAGCGAGGTGTCACGGTTCTGGGTTTGATCCTCGCTATAACCGTGTCCTCGCTATAACCGAATTGGACAAATTTTGGCCCCCAAAAATTAAAATTAACCGAAAATAGCATAAAAATTGTGTTTAAACCTGTATAATTGGAAAATAACAGGTTATATTAACGAAATCTTAATTTGTGTGTGCAGATGATTGAATTATCTTTAAAACGATACCCCATAAGTACGGATTCGATCACCGATTGCGTCAAAATAACCAGAATACCCTACCACGCCGCGTAAGTATAGCATCTCAGCCCGCGGCCGACGCAGCATTGTCCTGCTATCTATCGTCGACGCGGGCTGTCTACTGGCGGCCATGTTGGTTCGGGATGTTGCTGACAGGTGGTGCTAGTGTAGCGCGACGATTTAATTCCTTACAAAAAAGCAGGAGTGCGGCTGCGGCAACGCACGTACGCCTCAAACGAAATAGTCGCTGGAAAACTATACTTTTTTTCATTTAAAGAAACCTTTCAACTTTTTTTGAAAATAAATTTGGGATTAAACTCAAACAATCACCACCCCTTTCCCGGACAGATACCGCAACAACTGACCGAAACAAAAGTTACAGGAAAACTGCCCTAGCGATTCGAAAATAAATACGGTAGTGCCTACTAGAGGTGTAAAAGTAACGAAAAAAATGTGTACCCGTATGTATTCGTTACTATAATTAGTACTCGTTACTATCGTTACGTTACTCGTTACTTCTGATACCGCATAACATGCTATGTTATGTTGCAGCAACAAATCCAGTAGTATTGCGTACGCGTACAGTATGCCGTCGCGTAAATAATAATAAATAGAATATAAACAATTAACAATATTTGATAATTAATAGTTTTTGTTAACCAAAAAACAATTAAATCTCATTAGAGCGGCTTTTGTAAGATAACAATCAAAAAACGTGAAAATACGCGATTATAAAAACAAAAACATATTTCTAATTTGTAAAAAATACTTTCTTACGTTGTTTCTGTTCCAATCTCAAACTTTGTCTACACAAGGCAGACGGCACAGATAACGAACGGAAGTTAGATAAAAGAAAGAAAGGATGGGATACTATTTTTAAAGCCACGCACCTAGGTGGCAACTGCACGGCTGAAGAATGTGACAGGCGTCAACGGCAAGATGTCTAGTGACGAGCGAGAGGGGTGGAGATAAAGCAGACAAATAACAAAAGCGCGCTTCAAGCGCTCACGCCGTAAATTCCTCAAAAATACCTCGTTATAGCCGTGTTCTCGCTATTACCGTGCTCGCTATAACGAGATTCTACTGTATAATATGAAATGACATATCAGCTCATGTATCTCAATAGTAACTGATAGTAACTGTTCCACAGTTGTGTTTATCCGTGGGGTAGTAATTGTGTCCATCACCGAACCAATATTCGCCTGAATTAATTTTGCAATTTTTTTAAATTCCAGTAATGAATTTATTTATGGTTGTAGGTGCCACATTCTAACTAATAATCTGAAATAATTTTAACTGTCACATTTGTGTCAGGTGATATGTATTTTCAATCGAATGAACATTTTATCATTGATCCACTAAAGAAAATTCAATCTTAGTACTTAAACAATTTGGTCAGCTGTCAACAAGTCAGTCAGTGTTAAGAGTTTAATTATGTAGATACTATGCTTTTAACAAGGCCAAAAATTAACTAAAATTATAGCCTAAAAATTGTTGAAATTAAGGTGGCATCTTTTGGTTTCTATCCCTCCCCAAATTCATTGCAAACTATACTTTATGACGTACATTTCTTTTACATTATTACGTTGCGAGACGTTGGTCATATTTACCTTTCCCGCAAGATAAATGTATCGCTACGTGAGGTAACAGAAACATACAAAAATTACCCGGAACCAAAAAAGAAAATTTAAAAAGTTGAATTCAGTTTGGATATTTTAAAGGAATAGAAACTAAACCGTAAAATTGGGGAACCCACCACATTGACTACTGATCATCGGAGTGTATTAACTTGGAATTTTTGTTTTTTGTATGGAAGAATTGAGGTATTTACCCTTTTGACCTCTTTTATGTCGAGTTTTAATTGCCATTCTTAATTTTCTGTTTCTGTCCTTTCTTTGTTTAACTTTCCTAACCATTTAATCATGTTGCATCGAAAAATGTCACATAAATTAAGAGATTCAAGAGCTAGATTTGACAAAGAATTGGAATAGCATTTTAAAGATGGCAAGCTTGACTATATATTGTAGTTCAAAAGGGTTAATCAAAGTTTATTTACGTAAATATAGTGAGTTTTTGCAGGTTTGGAACATGATTCCTTGACTGTTTGCTAGCTACCCCAACTACACGCCGATACTGCTTCATGCTGTGGAGCTCTGGTACCACGATCCACAGGTGACGACGCCCGTGCTGAAACTCTTTGCGGAACTCGTCCAGAACCGCTCGCAGAGACTTCAGTTCGATGTCTCGTCGCCCAACGGCATCCTCTTGTTCAGGGAAGCCAGCAAAGTCATTTGCAGTTACGGTGCGTATCATTATACTACTTGCAGTTTGGTTACCCATTCCGTCAGTTCTGAGTAATTTAACCGGTACCGGGAACGGGAAATATGGTCACCAGAGCCGAATTACCATCAGCATTTTACTTTTTAACTCGACAAAATGTCACTAGAAATAAATTTATTTGACAAAAAATCATTAAAATATTACTTTTTATTCATTATAGAACAATCATTATGTTCCATTGTTTCATAGTCGATAATACACTAAGTAATAATGTTCGCAGGCTTTCACAGCCATTGTCTGAAAGTAGCTCGGCTTCTGGGTTGTAGCCGCGTCCTTGGCGAATAATTCACCGACGTTTCGGTCGACATTGCAGTCGCCATCATCAGGTAATCATCAGTCAATTATTCGCCAAGGACACTGCTACAACCCGGAAGCCAAGCTACTTCAAAACAGTAACTAGTTCTTTATAATATATGGTTGGATATTTTGTGCGCATTTTATTGAACGTAGTTCCAAGGGTGTCTTGTTATCTTTCAGGAAGCCACATCCTGAATGTGGAGGTTCCCAAGGACCAGATTTATCCCATGAAGCTGAAAGGTATCTCGATATGCTTCTCGATGCTGAAGGCAGCGCTCTGTGGCAGTTACGTGAACTTTGGGGTGTTCAGATTGTACGGTGACGAGGCGCTCGACAATGCCCTCAACACCTTCGTCAAACTGCTGTTGTCGATACCGCAATCTGATCTTCTGGTGAGCAAGTGTGCCGGCACGTGTTAGTTTTTCTGAAACTGTTTACGTGATGTGAGTTGGTTTTGAAACAGTCTTGTCTATTAGCTGCGGTCTTGGAGCAACAAGTTAGTGGAAGCATTTCACAATTACACATGATCAAACATATTGTTAAAATCTGATAGTTTGCTAGGATTTGAAATGTTAGTACGGTATGTAGTTTGTACATTTTCTGGTGAAGGTACGGTATTAACTCGAAAAGAGGCCAGGGCCTTTATTTATAAAAAGCGCTCACGAAAAAATAGTTCGGCTTGGTTTTTGCACACCGAGATAAAAGTCCGAGTAGACTTTAACATGACAAACAGCAAAATCTGGTCAAATATACTTGATAGTCCATAAAATAGCGTGAACGTAATTTATGTTGAGCAATCAATTTATTTATGTTTTGTACATGTGATTGTCAAGGTTCCGCCGGATAATTTCCTTGATTGTGGCTGTCGGTGTGTGTGTCGTTCACGTGTGATGCGACGCGCTTTGCAGGACTACCCGAAGCTCTCCCAGACGTACTACGTGTTGCTGGAGTGCCTGGCCCAGGACCACATGAGCTTCCTGTCGACCTTGGAGCCTCGCGTGTTCCTCTACATCCTCGCGTCCATCTCGGAGGGGCTCACGGCATTAGGTGCGAATCTGAACCTCTTCACAGGTACAGTCATGGACATAGCATGCTAGACCCTGTGCCATCTTTCCCTGCACACGCTTCGCGCTGGCGTAGCAGCGAACAAATGCAGTGCGAACAGAAGCGTCAACTTGGATTAAATCTATTAAGATATAAACTGCATGTAAAAATACATTGGACGTATTTCAAATGTTAATGGAGTGGTGATCGAAAGCACACAATTATTTGGTAGTGTTCCCTTCAAGACTTCATTTTATAATTATTTTTTTACACTTAATCATAAAGTTGGTAGCTTGACATCAAGTATGGTTATAATTTTTTTTATTTTTGTTTATGGTTTTATGAAGAAAGTGTTTGGTTTGTGATTGGTATATCAGAAATTTTTTTAAAATGAATTTTGATAATTTATTTTGAATAAAACACTTAATATGATTAATTCTGTAAACATCTTTTTACTTTTAATGAAAATAATAATTATTATTCTTGATAATAAGAATTTGTATTGAGAAGCATAATTTTTTTTAGTTTCCGGTTACCAAAAATGATGTAGCACATATTTGCGTATTTGTTTAATGTTTAATGTCCACTTGTTTTGGCTATTTCAGTGTTAAATCAAGGGTTAGTTACTGAG
The DNA here is from genome assembly GCF_032445375.1 of Bacillus rossius redtenbacheri. Classification (NCBI taxonomy): domain Eukaryota; kingdom Metazoa; phylum Arthropoda; class Insecta; order Phasmatodea; family Bacillidae; genus Bacillus; species Bacillus rossius. The sequence goes on from NC_086340.1 coordinate 10,370,851, forward strand.
CCAGGGTCTACTGCGTTGTGTCTGTGGGTGTGCTTGTAAAACAGTTGTACCTGCTTTGTTGAAGGTTATTTGAAATGTAAAAATTTTAACTAGGTTCCCCCCTCCCTAAAATATCCTCTAGTTTATGCTGAGGATTCAAGGAAAGTGGATAGTGTAGAGATTTGTGTACATTTAAAGTTAAGAAATTTGTTCATGATAAATTGCTACTTTAGATCAAGCATGCTCCAATTAAATTGTCATTTTCAATCAGGGTATGTTGATTTTAATCAGCATGATTTAAATCGTGATTTTAATCATGATTTAAATCATGTGATTTTTTTTTAAAATCTCATGATTTAAATCATGTGATTTTTTTTAAAATCGGTGAATAAAATCAATTTATAATATGATAATATGAACGTTAATATTTCCTATACTGTATTGTTTAAACCAAGTAGTCATGCCTACTTACATAAAAATTGACTGCTGCAAAGATAGAATGAAAATTGAATAGTACTTAATTTCTTCTACAATGTATTTATAGTTATTTTGAAACACATTAAATATAGGTGGGTGGAATGTAACTTTAAATGCCATCTCATTTTCTCTCTTCTCTCCTCTACCTCATGTGTTTGTGTTGTGTGTGTGTGTCATATCTCTTTGGCAACAGGTTTGTCTTCCAACAATGTCAAATGCTAATTTTAGAACTGTGGGAAGGAAATTTTCAGTTCTTTGGTATATCTGGTTTGGTTCAGTCAACATTAAGAAATCGACTGGGTACAGAAAAAGCTGCAAAACTTGTAATTTTGTTTAAAATTTTTAATAAGTAATATTTTATGTAGAAGTTTTACTTTGAATACTCTCGAATGTGTGCAATTCTGAGAAGAAGAACAGAAGGAAATTGTGGTTTTGATTTAAATTACTTTATTTAGAACAATTGGACTATAAGACTATAAGGGATGACAGAAGTGACAAAGTTACATTTAAATATGATATATTTTCAATGATGTAGTTATTTTCTATAAGACATATTTTTTTTACTAATGTTAACTATATTACTGTACTAAAAATTTTCATAAAGTGACATCATTAATGTTTCCTTAAAACATTATGCAATGTAAAATGTTATTTCAAAGAAAGAAAATTAGGCTAGTTGTCTTTACAAAATGAATTAATCTGTTATTAATTGTACTGTAGAGCAAAGTCAAGTCATGAAAACAGTCATGAAAATGTACTGTATATTACACAGATTACAATGTTTTAACATCCAACATTGCGGGCTTATACCCTAGCATTGAGTGTTTTTCGCATGGACAGCTATATGTAGCCCTTTTGCATGTCACTGCCAAAAAATATTTATTTATGTTTTATAATGAGAAGTCAGGTGTTAACATTGTATGAAAATACATTCTATAATAACGGGCAGTAACATAAAATATATTCTGATTTAGAAGAAGTAAGAAGAGACACAGAAAGAAACAGCGACTTGGTTTTATATCATCTAGAGACTAGAGAAGAGAAAATTTTCATTTTTGGCACATCTATAACCATTTAAATAAATAAATAATTAAACATTATACTTATTTTTTTCCCCTAAATATTTGTCTCATTTTCTTTATTAGTATATTGCACCCGTGCAAAGCCGAGGCGGTTCGCTACTAATACATAATCATAATATGCCAAACAAATTAAATGGAACAAAGTCATGCTTAACTTGAATATACTAAATACCACCATCTAGGAAAATCAATTTTGAGGAAATTTGTTTAAAAATTTAGTTTACTTTATCAGCTTGATTGGTTATGTTAATACGTTAGTGTTTTAGTGTGAATTATTGTGGGTGTTTATCAGCTTGGAGATCCGCATCCATGGATAGTTGAAATTGTTATGCAGCATGGGTGACTGCTCAGGTCATAGGGCACGCATGCACACACAGCAGTGTGACCTCTTGACAGCTCTTCTCGGATCTGTACATTTGGACCGGTGTTTCTGCTGTCCGGACCTGAGGGTAGATTTCACGGCCGCTACGCCGGCAGTGGTGATATTGGTCTGGCAGCTGTGACAGAACTAACAGATGGTGGATTTCAGGAACTGCTTGTGTCTCTGGTGTGTATTGGTGTCTACTTGTCAGCTGATGCTTGCTGCGTAGTGGCTGCGGCAGAGATCCAGAGAGCAAAGTGGAAATTCGGAACCAGGTCAAGGAGGTAAAGGCTGCTTCATGTAAAGGTTAGGTTCAAATCGTGGGCAGGTTCGTACCAACTACTAAAGTTCCCAGGTCATAACAATTTTCTGGTTGCTTAGTTTGGAGGAGTAATAAAACTGTGCGTACGTCAGGGAAACTGCAAGAGCGTCTCATGTTCATGTTTGTTGCAGATACGATGGTGTGTACTGGATGCTGTGCTACTCTCGACCATATAGTCACATATTTGTTCAAGCAACTCACTCAGAAAGGTAAGGTAAAAATTAATTCATCTTAACTTATTGGGGAAATGTACAGCATTTTCCAGCACCTAAGTCATTATCAGTAATGAAAATCGGAAATTTAAATTCACAACTTTATATAAAAGATGGCAATTTGACCCAATGCATTAAATAAAGTGACGTAACATTGTGTATACATGTACAGTCTGGAAATATTTTATTTTAGGGGTAATGTTAATTTAAAGTAGAGATTGTCACTACTGTATGTAGGTTTAGTTTTGTTTTGTTTATTTAATCCTGCATTTTCTGAAATATAATTTTGTGTTTTATATTACTTTCATAATTTATTATTATTTGCAATTACTTGTTGATACTTCCTTATAAACCAGAATAAAAATTATATTATTAGCATGATAACCTTTTTAAAAAGTAAAATAACTGGTTAGTAATCTCGACAAGTAAAAAAAAAATAAAAGGGAAAGAAAAAATGCAAAAAAAATTAAATTAAAATTTTTTTTTTAATTTTTTATACATTATAACAACCATTTATTGATAGGATAAAAACTGTGGAAAATTAATAAGTATTATTTGTTCTTTAGAGCTGCATGTCTGGAAAGTGAGTGAGTGTGTGTGCGTGCATGCATAGGTCTGATTGTGTAACCTTGTAAGTTGTCCTATAGTCAAAGAGAATGCAAGTTGACAGCTGAAGAAACTGTATTCATTTTCATTTAATTGCTCAGACAGGATCAGCGAAGAGGGAGACAGGTGAGGCATGTGTAGGTTGCAGATGGGGAAAAGTATCAACGTTTGCATATCTTAGGCATACTAGTTCGATACATCCAGCATTGCATTGGGCTACCTTATTTCCCAACTACTGACATTCGTAAGCCAGTTTAAATTCTTTACACTTCCTTCCAAATTCTGTTTTCCCCCCTCTATTCATCTCAGCAATTAAAATTTGTAAGTTATTTCCCTTGAAATGCAATTTACAACTCACCAGTCTGCTGTCGAAGTGTGTGTCAAAAAATTATAAATGGGTAGAGACTCAAAAACTTGGGTGGGGTCAAATTAGTAGAAAGTATGAGGTATATATTACATTGTTACAATACCCTGAAAATGTATATGCTGTTATTTATGTTTCAAAACACTAGAAATTGACACCATTTTGGAATTAAAATACCTGCTGAATGCCATAGATGTGTAGCACAGCAAACAAACTTTGAGAAGAAAATATTTTAATGTTATTATTTTTTTCTACTATGTAAATGATAGGATCGGTATTAGACACAAATGAAGCAAAACCAAAAGTGATGTGGTATGTCTTGTAGTTGTATCTTTATATCAAAATGTTGAACTGCCTTATTTTTGTTAACACGTGAGGCTATAATAGAACTTGTGTCTAGTAAGTGCAATTTTTTATTTTAAATACCTGATGCGACGCTCAAAAACACATAACTATTGTTATATTTAAAGTGGAATAAATAATTTTTAACCAGAAAATGAAAAAAATCTACTGGAGTTAACCTTGTATTTACACATTTTTTTTTTTTTGGTAATTTTATAGTTAAAGTGCAGATTTTCAACATGCACATTAAGTGGTGTTAAAAAAATGTTAATTTTGGTTATTTAAATTCTGAAAAAATTATATATTCCAGGAAGTTAAACAAATATAAACATAAGTGTAAGGTATTTTAGGTTTGGTCAAAGACACTGATAATACATATTTAATACTTAAGTAATAAGTAATTGATAGGGACCAGATTATATGGTGAGTTACAATAAAACCTAAATAACACTGTAAAACATGTTAGTACTAATATAACACTGAAATGCAAGTTAATACAATGCAACTATAATAATGATATTAACCAGAATTTGAATTAAAATTAATCAAATCACAAAAACGTATTCTATTAACTTCACGAATGGAATTAATTTAATTTATTTGGCAAAATGTTATACGTTTTTCTTTCTTGCACTTGTTTTAGTAACAGGTTTTTCTTTTTACATTACAGTGTTGGTTCATTTTCCAAACACACAAATACTTGTCAATTTATTTTCCTTGTTCAGAGTAGTCGGATGTGCTTATTAAAAACATTATATTTTGAATGTGCATCATCTATCAGTCAAAATGTAACTCTTCTGGTGAAATTAGTGTCATATTTAAGTGTTGAATTGGTAGGGACTGAAAAAAATTGTGTGTATTATTGTTAAAATACCATTTTTAATGCAACTTATTTTAAATTTAATATTTATATTTTAAATGTTAGTAAACTATGTATATATACAAATATGTACCTACAAATAACCCTCTATTTTAGTTTTGCACAAAAAATAAAAAAAAAATTCATGTCGTCTAGATTAAATGCTTATTTTAATTTTTTTTTAAATTGGTGCCATACACTTCCAAACATTAAGTCGCAGGTTTAATTCATGAAGCATTTAACATTTGGGGAAATGCCAAGCACGTGAAGTACTTCTCTGGTCTGCTTCACTCTCATGCTAAAGGAAAATGCAAAAGTGCAGCCTGTTTTGTTTTCATCTTATTGGCCAACCTTACCCCCTTCGTCTACGAGATGAGAAAATTGGCAGTACCTAATGTGATGGACGTGATGTGTTTGTGTATTAACTGAAGTGGTGATAAATCTTAAGTGACATACAAATTAAATACTAATTTAATTATGTGTGGGCACGTGTCCTAGATTCACTGCAAAGTATGTACATATAATGTGAGTCAGGTCACTGAAAGTCTACAAGACTTGGTTGTGTCTTCCTAAGTGTAACAAAACACATATTTTTTTTTCAACAATTTTGAAAACTGACAAAAAATGTGTAGCAGTTATGTGTAATTTTATAAAGGATATTTTTACAGATGAATGACATTGTAAAACTAATTACGTAATTAGCTGTAAAATTTGAAGAAGAAAAAATAGCATTTAAGGTGTAAATTAGGAAAAAATAGCATTTAAGATGTAAAGTAGGAAAAAAAAGCATCTATTAGCAAGATGTTAATTTTTTATGCTCCTGTGCATTGGTTTAATAATATGCTATATTGCAGTGTGTCCACATTCTGGAAAATCAGGAATTTCATGGAATTTACTTTAAAATCTGAAAATTTCATGGAATTACCTCATTGATAGCAATTTGATGGGAAATGTCATAGTCTTGCTGTGCTAACACCCAAATTTTGAAAAGAAAAGAAAAATTCTGATAGTGTGTTAGTGAATAGTCATACTTACTATAAAATGGTGTATGCAAGAGTCTGTTTGAAATAGTACCGCTGTAGGGATGATGGAGGTAAATAATTTTTTAAAAATTTGTCAAAAAATTTATATGTTCATGGAAAGGCAGGGAAAATTGTTCGCACATTTTCTGGACACACTGTTTATGAATAAGCAGAATTCTTAAAAAATAAAATTTAAATATGTATGCAGAAACCTCCTGGTTTAAAAATAAAATTAGCTTAAAAAGGAAACCATAAAAATCTCTGTTGTTAGTAATTAATGCATTTGATCTAACCTAACCAACTTTTCAGTTAGGTTATTATTTTCCTTCTTTCCGAGAAGCTACTTTTCTGCAGAAAAAACCAATACCGGTACTTAATATAGGCAAAAAATATAGTACTAGTGATTAACTACTTTCTATATTTACCAAAATATAATCTAACCTACAAGTAAGTTTCTACATGCATTATTTGTTTGAATAATTAGTAGTATAACCCATTTTAATATTCCACATCTTAGAAAAGAAACTTGTGACTGCTTTACTTGACTAGTAAGTAATTGAGTCAAGACTCGACTTGACTTGACTCAAAGGTATACTGAACTCTGCAGACTTTTCCATCTCTGAAAAATTCTAAATATACCTAAATGTACTCTTAAAGATTGTTAACATGATTGCCACAGATCTTTTTTTTTTGTTTTTAGTTTCAATGAGATTAATAATAATTCAATCATTCATGTACATACAACTTTCTCTGTTTGAGTAGTTCCCAATGGCTCTGACTGTTCACTGTTTGTTCCTGGGTGTGTGTCGTTCGTTTTTTGTTCTTTGGTTTATTTTAATTTCTTTTAATGTAATTTTTTTTTTACTTGTAACTTATCAGTAGAGACCAGAAAAATTTGCGAATTCATTTCGCGATAGGCTAAAATACAAATAGTTATACCTCAGTGCTGCCTCTGCTATTGGCTCACAACTAACCTGGATGACTCTGGGCCAATGAGAAACACCCAACCAAAGCTTTATCGAATCACAGGCTGCTACATTGGGACGTCTCACAAGACAGCAGCCAATGAGTGGGTGGCATTTGACCGAGTGTACGTAGAACTATGGAGTTCATCCCACAGGTCACTGAACCCGCAAATTTTTCCGGTCCCTACTTACCAGTGGTGAATGTGCGTTGGAAAGTCAGACTGTGGGTAGTGTTCTGTTTGCTGCACGATTCGACGCGACCAGTCTCATCACCCCGGCGGGTCTGTAATTCTGTAATTGCAGGCAAGAAGTCCCGGCGTGGAGTTCCTGTACAGAGTGATATGTTTCTGCAGGTGCTGGAACTGCACCCTGAAATTCTGCAGCAGATTCTCAGCACTGTGCTAAATGTGATAATGTTCGAGGATTGTCGAAACCAGTGGTCCATGTCCAGGCCCCTGCTAGGCCTCATCCTGCTGAATGAGGAGGTGAGTACCGTCCCGACGCCCTGCGCTTCGTGGTGTCCGGAATCGCAGTAGCCAGGTTGGATCGGTCCGTCCTTTCACTTCAATTTTTTTTCTTTTTTTTTTTTCCCTAAGGGGTCGTCCATTAATCACGTGATGTTTTTTTTAGCAAATTTTTAACCCCCCCTACCCCCTAGTGATTTGTGGTGAGGTTTCAGACTACTACACCTCCCCCCCCCCCCCCCCTCAATTAATCACGTGTATTTTTTTTCGGTACAACATATTTTTCAAAAATTATATTATTAAATTATAATATTATTTTCTTCCTAGTGTGTTAAAATTAAGCACAGTGATAAAAATGTCCAGACACACATTAAGGTTGCAGGTTTATTCTCGCTGGCATAAAAATAATAAAGGAAAGGCTTGTATGTGATTTACGCATGTATTCGGCGCCAAAATCACAGTCTTACTGGCGACTGGCAAGCCGAGCCGGGTGGTTCATGTTGCCTGGCTACGGCGAGTCAAGGTCACGCGTCGCTTTTCGGTTTAGTAGAAATCGTGCGAAAAAATAAATACACGTGATATCTCTCTTACCCCCCCCCCCCCCCTCCCCCTTGAGCCTCACGTGATTAATGGACGGTCCCTAACCTAAATTAAAACTAAGTGTATTTGGGAGAGGTCTGGGTTAGGGATAGACTTTAAGTGCGTCTCAGGTCGAAGCTTATACGCTCTAATCATGCAGGTGTTAAGCCATGCAGGAGAGGTAGCATGCATCATGTACTAGAGAGGGGGATTGGCCAGCCATGGCATCGATTGGTGCCATGACTAACTCCCCTCACTGACTATTCTAGATTTAAAACTAGATAAGTTGGGCCCCACGTGAAACCTGCATAGACACAGGGGAAAACCCTGGGCACTTAGATGCGGGATGCAAAATTTCATGCATTATTGACGAGCAGGTTGATTACAGGAAACAGAACTTTCACTTCGGTGCGTGACGCTGCTTTATACCCATTCCTCGTGGTTGTACGAACATATCTTTATTTGCTGGTTATTTTTATGGTCAAGATTACGTGGTTAACTGCTGTTAAACCCAAATTCTTGTAATTACGCTATGTGTTACTAAAGTGCGAGTTAAATCTTGAAACTAAGCAGTGTTTAACCAAAACTTTGTTCAAATCACAAAGAAAGTTATCTTTTAATGTTTTAAATTTATGGAATGTCATTTATTTCCATACAAAATTTGAATGAATGTGCATACATCGGAAAAAATTATTATTTTTTTATTATTGTGCATCTCTTAATGAATTATGTATTGAACTTTTAAACCACAAATACTCACCGATTTAATTTTATTTATCTGAACGTATCTTTTTTTAGACTAACTGCAAATAATTACAAATTATTTTATCGCAACAATGCAGCATGTCAACGTTTCACCATTTAACAGAATTTTGAATACTGAAATCTTCTGTTTTAAAAATGAATTTGGACTAAAAATAAAACTATAAAATCTTGTCTCTAGGTATTTAGTGTATGTACTTACTTTTCTCATATTATTTCCCTTAAAATTTTAAATGTGTCAGGTGTCACCTTGTCATCATTTATTCTTAAAGGGGATAATCCTCCTTGTATACTTTTAACAATTTTTTCTTGAGTTCTTGATGAAATGTATTAATATTTTACATATATATTTAACTTTCTTTTAGTCAGATTACTTATAATAAACTCACTCAATTCAGCATGTAAGCACCAGGAGATAATGTCAAATGGGTGACTGCAGATAATATAAGATACTACTATAGGCCATGAATGTGGGATTTGATTTGAAAATCCTATGTCTTTTGGTTTGTGAATCAACCGAAGAAATAATAAAAATTGCAATATACTGAAAACTGTAGGTAGTATAACTAATTAGAAAAATTCCAAGATTAATTGTCCTTTCAGTATTAATTTTTACTGTTGCTACGCAGCATCTCTTTGTACCTCATTGAGTTTATTAAGTGCAACAGTTACTAGTTATATTATGATTACTTTGCTCATTAATATGTTCTTATATGTATTGTTTCAATTGTGTGTCATTGTGATTGAGTGGTCAGATCACTTTCCTACTTCTGAGACCTTCCTGGTTTGATCCTATCGAACCCGAATTTTTTGTACGTGGGGAAATATGGCGGATGTTTCCGTGAGTTGGTGGTTTTTCTCCGAGTCCCCCTAGTCATAGTTTCGTTAGTGGTTCATACTCCTCTCTTAACCCTCGTCATTTCTAAAGGCCCTGATATCAATGAGGCATGAGGCCATAATTAATTAATTTATTGGTTTCAGATGTTCAGTCTTGAGAAAATATAGAGAAAAAAAACTTATACTTGTCTTAAGTACACATTAAAGAAATTGTGTACGTTATACAATGTAAGATGAAACTTGTAGCTTAAATTGTCATGCATTGTAAATTTTTGTGTTTTAGTACTTCAATCAACTGCGAGAGAATATAATTCGAAGTCAGCCACCGGATAAACAAGCTGCTATGGCTCAATGGTTTGAGAATCTAATGGATGGCATTGAAAGAAACCTTCTCACAAAGAACCGTGACAGGTTGGCTGTTCTAATCAATTTGGTTGCTATTACAATTGGCTTAATTTGTACATTATCAAATACTTTGTGGTTATGTTTGCTTGCAGGTTTACCCAGAACTTGTCAATGTTCAGGAGAGATATAAATGACTCCTTGAAGGGCCCGAACATGACCGCGTCTGTTAATGACATGATGACTTCGTAGTGACTCCTGCTCACCCCAGTGGCGGTAGAGTTGCCACTAGAACATGAGATAATGACTCTTCCATTGCTCGTTATGTTACGTCTCTATACGTCGTCAGCATTTATTATTTTTGTATCTCATCAGATCGGAAATTGTTTTTAAGTTGCTACAAATGAACTGTTGGTTATCATTGTAGACCTTGCGAGTGTGGTGCATAGAAACAAACTGCGTTGCTGTGTACAAGTGTGTCAAAGCAGATTAAAAATCTGTATTGTCATGAGATATATTTGTTGTGAAGTTAAAAGTGTGATGCTACCGAAGAAAGAAAATCTGCTGAACCTACTGTGGTGTGCTGTAAAGTAAAACATTTTTAAAACTGGAATGTTTATCATGTGGCTGCTATGTGAGTGCTTGGTAATTTTGTAGACATGCTGCACATTGATTTTCTTCAGCTAATGTACATGCCAGCACATCTAGCTTTGAGATTTCTTGATTGCAAAGGTCACGTATGTGGTATGTGGTATGCATGACACGTGGTAAGCCCAGTGTTAAGTCTGTTTATTTTCCTGCTGCGTAAACATTTTATGTTGTATGTGTGTGGAATGATTCCAAAAAGACACTGAAAATGTCTTAAGTTTTGTGATTATTGAGTTGTTTATGTGTAGGTAAATAGATTGTACATTTTATCAGAAAAGTGAAAATTAAAGTTGTTTTTGTTGTTTCAGTAATACTGATTGAAGCTGAACTCGTAACACAAAAGAGAATGAAAATTTTTATCACTGTATTGTAAAGATATGTGAATCAAAAACATCTGTTCACAACAGCTTTGAACATAACTTGGTCCAGTTTGTTATGGTTTATATAGCTTGTTCTCAAAATAAAGAACATGCAATTGAGAGTGTTTTTTTGTCATTTAAAATGCTCTAAAGTTTACAGAAAAAGAACCTTGATTGTTTTACACTCCATTTGTTTACACTTTACCCTCAGCCGCACTAATTTTCGTTTTTTTTGTCTCTAAACGTACGTAATAAAAATAGCAGATTGCCATTAGCATCAGAATTCCAGAAAACTTCTTTATTTACATCGTTTCCTTTCAACAGCTAAATGAGTTGCATGCCTCTAGGCTGTTAAAGTGTACCATTCAAATCATGTAATATTTCATACCTGTTATTCACCTGTAATGCTTTCTGGCTATGATGCACATTTAATTTTTAATTATTTTTTTTTGTAATTTAAATTTTTGCTTTTGGCATTGGAGGGCTAGGGTATATTCTCACAAGAATTTTGTCGACTTGAACACTACAACTATCATGAAAATTAAGACTTCCGCAAAGTTTTAATAATAAATTGTGTGTGTACGATTTATAAAACTCAGAAATGTTGGGGTACTACAAATATTATTATTATTATTATTATTAACGTCATAATTGATTTAGTGTAATGTAAATGGTTGGTGGCGATGAATCTGCAGTAAATCTTCTGATGCCACTGGAAGTTTGCAATGTGATTGGCTAATGAGTTCTATCTCCACTCATCACTGACGTTGCGTCAGGGTATTGTGAAGAGCCTGCAGAGTACCGGGTACTAATCCTGGAATCAGGACTCCTTCAAACAGCGCTTTTAAACTTAAAACTGTATAACAACTAAACAAAATGCAGTAAAGTAGTTTTTCCTAATTCTGTTATTAGGAATCTCTCGCAGCCACAGAATTTGATTATCATCACTGCACAAAATGTTCCTCAAAATCAGGGACGTTAATTCTTGTGAAAATGATGTAAATAAGAAATGGGGAATTTCTGCATCTAACATCCACACATATTTTATTGAATATGACAGCGGTCAACATGCAATAGAATAGCAGTCATTATACACATTAAGAGGATAGTTTACAGTGCACGTACTA